>NC_090988.1:80585000-81210000 GCF_041146395.1 Eulemur rufifrons | reverse complement strand
AACTTGAATCAGCAAGATTTGTCTGGATGTGCCAAGAAAAAAAAAATTTTTTTTTTTTGATGTTCTGTGATTTTGCAGCCATTTAAATTTTATTAGCAATTACCAAGCCTGTTACCACTGACTATATCTCACGGGTATAGCCAAGTCCTAGCAACGAGAGCATGCCAGAATGACAGAGGCCCAGGTGACCTGGACACACTCATTCCAAAAACACAGGAACATGACCCCACCTCCTCCCCAGCTCAGAGATTTTTCATTAAGATTCTCCTTTTGCAGGCAGGGAAAAGGCAGCACACAGCGCTGAGAATAATGAAGTTCTCCAGAAGTGGTGAGGAGGACTGGCAAGACCGAGTGAAGCCGATATTTGTGCAAAACAGTTGATTTAAAAGATGACTCCATGCCAGTAACTGCTCAGCTGGTCACACTATTGGCATTTAAATTGGTAGTTTCCAAGAACGCAGTGGCAGGTCCCAGGAAGCAGCTGCTGTCACCTAGGAGGGACTGAGGGAGCTGCAGGAGGCCTGGTGGGATTTTGGTAGCTGCTGTCCGAGCCTCCCTGTCACCAGCAAAATAGGATTAGAATGCCACCAGCAGGGATACGTCATGAGCGGCTGTAACTGATCAAACAAAACTTTCTAAGAACTAGGAGATTTGGTGACTTCAAAAAATGAAAAGAGCCACTCTTCTCCTGGAAGATACTAAACTGGATAGTTCCTCCTGGTTTTTGTCTAGGCTCCGGGAAGCCTAACTTCAGTAGACTCGACTCAACTTCTCCAACCAGGACAGTCTGGGGACTTCGGTCCAAGCTCCCAGGGAAGGGGCACCAAGATCCCTGACAGAGAGTCTGATTCTTCTCACCTCTGGCCAGGGGTGAGGTGTCAGTGGGAGCTCAAGAGCACTGTAGTTGGAGTGGGGCTCCCCGACCCCAGGCTGTCCCCCACCCCAGACCTCAGACCTAGACCATCTCAGGGTCCCTGGGTTCCGTCCCCTGAAAGTGGTTCAAGGGAAAGGGAAATGCTAATTTTGACCAATGTGCTGTTTAGCTGAATAGCCACAGTATTTCTGAAACTGAACAGTCCACCCTCCTTAGCTTAGGCGACCTGTTAGAAGGTAGAATCTATGGAGCACAATCCAGCCCATCTCTGCTGCATGAAGGAGCAAAAATTCTCTGGGACCCCTGAGACTCTCCCTAACAGGGCCCAGTGCGCCCCTGGGGAAGGGGGAAAACGGGAAAGTGTATTTTATTAAGCACCTGCTATGTGCCAGATGCCAGCACTTCCCTACCTAGTCTCACACTGCCCCTTTCACACCTGCCACCACCTTGCAGATGAAGAAACTGAGCTTCCAGGAAGGTAAGTGACTAGCTAGTGGCAGAGCTGGGATCTAAGCTGGAAATGTGACTCCATGCTGCCAATTAAGATTGCCACTGACACGGATTGAGTGCTTGCTCTGTGCCGGCTGCCGTGTGAGGGGTTTTCAAGGTTTTAGCTCATTTAATCCTCACAAAAATTCCACGGTGTTAAGGGGAAACTGAGACTACATACCTTGCCCAGGCTGCACAACTCCCAGGTGATAATGGAGCCAGGATTCCACGTAGGTAGTGTGGCTCCAGGGCCAGGCCCCCCCACAACTTTGCACCCCACCTTCTATCCTCCAAGCACAGCACAGTGTGCATGTAAGGAAAACGCGCACACGTGGTACGTCTGTCTGTTTGGAAATGCTTAGCACCCTTGGCTGAAACATCATATGCTAATCATCAGAGAAAATTATTGTACTTCCCTAAATCCAAGAGGCCCCGAGTGCAAAAGCATGTCACTATTTCATGTACAACTAAGAGAGAAACAACTCCGCCGATTAAACTAGGACACGGTGTTTTCTGAGTCCACTGGAAAATGTGAAAAAAAAAATGTGTTCAGAATTAAAGAAATACTGGAGGCCTTCAGAAGAGTAAGATGGTGAAACTCATGATAGATGCAGAGTGGACAAGACTCTCTGTGAGTGCAGAAAGTATTCTAATATCTAATTTTTAGGAAAACCCAATAATCCCAATTTTTATGCACAAGCTCCTGATTTATAAACATGGACAACTATTTGTTTTCAGTGTCCTTGTGCAGGACAAACAAAATCTGACTGCAGCCCAAACTGGCTAGAACCCCAGCTGGAGCCCTCCCAACGACCAGGCAGGGCTGGAAGGCAGAGAGCTGGTGACATTGTGTTTAGTCTACAGCACCTCCCCCACACCCATGGCTGTTAAAGGCGCAGGACTTACACAGCCGGCCACACACACTAACTAGCATCAGAGTACCTTTCCATCACGGAAGTAGCCAAATCAAGGCACCAGGTGACAGAAGAGAGAGTATACACAGCTGACTATTTTGTGTGTTTGTGTGAGATAGGGTCTTGCTCTGTTGCCCTGGCTAGACTGCAGTGGAGTGATCATAGCTCACTGCAACCTCGAACTCCTGGGCTCAAGCAATCCTCCTGCCTCAGCTTCCCAAGTGCTAAGACTACAGGCATGTGCCACCACACCCAGCTATTTTTTTTTATTTTCTGTAGAGACAGGGTCTTGCTATATCGCTCATGCTGGTCTCAAACTTCTCAAACTCCTGGCCTCTGGCAATCCACCGGCCTCGGCCTCCCAAAGTGCTGGGATTACAGGTATGAGCCACTGTGTCCAGCCTTTCTGACTTAATTTTTTTTAGTACTTGTTTTCTTATTTAAATCACTCCTCTTAGGCTTTCAAACCACTCTGGTTCTACTGACACATCTGGTCCTGTTCCATAACCACCGTGCAACAAGGGGAGGGGTAAAACAAGTAACACTGAAGTCCCCCAAGTGGATACAGTGAGAGTCCACACAGCATGGGGACCACCAGGGAGCTGAGTCTGCAAAGGCCTCATCCTGTGGGAGCTGGTCGCTGGGAGCTTCACCTCCTCAAAATCTACCAGTGGAGCACGTTGACTAGTGCCCTGGGACCTGTGAATGCAATCTTATTTAGAAACTGGGTCTTTGCCGATATAATCAAGTTAAGATGAAGTCAAACTAGATTAGGGTAGGCCCTAATCCAATGGCCAGGGAAATTTGGACACAGAAGCACAGAGACACAGAAAATGATACACAGGGAGAGCACCGCCAACACCTTGACCTTGGATGTCTAGCCTCCAGCACTGTGAGAGAACAAATTCCTGCTGTTCTGAGCCACCCAGTTGGTAGTATTTTGTTTACAGCAGCCCCAGGAACCTAAAATACCCAAAGAGTTTCAGAGCACTTTGCATTTCTCCACCTAGTGTGAAATAACCAGTATCTTTACAAATCTACCAGGGCCTTTTAGAAAAGTTTGCATAAGGTCAAATTCCCGTGAAGTCAAGTGTAGCCTGACAACCTGGAAATGCCCGTATGGAGGTGGCCGCCTGGGAGTTTATGCTGTGATTCCAGCATCTGGACTGAAAGTCTTTCTTTCCACCCCAAGGCCACGAGGCAGGAAGCACACATCTGGAGCGGAAAGAGGGGATCCAGGAAACAGTTACTTCTACAAGTTCTGGGCCTAAATCCTTGGCGGCCACAGGGAGCAGCGCTGGTTTCAGGCCAGGGCAAGGAAGGTGGAGGGGACCGTACACCCACGGAGGCTGAAGAAGAATGTTCAAGCAACGAAGCAGAGCCCCGTCACTGTGTGTTTCACTGTGCAGGGCTCCAGCAGCCGAGAGCAAGGCCGTGGCATGTGTGCCCGTGGAGGCTGAGGCTCCCATCTGAATGCAGCACAGGGACCTCCAAGCTTCCTTCCCTGCGACCTCAACAGCCCCTGGCTCACCTCCTGCCCTAAAATATTTGTTTCCTTCCCTTTTGCACCAGCTTGGGCGTCTGGCTAGCTCCCTGCAGTGCTAAGCTAAAAGAAATTTCGTGAGAACTCATGACTGTGTGTTCAAGCCTCTCTCCAGTGAAAAGAAGATATTGACCCAGCGAATGAAGGCGTTTCCATGGTGTAACTTCTCAATCTGTGAGCCAGGCAAGGGGGATGGGGGAAGGGGAAGTATGGTCCTGGAGGGTAGGGCACTGGCTGGAGCAGTGACTTCTAGCATTGCACTGGCCAGGGATGTCACCCGTGTACTTGGGCTGGAGGAAATAGAACCAGTTACCACTCACTGGATGCTTAACTCAAACAGCCATCAGCTGCAAACCTCGTATCCATTAGCTCACATAAGACTCAGAGCTGACCTTCACCTTGTCTGTGCCAGGAAACAATACCTATTGTTTAAGGTCCACTCCTTTCCAACTGGCTTATGGCCTGGACACAGAACTTATTAGATGTTTTAAGTATCACCCTTGGAGTAGCTGCTGCTATTATCTGCATTTTACTGAAGAGGAAATAGGTGCAGAGTAAGGTGGTAAAATAGCGCCCAGGGCCTCCAAGTCATACACAGGAGCTGGGGAGAGAGCCTGGGACTGCCTGGCCCCAAAGCCCCTGTTCTTAACCATAGGATTTACAGTCTCGCATTTGAGATGAAAGAAATTAAGTGAAGTGAGGGTCATGTCTGGAATTACCTGAGACATTTAAAGGCAAATACACAGACAAACAAAATAACTCCATTAGAAAAACGTTAATACACATAGGTCTGGGATTTCGGTCACACCGTAAGTGCTGTGAAAGTGTCTGTCTTTTCATTCTGAAGTGTTTAATGGACAGAGCATTAAACCACGATGATAGTGTCTAGACACGTCTAAGAGCCTTGTTTCCGGAGGCTCAGCTCCTTCAGAAGGCCATTGGAATTCAGCACCTAACAGTGGCTTGCCTGAGCCAAGACCTGGAGAATAAGGGACACTTCACTCATATGACAAGGCAGAGGGCCCCGAGCAGGAACAGAGGGCTGGCTCTTCCTGAGAGGCCAGGGGACGGGAGTTAAGAAAAGGCCCACAGCAACTTGGCCAACGCTGGCTCACAGACACCCAAATGGCTCCAGCGTCCCCTGGGAAGTAAGTGTATCCGTTTCCTAGGGCTGCCATTACAAAGGACCATAAACTGAGTGGCTTAAAGCAACAGAAATGTATCCCCTCACATTTTTGGAGGCCAGAAGTCTGGAATCAAACTGTCAGCAGGGCCATGCTCCCTCTGAGACTCAGATAGAACCTGCCCTGCCTCCATCTAGCTTCTGGCGGCGGCTGTCAATCCTTAGCCTTCCTTGGCTTGCAGTGACATCACTCCAATCTCTGCATCTGTTGTCACCTGGTGTTCCTCCCTCATATCTTCATATCGTCTTCTTATAAGGACACCATTCCTACTGGATTACGGGTCCACCCTACCCCAGTATGACCTCATCTTAACTAATTACATCCACAAGGACCCCACTCCCAAATAAGGGCACATTCTGAGAAACTGAGGGTGAGGACTTCAACATATCCTTTTGGGAGACACAATTCAACCCATAACAGTGAGGTTCTTACTTTCAAATTGTTCAAGAAAAAGATGGAAGCAAGATGCCTGTGGATGTCATCCTGTTGCTCTGCTGTGGGACAGCTGTCACTCCCTCTGTAATGATTTTTAAAAAACAAGAGAGATGGGTTGGTAGTTGTATTAGTTTGCTAGGGCTGCCATACCGAAGTTCCAAAAACTTGAGCTTAAACAACAGAAATGTATTGTCTTGCAGTTCTGAAGGCCAGAAGTCCCAAACCAAGGTGCTGGGAGGGCTGGTTCCTTCTCAGGGCTGCGAGGGAAGGATGTTCTCTCTCCTTGGCTTGTGGGATGGCTGTCTTCTTGGTATGTGTCCCGTATAAATCTCTGCAGCCGAACTTCTCCTTTTTGTAAGGACACCAGGCATAGCGGATTAGGAACCAAACCTAATGACCGCATTTTTCCTTATTGCCTCTATAAATCCTCATCTCCAGATAAGGTCACATTCTGAAGTCCTGGGGGTTAATTTGGGTGGGAGGAGGAGGAAATTCAATTCAACCCAAAACAATGGCCAGTTCTGCTTTTTATACCGTGAAGGCGGCTGTAGCTGCACACCACAAAGTTCAGACAGTCTGCCTTCCCCTGCTCTGAGAAAAGACAGCAGCCTGAGAGAGGAAGAAGCAAGCTGTGTGTGTCCTGTGGAAGCTTCTTGGTTTCCAGAGGTGTGCTGCGTGTGGAGCCAAGCATTAGCTGCCTTTTATAGCTGAATTTCTGGCAAAGCTTGGAAGGATAACTCAGAATCCAGCCTCTTCCCTCAACCCCGCTTGCCCAGTAGCACCAGGTTTAAAAGAAAACGTTACATGAGGCGCCACCTAGAGGCAGAAGGTGGGAAAAGATGCTAAATAGGAAAGAGGCAGAGCTGGAGCCTGGACAATCTCAACCCCGGCTTTCTTACCCTTTTATATTTCCTGGTGATCATTAGCCCAAACTTGCCCTCTCAACTCTATCCCGTGGATTTATGCCATCACGCCAGAGCAATTAGAAGGCATGCTCAAGAAATAATTGCGGACAGCAAAAGCAAATAAAATTCAAATACCATTTTTATACCTACTTTTTCCATGATTCAGGATTTAGAGATTTATTATTATTTTTTAAATATAGACAGGGTCTTGCTCTGTCGCCATAGCTCACTGTAACCTTGAACTCCTGGGCTCAAGTGATCCTCCCGCTTCAGCCTCCTGAGCAGCTGGGACTACAGGCGTGTGCCACCATGCCTGGCTAATTTTTTATATTTTGTAGAGATGGGGTGACATCAATCACTATATTAATAATTTTCCAAAGGAGAAAATAAACCTCTTGTGACAAGGATCCCATACATTCAAGATCTCTCCCCAACTTGCTTGGGACATAAAGAGATGGCAACTAAAATCTGACACAAAACTGGAACGAGAGCGTAAGGCGCCTGACTCCAGGTCACGTGTGGGTTCTGGAAATTTGGATCGCCACTTTATTACTGAGAGCGGCATCGATCAAAGAATACTCTCTTGGAGGAAAACGTTTCAGAGACTCACAGGTTTTAAAAATCGTTTCCATAGGAAAACATTATTGACGTTTTAGATTATTTTTAAAACGCATGTTAGTCAAGATAACATGTTATAATAACAGTATGATCGCACTCAGCAGGGTGCCAGATACCTGTAGAAAGACCGAAAGACCCTATTGGGGTCTCTGACGAAGAAATGTTGTGGTGACTTGTTTTCTGGGCCAACCAGCAAGCCCTGCGTCGTCACTCTGTGGCTTGGTTTCCTCACCTGGAAATGACAACAGTCCCTTCCTAAAAAGGCTTTTGTGATGATGAAATGAGTTAATATAAAATAAAGTGCCTGGGATGGTGTGGCCCAAAGGAAGCTCTAAGTACACACCATTGCTCTCATCATAATCAGTGCTTTCAATGGGGCTTCCACATTTTTCTGAAATGTATCTGTATTCCTTTTATCACCAAAAAAGTTACTTGGTTTTTTTAAAACAAACAAACAAACAAACAAACAAACAGAGTCTCACTCTGTCACCCAGGCTGGAGTGCAGTGGCATCCTCACAGCTCACTGCAACCTCAAACTCCTGGGCTCAAGTGATTCTCCTGCCTCAGCCTCCCGAGTAGCTGGGACTAGAGGCGTGCGCCACCACGCCTGGCTAATTTTTCTATTTTTTGGAGAGAGAGAGTCTCGCTATGTTGTTCAGGCTAGTCTCAAACTCCTGACCTCAAGTGATCCTCCCACCCTGGCTTCCCAAAGTGCTAGGATTACAGGCAAAAAAAGTTATTTGGGCAAAACTATCATTGACGGCGTTCCACTAACCAAGAACAGAAATATACTCAAAGTCTCCCCAAATGAGCTTCTTCTCCAGATTCAAGAGGCAGAAAATTTAATGTCTTAAAAGAGTTGGAAATTAATTTTAGTCCATCAATAGATATTTCACAAGGAAATACAACTAGGAAGTAGAGGTAAGGGAAGGCATTCAACCTCACTAGATAATTTTAAAAATGAGAAGCTAAAATATATAACTGTTTTCCACTATTAAATTAACCAGAAAAAAAAATATTTTTTGAAGACATTTAATATTACCCAACGCTGCCAAAACTAAAATACAGTCACAGTTTTCACGCACTGCCAGCGAGGGAGCAAACTGGCGCAAATCTTTAGCAAAACAAGTGGGCAGTCTGTGTCCAGTGCCAGCAAAGGCGCCTGCCCTTCAACCCAGTCATTTTATTTCTGAGAATTTAGCCTAAAAAAAATTTATCAAAACGGGGAAAGTCATGTCCACCCTCCTATTCACAACAGTAAATACTGTTTCCAACAGTGGAAAACTGGAAACAAGGAAAATGCCGAATGAGTAAATCAATTGCATTATACAAGTTAATGGCATTAAAAAAACGATAAAGAGAAAAATGGAAAAAAAAAAAACACAGAAAAATGTTAACATGTTAAAACGTTACATGAAGAAAAATATCAAAATATGAAACTGTAAACGCATGGTAATTATAACTGGGAAAAAGTCCAAATGAAAGCTTCCAAGATGCTAGCAGTGTATCTGTCTGAGTACGGACTCTAGGTGCCAGTCCTTTGTTTTTCTCCTCCCTTGGTCCTAATTTTTACAACATGTGATTTTATCACCTTTATAGTAAAAAAAATCTTCCTGTCTTACGAAAACTTTTCCTCTGCTGCGGCTACAGAAGCGCTGTTCACCGCCACACATCCCACCACGACACATCCCTCCAGGCTCTTCCTTCCTCGCCCTTTGAAAAGGGCAAGAATTCTCTCTTTTTTCTAAATGTGTTATCTTCTCAATGCCAAAGCTCCACGGGGCACTTGAGGCAAACACCTCTCTGAAGCGAGAACATTACCACCTTCACTCCTGTCCCCTTAAGTGCCCAGTTGTTCCAAAGAATCGGAGAAAGGGCTCTGTGACGCATGAGCTGGTCTCCTTCCCATGAAGAAGGTGACAGGAGTTCCACGTGGACCACTCCCAGGGTGTTTGTGAAAAGGCTCAAGTTGGTCACCCTGCAGCCCTCAGCCCTGCCCACCCTGGCTCTGGCTGAAACCACCGTGTGTTTCTGTCCTCCTGGTGTGGATAAGTTCCTTAATTGATCTTAAACATTATGATCTGCAGAAGTTAAAAAGCCAGAGAGTTCAACACCCCACAACAGGGGAATGGCTGAGTTACAGTGTATCTACTTGATGGAACATTAGGCAGCCTTCCAAAACAATTGGGAATGAATGAATAGTACCACAATAAACCACAGTCTATTCAGGTATTATAATCAGGGGGATATGTATTTCTCCATGCCCTTTTGTGATGCATTAATAACAATCTCTAATTACCTAAGATTTGTTTTAGAAAATATAGGATGTGGCCAAGGACCTCTAATGGTAAGTAGAAAAAAGCAGGTAATTCAATCATACATCCGATCTCATGATGACGACCATATAAAATAGTTTGTGCCAACTGACCAGTAACAGCTGATGTTTACAAGCTACTTAACTTCACGCAGGTGCTGCTGTGGGCCTTCCACACGTTAAAACTTCAACACTAAGTTCCAGCGCTAAGGATCGGAAGCATTATTGCTCCCATTTTGAAGAGGAGGAAGTTGGGGCACCAGAAGGTTAAAGAATTCTCTTTAATCCTCCCAATGGCTAAGGTTTAGAACATTCTGGTAACTTTCCTAAGATCACATAGTCCCCTAAGCAGGGAGAAAAGTTTGGATTTGAACATAAACAATCTTTCTCCAGGGCTCACACCCTCAACGCCGAGGATGGAAGGGAGTATATAAGAAATTTAAAATGAAAGTAGAATTTGTTTTAGAAAATGAACTTTTTTTCCCTTCTCTTTAGTGTCTAAAACTTTCTAATCTTCTGTTTTCACAGTTTAAAGACAAAAAAAAAAAAAAAGGAAAGGCCACTGAGGTGAGATTGATGCCTGTGTTTGGGCGTATGGTTTTTTAATTATGTTTTGATTTAAAGACTAAATAAATGCCAGTTGAGTCTCTACCACACTAGGGTAGAGTTGGAAACGAGGAGAAAAAAATAACGGTGGACCGACAAGAACAAGCCTGTTCCAAACCAAACCAAGCAGCTCCAAGGAGCTGCCGGCAACATCTTTTTTAATATTTCTCTCCACCACTTCTTCCAGTGTGAGCATGAATTCTAAAATCAGGGGACTGGATTGACAGGGGACACGGAATGTCACCGGGTATGCTAATATCACACAGCCACTACTGACAAAGCCGGGAATACCACTTAGGACTCCGCTGCTAATCCCGCATTCTTTCACAAACTGATCATGTGCCGAATAGTCCCTGGTCAGCTAATGACAATCTGCATTTACTGGAGTTCAAATACACACCATATCCCGAAAATGGTAATTCTGAACACTTGTATGCTGTTTGATAATCTTCAAAACTGGACCGATGATAGCGCTCACATATGCTATCTCATTGGAAACTCAAATTACAAATGTCACATTTCCAGCAATTTTGAAGCCATGCTAGAAACAGGGAAAAGCTGAAGTAGACATAATATTTTTTAAAAATTCTGCAAAAATAAAAATGCATTATGTATAATCAATGATCAATTCAGAAAAATCAAAATGAAATATTCCCCCGCCCCCCCCCAAAAAAAACACACCCTCAATTTTCCCATCCCCAGAACTTCTCCCAAGAGCAGAGGCAGACATGGGATACTGGACCCCTTTGGCAGGCGAAGAGCCAGTCTCAGAGCTGGCAGCTTGCTCCGGAGAGTGGGCTCCAAACCCAGTGCTCCTTCCCGTGCGTCAATAAACGGCCTCAAATCCCCGTAACAGATATGTGAAAAGTTCAGATGATTATCCTGTCCTCAGCCATTTCCTCAGCTGGCTTCCAGAGAGACAGGAGGCCCAGAGCCAGAACACACAGTTCCCCTGTCAGAGAGGCCACGTGGCCTGGTGCCCGAAGCCCATGAAAGAGCCAAGAACCATCGTCCGGCCACGTGGTCCCAAGGCAGTCGCCCATCAGACAACCTGTGCCCACGACTGTCGGGCACGCTTCCTACACGGTGCCTGGGAGGACGACCACACGGGGTACCAGGGCCAAGTCACTCCACCCCTAAGGGGCAGGGAGCAGGATCATTTGACTCCCTGGACGCTCCCCTAACTCACATCCCAGGTGCTGTTTTTCTGTAAATTATCACTAACCCAAATCTCAGGCGAGTTTCAGGGGCTCGAAATGGGTGAAAAACTGAATAAGAAGGGGAGTGGGGGGATCACAAAGCCCACCAGACCTGGCGGTGCCCACTGGAAGGTGATGTCCCCAGCAAAGGCCCAGGCCATATCTGTCGGCAGAGAAAAGGGAACAGGGAAAGCAAATTACTATCTACGTGGGACCAACTCTGTTCTGGATCCTTGGCAGGATGCTAGACCTCATTTAATCATCGAGAAGACTCCACAGTGTTCTGCAAGATGGTTACCAGCACGGGCCTTGGGGTCAGGCGGCCCTGGGTTCCCATGCCAGATCTGTCACATGCTGGCTGTGAGATCCTGCAGCTACATCATCTCTGGGACTCTCAGATGGCTCCTATGTAAAGCGGCCCCCAGGAGAGAGTTTAGTAGAGCCTGATGGTGGAATCCTCTGCTTTCCCAGAGCTGGGGCTCCACCACCACCGAGACCCCAGTTTCTGCACAGACCACACTGCTCCGAGACTAAAGTATGGAGGGGAGAAGGCAGGACTGTCGGCCACAAGCCCAAACACACCAGCCTGCAGCAAGCAGAGCGTGCAGGGTCCAGGCCAGCTCAGGACCACCTCCCCGCTGCCCCAGGGCTTCCCCCACCCCTACCCCAGCAAAGGGCCGGGCCACACTCACGGCACTCCTTCTCGTCACTCTTGTCGAAGCAGTCGGGCAGCCCATCACACTGCCAGGCACCCGGGATGCACCGCCCGTTGCTGCACATGAAGTTGCCCGGGATGTTGCACTCGTTGGTGAAGTTGTTCCCAGGAAGCAGCTGGCTCTCTGTTGCAGAGAGGGGACAGAGAGGTCAGACAGCACAGGAACAGTAGCAAGGACCTGAGCCCTCAACTAACGGACAGGACTGTTGTTCAGCATATGTGAGACTTGCAGAAGGTGACCTGACCTCCCTGGGCCTCAGTCTCCTCATCTGTGAAATGGGCTGTGAAATGTGAAATCGGCCCCACCCCAGCCCTTGGGATTCCAAGAGGTCCAAATGGAGAAATACAAAGAATGCACTTAGCTGTTGGACACAGAAGGGGTGCTCACTGACTTTTTTTTCTTTTTCCATCCAAAAGACCAGTTATAAAATCCAAATGTTCCTATCTGGCCACCAGCAGTGGTTAAAAAGTTAAAGTTCCAGACAGAAGTGAGCTCTAGACTCTCAATATCTGCAACAGTAGGAGCTGCAGGATCTTTCCAGGCTTGGGCTCTGGGGCCCCTACAATCACAGACTCCTTGAATTGGGGCCCAGTTGGCAAGACTACTGGGAGATCATTTCACTCTAGGAAACAGGAGCTCAGATCTACAAAAACGACCTGCCTGAGGTCTCACGGGTAGGAAAGGCCAAGTTGAAACTCGAACTCAGGCCTTTTAACCCCCAAGGGGGCACCATGGTCATGGAACTGCTTGTCAAGGGTTACTGGAGGTTGCGAACCAAGCCCCAAGGTTCAGATTCAACTCCACTGAACATGGTCATAAAGAGTCAGGGTCCCCGCCCAAAACGCCCAACCTTTAGGCCAGAAGCAAACAGAGCCGGCCAGAGCCATGGCAGTGGCGGAGAGGAGGGGAGGTGAATTCATCCACCAATGGACCCTGGGGGCAGATTTCAAAGGGAGCTAGGATCTGATCGATCTCATCTGTCTGAGCCAGTGTGATCAAAGGCTGGGAGATAAAGAACCAACTGGAAGTAAAAGAGTCTTTAAAGGAGAAAAAAATAAAATAAAAACCCAGTCCCTCTGCACACCATAGCTCCAGAGCTCCCTCCTGAGTCATTCTGTAAGCATTTATTGGACATTTATGATCAGACACCTGTGCTATATCCTGAAGACAGAAGCAAAGGCTCAGGCTCCTTCCTCCAGGCTGGAAAGGCACCAGCCATGTGACAAGAACAGTGGTGTCTAGACCTGCCTGGGGGTGACAAGAGCACAGAAGGGCCCATGACCCTCTTACACAAGCTTTGCCAAAGAGAAGCATCTCTAGATCCCCTGACATCACACCCTCTGCCACGCCACCCTCCTTTATATGCACTATTCTTTTCACCTGGGATGCCCTTCGACCTGCTGGGTCTCCTAGTAAAACCCTACACACCCTTCAGCAAACAACTTCTCTGCTGCTTTCCCTCTGAAGTGTTCCCTGGCTTGTCCCAGCACAGATGAGCACTTACTCCGCAGTCTGGCAATAGTATTACTGGGGTGATACTAAAAATACTGTATCACTAGAACAAGTGGGCAACAACCCATGGGAATGGACGCAGCCATAAGCAAGCACCCCATCAGCCCTGGTGCCACGGAATCTCCCTTGTGGACCGTCTACCATGCTTTCCTGAATTAATAACACGCATGCATGTCTCACTGCTGAAATAGAGCTTTCACAGCTCCCTGGAGAACTCTAGAAGAGAAGCTACAGTGAGGGGCTCCACCCTGCCCAACTATCCACATCCAAACCCTGGAAATCTCCCTTGTCCCTTCCTCTCTCCATCAACCCCTAGACTAGATGGCCAATCTCCAAGTCCCCCGCGCCACGACAGCGACTACTCCACCTCTCTTACCGGGACTGCTGCCCTGCACAGCCTCCCAACTCAACCCTCTCTAATCCATTCTCCCCTCTGTGTCCAGAAGGATCTTTCTCAACAGCAGATCGATCGTGACATTTCCTTGCTTTAGAAGGCCATTGAATGGCTCCCTGGTGTTCTTAAGATAAAGTCAAAATTCAAAGAAATCAAAAGAGTCCAGGAAAGAGGTGGCATTTACAGTGGATGTTGATGGATATACAGAGATGAAGAGTAAGGACCCTCCGGCCTAGAGAACAGTGTTAACAAAGACTCCACGCAGGAAGGCACAGCCCAGGGCATAGAAGGGTATGGAATAAAAAAATCATTCGGCTCTGATTGTTAGAAAGTGCAAAATGTATTGTGCTACTATTCCTCCTATTCTACTGCCAAGTCAGCCATCACTAATCAATCACAGCACTCCGTTCCACTGAGCCCGGAATCAATATCAGAGTCCCTCTCAAGACTGGACTCCAGAAAACCACCACCAGCCCTGAGAAGAACATGAAACCAATTCACCATCCCCTGGTGAGGGCTTGAGGGGGAACCCAGAAGTACAGCCAGGTGCTGGATCCCAGCCAGACACCAAATGTTCAACCCAGAAAACCCACACAATTCCAGCTGTTTCGTAACAACTGCTCCAGGCTTCCCCAGCAAGCAGCGAAGTCTTCAGGGCTCTGGAATGTAACTGTCATTCTGTTTTGTATGGAAATCACTTACACTTGCTTTTGTAGACTAGCTCCTCGAAGGCAAGCCCCTTGGAAAAGTCACAGCAACTGTGAAATCTTGTTCTGATAAACAGATTTCCGGAGCCAGAAAATTGGCCAGATTAGATTCCAAAGTGCTTGCTCTGAAAGTCAATAAGGCTGGCGGCGCATGGACTTGACAAATGGATGGGTGGATGCAGAGACTAAATACCATGTCCGTTACACACAGGTGGTCTTGCCAGCCACGGGGCTCACAGTGCTTTCCTGACGGACCAAGGATTCTGGGCCCTGGTGAATAATAACAGAGAGGCACATGCTTTTTGTTCCTCTGAGCAACTCCATTATGCATGCAGGCGGCACACTGCCTTGTGCTTTAGGGAAGTGACATCATCAAACTCAAAAGCACGAGAAGAAACCAAAGCAAAGGCAGATTAAATCCTGTTGATTCTGGCTTCAAAACTTTCCTCAAACCATCCAATTTGCCTCATTAAACTAGTACCACCCAATCCAAGCCGCCATTATCTCTTGCCCCCATTCAACCATTGGTTCTCAGCAGGGAACAATTTTGCACCGCAGGGAACACCTGACAGTGTCTGGAGACATTATGGTTGTCATGACTTAGGAGAAGGGAGGGTGCTATTAACAACCAGCAGGTAGAGGCCAGGAATGTTGCTATGCATCCTGCAATGCACAGAACAGTCCCCTACTCGGAACTGCCCAGCCTGAAATGTCAGGAGTGCCCAGGTTGAGAAATGTTGGTTTAATAAAACCTTCGGACTTCCACTTCTCATGCCCTCTAGTTCCATCTCTTCACACGGTGTGTAATTTTAAAATGCAACCGATGGCTTCTCTGTGTCCTTAGAATGAATCTAAAACTCGCCATGGCTTACAAAGCCCTGCATGATCCAGCCCCTGCCTACATCTGCGATCTCATTTCGAATCATTTCCTGGAACAGACCACTGTCTTCCCTGCCATGAGGCCCCCAAACATGCTGTTAGCTGACCCCAAACATTTTTCTGTCTACCTTTCATTTGGTGTTATGGGCTGAGTTATGTTCTCCCCCAAAATTTGTAAGTCCTAACCCCCAGTACCTTCAAGTGTGACTGCTGTATTTAGAGATGGGAGTCTTTGAAAGATAATGAAGTTAAAATGAGGGCATTAGGGTGGTCCTAATGCAATATGACTAGTGTCCTTATGAGAAGAGGAGATCAAGACACAGACGGAAAACCATGAGAAGACCCAGGGAGAAGACGTCTGTCTACAAGCCAAGGAGAGAGGGCTCAGAAGAAACCAACCCTGCAGACACCTTGATCTCAGACTTCTAGCCTCCAGCATCACAAGAAAACAGATTTCTGTTGTTTAAGCCACGCAGTCTGCAATGCTGTGTTATGGCAGCCCGAGCACACTCGTACACCTGGCTAACCTCCTCATTCACCCTTCAGACCTCAGCTTACAGCACTCTGAGATCCCTTCATTGATATCCAATCTAAAGCTGGTCACTCTGAGAGTGCCCTGTGTATTCCTTTGTCCCAGCTTGTGCCTTCTGACGTATTTGTGCTCTCTCTCCAGGCCGAGTGCAGGCAGAGAGGCACTGTTCTGCCCAACTCTGCACCTGGGCACCAGCACTCCATAGGTCTCCATTAAACATCTGTGACCGCTCCAAGAAGAAACCCATGTGCTCAGTTACCAATTTATTCCCCATCCCTTGTACTCTTCCTTGGAAAGTTCCATCTACCCCTTGTCTCATCCCCCTAGAATGTGAGTGGGATCTGTACATATATAGTTAAAATAAGGGACATGGGGGTGTCTGGATTTGTACAAGTAAATTACTACCCTGTCTGCTTTAAAAGAGGTTAGAAATCTTTTCAGGCCGACAGCAGGACTTTCTAGTGGCTGAAATATTTATCCCATCTTAGTGTCTTGGGACACATTTAGAATCCAAAAAAGACAAGCATTAGCACGAAGTTGGCTAGCTGGGCTTTCTCCTCCTCCCTTTTATTTTTTTCATTAAGCTGAAAAATGAAAAAGAGTTGCCCATTTTCACTGCAGCACATCACTTACTTAAAATAACTACACCATCTGCACCAAGAATGAAAAAAAAAAAAAAATCCAAGTCCTTCCCCATTGGACAAAGGCAAACAGCCTGCTGCAGTAGCTTCTTCCAAAATTTCTGGCACCCACAAATTTATACTTGATGAGGAGGCCAAAACGGGCAACTACAAAAACTCAGACAGCTGCTGCATCCCGCCCAAATCATTCCAGAACGTGCACTTAGCGATGCTGACTTTTCCAGCTGAGAAATGGGAATCCTGTTCTACCAGCTGGAGCCCTCAGAGTTCTCTCCTCTCCTGCTCTGGCCTGCCCTGCCGGGGGGTGCTGCCCATCACGATGCAATACAGAATCGACATCTGCAAACCATGACATGTCCCGCTTTCACATTTCTGTCCAATGGCCTTTATTTTTACTCTTTGCTTCCTGGCAATCCGAGTCCACAAGCTCAATGAACAGCAAAAGCAGGACACACACACAGATATGTACACACACAGCTTAGCATTCAGTTTTGCAGATCTCAAACAGATCTGGCCTAAAACCTCCCCAGAGAATTAACAACCTCTTCCCACTACCTGGTGCCAAGAAACATAGTGTTATGAGGCCACTAAAAGCCACCGTCTGCTTTCCCTGTGACTAGTGTCTTCAAACATAAACATATGCTCCACGCACAGGCACCAATAAGACCAGCAAGTGAGCTGCTCTGCAGTGATTTGTTTGTAAACATTCCTAGAAAATCCCTGAAGGCCTCTTTGCCTCTAGACTGCTCTGCATCAGTGTGGGATGGAACCAGAGACATCTGTCCAGTGCACTGCCCAGAGTCATTGGGTTCTCATCCAACAAACCGTTTCCTGCTGGAGCCTGGCTGGGGGCGGGGCTGTCACCAAGAAAGGAGCAGTCATGCAAGACTGTCTGAGTCTGGGGTGAGGATGTGTCTCTCTGGCTCTAACTACCTGAACACAGCCAGGTCTCCAGCTCCGTCTGGACTCTTCAGGCTGCCTTGCACGGTGAGATTATGCCAATAGCTTCAGCCTCCAGGTACCCATCCGTGCAAGGAAGATATGGCCCAGGGAAACTGGTAAGAAGGTATATCATGACCCCTGGGTTCAGTCCAGTACTGCCAACCCTTAGAATTCACAGATTTCGTATTTCTACTCCCATGACCCTGAAGGAAGACGATGTGTAATTATGGATAGAGCAAGTCACCTGGATGGTGAGTGAGCCTGGCTGTCCACCAGCAGTCCGCACTTCACACAGCTCTATGGTTTATTTCTCCCTTAAAGGGGGAAGCAACATGCGTTAAAGAATGACACATGCTTTGTTTCCTTCTTAAAAAAACGAGTCAGCCAAGAATGCATGGTATTAATGAGGCAAGCAAAGAGAAAGCAAAGAAGTCTACGAAAAGGACAGGTTTTCACCAGGAAATAGTTTCATAAGTTATTTTTGTCCTGTATTTATAGCCTCATTAAACACATTAGTGCACTTCATGAGGACAATTATGTGGAAGCCACGTTAATGTAGTAAGGTTTGCAGAGCCGTCAGGGATGCGGGCCTTGTAAGGACCAGGGTCCACAGTGTGGGCCCCTGACAGCCACCCTGAAGGATATTATTCATCATGACGCCGACCACCAAGGTGAGCACTGAGCCCCAGCCCCAGTCTGGTGGCTTCCCTTCTTAGGCTTCCTCCAACAGCCCTCAAGAAACCCATTATGATGGACTCTTCACTAGGGAATGTCCAACATCTACTGGAACACTTAATGTATGGAAGGAGTTGATCATTGCTTTTCTACTCCTTACAATAAACCTATGAAATAGGCACCATGCCCATTTTGCAGATGAGGAAACTGAGACTCAAGAAGTAACTTGCCAATGGCCAGTTAGTAAATATTTCAGGTTGTGTGGGCCAAGAATCCAAATTAAGGACATGATGCAAGTACCTATACAAGGAGGAGAGAAAACAATATTCCACAAAATTTTATTGATGAAATTCAAAATATTTTCATAGTCATTGAGAACAATTTTCAGTAATACAGGTTCACTAATGAAAAGAATGGGATTCTTTTTGAGGGGGTAATTAACATTTCATCTAAATGAGGTTCAAAGTTAGTGTTCCCTATCATCCAAATACATTGTAAATGTCTGATTTTTTTTTTTCCCCCCAACCATTTAAACACATAAAAACCATTCTTAGCTCAGGGGGGTGTCTACAAATAGGTGGTGGCTGGCTTTGGCCTATTTGCCAACCGGTCTCTGTGCTAGAAGACAAGTCTGTGTAAAATAAGAAAATGACAAAGGCGCCCAGTCCCGTCACACCTGCCGCACCCTGAGATGAGTCCCGCTGTTTACTGGCTGCTCCCCCACCACAAAGGCAGGGACCTGGGCTGCCCTGTTGCCACTGAATCTAAGCAACTAGCATGTGCCAGGCAGCTGGCAGACACTCCGCACACGGTTGACAGAATGAATGGAAGACAAAACGTGATGACCCCTAAGGACCTCTCCAGTTCTGACACCCTTAAGTTCTGTGACCTTGTCTACACCTGACTTGAACCCATGGATACTGTGCCATGCAAAACGCAACGGATAAATGAGACTGGGTCTGCAGAACACTTCTGAGCGCTGAGGAGGAAAGGCACAGACGCAAAGAGCTTCTGGAAGAACCTGGGCAAGCAGTCGCTTTCACTCACACCGGTGTCATCGCCAAGGGCCAGGTGGCAGCCAAACCTGGGAAAGAACGCGGAGCAGGAGCCATCCCCACATGCCTTCTGCCTTTTTGGCTTCAGGCAGCGGCAGCAGCAGGAAGTCAGTCAGGCAGTGCCACCAAACTGGAGGGGAGAGGGGACAAGTTTACAACCAGTTTTATCAGGCATGCGATAAGCCAGGCTTAAGAGAGGGCCAGTCGACCCTGCACTTCAGCACCTCTCAGAAACAGGCCAGGGCCAAGGAGAAGGATTTCACTCCAACCTCAAGTTCAGCCCAGCCCCATGTGCCAAGGGACAACTGTGACAATTACCATGGTCACTGGGAACCATTCTGCAGCCTGTCCTCTGCTCTGCGCAGATGTCCCCAGGCAAGGCAAGGATGGAAATACCAAATCCATCCAAGGAATACAGCCAGAAAAGCAAAATAATCTTCATGTAGGCCCAAAAGCATATCTTTATGAGCTCAGAGTAAGAAATTCTAAAACTAAGATTCAAAGCACAGGCCATAAAGGAAAAGACTGATATTAATAAATACAACTGCATTAAAAGGTAAAACTCCTGGTCATCGATAGATACTATAAACAAAGTTAGAAGAGAAGCCACTCACTGGCAGAAGATGCCTGCCACATATATGACCCACACAGTACCGACATCTAGAATTTTCTGATAAAACTCCGTAAGAAAACATAAGTGACCCAATAGGAAAATGGACAGAGCACATGAACAGGTACTTACACTGATGAGGAAACTCCAATAGCCACTTACTAGATCCTCAACCTCACTTGTAATCAAAGAATGATTAACGACACAAGGACGCTCTCTTTCACAACCATCAGACTTGCAGAAATTTAAGTCTGACAACCTCAAGTGGCGCAAAGAGGGGAGCAACAGGAAGTCACATATTACACATGGCGGAGGGACTCTGAAGAGCAATTTGGCAACTCCCGAGGAAGCTGAACGTGCTCGCACGCTGCGACCTGGCCGGTCCTCTCTGCTACGTGGGAGGGGACGAGCCTGCACAAGTGCACGGGACGACAGCAAGAGAACATTCACGGAGAACGTTTGCCACAATGCAAAACTGTAAGACAAACCCAGTGCTCATCAAAAGGAGAAGGGATGAAGAACAGGATACGCTCACACAATGGCAGAGGGCCCGGAGCTTTCACGGCATGGCCTAGGGTGGATACGTCTGGGAAACTGAATTCTAAGTGAAAAAAGCAAGTTGCAGAATATCACCTCCATCCAGCTCAAACACATACTATTTTAATGGATACATACAGATGTAAAAGTATTTTTGAAACATATAGGAAATCCTATGGTACAGGTGTAAAAAAAGAAAAAAAATCATACAGGAAAGATAAATACCAAATTCAGGATAGTGATTGCCTCTGGCAAATGGGATCAGAGAGGGTCTACAACAAACGTCAAGATTTCTGTCTTTAAAACAATCCCAAGTAGGCGTGGCAAAATATTAGAATTCAAGGGCGCTGGGAGACAAGTGCACAGGCTTGCTTTCTATTGTTCTCGGTAACTTTTTTCTGTCCTTTAAAAAATGCTTCATTAATAAAATGTACCGTAAAGAACAAAAATTGACACTAATGTTGAAGGAAAAATCCATGAAAGATATATGGAAACTGTTTACCGCTATATTCTAACTCCAAAAGCCCCATCAACGCCAGAAGAATGCGAGATAAAAGGCGGCAAGTGTTCATACTGGAAAAGAGCAAATGCAAGGACATCCCTGTCGGAGAGTCGTTCTATTATGAACCCTCTTCATTTTCTGAAAGGCAGCAACAGTCGCAGGGCAGAAGCTGATTGTGGAGGAAAAAATAAACATATCTAACATATCTCATAAGATAGATTTACCCACCCAACTTACTAAGCCATGACGTTCCAAAAACAGAAATAGCAAGCCCTAGCCAGTAGGTCAGATATTTTTTAAATCCTAACTTTCTGAGAAGTCGGAGTGGGGAAAGCCACAGTAAAGCTGCCATCCTCAGAATAGTCCACACTGTCTGCCTCCCAGGCTCAGCTGGGGGCAGCCAAGGCTGTGACTCGGTTAAGTAGGGCCCTCTGGCTTTTGCCACTAAGGAGGGGCCAGGCGCACAGCGCAGAGTCTAAAACCAGGGGCCAGCACAGGAGAGGGGGTATGGGACGGGGCTGGGGGTCATGGAAACCAGACAGTGAAGCCTAACCCTGCACCCTGTCCCTCCCTTCTGCTGGGAAGGCAGTTTATTGAAAAGACCGTGGGCTCAGGAGTCAGCCAGACCTGGGTTCAGTTCTCTGATAACCATAACTAGCTGTGTGACCTCAGGCAAGTGAGCTGCCCTCTCTGAGCTTCAATTCTCCATTTGAAAAACTGAGGTAATCCCATCTCCCTGGCAGGGATGCTGAGGTATATAAGGATGATACAGATATAGACATAAACTATATATAGATATAGGGACAGTATGTACATAACATAGATAGAAGGATACAGTGTTTATAATAGAGTAGGTGGCACATACTTGGGGTTTAATAAATGGTACTGGTATCTGTGACTCCTTCCCTCCCTCCACACATTCTTACCGACTCTCCTCATCACAGAGCTGACACTGCACTGTCAGTGGTACTCAGGGAAGGCTGGGTCCCTTTTCTCTCCCTGCCTCTCTAGAAAGGGTGCAACCTGGGCAGGTCGGAAGATAGAATTTGGGCTGTTTGGCTGGTCACTTAGGTCCGGAAAAGCAGACCGTGGGGACAAACATGGGGTTTTAAGGACCTAGTTAAGGAGCTCACGATGCAGACCCTGGCTGTGTGTCTTCTAACACACAGTGGCCGCAGCTCAGTTGCTCCTGAGAAATACTCAGCCCTCCTTAAATCATTCCCAGGGCTCCGTAAGAGCAGCCACACTATAAACACGAACCAGCCCTTTCAAACACCATGGTTACGTGGCAGGTCAAAGGAGAAAGGCAGATGGGACTCGCCACTGGGCTTTGGGGAAGTGGTTCACCTCCCTGGGCCTCAGTTTCCCCATGTGTAAAATAAGGCAGTAATGGCTGATGTCCAAGTTCCTTTTCAAGTCTTAACTCACTCACTCTTTGTTTCTGCGGACACATGGCCGTCACCATAGCAGGCAAACACACACCATCTCCCTGTCCTAGATAGATTCTTCAGCATTTAAAAATAATACCTGCACACATTTAGGAATAACATTAATCGAGTGTCAGGCAGATGTGGGTGGGGAGGGGATGGGTGTATACATACATAATGAGCGCAATGCACACCGCCTAGGGGATGGACACGCTTGAAGCTCTGATGGGGGGGGCCCAAGGGCAATATACGTAACCTAAAGTTTTGTACCCCCATAATATGCTGAAATTAAAAAAAAAAAAGAACACAAGTATTCAGTTCAATAAATTTCCAAAAAGTGATAAAATCCATGCAACCAAAACAAAAATCTAAAGAAAGAACCCCTGGCTGGGTGCAGTGGCTCATGCCTGTGATCCTAGCACTCTGGGAGGCTGAGTGGAAGGATCGTTTGAGCTCAGGAGCTCAAAACCCTGAGCAAGAGTGAGACCCCGTCTCTACTAAAATAGCAAAAATTAGCTGGGCATGGTGGCGAGTACCTGTAGTCCCAGCTACTTGGGAGGCTGAGGCAGGAGGATCACTTCAGCCCAAGAGTTTTGAGGTTGCTGTCAACTAGGTTGATGCCACTGCACTCTACCCAGGGCAACAGAGTGAGACTCTGTCTCAAAAAAAAAAAGGAAAAGAACCCTAAACCCCATTGCCATGGTTAGTTTTATGTGTCAATTTGACTGGGCCACAGGTTGCCCAGATATTTGGATAAACATTATTTCTGGGTGTTTATGAGGATGTTTTGGGTAAGTTTAACATTTGCATTATAGATTTAGTAAATCTGATCATCTTTCCTACTGCAGGTAGGCCTCATTGAATCCACTTAAGGATGGAATATAATAAAAGTTTGAGTATGTAAAAAAAAAAAACCAATAATAATACCTGGGGCCGGGCACGGTAGCTCATGCCTGTAATCCTAGCACTCTGGGAGGCCAAGGCAGGAGGATCGCTTGAGCTCAGGAGTTCAAGATCAGTCTGAGCAAGAGTGAGACCCTGTCTCTAGTAAAAATAGAAAAACTAGCTGGGTGGGGTGGTGCGCACCTATACTGCTAGCTACTTGGGAGGCTGAGGCAAGAAGATCGCTTGAGCCCAGGAGTTTGAGGTTGCTGTGAGCTGTGAAGACGCCACTGCACTCTAGCCAGGGGACAGAGCAAGATTCTGTCTCAAAATAATAGTAATAGTATTAATACCACCTGGGATTTACATAAAGCTCCTCTTCTACATAACTGAAAACATCCCTGAAATGCAGGTACTAAAGGTAGTTCTTCCTGTTTAAATACAGACAGACTAAAAGCCAGGACCAGGCTGGCCAAAGAACCCAGGTTTCTGGCCCCTGGATGAGACCCAATTCTGGCCTCTGCCCTTTAGAACTCTGACCTCATCCCCTGTACGCTTGGAGATGGCTGGTCCCACACTCCCTAGCAACAGGAGTAAATAATCTCCTAAGGGCCAGGAATCAGACCTGCCTCCCGCTCTGTATGGATTAAAGGGCCTCTCCGGTTCACTTCAATTATCCACAATCTTCCATCATGTCTCAGGAAATGAACGATTGTCTGGCTTATCACTTCCGATTAGCAGAGGAACTCCGCCAGGGAAATCACGAACGCCAGCCTGTTCCCGCCAAGCAAGGCGGGTATGTGCATATTAGCCGGTGCGTCTTTTCAAATTTTCTTAAGTAGCTTAATCCATTAAACCGGTCCGCCCTGCTTCCACAATCTGCTCACGCAGGCACCCTCCCTCCACGCTGAGCGCGACGACAGGCCCTGCATCATGAGGAATTAGCTGACTTCTTGAGCAAATGATGTTTGTACATCTAGCAAGTGCCAGAGTTAAGCAGTATTTACTGCTGGAGTCCCCACTTTAGTATGCGTGTGTGAATGATCGCAGATTTCAGACCTCCGGAGTGAGCAATTTACCTTTGCAAGAGACTCATCAGATTTAGTATATCTGTTTCGAGAGGCTGAAACTGCAGACAAACCCATTTGGGGTTTTCAGATTGCAAAGGGTAGCTTATGACCGTCCAGAAAACAAAGTGAGTTTAAAAATTAAAGAGGGATTATAGAGCTCTTCTCATGTGAACCAGCACTGGAGCCCACGCACTCTGCATTCTAATGCCACTCCTTCCAAGCTCAGGGAATGACTTAGCACCTCTGTGCCTCAGTTTCCTCATCTATAAAACAAGAGAGCGACCAACCGCAACCTTGATAAGCTCCCTGGGTAATCAAAGGGCTGTTCTGTCCAGCTTGGTATTGGAGCCACATAGTCACAGACCTGAAAGCATTAGAGCTCTCACTGTGTATCACTCACACCAGAAAACCTTCTAAGGAAAAAAGAAAAAATACTGAAATCCAGTGGAAGCTTCCAGACTTTTCATGTTTTATGACAGCCCATAAGATGAACCGGGGCTCATTTCTTAAAGGTGTTATTATTCATTATTAAAGAATGATTATTATATAAAGACTAGATGTAATGAAGGTACATAACATGTCATTTTATAAGACATACCATTAAGACGTAGTTACATAATTAATAATTACAGGAAGGGTGATCTGAACTGTAAAAAGATCCACCCCGAACTAAATACAATAGAATAATGCCAGGTGAGCTGAGGGCAGGAAAAGGGAAAGGTTCATTAGGAAACCACATTTCAATAAATTGAATAACGTGCCCCACTGTGCGGCTCCGGTTTTGGGGGTTACTCCATTGCTCTGCTAACAGGGGCAGCTCAGTACCGAGGCGCTCAAGAAGTCAAAGGCTTGGTGAACACTGAGACCATGATTAACCTCTAAACAGGCTTAAGCCCTGCAGTCCACATGCTCTTCAGTTCCCTGACATCCAGCTGGCTCTTACCTGCATCACTCTCCTGAATTTGTCCTCACAAGTCACCCATTCTGCTGCTTTGGACCGACTGGATCATTCCCTCCTTCTGAAACTCCACTCCCTTGGCCTCCCTTGCACCGTAATCTCTTATTCCCCGCCCTCCCCCACACACCTGGCTCTCTGATCATTCCCGCTCAGTCTCCTGGGAAGCTCCTCTTCTTCTACCTACCCTTTCTCAGCTGTCAGAGTTCACTGCTTGAGCAAGATCCCTCTTCTCTGGAAAAGCCATCTTGTCCACTATTAAGTTCAACCTTCACGATGATAACTCTCCAATCAACACCTCCAGCTGAGCTCTTTCCCTTTCACTTCCACCCTCGCTCCACACTTCCATCCCTTCTGCCAAAGATGCGTCCATCCTCAGCACGAGCTCAGCACGTCCATAACAGAGCTTTGGGTTTTTCTCCTACACCTGCTCCTTCTGCATCTCTTGGTATCTCAGCTGATAGAACCACCAATCATCCCTCTCCCTCACCCCCACCCCAACAACCAACAGCTGCTTAATTAAAAAGCCCCACCCCAGCCACTCACAGCCCTAGTTGAAGTCCTTCGCTCTCACCTGTTTGGCACTAATGGCTTCCTCCTGGCTTTGCTGGCTCCAGTCTTGGCCGTTAAAAGGCATCTTTCACACAGGTGTAGAGCAAATCTGACCATGTCACATGCTGTTTCAAATCCCCACCCCAAGAAGGGGAAGGCCTGAGGTCTTCAGGTCAGCACAGAAGTCCCTGAATGTCCTGACCAGCCCACCTCTCCCAGGTTTCCTCCCACACCCCCCCAAGAAAGTTCACATGCCCCCCCCACCTCCCAACATACGTCTGCAAACTCCTCACAAACCACAGTGCTCCATGAATTTGTCTGTGTGCCTGTCCTCCCCCATCACCCCTGAGCAACTTTTACAACAGAGGAGGGAATGTGTCCCAATGTATAATGCAGCCCAGGGCCTGAGACAGTGTGTCGAAATGGAGAGAAGGAGGTAAATATGGATGGTTGCTTCCTGCTGCTATAATATTAGGATAAGCAATTCACCAAACATTTTGTGGATTATGTATTCCTACAAGTCATGATTATTCCGCAATCCCATGGACAGTCCACATTTGTACACAGCTTAAGATTTATGGAATAAAACCTGTCTCTTCCTGCTCAGATAATAACCTGCTTATTAACGGGGGAGGGAAGAACCAAAAATATTTTTTCTTCATATTATTATTGAAGTCCATGGACTCCATGATTTTCTACGAAGCAACCTTTGCCTCCGGAATAGCTTGAGTGTAAACCAATAGTTCTTCACAGCTCAAAGTAACAATTCAAATGTAGTCCAACACTTTAGACTGCAACCTCGGCGGATAAGAGCTTGCCTCTAGAACTCCCGGGCACCAGGACTTGGTACACCATGATGCAGGCTGTCAGCTGAGACAGCTGCCCATAAGACACATCCAGCGTTCTGTGACGACCCACTCTCACAGAGCCAGCTCAGAAGACATCGAGGTCAGACACATGCTATGGGGAAGAAGAGGCAGGCCCAGGTGCATCTGGTGGCCGCTAACACTCTCAAGAGTCGGCACTCTGTTTCCGCTCTGTGTTGGGTTGGAGACAGGCTCTTAGTCAAGTCTTCAGACCTCCATCCACACAGAGGTTGACTCCAAACCATCAGCACCCTACCCTTGGCCTTTATTTGTTTCTTTCTGTATCCAGGGAGTAGTGACAGCTGCAACACAGCGGCATTTGGGGCTTGCAGACAAAGCAGCAAAGCGCTTTGCTACTGGATACTGGAGGAGGTAAGGGTGGCCCGGCAGGAACGAAGGGGCCCAAAGGAGTTTGGTCAAGGGCATGCGTCTGCCATGACTGGCCATGGGAGCAGTGGGACCCAGACCCCTGGCTACCCCGTTCCTGGCAGCCCTGGTGTCCTGTGAACAAACAGCCCAGGTGGTTTACCAACACGGAAGGTGGCAACCCTCCACGTGCTCTGGATGTGAAGAGAATACTGGCACGTGAACCTGCCAAGGGAGTTTAGGGAGCAAGACTGATGTGGGAAATGCCAGCGGAATGAACATAATGAACCAGAACTGCCAACACGGCTCGAGAGACTCTCTGTCCTTCCTTCTGTCGATCATGTGCCTTTGTGCTAACGACATGAGAGACCACGGCTTTTAAGCGACATGAGACAAGGGACCCAGCTTCTCATGGAACGTCCGCAATAATCAGCTCCAACAGGCTCCAGCCCCTGCCAGGCACGGCTCACTTTCCACCTCACATCATGATCCACCCTGTGCTGCACAAACGATAATGCATTTACAGACAGCCGGGACTCTCCAGCCAGGAGGAAAAATTTCACCTAATTAAATAAAAACAAAGCAGAAAACCCAAGCCTTCAACCAGCGCCAAAAAGAAGGACTACTTGATCTTTTATGCAGCTTTATAGCCAGGAATGCCAATCAAGATGATTTTTTTTTTCTAAATGCATCTTTTAAAACAATCCTGTGTCCCTAATTAGAACACCTTAAAAACCAGTAAGAAAACTGCAAACAAAACAAGAGAAAAAAATAAAGGAAATGAATAAGCCTGGCATGAAAAAAATAAAGGTGGCTAATATACAACTGAGAATATGCACAACCTCACTAGTAAACAAATGCAAGTGAAAATGCCACTTTTTAAAACAATCCGATTGGCAAAAGTTGAAAAGGTGGAGACTCTTGAGAGTTGCAGGGTGTGAGGAAGCTGGCGCTCTCACACCCTATTGGTGGGAGTACAAATTGGTACAACCTCTCTGGGAACACACGGCAGCACCCGGCACAATTTATCATGAGCTCACCTTTGAACCCACTGGTTCCATTTCTAGGAATCTATCCTTAGGAATATATAAATGCATAGAGAATCACGTAGAAGGCTTTTTTCCTTCTTTACAATATTATTTGTAAAAGCTCAAAACTTAAAAGAACTTAAATATCTACCAAGAGTGAGCCTGGGTAAATATGCTACACCATATCCGAGCGAGCTTGTGGCAGCCTTTAAAAAGAACCCATGAGCTAGAACGCACCGACATGGTGGAAGAGCCACAATGCAGTCAGGGGGGAAAGAGCAAGCTGCAAAGCAGTATGTGTAGCATAATCCCATGTTTATTTCTCTCCCAAGATGTACAGTTGGAGAGATACATGTATACCTGTCTTTATACACACTTCTGCAAGGCCTTAGAACACACGCTCTGAGAGGAAGGAATTGAGAGGTTCTTTTAAAATGTGGGTCTATTTTCTATTGGCATCTTTTCTTCAAAATCAATTGCTTAAAATGTCACCACAGTTAATATGCCTGGAGAACTTAAAAGAGCAACCAAGATGATTTAGGGAAAGGTTAGGGTTGCTCATTATAAAAATACACACACACACACACACACACACACATATATATGCACACACACAAAGATATTAGCTCCTTTAAGCTTAAGAAACAAAAACCAAAAGAAAGGTCATCCTATCCAACAAATTACAAAATATAATAAAAGGTGAATCCTTCTTTAAAACTGGAGAGAAGTTTGGGATAAGAGTATTTGACATAGTTATGAAATGAATAGTCACAAATGTTGGCTCAAACTAAAAAGAAAAACTGAAAAGCGAGTCACTTGGAGAAACTGTGGATGGCTACTTCTTAATGAGTTATTATGGGAAATGACCCAAGGGCTATATTCCCTTTTACTCTGTTTTAGAACACAAACGTATTCTCTAAGAGCACTTGTGAGCCACCTTCCGTGGCCACACGTGTCCCCTCCCTCCTGGCCAGCCTCACTCCCCACCAGAGGCTCAGCCCTCGATAGCCTGTTGCTGGGGGCTCTGACTCTGATTAAGGGATGTAAATCTAATTCATCCTGTGCGGGGAATACAGCGGGTCTCTCCAAGTCTCCCTTGCCCTCCCTGTGAGCCCACAATTACAGCCCGCTCTGTCTGGACTCCTGTTTCCACGCTACTGGGTCTTCCAGGTGGCATCGGGCCACGGCTGCGCTGGAAGACAGAGGAGCTCATTCAAGGGCACCCAGAGCAAGAGAGCTGGAGTCTGGGGCCCCAGGCTGGCGGGGTGTCATGTCAGGTCACCAAGGTTTTGGGGTTGTCCACACAATCCAAGTGGGTCGAGGGTCATCCTATAACCCGCGGCCTGGAAAAGGGGGCAGAAATGAGATCTTTGTAATGTTGAGGAAAAGGAGCCAGACACACTTGTCAGTTCAAAAACAGAAAAAAAGTGATCTGTGCTGTTGGAAGCCAGGGTAGAGGTGAGGGGCGAGTGCATTGCGGGGCGGGCGGGGGGCTCTGGCGGGCTGGCAGGCTCTGTTTCTTGACCTGAGTCCTGGTTCCCCAGGTGCGTTTACTTCATGAAAATTCCTAGAGCTCCCCAGTTAACATCTGTGCACTTTTCAGTATGTGCGCCCAATTTCTATAAAAAGTTTACTTAGATGAAAAATAAAAGAACACATTTTTGGACAACGCAGCTAGCGCATACGGACCGTCTCTGTCCATTCCTGGTTGACTCTCTCCTTTCTTCCTTCTCCGGCCTGATCTACCAGCAACTGCACTGGGCCAAGTCACGCCAAGCCCAACAGTTCACAATGCGACGACCGGGCGGGGGGGCGGGCAGTGTGAGAAGAGGGGAATGGCATGTCCAGGATTTATTTTTAATTGATTTGGTCATTTTCTCCAAATACTCAAACAGCCCCACTCCTTTTCTCCCAAGCCCAGAATGGCACCGGCCACGCCCTGCTAAACCCCAAGCATGCAAACTTGTCAGGCCTGGCGCAAGCTCCGCGGTCCCATCGACCGAAGCAGCCCTGACGAAGAACCCAGCTCTGGGATGCATTCGGAAAAGTCTGCTCGGCTGCTCTAGCTTTGGTTGGAAATGAGTCTGAAGTGGGGGTGGGGACTCCCCTCCTGGAAGCCAATTCCATCTCTGGCTACAATTGAGCACACTCCCCAAACTCTTGTGGGGTTATCGTAGAGGGTCTTCACTGAACTTTTCCAACTGGTTGGTTGGGAGGTCCCCCACCTCTTTTGTTAAATAAAATATTTTTTGTCTTCGGCAAAAAGAAAAATGTAATGTTTATAGCAAGCTATAGGCAGAGAAAAGCAATCCAGAATGATTAATATTCGATAAGCCCACGGATAAGACAACTGCTCATGTCTGCCTGAGGCTGAGGGAGAAGGCTGACTCTGGCCTTCTGTCTCTCCTTTGCCATCACAACTCTTTTAAAAAGGCACTGCCATGTCACCACTGCCCAGATGTTCAGGGAGGGGAGGGGAGGCTCCAGGAGTGGACGGCTGATCTCACCTCGCCACCTCCCACTGCAGGCAGCAAAGGAGGGAGCAGGTGAGGACAGTTACCCAACCAAGGGACGTCTTTAGGAGCACTCCAGGCGTCACTGTGGGCGCCACTCACACCGCATTTTGCACCGTGCCAGCCACTTCCACCCCTCTGGCATTGGAGACTGCCGTGTTCCATGACGGTGTGGCAGCATTTTCATGGGCTGCATTTCAAGGGGCCAGGCTGGTAACACCACCCATTTATGTTCCGCACACAGGACCATGCCTGTCACGCACCCCTCTGCCCGCCTGTCTGCCTGTCTCTCCCTCTCTCAGGTCAGCTTTTTGTGTTCTCACAAAACAAACAGCTTCTGTTCACACTTCCTGCCAGAGCAACTCAATCTCCGGATACCTCCCCTACCCCAGTAAAATCCCCAAACTTGCGTAAACACGGAAAGGTCTGCTCAAAGCTCAGGCTCCCAGAAGCAGGAGGTGGTGGGTGTGGAAGGAATGCCTCCGCCCGCACTCAGCAGGCTCACAGTTCAGCATGAGTCCAGATCCAAAGGCCACATCAGGAAAGGCTTAAAAGGAAAGAACCAACGGAAGACTTTCTTTTAAGGACATATCTTCATTAAGGAAAACAAACAGGCATGTACCAGCAAAGCCCGCCAGGCCTGGGCTCTCCCCCAGCACCTTCCTGGTCCTGGGAGACGACATCTAACCACGGGAGTCGCGGCAAAACTGGTCCATAGGAGGCAGAAAGACTCTTCAAGGCACCAGTAACGACAATGACCACTGTTGGTCACCTCATCTCCCAGAGGGAAGGAAAAAACTCAAGCATACAACCCTGGGGGGGACAAACTCCTGGGGAGAAACGGGAATAGATTTTGTAAAACACCATCCAAAGAAACAGACATCAGTCCCTCTAGTCCCTTCATGTCAGCAAGCTGCCAGAGGCTGAGAGGCCCTGCTAACAAGTACACAGTTCCAGAGAAATGTGTTTTTACCAAACTCTCCCTATAAAAAGGGCACTGTCCTCAGAACTGCTTAAAGGACAAGTGGTAAGCAAAGAAAGCTCAGTATTTGGAAAACAAAATATTTCTCAGGGTGTGCATACAAATGAAGAGCATTGCTATCTCTAAATATACCAGATAGAATCATCTATAGGCAAGCCAATTTATACCTATTGGATTTTTTATATTACTATTTCAAAATTAATAGGTAACTTCAGAACTATAATGGAGAGATAAGAATTTAAACATTGCATAAATATCCATCCTCTGCCCCTAAGCACCAGGTTTTTTTTTTTCTTTTCACCTTTTCCATACAGTTCTTTTCCAGTTTCAAAATTCCTAGAGGTTCACATCATAAAATACAGTACTTTTCCCTTATTCTCAGTTTTGCTTTCCACGGTTTCAGTTATCCACGGTCAATTGGTCCGAAAATATTGAACAGAAAATTCCAGAAGCCAACAATGCATAAATTTTAAATTGTACTCCATTCCGAGTACCATGATGAAATCTCACACTGTCCTGCTCTGTCCTGCCCGGGCTGGGAATCATCCCTTTGTCCAGCGGAGCCATGCTGTCCACGCCACCCACCCCTTAGTCACTTAGCCGCCCTCTCAGTTCTCAGATCAACTATCTCAATCTCACGGTGCTTGTGTTCAAGTATCCCTTATTTTACTTAATAATGGCCCCAAAGCACAAGATGGTGACACTGGCAATTCAGATATGCCAAAAAGAAGCCATAAAGTGTGCCTCCTTTAAGTGAAAAAGGACAAGTTCTCAATTTAATAAGGAAAAAAAAAAAAAACTGCACGCTCAGCTCGCTAAGATCTACAGCGAGAATGAATCTACTACCTGTGAAATTGTGAAGAAGGAAAAGGAAATTCATGCTAGTTTTGCTGTCGTACCTCAAACTGCAAAAGTTACAGCCTCAGTGTGTGGTAAGTGCTTAGTTAAGATGAAAAAGGCATTAGATTTATGGATGAAAGGCAGGAACAGAAACTTGTTCCCAAAGACGGCAATCGGGTTCAGTACTATCTGAAGTTTCAGGCACCCACTGGGGGGTCTTGCACAGTATCCCCCAGGGATAACGTAGAGATACTATAGAGAGATATATTAACATTACTCAGTCCTGTTGTATATTGGTTTTGGAAAAAAAAAAAACATTACTCAGAATTCCTAACCTCTGGTGACTTTAGAATATAGAAGGAAGGAAATCTAAATTGATTAATTAAAATCAATACTAAGAAACCACTTTCAAGGACAGTAGCAGCAAAAAAGCATTTTTAAACATTTCAAATTAAAAACAACTATGACCCCACCTGCCTTCTTACACCGCAGCTACGCAGTCAGACTATGACATCATATGGTAATGATGCTGGTGACGTTCCTTAGAAGTGAAGCCTACGTTTATGGAGTGCCCACCATGTGTGAGAGCCTGCACTGGTACTTTGCGTATGCCATGTAATCCACACTGCCTCCCTCCTGAACAGCCACGTGCCCACTTTCCAGATGAAGAAACTGAGGTTCAACATTACAAACCAGTCCATGAGTACGAGGATGCAAACCAAAATCTATCTGACTCCCCAAAGCACTCTTCCCTCTTAACCATCACCATGTCCCCAAAACAGCAAAAATGGATCATCCAGTGATGAAGAACACGGAAGCTACGACAGTTGACAGCTCTCTCTCCCTCTTTCAAAGTCACCGTATGAGTATTACAGGCTAAGTATCATCCGATGCATGGGACCAGAAGTGTGTTGGATTTCAGATGCTTTAGAGTTTAGGAATGCTTGCACTATACTTACCGGTTGAGTAAGGCGAATCTGAAAATCTGAAATCTGAAATACTCCAGTGAGCATTTCCTTTGAGAATCATATTGGCAGTCAAGAGTTTCAGGTTTTGAAGCATTTCAGACTCCAGATTTTCAGATTAGGGATGCTCAACATGTATGGAGACAGCAGAACTTCCGATAACACAGATCCCAACTTAATTATATGTCTGACATGTTGGAGTTCCAAATCTGAAACTGGACTGTGCTCTCCCTGCTAAAACGCAAGCCAGTGCTCTCCGCAACAATGACTTTTGTCACTGTAAGGGGTCCATGGAAGAAGATATTGATATTTAATATGTACCCATCACCTATGACATGCTCTGTTTTATAGGAAGCATTCATTCAACTAACTGATTCATTCATTCATTCATTCAAAAAGAACTTACTGAACATCTGGTATACTCAAGATTGCAGGAATACAAGGTTTGAGCACCCTGAAAACCTACAGCTGAGCAGAAGAGAGGAGTGTGCACATACAAAGCTATAATCATAAACCTTGGAAGTCATAGACGCCACAGAAAGGAGTGGGAAAGGGGGTGTGGGGATTACTACGGAGGGGGGAGTTTATTCCAGGGGAAGCATCATGGAATGCTTCCTGGAATAATTTTCAACCAGGTTGGTTTTGAAGGTTGGGTAAAAATGTAAACCCCCATTCCAAATGAAACCTTGAGCTAAATGAAGGCATGAAAGCAAATGGGCATGAAGAGAAGTAAGGGCTATCAGGCTGGGAAAAGCTTTAAAACCATGCTCTGGAGTTTGAACTTGACCTTATACACAAGGAGAAACCAACAACATTGGGTTTTGAGCAGAAGAGCGATGTAAGATGAGTAATGCTTCAGGTAGGTTAACCGGGCAGCCTTATATAGAAAGAGATCAGGAAAGGAAAATAGTAAGAAAATCCAATTTGGAAACTATTGGAAATTTTTAGGCAATTTTATTTGGGAATCAAAGAGTTGGGCTTTCACTTTACTAACTCCAACGTATATTCCTCTTCTAACAAGAAATATTATGAAGGGCTGGTCAAACATAAAATAAATAAATCTATTTAGTCTCTTTGACTATTTGCTGAAGGCAGAGACAACTCAAGTCATCAATCTTTGGCTTTGGAAAACAGCAGATGGTATTTTTGGCAGCAGATCTGCTGTCCTAGTTATATGTTTTGCTCAAGCTAATGCTGTACTTTGTTTGCATTTCTTCAGCCTGCACCAGGAGCAAGGGGCCAGCAACCCCAAACGTAGCAAGCAATACAGGGAGCTACACTGGGCCTCAAATTTTAACATTCAGATAATCTGGATGCAAGCACAAGAGAACAGATGATATTCTTCATTTTTTTATTCTAACCTATTAATTTTTTCCAATCAGTGTATTTTTTTAAAAATACTTGACAAATATAAATTGTATATATTCAATGTGTACAATGTGATGATTTGATATAGTACATTCACATTGTCTAATGATTACCACAATCAAATTAATATATCCATCACCAGATCCCCAGAACTTGTTCATCTTATAACTGAAAGTTTGTACCCTTTGACTAACATCTCTCCATTTCCCCCACCCCCAGCCCCTGGTAACTATTGCTCCACTCTCTGCTTCTATGAATTTGATTTTTTTTAGATTCCACATATAAGTGAAATTGTTCAGTCTTTGTTTTTCTGTGTCTGGCTTATTTCACTTAGCATAATGTCCTAGGGTTCTCCATGTTGTTGCAAATGGCAAGATTTTTTCTTTTTTATGGCTGAATAATATTCCACTGTGTGTATATATGTGTGTGTGTGTGTGTGTGTGTGTGTCATTTTCTTTATCCACTGATCTCTCAATGGACACTTAGGTTGATTCCATATCTCCTTATCTTGGCTATTGTGAATAATACTGCAATGAACACAGGGGTGCAGATATCTCTTTGAGATACTAATTTTTTCATTTCTTTTGAATATATACCCAGAAGTGGGATTGCTGGATCATATGGTAGTTCTATTTTTAGTTTTTAAGGAACCTCTATAATGCTGTACAAATTTACCTTCCTACCAACAGCATACAAGGATTCCATTTTCTCCATACCCTTGCCAATTCTTGTTATTGCTTGTCTTTTTGATAATAGCCATTCTACTGGTGTGAGGTGATATCTCACTGTGGCTTTGATTTGCATTTCTCTAGCAATTAGTGATATTGTGTGCCTTTTCATAGACCTGTTGGCTATATTACAAAGCTATAGTAATCAAAACAGTATGGTACTGGCATAAAAAGATACACAGACCAATGGAATAGAATAGAAAGCTCAGAAATAAACCTATATATATATGGTCACTAATCTTTGAAAGGGGCACCAAGAATACACAACAAGGAAAGAAAAGTCTCTTCAACAAATGGTGTTGAAAAAACTGGATATCCACATGCAAAAGAATGAGATTGGACCCTTGTCTTACACCATATCTAAAAATTAACTCAAAATGGATTAAAGACTTAAATGCAAGACTTGAAACCATAAAAATCTTAGAAGAAAACATAGGAGAAAATCTCATTGACATTGGTCTTGGCAATGAGTTTTTGGATATGACACCAAAAGTAGAGGTAACAAAAGCAAAAATGAACAAGTGGGATCACATTAAACTAAAAAGCTTCTGCATAGCAAAGGAAACAGTCAACAAAATTAAAACACAACCTAAGAAATGGAAAAAAAATTGCAAACCATATATCTGACAATGGGTTAAGATATAAAATATATGAGGGACTCATACAACTCAATAGTAAAAAAATAAATAATCTGATTTAAAAATGAGCAAAGGACCCAAACTGACATTTTTCCAAAGAAGACATACAAATGGCCAACAGGTAGATTATATTCTTCAGTCTCCTATGCTAACAGTACTTTTGGAAGCCTGAGCACTCTTTCAATACTTCTGACCAGTTTCCTTCAAGTCTTCAAGACAAGAAGAGAGAAAAAAGCAAGGAGTAGAATCACATCGTAGTAAGTGGCTATATATGCAAAGCTGGAAAATTCCTAACACTGGTTACAGGCCACTGGAAAATAAATGCTTCATAAGACAAATAAAACAATCTTTTTTTTTGAACACTGTGTTTTTCTTGACCTGACTTTTTGAAGTGCTCCTTTCCAAAATATTAATAATAAAAAAAGCTGTTGCAGGAAATGAAGTGACTCATAGCATTTTCTTCATGGATTAAATTTCGGCAACTTTCTGTAGGCAAATCAATAACAGAAGGAATGGCATTTGCATTTCAGCAACACCAAACCCACTTACAAGGATGCACAGAAGAGATTATAGCAGAAGTGGGCGATTCATTCTTTCCTAAAGAGTCTAATTTCATCTTCCCAATTCCACTTTGCAGCCTTTCAGCATAAACCTTTGGCTGGGGGAAAATTCATCTCTATACTGATGGAAACCAATTTTTCAGGTATGTAAGTGAGATATAATACAGGACCTGTCTTCTGTACTTTATTTTTTGGCGCTTTTTTTTTTTTCCATACAGGTAAGCAGGACAGCCAACCAAACCCTGCAGAGGGAATTCATCAAAAGCCTTGCTTATGATGACTGCTCCCAAATCAGGGAGATCTAAACTGTAGTTTGGAAGCATTTGATTTAATGAAACAAAAAGGTCAATCTTTGAGCAGAAAAGGGAGTTTTTGCCAAGGGAAGCACTGCCAAAATAAGGAAATGGACTCTTCAGGGAAGTTCTAGGAGGAAAAAGGCAGAAGTAGCCACAGATGGGAGCTGGGGAAAGGATGGACGTTTGAACAGTATGACATCCATTTCACTGCATACCAGGAAGCCAGGATAAAAGTATGTACGTGGGCCTTGATCTCAGAGTGTTGGGAAGGCAGAAAAACAAAATAATACAAAGGAGGGAGGTATTTGGCATCGGCCCTATATAGGGAAAAGGGAAGGTAAGAGAATGAATGGTCAATTAAAAGGGATAAAAGCACAACATGTATTATTTTCATAACCGAAGTTGTAAGAGGCCGCTATAATCTCCACAGTTGTAATTCTACCATAAAAAACATGTTTTTAAAAATAAGGCCTCAGTGGAAATCGAAGTCCAAGCTGGAAGGCCTACAAGGAAAACAAGGCAGTGCTTCTTCCTCACATTGCATAGTTTCCTGCAGAAACACAGTGAATAACAGCGGATTCATTTCTTAAAAAGACAACACAAAGGCTTCAATTCTCTTGAATATGCTTATTAATATTTAGCCAGTTAAACACAGGCCTTTCCTAGTTGCAGTCTGCCAGCCCATAAATATTTACTAGGAATAGACACAGGCGCGCGTACACACACACACACACACACACACAGAGAGAGAGAGAGAGAGAGAGAGAGAGAGAGAAAATATTCATTCTTTCTCACCCCACAGGACTGGGACACCCAGGGGACTGTCTGCATATCTACAGACCCAGCCTGGCAAGGGGAGCATTTAGAGCTATATTCCTTGACCACGGCACACTCCGGGGACAAAAGATCTCTCTCCCCAGATTCTAAATTCTTCCTTATATTTTTCAAGCCTTGAGGAGGTGCCGACACCAAAGAGGAACGCCAGCTCTTCCATAAATTCCTGGACTTGGGATGGTTGAGGCTTTTCTGGAGCTGCAACCAACTCCCATCAACAGCACGATCCGTATATAATCTATGTTGTCAGGCCTCGGGGACACACCTCAATGGCTTTTTGAAAGAATATAGGATTCTGCCCAATTTGTTTACCCATTCTGCCAAGTGTCACCAAGCATGCTATACAACTGATAAATAATATGCCCGCCCCACGTATGAAAGGCGTTGATGATAATTACCATTGATTGGGGATTCTCCATGTGCCAGATGCCTTTAAAAACATCTAATGTTTGTAACAGATTTAATCAAAGGAATCATTAGCTCCATTTCACAAATGAGGAAAGGCCACTCAGGGAGTTAAACAGTCTACCCAAAGTCAAGTGGGGTAAATTGAGGGTCTGGGATTTATACCAGGGCTGGGTCTGCCTAAACTTTATTTCATCTTCCACTGGATTCTTTTAACTGGCCATGAAAACACAACCATGGGAAAACCCGACCACCTCACATCTCACACGCTCGTCCTAGCACCTGAACCGCAAGCCTGTATCACAGCCTATGGGATTATCCTGCCAGTTTCCAAAAAAAGAAAATTTACGAGGATTTTACAAAAATCACTGGGTCTGCAGAGGCTGCGAAGTGACTTCCAGTTTTCAAAACTAACAAGAGTCTCCCCCAGAGCCGATTCTTAGGGCTGATACAGCTCATAAAACAGACCATAAAACCATTTCTGTTATAATAGGTTTGTGTTTTCCTTTTCCAGAAGGCTGTCTAGGGGGAGACTGCTGCAGAACGCCTCCCCAGGTCTCAGGACTGTCTTCACCTCTTCCTTCCTCCTCTGTATCAGATGCTCTCAGGTTTGCACGAGGGAAACATGATTAACCAGCCTCCTCTACCAGAGGTTGATCTCAGATGGGTCCCAGGAGCCGGTTCTAATTTACTTAAATGATGAGATCTCCCTCTCCCCAGTTACTCAATCCTGCAATACCGGCCAGCAGATATAATTGCAAAGCAGGTAAACTAGACTCACCAATCTGCCAATTCGGTGCCAGCAAACGTTGCAAATTACAGGGTGTAAATTTAGCAGGGTGGGTCTTGACAAACATTCCTGCAAATTACATGTTCCCTCGCTAGTAAAAAGCGCATTAATTACTTCGGGTGCATGTACGACTTCCACCTACTCTGGGCTTTCTGGAAAGGTGTGAGCAACTCACAGTAATCCACGAAGATTAGAGCATCAATAAGTAACACCTGCTGGGGTAGGTGGGCTTTTTTTTTTCCAAAGCTGTTGGAAGCAGAATTGGTAACTTTCTCCCCACAGATTGAGAGAGTCACTGAGGCCCACTGCATTGGGGTCGAGGGCAAAATGACCCAAATCGAGACAAAAATATGGGACCAGTAGGGCTGGAAACCAGGACCAGGGTGGCAGCAACAGCAGCGACTTCCTCCATCTTGCACTAAAAGAGCTGCTTCCCCTGCAAGACGGGGAGCAGCTAGCTAGCACTTAGGGCAGGGCAGATGCAGCCAGAAGTAACGTCTGGACCCCTGGGATTGAGCCCGTAAGGAGATCTCACCCCGTGTCATGACAACAGAGCATGGCACTGATGAGCTAGGTACCTGCAACCTACATCTTCGTGGGATTCCTCACTTCCGCTGTACGAGGGAGGAAGGAACCAGTACCGAGTTTACACAGAGGGGAAACTAAGGCTTAGAGAGTTAAATATCTTGCCCAAGGCCACAAAATCAGAGAGTCGTGGAGCCCAGGTCTGACCCTAAAACTTACACTCTTAAACACTACAGGCTGCAGCATCTGCAGAGGGGCAGCCAGCCCGAGTGCCCATCAGGGCTTTGGGCAGGGAGAAAACACCACCACGCATTCACTCAGCGTCTCCTACCTCCTCCAGCCCCGGTAACAGCCCTGCGCTTCCACCAAGGCCGTCCCATCTAATTCTTGGAAACATTCTGAGAGGTGTCTCATGCCCTTGACTGCCCCCTAAGGAAACCAAAGCTGGGGGAAGTCGGGAGCATCCAGCTCGTAAGTAGCAAAGGCAGAATTGTGAACCATCCCTATGTCTCCTGAATTCACGGCATTTTCCTCTAATCTGTGAGTTAACTGTAACTCTGGTAACTATGGAGCCTCCGTGATTTGGGGAGGAAAAACAAAATGAAACTGTTGGGATCAGTGGGGAATACCCAATGGTGACAGCCACAAAGTCCCTGGGCCCATAATTCCAGCAGGATGGGGTGTGAGTGGCTGGTTTTCAGGTCACATCTATAGTGGGCGCCAGTGGCAGTTTTTTGTTTAAGATCCTCAGCATCCATTTCCCCCTCTACTTCATTGGAATTACCGATCTCTCAAAGACTGTAATGTAATAGGATCGTAGTCAAGGGTCCTACCCTCTCTGGCCAAAGGCAGTTCGTGTGATCTAAGCTGAACTAATACGATGCTCCCTTCCTGGAGTGTGACTCTTGAGAAGAGGGACAAAGGCTCTGAAAGCATTCCATTCCTCCCAAGAAGCAGGACGGGGCAGGCCTCTTCTTGCTGTAAGACCCCATCAACGTTCTCTTTCTTCCTCTTTACTCCACTCAGCTGAGAAAACTCACAGGCCTCCTGACTGAAGGGACTTAGACTTCAGCAGAAAGTCGAGGCTGAGAAAACACAGGTCATAGGCAGGAAGAAAAGCAACATACCACATTCACAGTGACAAAATCTGTGTGTCATCTACACTGAAACACAAAAAGGTATTTTGGAAGAGAACCTAGCAGCTTCCAGAAGGGACACACTCTGATAGGAGACACTCCGTGGATCAGCCAGGCCAGGCAAGATCGCGCTTGGCCATCTGAAGAGTGACCTGTCACAGCCAGATCACCCTCTCATCACCTCTGATATTGACAGGGCATTTCCTCATAGCCATCACCATTGGGTGGATTAATTAAACTTGGAATTCTCGAGCACTCAAAGTTATGACCTCAATCCTGGCTTCAGGAAATTGCACATTCTTTGTCTTAATTGGAAATGTGTATGGTTTTACCTAGCAAAACTGTGACGGTAACCTAATAACACAAGGTTACTCTATACCAGAAAGCTAATGAATAAACTTGGCACCGTCATATAGGAAGTGGCTGTTCTTAGATTAAAAAAAAAAGTGTAGGATGCCTGTGAGCTTCTGTTGCATAAATACCACCTTATTATTTAGGTATTCCCTCTCTAATTCTTTTCTACTAAAAAGTGGGAAGCAATGCAGTTAAGTGCACCCTAAGGTCCCTCCCCTCGGAATCAAGCTGAGATAAAAATCATTTGTTTGCAAGACATTCATCTGCAGGAACATTTCTGACCTTCCAAGACCTGGTGTTTAAGGTGACACTCATGGTCCGTAAGCCACATGGGATTCCAGTGGACCCTCCCCAGTCTAGGATGGGCCTGAGTAAGACCCAAAGTGACACTGGGTGGCAGCTAAGACAAGCCAGAGCTAGGAAAAGCGTCGGGAGATGATGTTAACCGAGGGCATCAATGGGGCTCTTTGAGACATCCCACGTGCTCCTGCCAGGCAGGCGGTCACAGGAACAGCATAATGCAGCACTGGCTCTGGCTCTGGCTGCTGAAGGGATGATAAGGATGACACAGGAAGAAGTGACAACGTACACACAAAGCCCTGCGCTCCAGGCTCCTGCCCCGGAGGAGCCAGGGCCGACAGCTGTCTCTGCCCCAAGCCATTCCACTGTGGGGGCACGAAGGGCTGTGGAACTTCTGGGAATTTTTCTTATCTACAGGAATGACTGTAAGTGTACACCAGCAATAGCTACAAACATGTCCTCGGCCGTGATGCTTATAATAACAAAAACTTGGAAACGACACAAATGCCCCAAATGAGGGAGTGGTTAAATAAATTACAGAACATCTGCTGGACAGAATTCAATACAGCCATTAACACTGGTTCAGAAGCAATGGGGAAGCAACCCCCCTAGAAGAAGAGGAGCCCATCAAGAGGGGCACTGTGTGACCTGGAAAAGTCAATTAGCATCAAAATAACTCTCCAAGGTGGGAGACAGATAACTTAAAAGCCTCTTGTTTTCACAATACAGAAAATAAAGCTAAGCCGAACATGGTGGTGAGGGCCTGAAGTCCCAGCTACTTGGGAGGATTGCTTGAGGCCAGGAGTTCAAGGCCACAGTGTGCTACGGTCACGCCTATGAATAGCCACTGCACTCCAGCCTGGACAATACAGCAAGATCCCATAAGAAGAAAGAGGAAGAAGAAAGAAGAAGAAGAAAGAAGAAGAAGATTAAGGGAAAACCAAAATAGAAATGTTTTTGAATAGAAAAATGTCCACTATGTATGAAATGAAAAAAGAAAGTTTAAAAATTATATCACATACACACACATTCCTATAACATGAATGAAATGATAATATTCCCCAATTTTTCTGAGTGGTGGGATTACTGGTGATTTTTAATTTCTTCTTTCTGATTAACTGTATTTTCTACAAAGAATAACAGTAAGAACAGCAACAAAAGTTATTTTTTAGAATTTTTAATGGGGGCAAAGACCATCACAGAACCAAACTGCCCAACAGTAAGTCAAAGTAGATTGACTTTTGACTCTAAAGAAACCATTTCTGGCTGGGCGCAGTGGCTCATGCCTGTAATCCTAGCACTCTGGGAGGCCAAGGCGGGTGGATCGCTCAAGGTCAGGAGTTCGAGACCAGCCTGAGCAAGAGCGAGACCCCCGTCTCTACTAAAAATAGAAAGAAATTATCTGGCCAACTAAAATATATATAGAAAAAATTAGCCGGGCATGGTGGCGCATACCTGTAGTCCCAGCTACTCGGGAGGCTGAGGCGGTAGGATCGCTTAAGCCCAGGAGTTTGAGGTTGCTGTGAGCTAGGCTGACGCCACGGCACTCACTCTAGCCCGGGCAACAAAGCGAGACTCTGTCTCAAAAAAAAAATAAAAAACCATTTCTCCCTAATTATTAAATTAAAAGATATTTTTTGATAATATCAAAAATACCCATGTATGCATACATGGAGCTCATTGTTTAAAGAATTCTCCTATGGATTCCTCTGTAATAAGTATCATCTTAATTTGTGGTTTGGAAATATAATAGATATTTTACATATGTACAATATAGACTTATACCTGACCAGGTAGACTCTGGGAAACAACCATCTTCTCCTTAGAGTCACTTTTTCCTCCAAGCTCTCTCTCTTTCTGACTCTAATCTGCTTTTCCAGGCAGAAGGTACCACTGAACAGCCAGAACACACAGCCCTCAAGGTATGGGTAAACCAGTTCTACCTCTTCCGTAGCCAACACGCCCTTGAATGTGAAGGACAGTGCTAAGGCCCCTCCCGTGGAATGTGCTGGCTCACGGCCACCCTTCCCAGGTCCCTCAGCTTCCCCTGGGACTCTGGTGCATCCTCTCCCCGCCTGGCTCAACCTCTTCCGCTCTGCCTGGACCACGACAGCAGCCTCCTCCTGACCTCCTGGCCCCCAAGCTCCTTCCCTCTCCGTCTCTCTGCACAGTGAGGGCAGGTCAAGTCACTGTCTCCACGTTGTGTCCCCACAGCTAGCAGATTGCCTGCATGACCAAGGTCCCATCTACCTTCCTACTTTTATCATCCAGGACATTTCCTCCCCATCAACTAAGTTCCAGACACCCCAGATAACCTCCTATTCTCTAGACATACTTTTTTAACAACAGGAAGTATTTCAGGCATATAAAGAAGTATTGGGCCGGGCGCGGTGGCTCACGCCTGTAATCCTAGCACTCTGGGAGGCCGAGGTGGGTGGATTGCTCAAGGTCAGGAGTTCGAGACCAGCCTGAGCGAGACCCCGTCTCTACTAAAAATAGAAAGACATTATATGGACAACTAAAAATCTATATAGAAAAAATTAGCCGGGCATAGTGGCGCATGCCTGTAGTCCCAGCTACTCGGGAGGCTGAGGCGGTAGGATCGCTTAAGCCGAGGAGTCCGAGGTTGCTGTGAGCTAAGCTAACGCCACGGCACTCACTCTAGCCTGGGCAACAAAAGTGAGACTCTGCCTCAACAAAAAAAAAAAAAAAAAGAAGTATTGCTAACATCATAAATGCTCACGTAATCAGACCCTGAAATTGATAGATACTAGTATTTTGCCATCATTATTTCATACAATGAAATCATTATATATTAAGAGCACCCTCCCATCCATCTTCCCATTTCTTTCATTCCTTCTCCAGAGGTAACAACAATCCTGGTGTGTATCTTCTTTTCCACTTGTTTTCTACTGTTTTTTGTTTGTTTTGAGACAGAGTCTTGCTCTGTCACCCCAGTTAGGGTGCAGTGACATCATCATAGCTCACTGCAACCTCCAACTCTTGGGCTCAAGTGGTCCTCCTGCTTCAGCCTCCCGAGGAGCTGGACTATAGGCACGTGCCACCACGCCTGGCTAATTTTTCTATTTTTTTGTAGAGATGGGAATCTCATTGTTGCTCAGGCTGGTCTTGAACTCCTGAGCTCAAACAAACAATCCTCCCGCTTTGGCCTCTCAGAGTGCTAGGATTACAGGTGTGAGCCACCGCACCTGGCCTGTTGTCTCCTGTTACCACATAAAACTTAATTGTGTGTGTGTGTGTGTGTGTGTGTGTGAACAGACACAAAATACTATGTATGTTGTATGTATACATTATATATACACATATTGCACTATATAGTATATATGTATTATACAAATATATAATGTAGCATGTATGTATATACAAACTGTTTTGTGTGGTTTTAAAATAAACTCAAGTGGCATTATACCATAACGAGCCTTCCTTTTTCCCACTTTAAGTTTCTTTAGAGGTTTATCCACGTCAGTGTGTGAATATCTAGACTACTCATTTTCACTGCTGGATAGCATTCCACTTCATACTAGTGCCATGATTTATCTTCTCAGGCCCCCGAAATGGGCAATCCGGCCATTCCAATGTTTACTATTGCAAACGGTGAATCCTTGCACGTGTCCTCACAGGCACACATGGAGACCTTCTCTGCAGGACAGTGCTGGTTCCACAGGCTGCAGGGCTCACCCCTCCTAGATACTGCCGTGCCTGGCCCTTGATGAGCAGGTTACCATCGTCACTTGTGCTGGACTGTGGCTACTGCTGACTGCACCAGAGGAGGGCCTCCAGTCCAAGAAGGGACTGCAGGGGGCCAGTGACATGCGTGCAGTGGCCAGAAAAGATGAGCAGGTGACACCCGTTCCTCCCTTCAGGTCTTTAGGATCAGGGTGCAGCTGGCCGGTTAGCCACGGGAGCTGAGCTGGAAGAGCATGAGGAAGGCTCGGGACTGGAATGGCCGTGGGCATGAAGCCTGGAGGACGCAGTGGGTAGGATAAGAACACAGCTACTGTGCCTTTGCACAGCAGAGAACACCAAGAGCGTGACCACACACGGCCAGAGAGATGGGGAGAGGCAGCCTGTGTTTTAGAGAGGTTTCTGGCTGCACCACCCTCTCCCTGCAGGTAATTTGGCTGACTCGTATCAGAGAGGACACCCTTCAAGGATCAGCAATGCCACCTCCACCACGAAGATTCCCCAATCCAGCCAGCTGAAGCAATCTCTCCACCCTCGGGCTTGCAGCATTTCCTGCACCTCCCTTAGAACATACATTCAGTTCCAGGCTGGACCCTAGTAACTGACTGCAAGCCTGTTCCTCCACACACATCATAAAGGCCCCACACACATTCTGCCACTGATCTGTCTCCTGTACAACACCAAGCACGGGGCTTTTTGCACACAGTAGGTGCACAATCAATTTTTCATAATTGAATAAAAGCTGTGAGCTCCTCAAAAGCAGGGCCCATGTCATCTCCATCTTTACCATATATCGGGTCTTTGCACAGTGTCAGGCATAGAGTGGGTCCTCATTAAGCGTGTGCTGAACGAATGACTGAGATGTAGGCTCACATGAACAAGTGCATCTGCCTGAACTGCTCTCCCAGGGCTCGTACCAATGATCAAATTTCAAAGTGGAGGTGACCAAGCCAAAGGATAATTTATCTCCCTAAAGACGTTAAGTGTCAGTTAAATTGCTCTATTTAATAGGGGCTGACTTAGATGGACCATTCTGAACAAAAGCAATAACTGCTCTCGTAATGAGCCTACTTTAAATTGCTATTACTATTACTACAGCAAATCTGAAGGATTCCTGGAGCCATCAGACCAAGACCCCAATTAGAGATGCGCAGCCTTTACAAACCACAGACCCCCACACTCACATCTCTGACCTCCCTGGAACCACAGAGGATAGTTTCCGAGGGAATCCAAGATACTCCTCTCCAGAGGTTCATTCTAGGACTGTTTTCTCTTTTGTTGTTGTTTGTTTGTTTGTTTGAAATCAGCTTGCCCAGCAGGCTCTGAGTCACTTCCCACAGTTGACACACAAGCCCGGTAAGGAGAGGATAGGCCACGGCTGAAGGAGCCTGGCGGGGAGGCCTCGGAGAATCGGGCTAGTGTTAAATGTGTGGATTCTGTCTGGTCGGTGCACCCAATGCCTCTGAGCTACAAGGAGTGCTTGCAAGCACCAGAGAAGAGAGAGGAGGAAAAGGGCCTTTATCTGCCATGACAGATTGTAATCTCCAACAGACAACAGGAACAAAAGGCAAACACATACTGGAAATGGATGACAAAAGCATCTGCAGAACAAAAAATCGGCTCAGAGTTCTTCAAAAAGGAGGGGGAAAGCACCTCCTCAGCCTTGGTAATTCTGGGGTTAGCGGGAGGAGGAAGCTAGAGGCAATGGCCTGGGCAGGTCCGTGCTAACCTGCTGCATGACCGTCCTCCTCCAGCGAACACCCTGGTCCTGCTCCTTGGGGTCACCTGGGTGAGCCGACTCCTTCCTGGAGAAGACCTTCAGGCTGAAAAGGCAGCACAGACCCAGAGCCCTCACCAGTGGGTCTGTGCTCCCCTCTAAAGCTGACATCTTCAGCCACTCATCAGATGAAAGCAAGGAGAGGACGGGGTAAAAACAGGAGGTCCAGGGTCAGACAGACCTGAACTCAAGTCCTGGCCTCCCACACTTTGTGGCTGTGAACCTTGAACAAGTTATACAACCTGTTCAGCCTCACTTTCCTGATCTGTAAAATGGGAATAATCATACTTAATCATAAAAATAGCCATCGTTTTTTGAGGACATACTATGTGTCATTCTGTTTGCCAAGTGTTGTGCAGGCATTACCTTGTTTTCAGTTGTCCGTCATCCCATGAGGCAAGGACATTACTATCTTCATTTGATAGGTGAGAAACCGAGGCTTCGGAAGGCAGACACGACATTCCCAAGGGTACATGGTGAGCACAGGGAGGAGCCAGGACTCAAACCAGGTCTGCAAAAGTTGCCAGCTACTGTGCTGAGATGTTGGGAGAGTTTGAATGAGACGGTGCACACTTTGCACAGGGCCTGGCACATTGACCAAAACAGTTCACCGTTGTTGTTCTCTTCACTCTCATTTATAGCTGCGCTTCGATGCCCTCCAGCATGCTCCTCGCCCCTGGCCTCTCAATCAGGTAAGGAAAGACATCAATTCTTGATCTAAGGAACAGATCTCCACCTGACACTGAAATAGTGTGCAGGCAGATTTCATTTTACTGTGCTTCACTTTTTTTGTTGTTGTTTTCTTTTTAATTCTGTCTCCGCTGCTTGAATCAGAATATTGCACTTTACTTTATTGTGCTCCACAGGTATTGTGTTTTTTACAACTTCAAGGTTGGCGGCAACTCTGCATCAGGCAAGTGTATTGGCACCATTTTTCCTACAGCATGTGCCAACTTCATGTGTCTGTGTCACGATTAGGTAATGCTCACAATCTGTCAAATTTTTCATTATTATCAGATCATGCTGATCTGTGGTCAGTGATCTTTGATGTCACTACTGTAATTATTTTGGGGTGCCACGAACCACACCCACATAAGACAATGAACTTAATAGATAAATGTGCAACCTCCAACCACCCCACTGATCAGTCTCTCTCCTTCTTTTTGGGCCTTCCTATTCCCTAAGACACAACATTATTGAAATTAGGCCAATTAATAACCCTATAATGGCCTCTAAGTGTCCAAGAGTCACGTCTCTCACTTTAAATCAAAAACTAGAGATGATCATCAAGCTTAGTGAAGGCAGCACGTGGAAAGGGAGGCCTCCTGCACCAGTTAGACAGGTTGTGAATGAAAAGGAAAAATTCTTGAAGGAAATGGAAAGTGTTACTCCAATGAACACACAAATGATAAGAAAGCAAAACAGCTTTAATGCTGACATGGAAGACGTTTTAGTGGGTTGGATAGAAGGTCAATTCTATAAAGGCTGAGAGAGGTGACGAAGCTGCAGAAAAAAAGGTTTGAAGATAGCAGATGTTGGTTCATGAGGTTTAAGAAAAGAAGCCTGTCCCTATAACAAAAGTGCCAGGTCAAGCAGCAAGTGCTGATGTAGAAGCTGCAGCAAGTTATCCAGAAGCTCTAGCTAAGATCATTGATGAAGGTGGCTACGCCAAACAACAGATTCTCAGTGTACATGAAACAGCCTTCTATTGGAAGAAGATGCCATCTAGAACTCTCACAGCTAGAGAGGAGAAATCAATGCCTGGCTTCGAAGCTTCATCGGACAGGCTGACTCTCTTGTTGGGGGCTAATGAAGCTGGTGACTTTAGTTAAAATCAATGCTCATTTATCTTTCTGAAAATCCTAGGCCCTTAAGAGAATTATGCTGATTCTATTCTGCCTGTGCTCTGCAAATCAAACAGCAAAGCCTGGGTGACAGCACATGTATTTACAGCATGGTTGGTTAGATATTTTAAGTTACTGTTAAGATCTACTGCTCAGAAAATGATTCCTTTCAAATTACTGCTCATGGACAATGCACCTGGTCACCTAAGAGCTCTGATGGAGATGGACAAGGAGATTCATGTTGTTTTCGTGTCTGCTAACACTACATCCACTCTGCAGCCCATGGATCAAGGAGTCATTTCTACTTTCATGTCTTACTATTTAAGAAATACATTTTGTAAGGCTGTAGTTGCCATAGATAGTGGTTCCTTTGATGAATCTGGGTCAAGTAAATTGAAAACTTTCCAGAAAGCATTCACCATTCTAGATGTCATTAAGAACATTCGTGATTCATGGGAGGAGGTCAAAATATCAACATGAACGGGAGCTTGGAAGAAGTTGATTCCAACCCTCACTGGATGACTTTGAGGGCTTCAAGACTTCAGTGGAGGAAGCAACTGCGGATGTAGAGGAAATAATGACACAACTAGAACCAGAAGTGGAGCCTGAAGATGTGACTGAATTGCTGCAGTCTCATGATAAAAACCGAATGGAGTTGATCCTTATGGATAAGCAAAGAAAGTGGTTTCCTGAGATAGAATGTACTCCTGGTGAAAATGCTGCAAACATTGCTGAAATGACCAGAAAGCATTTAGAATATTCCATAAGCTTAGCTGATACAGCAGCGGCAGGATTTGGGAGGACTGACTCCAGTTTTCAAAGTTCTACTGAGGGTAAAATGCTATCACACAGCATCACATGCTGCAGAGAAATCCTTCATGAAAGGAAGGGTCAGTTGCTGTGGCAAACTTTCCTGCTGTTTTATTTTAAGAAATTGCCAGAGCCGCCCCAACCTTCAGCAAACATCACCCTGATCAGTCAGCAGCCATGAACCTCGAGGCAAGACCCTCTACCAACAAAAAAATGCCAATTCACAGAAGGCGAGATGATCTTTATCGCTTTTTGGCAATAAAGTATTTTTTTAATTAAAGTATGTACATTGCTTTTAAGACATAATACTATCGCTCACTGAATAGACTACAGTTTAGCAAACGTAACTTTTATACGCATGAGGAAAACCAAAATATTCATGTTGGCTGGCTTTACTGCGATTTTTGCTTCATTGTGGTGGTCTGGAACCGAACCTCCGTATCTACAAAGTGTGCCTGTGCTCACGGCTGTCATGAAAACTGGCCAGTGGCAGATTTCCTCCTGCCTATGAAGGGGCCCCCTGAAACCCTGCCGAAGTCCAGACTCGTGGAAGGACAGGCTGTTCCTCCTCCCAACTCTGCCCCGATGACCCTCAGCTCTCGGAATCCTAACTCAATAGAGGCTTTTCTGTTCCCGAGATGGATACCTTTTACCAGCACTGAATTCATTAAGGGACGGAGAAAAGAAAACCTTTAAATCTATGTGAGTCCTTTTTGAACACAGGAAATAGTCCTGCTAGGCAGAAGCAAATATTTATGCACATAATTAACTAAGGAGGTAGAGTGTTCTTTCCAAGTGTTCTATACAAGTTGAGCAAAACTTGGTGGAAAAAAAAACAGCCCTGGCCACGAAATGGCCTGTCCCAGACACTGGAAGGAAGGGACCACAGGTCAGAATCAGCTCGTGATTCCTTGCCATGAACCCTCTCCCTACTGAGAATACGTAACACATCTGGACCAACCCAGGACCCCTCTGGTAGCTCATCCTTTATCCCGGTAAAAATTCTCTCTTCTTTGCATCTCTGGCCAGGGCACAACTAACTGACATCAACTGGCTGACTCAAGATCTGCAGGGGAACACCAGCTCTTCTCTTCTCCCTAATTTCCTGTATGCATTTTCCTAATTTTCTGTTATCCCCTACCTCAAATTTTACTTTCATCGGAAGGGTTACAAGCCAAATAGGCTACATGGCAGGAAGCTAGGAATTTCTAATCTTTTTACTCTGCAATGCTGAGAAAATAGCACCTTTGCCTGAAAAATAAACAAATAGGGCCTCCTCTGTAAGCTGGGGTGACGTGCGGTGTCATGCACTGAATACTACGCTAGATGCAAAAACATGCAGCCAGCCCTGCTCTGTCCTGAGCTTCCCTCACCCCTCCAGGTGCCGTCTGAAGGTGTTTACAAGGAGGGTATCCATTGCCAGTAGCTTTTTTTAACCCTCAACTTTGCTCAATCTTTTATTAATAAAAAGAACACCTAGCCTCTTGGCAAGCACAGTGAAATGAGAGTCAGAAGACCCGGGATGAAGTCTCAGCTCAGTCACTAATAAATTCTGTAACCCTGCACTCACTTCTTAAGCTTCAGGAGTCAGTTTTTCACCTGTACAGTGGAAAGGAATCTATAAAAGTGTGGATTATGGATTCAATATTGTGGCTCACGTCCAGCAACTTTTAAAGAAATGGAATGGAACAGATTAGAATACATCAGAACGTCTCAGACACGGAAAGAATAGGTTTTGATTCAACTTTATCTAATTGTTCTGGTTTGCAATGTAAATGTGATTTTTAACAGCTTTATTGAGATAAAAGTCACATGCTATGAAATTCGCCCATTAAAGTGTACAAGTCGATGGCTTTTAGTATATTCACAGAGTTGTGCAACCATCACCACAATAAATTTAAGAACACTTCGCCACACCAAAAGGAAATCCCATACCCATTAGCACTCCCCATGTCTTCCCAAACCCTCCCCCTATTCCCCACCTTGGGCAACCACCAAGTTACTTTCTGTCTCCATGGCTTTGCCTATTCTGAACATTTCCTATAAATGCAATCATAAAGTATGTGGTCTTGTGTAACCGGCCTCTTTCACTTGTCACCATGTTTAAAGGTTCTTTCATATTGTATTAATAGCAGGTATCAGAACTTTGTTCCTTCGAATGGCTGAATAATATTCCGTTGTATGGATATACCACTTTTTTTTTTTTTTTTTTTTTTGAGACAGAGTCTCACCCTGTTGCCCAGGCTAGAGTGAGTGCCGTGGCGTCAGCCTAGCTCACAGCAACCTCAAACTCCTGAGCTCAAGCGATCCTCCTGTCTCAGCCTCCCGAGTAGCTGGGACTACAGGCATGCGCCACCATGCCCGGCTAATTTTTTCTATATATATTTTTAGCTGTCCATATAATTTCTTTCTATTTTTAGTAGAGGTGGGGTCTCGCTCTTGCTCAGGCTGGTCTCGAACTCCTGAGCTCAAACGATCCGCCCACCTCGGCCTCCCAGAGTGCTAGGATTACAGGCGTGAGCCACCGCGCCCGGCCACCACATTTTTTTAATCCATTCACCTGCTGATGGACACGTGGGCTGTTTCCACTTTCCGGCTATTATGAATAAGGCTACTGTGAACCATTCATGTACAAATTTTTGTGGAGACTTATAAATGTGTTCCTATGGGTCATTATCAACAAAGTTTGAAGCCACTTCAACCTGGGCTTAAAGGTTACTGAGGGATCATTATACCATTCTGTGATTTTTTTTTTAATCAATTCATGGACTTTTGCTTTGGAAAAGGAATCAAAGACCATCAAATCAAGGTTGCATTCCTGTTCATGCAGCCACCTACGAATCTCTGTGGCCAAAACTGCTTCCCTGTCATCGTGAAGAAGAGATCATTTCAGAGAATTTCAACCGCTGAAATATACATCTTCCTTACCCAGACAGACTGAAACGGGAGGCACTTCCATGCTGACAGGACTTGCTGAACTCTCAGGAGAATCCATGATGGGGTAATGGGTAAATCTCGTTGTTTACCAGCTCCCATCCCAAGATGTAAATTCCTGCATCACAAGGTTTCAGACAAAGGGCGCTCACAAGCATACAGCCCTATCTCTGAGCCTCCCCTGCCACACACACACACAAACAACTATTCAATTTATGAACTGCTTCACATGGAATGTGACTCCTACAATTGCAGCTATTAAAGAGCTGATGTAAGAGGAGAGGCGACGGTCAAAAGCAGCTCCCTCCACCAGCAAACCTGCATTAATAATTCAGCTACTAACAGCCATGTAACCAAAGAAGCTTGCAAGGGACATCTCTGCAGTGGTCTGTGACACTAGCTCTCATTTCTACTTCAAACAACAGAGACCCAGATGTCTGGAAACACCTGTCACTATCACAGAAAGGGAACTTGACAAATTTGTGAAATCTAAGGAATAAATACAATTACTAGGTGCCTTAAATTTATGGCCCTCACAAAGCCTGCAAAATATGATAAACCATTATAGGTTTTTTTCTGTCTTCCCTGCCTCGGCCACAATTAATTTCACCATGTTCAAGTGTAATATGGGATGTAATATATGGAGGCAAGAGATTTAGAGCCCTCATTGCCTTGCAGTGAATAAGCTTCTGCAGTTTGGGGCCCCGGAGGAAAAAGAAGCAATAACAACAGGCCTCATTTTGGGTGACCATTTATGTGCAGTTTCTGTTTTGCATTGCTATGTGAGACAAAAGTGCCTGGAGGAAACCATGACAGCACTGGGCTAAAGTCACTCAAAATCCAAACGCCAAATACTCTGTAATTGAGATGCACGGCGGCTCTTACACACACCCTCGAAGAGCATCCTAGTGCAAATAAAGGTGGTGCATTACCGAAGAACAACAGAAAATGTTCTGGTTTCATCAGTATCGTAACCTCAGTGGTCTGAAAGGACAGCACAATTCAGTTAGAAAGTTTCAGGCTGGTATTCCCAAACACTCTACACAGAAAAGTAATGGCAACTAGTACTTACTGAAGGCCTACTACGTGTGGGTCCTGTGTTAGTACTCGACCACGCTACTGAGGTTAGCATTGAGTCTCCAGAAAAATGCGTTCAAGGCCTGACCTCCAACACCTGTGAATGTGACCTCAATTGGAAAGAGGGTCTTTGCAAATATAATCAAGGTAAGAAGAGGTCACACTGGATCAGGGTGGGTCCTAATCCAGTATTGTTATAGTGTTATAATTTAGTATGGTTATAAGAAGAGGGAAATGTGAACACAGTCACAGGCAAGAGCGCCATGTGGCAGAGGGAGGCAGGGATCGGAATTACACAGCTGCAAGCCAAGCAATGCCAAGGATTGCCGGCAACCACCAGAAGCCAGGAGAGAGGCCTGGATTCTTCTCAGATCCTCCAGAAGGAATCGACCCTGCCAACACCTCGATTTCCAACTTCTGTCCTCCAGAACCATGAGCAAGTAAACTTTCTGTTGTTTTCAAACACCCAGTCGGCAGGAATTTGTTACAGCTGCCCTAGGGAACCAATATAATTATGAATAAAATCCTTAGTACCAGTTAGGCATTTTCACCCCCTTGCTGGAAAAACTAAGTCACTAGTACAAAATCACACAGAGAGCAAGTGTGGGAGCCAGGATTCGGGCCTAGGCTATCTAACTCCTAATAAAGCCCAAGCCCTAACTACTTGCTAACAGGCACATAATTTTCCACTGAGTCTGCAGAGTGGTTTTCCTGTGAGAAGCTTTTAAGGAGATGATCCCTAAAAAAAAAAAATGCGAGACTTCAGTAGTTTCGTGCTAATAAAATGCAGAAATGTGTCTTGGCTGGTATTTGATCCACCTCCGCCACAGGTGGCACCAACATTCTCTTGAGGAGACAACTCCATTAACAAGACTATTCTAAGAGGAGCAGCCCTGTGAATTGGACCAAAAAGTCAACCAGCATTTGCTGAGTGCTGAGAAAAATGTGAGGCAGGCAGGCTGGTGTGAGAGGTTATGCAGCCCTCAGCTTTGAGGAGCTCAAGCCTTCTTTTCTCATCAAGTAAATGGGCCCAATCACCTACTCACGCCGGGGCTTTCACTCAGAGTCAATGAACTAATCACCAACGGTGAGCCCCGTGTTAGCTGTGGCGGACTGGTACTCATCTGCCCCCCACTTCCCAGCTGAGGCAGAGCCACGTGACTAGTCTTGGCCAATGGAATGTGGGGACAGGTGACATGTAGCACGTTCAGGGTACAGAACAGAAGAACCAGCAACAACAGCTCCTGCAATCTCTCCCTCTGCGGCGGCAATGTTCCAGATGGTGGAGCCTCAATCTCTGAGAAGTAGAGACCCCTCCCCACTCCCGCCATCCAATCTGCAGGGGTCTTTGTGTAAGTGAGAAACAGGCTTCTATGTGCCAAACTTTTGGGGAAATTTGTTACTCCAGCAAAGAGCTATCCTATCTTGACAAATACATTATCTAACACACATCCTTGCATGGGCGCATTACTATAAATAACAGGTTAAATTCCAAGATAAAACAACACAATTCTTTGAACCTGAACATCAATAATATTCTGGTGGACAGAAGTTTACCATATATTATAAAAGTTCTGTTAAAATGATTTCTTTCCTTCTATACCAAAAGGATACAAGAAACAAAATGAGATAAATTCTCTCTCCTATAACCTATCCAAAGCATTGGACGTGGGGAGTGTTTTCAGAATTGGATCTCTTCCTAGAGATAATTAGGCACCGTCCAGCTGCACCCAGCATGGCTCGTTAAGGAGCAGAGATTCTGCCTTCTCTGTGTGGTCCCTAGCCCTATATGGACCTCGATCCTGAGTCCAACAAATATTTGGTATATGGATATCTCTCATAAGAAAAACCAGCATTCTCATACAAACTCATCAACATAAGCCTCCTGTCAAACACCCATCCTTCCAGACTGGCTTCAGGGTACTGTCCCCTGCCTCTCTCCTTGGGCACACCCCAGCCTCCATTCTGCTCCATCTCATGACATAAATCGAACTCCGCCAAAGTATCTCCCACCTTTACCTTCCCCCAGGGACCCAGAGACTGCCTAGAGCCCAAGAGCTAAAAAGGCCCAGGGCAGAGTTTCAGCATCACCATCCCAATCTCCAGAAAGTCCCACCACCTCAGCAAGGCCACCTTACAGGATCTGCAGAAATATCCTCTCCGTTTCCTAACTACCAGGAAAAGCTCCAAATGCTGGATGGTTACTAACTCAAGCAACAATTGCAACACGGAATCTGCAGAACCAGAGGGAGGATGTGGGAGACACCAAAGAGCAATGATGTGCATCGCGTGCGCTGCAGGGATGCCTGTGCCCTTGCTTGGAGATGGGGGCATGGCGGAGGGGCACAGAGCTTACCCCCAACCCACCCCTCACCGCACCCAGCTCCCACCTAACCAAAACAGCACAGATTAGCTATTTTACCCATTAGCCTTGATGTAAAGATTTCCTTGGAGAAAAAGTCTCCGGTTACTGAAAGTGGCTTGGATGGTGGGACTCAGCTCTCCCATGGACTTGTGCACCCCTGGACGAGTCCGTTGGCCTCTCAGAGACACAGATCCCTTCTCTATAAACCAGGGCAGTAAACCACTTCACAGGCCTCGCGTGAGGATTAACTGAAGTGATTATGCACAAAGTGCCTGATGCACTGTAGATGGTCAACAAATGTTCCTTCTCTTTCCCCTAAACATAAACACTGGCCAAATAAGTCTGCTGCACATGGGGCTGAAGATGTTTATTTTGTGATTATTAATAGTAGCGTGAGGGGCTTTTCTAAAGTTTTTGGTGGGAGCCCAAAATCTCTAGGTAAACCAGCATGTCATGCTGTTTACCCAAAAATGGAGCTATCCATTTGAACAAGTACTTAATGAACACAAAGAAGACAGCAGATGTCTCATCAAGCAGGAAAAAAACCCTCATAATTAGTAAACTGTTCCTCTTTTTGTAAAGACACTTGTCATTGGCTTTAGGGCCCACCCACATAATCCAGAATGATCTCATGTTAAGATCCTTAATGTAATTACCCTCTTTGCAAATAAGGTCATATTCACAGGTTCTGGGTGGATTTATCTTTTGAGGGGCCACCATTCAACCACTACTGCCCTCTACAGGGGTCTGAGCATTGCCACGCGGAAGGTAAGCTAGCCAGTCAGGGCACCCCGTGCCCACCTCCTTCCCCAGCCCTCAACCCTGAATCCAAGTCACGGCCCAGCCAGATCCATGCAGTGTGTTATACAGACAGAGGGAGGGGGCAGTAACTAGCGGTGTCCAGCAGAAATTTAACACATGCCACTTATGCAATTTAAATGTTTCTATTAGCCACATTACAAAAAAGTAAAAAGGAACAGGTAAAATTAATTCTGATAATATATTTTATTTAACCCAATGTACCCAATATAGGGAAGATATGGTCCTTGTCTTCAAAGCGTTTATAAAAGAGGTGAAGAAATGAGGCTCAACTCTATGAAATGTTCAAGCAGGTTTCCAGGACTAGTTTAAAAGCAGCAACCATGGCCCAACACAGACACAAGAAATGTCGCAGGGCTGTACTGGAGCAATGGCCTTGGGAAAGGAGTGGAACAGACGTGAGTGCTGTGAATTCAGAGGACAAGACCACCGTGGAGAAAGCCGAGCTGTCTTCAGGCTGCATTAGGACATGGGTGGCAAGAGGGGAAGGAGAATGACAGATCTGTGGGGCAGGTGGCAGCTACCCAGACGTGCCCTTAGGTGAATTTTTAAAAGGCAACCCGTCTGGGCAGACACAAGCAAGTCCAAAGCTTAATGAGTAGGTTACTCTATGCAAATCAGCAAACAGGTATTAGTGATGGGTTGAACTGTGTCCCCAAACCATGCTGAAGTCTTAATTCAGAATATGACCATATTTGGAGACAGTATCTCTACAAAGGTGATCAAAAGTTAAAATGAGGTCACTAAGGTGGGCCCTGATCCAAGATGACTTGCAATCCTATAAAAAGGGGGATATTTGGACACAGGGACAGATTCGTACAGAAGGACGAAGATGCAGAGACAGGGAGAACATCATGCGAAGATGAAGGCAGAGACAACCCAAGGGGTGCCAAGGAGTACCAGGAAGCCACCAGAAGGTAGGGAGAGGCACGGAACAGCTTCTCCCTCTCAACCCGCAGAAGGAACCAGCCCTGCCAACACCTTGATGTCGGACTTCTGGCCTCCAGAACTGTGGGAGGATGAATTTCTATGTTCAAGCCACCCAGTCCTGGGACTTTGTAATGGCAGCTCCAGGAAAAGAATCCAGTGCTGCTCCTGAGTGCAGGGACAACGGCCCTGAGTGTGGGACTAACGGCTGCGACCCAGAACGGCTGAGGAAATAAAGCCACCGATGGAGAGTCCCAGGAGCTCTGGCTCCCAGGCCACCCAGCCAAGCAAGTAAACGTCCTTCAGCTTTCAGTGGAAGAACTAAAAGTGGAAAACACAGCTTTTCTGACATGTGACAAAAAGTATGCCTCGAACACCCACCCACACTCTGTGTTCACAGCCCGGGCTAAGCAGACCTACAGCTGCTCCTGCTGACAGCTAAAGCCAGGGAACCGCCAACCTGGTGGGAGATGCCAAGTACCCTTGGATTTCTAAGCTTATCCTGCCAACGGTGACTTTGGGCAGACTGCAGGCAAAGAGAGAGCCCCATTGAAACTGAGTTCCCTCTGCAAAGGGAGGGGTGAAGGTCACAACATTAGGACCATCACAATGAACATGAGAGAAGTAGACTTTAAAAAAAAAAAAATCTGCAGATCTAAAAATGAACCTTTTCATCAGGGTGTGCACCTGCCATCAGGATCTGAGATCTCCATGAGTTATTTTCAGTACTTAGTATTAAGAGCATGCGGCACTTCTTTTTTTTTTTTTTTCCCCAAACGTTACCCTATTTAATGTTCACAACTACCCACTGAGGTAGTTACTGCCTCCACTTTGCAAATAAAGAAACTGAGACCAGAGAGGTTGTGTGACACGGCCAAGGCCACACAGCTGAGAAACAGAGAGCAAACTTCTGGTCCCAAGTTGCTCTATCTGCAGAGCCCTGGCTCTCACCATAAAACCCTCCCCCTGACCCCTGGTCTGAGCCTCTCCATTGCCCTCTGTATTTCCCCAACATGTGAAATAATGACCTTGAGCATGCAGAAAAGAAAACTGTAAGCTCCAAGTCACAGCTCTATGTAGACCATGGTCCCAGAGAAAAAGGTTTCTGCATTTTTTTTCCTTTTCATGTACATGAGATTTCCTCCAACCAACAGAAAACGAAAATTCACAGGATAATGCCTTGACTCCCCTGGGGGTCAACAGTGGCCCAAGGGTCTCCAAAAATAGCTTCCACACTGAGGTCCCCAGATCGCTGGGGGTGCCAGAGATTCCCAAAACTAATTAAAAAGAAGCAAAGAAAATTGCCCATTTGCCTAAATGTTGGGCAACTGACACATCAAGTATCTTTGTTCATTGACTAAAATCAAAACATATTTGTATGGTAACGAAAACTACTTCCTTTGAGCGGAAACTCTCATAGTTGCAAATGCCTTTCATTAATGTTTTAATGATATAAATTATTATGTAATAATTGCAGTTTGGTAACAAGCTATTTCAAAACATCTTGTTCGTGGAGGGAGTGTTACAAAAGCGGCCGTTTGCTGGGGGGGAGACAGGGAGTGAGCAGACAAGGGTTCATCACCAGCACCTGTGTCATTCACAGTTGGAAAACTGAAAAACACCCCCTAGCAGAATCCAAGTTTATCATTAATAAAATCACATTTCTCAGAGTGTCATTCTCCCAACCTGTTTAACGAAGTTCACGTTCAATCATTAACCCTCACAGTGGGGAAGCTAAATGAACTAGAATTTCCATGTTATATATATAAAAGGAATCAGAAATCCCATTTTCAAAAGAAATAACTCAAACCAACTAAGCCATTGGCCAGTGGATTAGTTCCCTAATAGGAGCCAATAAAGCCAGTGTTGTAAAGGACGCAGGAAATGCCCGAGCGGTAATGCCTTTCTGTGGTTTGACTTTCTATGGGTCATTTATTTCTCTATATGAAGCCTCAATTTCCCCAGCAATAAAATGGGGATAATATCTGCCACCTGGTAATGAAGATACAGCTATAAATTACTTTGAATTGCCTGGATCATCAGCATTATGCAAATTGACAATATCATTAGAGAGCTACTAAACACAGTTATAAATCTTATAAAAATACTCCAGTGGAAATTAAGGCTCAATTAAGAGGCCCCATGTTTTAAAAATTTCCATCACCTTGTTATTTTAAAGACAAGAACACATACAGCTAACTTAGATGCTTCTAGAAAAGAGATAAAGGGCTTTCTCCAGCAGTCCTGATGCGTCTCTGCACTGCTAAACAGTTGGCCCATAAGAAGGGAAGAGGATATATCTGGCAGAACAGCTTCAAGCCAGGCTGAAACCAAGAGACCAGGAGAGGCGTCCTCCGGAGATGCCACTGGCTCAACAACCTTGTCCCAGGTACGACAACCACATTTCTTGGCCAAGGGCTACAACAAGGTCCAGTGTATCTTATAAATTATCTTTCAAACACGGTACCTATGAACGAAGTTGACTCAATTTTAACTTTATGTTTATCCCAATGCCTTCAGAAGAAGCAAGTCCAAAAACCTGAAATCAATGGACCGGAAGCTCTCAGACTCAGGGTTTCAACACCCAAAGCTCTGCTAACCTAGTAAGTCCAATTCTAGCAACGTCCTGCATGGGGGACCCACCCATGGCCGCTCTCAGGAAGGGGGCTCCATCATACCCCAACACCTTCTCAGAGACCCAGCGCCCTTCCACCGTCAGCATCCTGGGGCTAAAAACAATGCGTCTACAATCCCCAAGGGCAGAGAGGTCACAGGCTGGATGAGTCCAAAGCTAGCCAAGACAATCAAGCAGCAAATTAAGGAAATACAGTGGATGTTTTCTCGCGAACACCTCTCAGAAAGCCTGTCTGCCTTGCCTGGTCTAGCCTGTGGCCGCACTCTAACACAGCCCTGTCCCATCTGGGAGCCCAGGTCAGCCGGGCTGCACTGAAAGCAGAAACCACACATCCCGCTCCTGGTGCCTACCACCAACATCAGCAACCAGGCCAGTTTCTACGGACTGCGCCTGCTTCTTCCTGTCTTTCTCCATCATGGTTATGAGACCAACACTCTAGGCAGACACCCCAGATCTGGAGTGGAGCATTCTTCAACGCATGGAAAGAAAAACAACTTGAATACGAGAGAAAATGCAAGAAAATGGCTGAGAACAGACAGCCCTTATGAAAGAATCCTTTTCAAATTTGAGATTCTAGCATTCACTAATAATGGAGAAATGTGTAAAACCACTCAACAAAATCCAAAATGAGCCCAAGTTCAGGGAAGCAGCATACCAAGAGCTGTGCCCCTCCATGGATAAGCATAATTTAAGCTACAAGAACTCCTTTTTCCTCCCCTAACCAAAAGCACGTGGATTGTTAGAAAAACAACTCTGAATGCGGGTGTTAAAATTTAAATGTCTCATTGAGCTGCCGATCCTGGACTCAGCTGGTGATCAATTTACCTTTTAACAGTCTTTTCCAGCTCAATAATTTGCTCTAGGTAAAGCAATGCCTCCTGCTTAGGTGAGATCATGAGACTAAGAAAACAGGGGCACGCTTTCACACAGAGGGGCCCTCATCTGGGGAACTGGGTCGGAACCGAGGGTACCAAGCAGAGCAGAGCTGGGGACCCAAAGATGTGTGAGAAACAGCCCCACCTTGAACCAAGGAGTTTAGTGCATCAGGAGCTGACACGTGCACGAACACATTTAACCGCAGCAGCACCGGGTACCTGTCACACAGCACAGGACAATGGAATGGATTAGGCTGCTCTGCCCCGGACCACCCTGGACCACCCTGCACAGGATCGGGCAGGGAAGTACTGCCGGCATGGAAACCTGCAGGAATTCAGCTCGCAGAGGGCTACGGTTCGGATTTTGCCTTTCATGCAATGGGAGACACGCTTCAGTGCTATTTCCTTTCTTCCCAAAAATGTGAGCCAGAGCTCCTAGTTATTTTAAACTAGCCGCTTACCCTGCATCGCTCTGGAGAATCACAAGCCATCCTCAAAATCAATAAAAAGAGCCCTACTGTGCCTCCCTCGGGAGCACGTTCCGTGGGGCCACCACATGAGAAGCTGCAGCCCTATAAATCGGCACCCTCACCCCAGAGTGTCTGCCACGGCGACCATGGACGTGGGGGCTCAGGTTTGAAACTGCCCTCTGTTTTCCTTAAGGCACTGCTATGATCAGAGTGTTTGTGTCCCTCCAAAATTCACGTGTTGAAATCTAACCCCCAATGTGACTGTGTTAAGAGGTGTGGCCTTTGGGGAGTTGGGTAGGTCGTGAGGGTGGAGCCCTCATGAATGGGATTAGTGCCTTATAAAAGAGGCTTGAAGGACCCCTTGTCCCCTCCCACCATGTGAGGACACAGCAAAGAAGATGCCATCTAAGAGGCAGGGAGCCCTCACTAGACACCAGATCTGCTGGAGCCTTGATCCTGGACGTCCCAGCCTCCAGAACCGTGAGTGATCAACTTCTATTGCTTCTAAATCACCTGGTCTGGGGCATTTTGTGACAGCAGCCGCACAGACTAAGACAGGCTTATTCGGTCTCTCCCTACCTGTGCTCTCCCAGCATAACTCATATTCTTCTATTAAAGCTGCTCAAGAGAATGATACATATTTTCTGCAACATACCCCTGCACCCTCTAAATAAGTTTTCATAAAACAAGTTTCTAGAAGTAAAATTCTGGCATTTGATTCTCTTCCCTTCATAATTGGCCCCTGCACACAGACACAGACACACACACACACCCCCACCCATTATATGTTTTCCTTCTCTAATTACTAAGAGGACTCCTGATTTCATTTAAGCACATTCCCCAGTCACCTTGGCCACAGAATGTGGCCACGTGACTAAGTTTTGGCCAATGGGATGGAAGCACGAGTTCAGTGTGTGACTTCCAGGGAGGATCCTTCAAAGGAGGGAGCTCGTGGTTCTTAGTGCCTTCTGCCTTCCTCCAGCTGAATTCAGGTAACTCACGCAGTCGTCTTGGGCCATGAGGTAATTAGCAGAGGAACAGGTAAGAGAGGGAGCCCGGGTCCCTGATGGCATGGAGCCACCATGTGGATCTCAATTACCGACCTCCAGCAGCCTCTGAAAGCCACTCGACAGGCATTCGCACGCCTGAGTGATGCAGTTCTCATGTAAATAAAGGAAGTTACTGAATTTGAGCTTGAGTTTCAACAGAGCAATAACACCCCAAAAAACTCACATTTATATATATGTTCCAAGCATGCTCATTTCCAAGCCTCCAAGAAAGATAAAAAGCAACACAGCTAAACACGTACGTATGCACAAGTGCGTACACATGCATGAACACACACACACACACACACACACCACTAAGTCACCCTCCACCTTGCCACACAACACAACTCAACTAAAACAGACTCTTTTGGAAAAGGCAGTCTCATTTATCCCAGTCTCATCTTGGATACTTCAAAGTGTCCTTCCCCACCACGGAGCTCCTGGAGAGAAGAGACTGTTCATTCAACTCAGTATCCCCAAGTGCCTAACACAATCCCTGGGATATAGTTTGATAATGAATGAAATCCAATTCACGCACTTGTCCAGGAAAGAGGGAAACGAGTGCAGAGAGGAAATATCAACATCCTCCTTCCTGACTGCGTCTATGTCTGTGTTTCCAGGAAGCCTCCCATCCACCGTCCGGGCCCCCATCCCTCTCTCCCTTCAGAGGCAAGCGCTCCCCCAGAATCAGTCAGGAAACTTCTGGCCATATGCAGGATCTGAGGCAGATCTAAACGGCAACCGGGCGCCCTCCCTCTGAGACTAAACTGCTCATTAAGGTGTCCTAGATAACCGGCATCAGAAAGTTACCGCCTTGCCCGCCCCGAAGTGGAAACGAACGCATGGACCCGAGAGCAAGCACCATCGTGCAATCCCTGAACTCTCTGTCTCCGTGTACAAGCTGAGTGACCTGGGGCAAGATGCTCAACACCTCTCTGAGCCTCGATCTGCTCATTTGTAAAATGGAGTTAAAATCCTTCTAGGTAATTCCTACTATATTATTTCCAAGAGCTGCTATAACAAATCACCACTAACTGGGTGGTTTAAAACAACAGAAATCTATTTTCTCACATTTCTGGAGGCTAGAAGTTCCAAGTCAAGAGGCTGGCAGGGCCGCACTCCCTCTGAGAACTCTAGGGCAGAATCCACCCTCGCCTGGCTTCTGGTGGCTGCTGGCAACCCTTGGCTTGTACCCACATCACCCTAATTTCTGCCTCTGTCTTCACATGGCCATCTTCCTTTTGTGACTGTCTGTGTGTCCCCTCCTATAATAAAGACACCAGCCACCGAATCAGAGCTCACCCTAATCCAATGCACTTCATCTTAACTAAGTACATCAGCAAAGACCCCCATTTCCAAACAAGGCTGCATTCACAGGTACCAGGGCTTAGGGCTTGAATGTATCTTTTGGGGGGACACAATTTAACCTACCTTGCTGCCTGTGAGAGGACTCAAGAGATAATGACCTCAAAGCACAAAGGACAGTGCCCGGAGCACACAGTCAGCACTGCACAAGCGGGAGCTCACCTCATTATCAGCCATTTATTAGCCACACCTGGAGCGGTTTTCTCCTACACAGCAGGCTACTTTCCCGGAAGATCAGGCCTAGCTGCTTTGCTCCTCATAAAAACAAAAACTGCAAGGACGAAACCAAAAGCTAACAGGCCTGCATCCTCATGGCTGATGATGTGTTGTGGAGACTTTTAAACAAACCAGGACTTGGTACCAAATCACTGATGTCAATATTTTATCAGTGGGTCTCTCCGAAAAAACACCGTGCACGCACGTGGGCCCCACATCCCTCCTCCCTGGAGGAGCTGATTCTGCCAAGAACGAGCCACACTGGCTGCTCTGAAAGCAGATAGGGGTTTACTCAAGGTGTGCGCCTCTGGTTCCAGCGCCTGGCTGCCTTCCAGCTGAGCAAAACCTCCCAGAAACCACGCACACACAGGCCACGTCGAAACCCACAGCTCAAGCTGAGGCTGAATCTGGGGCAGCCACAAGAGCACCGGGCTTCCCAGGAGAGCCAGGTGACAGCACGGCCATGGGAAGTGATTAATAAATCATGGGCAAAGCCTTTTCCCCATTCCCCCCGCAGTGGAAACCAAAACGCCCATCGCAACGATCAAAGCCGCGGCCCACAACTTGAGATTGACTTTGACTGAGCTCATTAAGTCATAAGCTTCTGTAGAGTGGATTTTCTCCATGGATAATGCTTGAAAATTAGGAAGTTAAGTGGCCTAGGAGAACCTGGGACCCATTAACCAACTAGCCAGTCAGAGCCTCCATTAAAGGAGAAAAATGGCTGAAAACCTGAAATCCGTCCTTGGGCAGCTGTTCAAAGATTCCATTATGAGTTTTCAGGAAGCCCCCTGGGGTTCACGCCAGTGGGAAAGCCTCCATGAGGCGAGAAGGGCCTCGACTGAGCAGGCAGAGGCCAGGGTTCGAATCCCGGCCACATCTGGAATCTTAGGGGGTCTCCTTCCCTCTGTCTGAGCTTCAGTTTCCTAGGGGAGAGGTGCCACCCCTCATGTAAGGCACACAGATTCCAAGACTGAGACCCATGTATAAAATCGTGGAGCGGAGCCAGGGACTCGGTGCCCATACCATATGCACTTAAGAAAGGACTATTTGTAAGTAGAGATCAGTATACGATAGAGTTCCATCTGCTAGTTAGCAAACGATGAGGCCACAGGCTAGGAACATAACCAACTGACACAGTCACGAGGTCACAAAACAACCAACCACACAAGTCCCAAAGGAAAAAGCAAAGTGTCCCCACATTTCACCACTGTTACCCTAAATAAATAATTGAAAAGTTTTCCAAACAGGCTGGCCAATGCCATCCTAGAGTTAGGACCTCAGGACTCAGGACTCTGCCTGAACCTCTACTCTGTGACTTGGCTGTCAGGAGACTTAGGTACACCTGGAGCTTCAGTTTCCTCATCTGTGAAATGGAAATAATAGTGTGTCTGTCCCCAAAGATTCTATATGGGGATTAAATGAGATCTCTCTCCTAACATACGCTGGGCAGGTGCTAAATAAATGTTAGAGCCACCTGTTTCTGTCCCCTCCTTCCTCTCTCCTGCATTTTTCACCCACTCCTATCTTCACAAAGGCCTCTCCAATTCCTCTGCCCAGAGAGACGGCTCTCTGGCCTAGAAAGTGCTTCCTGAAATCCTAAAAACCCACATGCCTGAATACCAATCACCTACATCCTCCCACAGGCCCCAGCCAGAGCCCCAGGGCCTCTGGACAGAACAGTCTCCACCCGCAGTTCCCACATGTATGTTACAAGAACACCCTGGTCCATGACAACGTGTTCACTGGCCAGCAACAAAGTAGAAAATGCAGGCGCAACTGCAGCGAGCTCTTCTTAGAACTCTTCTTAGAACTAAACTTTACTTATCCCACTTAAAGGACCATCCTTTATTCTGAGGATGAACCACTGCTACATTTTTGTATTAAAATGTCATTCCTTTTATAAAATGCTGATGATCTAATAGAGGGTGATTTTTTTTGTTGTTGTTGTTATTCTCATTTGATCAAATAAAAGTAGGCGACCCCATGTCAGGAGCCCAACTTGTTTGGTGTGACTGGTTTTTTTTTCCTTTTTCATTATTTTACTGGTCCATAATATCCAAGTCTGGGAATTGCCGGACTATGCTAATCAATTTCCCTCTACTGCCTCCACTTCCGCTGCAGCTCAACTTCTCAGCCCTAATTTACAAACTCGGCTTCTGCTCTCACCATTCAAGTGACACTGTACTCTCAATGGTCTCCAAATCCAGGCTCTCCTCCCTGTGACAGCCACAGCCAGGCCCTTGCTACACTCAGACAGACCAGAGCCCCCAAAGGGGAGGCCACCCCCACTCTTTCTAAATAAAGCTTTGATCAAGGCAAAGGTGTCGCAATGCCCATGACACAAAGCCCGGCCTCTGTGGTCCTCGTCACCACCCCAGCCACCAAAGCACAGGCTGTGGAGCTGGAAAAGCTAAGGGCTCCCAGCCTCGCTCTTGCCCAAGTCCCAGCAAGTTGCTCAGTTTCTCTGAGCCTCAGCCTCCTACTTGGTCGAGTCGTGATCGCAGTCGTCTCCACCTACAGGGGTCTTGAGGAGATTCGACAAAATCAAGTGTGTAAGGCACTTTGCCCAATACCTGGGACACAGTAAGTGCCCAGTATTTAGGGACACAGTTAGTAGGAGGAGTATTCGTAGTAGTGCATGGGCTCTTTCTGGCTTTATCTCCCACCGCTCCTTATGACTCAGGCAAAACTTTATTTGTGGCTCCCCAAACACACTATACTTTCCCATCTCTGGGACTTGGCCCATGCCATCCTGGAATTCCATCATGTCAGGGACCACCTTCGTGATCCTTGCTTACTCATCACAGCCAGAAGAAATGTCCTCTGCAGTCTGGCAGCACGGGGTCTGTGCCACTCTTGCATCACGAGCCACATTGCTACGCATGAACAATGCTACACACATACTCTGAGGTCTACGGGCACATTTTCCCTCTCTTCATAAACTCTTAATTACTTAAGGTCAAGGGAAAACTCTGGAACTCCAACCATACCTACTACTTTGCTTTACAAGTCAGTGAACAATAAGTAATTGTTCTAAAAAGCCAGTGACATAATCCCGAATAGGTCATTGTAAAATAGATGGTAAGCAGATACAGAATAAAGACCTCTTATGTCCAATGCTGAATTTCTTCCGAGGACCGAGGCTAGCAACGTGTATAAGTGGGTGTATACATGCACACACACGCACAAGCACACAAACATGTTCATCCCCAAATCTCAGCCAATGCAAGTGGACAATAATGAAAAATTTAATCCAACGGGACTTAAAACCATGGTCCTTAGGACCTGCCCTTCATCCTCCCATGTGTCAGACTGTCAGTATGTGACTCTACTTGTTCTCCCACTAACATCCACGTCTCTGTACTGCTGATCTTGTTTTAATTATGTCTTCTTTTGGTTTAGTCTTCACCACATTATTTTCATATCTTCACTCAGATCACCATTTCCAAGTGGCATCACAATTGACTTCAGAAAGCCAGCCTTTATCCCTCTGTTGAAAACACCCACCCATGTTGGGCTCTTAATCCACTAAATGTCCTTTTTATGGTATCCTGTATATGTAAATAACTAAAATCTATAGGGATTTTAATTTCTTTCCATTCTGCTTTCATCCTCCATCTCTCAACTAAATAAAAATTATTTAAACAGGAAAGGGAATAGGCAGTGTGTCCTCCCCTAAATGCACTTAGAGAAAGGACATTTCTATTTCAAAATCTTTGAGGCTCTCTTAGTCCACGTAGGCACTCATTAAGACGAGGCGCTCTGGGGAGCCCAGGAAACTTAATGAGCCTCCGAGAAGCAAGCTGTTCGTCCCCTTGAAGTCAGTGCAGAACCAACATATGGAAAACTATCATCGGCAGCTTAGTCCTGATGATGGACCCACGGGGTGGGTTTTACCTCTTCGATCCAAAATTTAGGATGAAAAAGGTACTTTCTACAGAGACAAAAAGAGATGGATGAGTCATTTGAACTAGCAGCAAAACTAAGATATATCTGGAATCCTCCAGACTCTGCTTCCAGAATCTTACTCAATAGTGACCCTGCAATATGTCCTAGGTCATGAAAGAGAATACCCCCTAGAACTAGAGAAGCTCAAGTTCAAACCCCCAAAACTTGGGAATTTTAGAGTCATCAAATGGGGAGAAAAAGCTATTGGAATGTATTTCAAAAAGACCAAGAAGGCAGAGGGGGAAACATTTCAGGGAGGAAGAAAAATGGGAAGAATAAATTTTTAAAAGAATGTGAAAATGAAGAATTACAAAAACCTGATTTCAAGTTCATGACTAGTGACCAGAAATTTCAGGATTTCATCCTTTTTCTTTCCTTTCCTTTTTTTTTTTTTTTTTTTTTTGAGACAGGGTCTCACTCTACTGCCCAGGCTGGAGTGCAGTGACATCATCATAGCTCACTGCACCCTCCAACTCATGAGCTCAAGCGATCCTCCTGCCTCAGCCTCCTGAGTAGCTGGGACTTATCTCGCACTACCACACCCAGCTAATTTTTCTATTTTTTATAGAGACAGGGTCTCACCATGTTGCTCAAGCTGGGCTCGAACTCCCGGCCTCAAGCAATCCCTCCACTTCAGCACCCCAAAGCGCTAGGATTACAGGTGTGAGCCACCACATCTGGCCCATCTCTGTTTTAAAACCACAAATGGAATCATAGTAGTCCCTGCTTTAAAATATTCTCATTGCTCTTAGAACAAAATTCAAAAACCTTAGCATAGGCTGCCATACAAACTGAAGCACAACTCATACATTCATTCAACAGACACGCAGAGTTCTCATTCAGTGCCAGCCCTGGGCTAAGCACCCCACACGAATAATCTCATCTACTCTCCCCAAGAATGTTCGGAGGCTTGTATCAACCTTATACTCCTTTTATAGGCAGAGCGGCTCTGTAACTGGCTCGAGGTCACACAGTCAGGCTCTGAACTCAGAGCATTTGGTGCATGAGTCTGAGCCTGCCCTCTGAACTGCTACTCCCTCATATCTCACAGGAAATGAAGTCTAGAAAGTGACTCCCATTGTTTTGCTGATTTTCTCACAGTGGAGCACCCTTGGTTCAGTGGCCGCTGCAGCCTCACAGAGTGAAAACACCCACCAGGATGGAGGAGCACAAGACTGTGGCTCACCACCTGCTATATTCCAAGCCCTGGGGGCACCCAGAATCCATGCAAATGGCAAACATTGTGCTGTCTGGAAGAATGAGACCTTAGCACCCAGCGCTCAGGTCCAGAGTTTGGCCTGGACATTCTTACCACCAACACTGAACAGCCACCTTTTACCTGCCTGTGCCGAATGGCCTCTGGGTCCCTCCATCTATATTTGCTTCTGGGCAGGCCTGGCCACAGCCAACCACTCCCCTCACTAGTAATCGGGGAAGGCAAATTCAAACCACAGCAACAGCCTGTTCAACACGGTGAGACCCCATCTCTACAAAAAGTTTAAAAAGTAGCCATACACGATGGAGTGCACCTATAGTCCCAGCTCCTCTGGAGGCTGAGGCAGGAGGATCGCTTGTGCCCAGGAGTTGGAGGTTGCAGTGAGCTATGATGATGCCACTGCACTCTAGCCCGGCTCACAGAGCAAGCTCCTGGTCTCAAAAAAAAAAAAAAAACCAAGAAACACAGCAAGTTTCTACTTTGCACCTTGGGGAAACTAATTAAAAACTCTAAATTCCAAATGTTGGAAAAAAAGGTAGGGAAACAGACCTTTTCATAAACTACTAATGAGGGCATAAATGGGTAGGACTATTTCATAGAGAAGTTGAAAATGTGCAAACCCTTTGATCAGCAATTCTACTTCCAGAATAACATTATAGAGAAAGTCTTGCTATTAGGCACAAAATTTTTCACTGCTAGTCACAGTAATAACCTAATGTCTTGTTAATAGATGAATGAGCAAACTGTAGTATATTCATACAATGAAATACTCTATAACAGTTAAAATAAATTATTAATACATCTATATGTGGCCACATAGATGGACCTCAAAATTATAAGAGTAAATTTAAAAACTCATTTACAAAAGTAAAGGCAATATGATAGCATCTATGTATCCTTTAAAATCCTATGCATCGCATATAGATGTTCACTTTGGTGGTAAAAGATTAAAAACATGGACAGAAAGGATATACGCTAACTTGAGGATAGTGGTGACCTCTGAGGTAAGAAAGAAAATAATGAAATAAAGTCTTTTGATGGTATCTGTAATATTATAAATTTTCCTTTAAAATGTATCTTTCGTCAATTAAAATGACATGTTAAAATCTGCTAAGTCTGTTTGATAGGTACACTCATGTTGGTATGTTATTCTCAGTTCTTTTACAACATTTGAAAAGATTCCAGACTTTAAAGCAACTAAGACGTATACAGTTGAAAGCACCCAGGTTACTCTTATTATACAATCATCTAGGTTTAATAACCATTCAAGTATAGGGAACAAACTGTGTGTTAAGTTCAACAAGAACAAAATACAAGGTAGAGGCAGCCGTTAAGAAGCCAGAGATTAATTCTGTGATTGAAAGTTGAATACGAGAGGGCGGTTTTCTAGAAAGGGAGACTCACTAGCCAGGTTTCAAAGGGGTGAACGGGAAGCTTTCTCTGCAAAACTGTCTACAAACACAGCCACAGACTAAATTAATAGTAAGACCATACAGCAAACAAGGGCACACACTACATAATGCTGCATTTAGCTGTGGGGAAGTGAACCAGCTGGGAGACAGCGTTCCTTCTCAGTCAAGCTGTCCAGAATCGTTTGCTAAAAATCCAACAAGAAACAGGGCATCACTAGGGCACCGACACCATCTTTATTTGTGTCAGCTCACCCCACTGGCAAAGCGGCCCGATGTTGCTGGGAGTGGCAGGGACGGAGGGTCCAGTGACTTCAGAGCCCTCTCAAGGAAGCGTCTAGACAGAAGCAGCACACACGTGTGCAAACGAATCGAGGAGGATGGGTCATTGTGACTGTTCACTCTGGTGGGTTTTCTGCGTTTTTCCACCAATCTGAATGAGGGAGGGGGCAGAGTGGCTTCCTCTCTCTCAGTCCTCGGAAATCACTGCTGTCAAATGTGGGGGTGGGGAATAGTTAATTGATGGGAAGAGGTGGATTGAGGAGTTTGGAAGACAAGAATGTGCAACACTGGGCCACAGGCTTGGGAACAAAAAGCACTAGGAACACTAATGACCGGGCCAGGCACCCAGAAGTCCTGATAGAACCTACAGGAGGAGGAGGGCCCTGAACAACTGACTGACTTCCATGGAATCTTTAGCTCTTGGTGTGTGGGGTCAACTAGGAGCAGATCAGACTGAATTTAGAAAAATAACGAATATGCTGTGCCTCTGCCCTAAGCTACGTAGGGCTATTTACACCACACACACATATGCAGTACAGATTTGAATCCTGTTTCCTAAGAATTCTCTTCCCAGGCATGACTTATTCTTCTAGAGCAGTGCTGTCTACCAGAACTTTCTACAATGATGAAAATGTTCTCTACCTATGTCATCCAGTAGAGTAGCCACTGGCCACACGAGGCTATCGAGCACTTAAAATAGGCCGAATGTGAATTTTTTATTTTATTTAATCTTATCTAATTTAAATCTAAGTAGCCACATGTGGCTAGTGGCTGGTTTATTGGAGATCACAGGTCTATAGCATCCTTCTCACTGTCTGCATAGTACTTTAGTATACTGATATGATAACTCACCCCAACTAGTTGAGTATTTTGTTAGCCTCCGGTGTTTCACTACCATGAACAAAACCGCCACCAATACAGGTATCCTCACAGCTGAACCTTTATACACATCAAAAACTATTTAACTAGAATAAAGTCCTAGACATGGAATTGTGGAGTCCATAGATAGTTACGTTTTTAGGCTTTCCTACACCCACTTACAATAACATAGATGTGTACAGTATTTTACTTTTTATTAGCTGGTTTCACATACTACAGGATTCTCATCGGATCCTCATGACTATTAGATAAAGTGAGACAGGCCAGGTAATATCAAGTCCCACGTATAGACGAGGACATGACACGAGCTGTGAGACAGCCTGTCACTGGCTCTCGTGGGTAGACTTTTTATAGCCAACATCAAAGAATACACCCAACCATTCTGTGATGTTGGACTACTTGTTCTCCTAGATTGGTTCAATGCGGAAAAATGCTTATGCGACATTCATAAGTGAAAAAAGCAGGACATGAAATCACATTCATGTATGATTAAAACTATGTAAAATCAAAAATAAACAAATCAATCAATGTGTTAAAAAACCTTTAGGTTATAAAACTATAAGTTATGTGTTTCTACCTTTGGTCCAAATTTTTACAGCAAATCTGATTATTACTACTAAACAACACTTAATGGGCAATCATAAAGGCTAAGTGCTGTACATGCATTACCTCATTCAAAATATTTCCTCATGGTCAGGACCATTACTATCCCTATTTACAGATGAAGACAGATTGAAAAAGTTTAAGAAACGTAGCCCAGGTCAAGGCAGGGACCTGGAATCTGAACCCAGGCTGACTCACTTTAAAGCCTGTATTCTTAGCCACCACCTCAGTGCCTCTCAACTTTAACGTGCACACTTCTCGCCTGGGAATCTTGTTAAAATGCAGATTCTGATTCAGGTGATGCTAGTGTTGCTGGACTACACTTAGAATGGCAAAGCTCTACTCAATAATCCGTGTGCTATAATCTTAAAGAGAAAATACATTATCTAAACTCAACCAGAAAAACGTTTTCTAATAACTTAAATAATGTGAATGTTTGTAATAATTGTATGTAATAGCAAAAATACACTTTCTTTCTCAGTAGCCTTCACGCCCTTCTCTCCTATCCACACGACAGGCCCTAAGCTGCTCTTGTGAATTCCCACCAACAGACACCCCTTGGGCAGCCACTGGTGTCAGACTCACTGAGCCCAATGAAGTTAATCAACCTTCTCATCTCATTAGCAGGAAGGATTTCATCCCCACAGCTTCTGTGAGTAAGCGCTTCGCAGATCCAGGGAGCAGGTGTGTGGAGGAACGGGTAGTTCCACCCACCACAGACACCTACCACCCAGTCCTCGGCACCCCTTAGATCCGGGCATTTCCCTATTCTCACGGACTTTTTATTTAAAACATCAAAACCATGTATTCTCTAAATATTTTAATCTTCCAAAATTTGGCAAGAGTGAGCTAATTTTATACTTGAAGAAGCTTCAATATCCTTTCATTATGTTCCTCATTCTTCTTGTCTTTTTGTGGGGGGTGATCAGATACTTGTTGTTTAATGAACCCTTTGGCCATTTGCAGTAATCCTGTTTATCTATTTTAATGCTCACTACTACAAAAGTACTTATCTGATACCATAAAAGTAGCCCTTACAAAATGGTTTTTATTTTATTTTTTCATTCTATTTATATTGCTTGATTTTTACTGTGTCTCCTATAATGAGCGGATGGGTGATTTTTCAAAAAAAATCAGAATTAGTAACATTTTGTTTTACATTTAGTCTTATAGCTGATGCATTTATATCACCCTCCATTTACCTCTAAGATTATATTTACTGATGCACTTCCTTCCTGGAATCATTTGTGTGGTTTCTACCAGCAAATGTTTACTTCCTTTCAAACCAGACCAGAAGATATCCATCCCATCAGTTTCTTACTATTTAACGTTTTTAACACTGATATTTTATAAAACAGAGCTGTTTTCAATTTTTCCTCTTGGTAACTTCCATTTGTTAGGTAAACTATGTAAATTCCCTTCAAATAGAATTAAGATACAAAGCAGTTTTCCTTAATCTGTCAGAAACCCATTATACATGCCACATGCTAGTCTCCTAATGTAATCACCTGATTTAAAATTGCTCTAATCCATTTCCCTCTCATAGGCCCCTTTCTCTTTGTCTTTTTAAACCAAGGGTGTCTCTGGTAAAGAAAATCTTTGCAGGTCTTTGAAGATCAATGAGACTGTCCCAAAATCTAGAGGAGGAAAAACAATTCTTCACCTAAGGGCAAAGTTAGCGTGGCCAGGTAAATTTCATTCACCATGGCCACATCTGACTCCCCCAATTCCTTCATTTCTCCAAGGCATAGTCACATATCTTTAATGATCCTTCCATTTCTTCTTGTAGGTAACTTACAGGAAACCCTATCTGCCAAGCACTGATTCAGGTGCTGGAGTATAACAGCAAATAAGGTAGATGCCAAAGAACACGACGGATCCATCCTGTCTCACAAGAAAGCTGAAGAGTTCTTTTTTCTGCTCAGGATTGTTGCCAAGTCACATTTTATGGTTACTTTCAAGCCATATTGCCCCCACAATTCTGGACAATGTTCTTTTCTCTGACTATATATTCCAATTTATTTATTTATTTTTTTTTTTATATATTCCAATTTTTGGTCATCTCTGATTGTTCTGCTATGTTGATTACTCAGAAGCTGGACAACCTTATCATATTTTCAACATCATTAGCTTTTCTTATATTGTCATTATCATTTGCTTGGGTAGCATAAACAAACTGAGAATGCTAAACCTTTAACCTACTATATCGCCACTACCCTTCATAGGTTCCACCGATGTTAGTGGTTTTGCTATAACATTTACAAGATTAGTTCCGTCTTTCATTCATACCAAATACTCTTGATGTAAAAGTCATTCTTTCCAACTTTATCTCTTTTACAGCAGTTATTACAGCATCGATTCTTTACTGTCCCACTTCCCTCGCTCCCTGCCATCTGGGCTCACTTGCTAGTGTCATCCTTTCTAATCAAACTTATGCCAACGTTTTTATAAATCTGTTTTTGAAACACCTTATTCAGTTCCGTTCTGTTTCTCTTAGCAGCCACCCTTTTTTACGGCTTTAGCTCTGATGAAATACCCTACGTTGTTAATCACTCTTCCCCTCCCCAAACTCCCCCATTTTATTTTTATAATAAAAAAAAAGTTAAATTTAGAACTTTCCAAATCAATGAAGAGGCTTTTTTCAGCTGACTGTGGAACTACAAGTGTGACTAGGGCTCATTTTTCAGCCATGTCCAATTAGTTTAACGACGCCTGGAGAACACTGCTCTGATTCAAGGCTAAAGCTGAAGGAAAATGTTCCAGTAATGCCATCAAAGACAACATACTCCTGACATTCCCAAAGCTAAACTCACGGGGCCTTATAATAATGAGAAGGGATTTTTAATGCAATAAAATTAAACACCCTTTATGCTTTCATTTCTCTATGCCAACAAACACACAAGTGTCCGCTGCCACCTGGAACACTGGCACCTTGGGTTTGCAAGTCTTCTAAATCAAGCTATTCATAGACTCCACATCCCTCCAGCACCCGGATGTGGAAGGCCTGTCCCAGAGTAAGCTAAAGGGCTGCCCCCCCTCTCTGTGGCCGCTCTCCAAGACAGAGACAGCCTCGTCTGCACACTGCGCCATTTGTCAAAAATTGCAGTTGAACTTGGGCACCAGTGAATTCACCCAATTTATCACCGGTCTCTTGATATCACAATGACTCATGAAAAGGAGAGTCCAGCTCTCAGTTCTCTGGAAAGAACTTGGGAGTGAGTTTAAAATCCCGAGGTTCATCCTGATCTACCTAGAGTGATTAACACTTCACAGACCTGCAGCATGACTTTCTCACAAGCCACCCCTGCCTACAAGAGCTCATGGGCTTGAGGTGACAAGACGAGGCCAATTACTTCTAGCTTCTTTCTGGAGCAACACATTAAAATCTCACCTTCCACAATAAATAACATCAATCACTAGTTCTCCCATACGTGAACCATCCCAGTGTAAGCTCAGGGTCAGAAAAAGAAAAACAAACTTGAATTCCTCTTTTTATATGAAGGATTATCATCAGCACTATATTTTTGTCTAGAAAATCTATTTCCAGGCTTTTTAAACAGTGGGCCCTTCTATGTGGCACCCAGCACTATCTGAGGAAAGTACTGAGTGAAAAGAAATTGCTTTCAGTTGGTATCTCAACAAAATATTCCCATCAAAGGGGGAAAAATGTTCTCCATTATTAACATATTCAAAGGCAAGTCTCCTGATGCTGAAATAATCTGTTTATCGTTGTTTTTGTTTCTTTTAATAAATCAAGCCTCTGCAAAGGCCAAATGAAACACCTATAATGGTAAGTTCTCCATACAGAGGAATGGTAGGTAGAATATCGGTTTCAATTTGCCAAAGATAGGCCATTCGAATAAAATCTACTTGAGATGTCACCCACTCCAGTGGCTCTCTAACAGATCTTACCATCCAACACAGTAGCATGGAGTCAATACTGACATCACTATCCAGTGACAGAACCCTCTAGCACGAGCTAGATGGTGTACTTCCTTCTTCTTCCAACAAAACGGACTTGGATGTCTACCCCATGCCAAAGCAGTAGAGCCAGCGGTTAAGAGCATAGGTTTAAGCTGCCCAGACCAACGTGCAACCTCTTACTGGATGAGGGCTTGGGAAAATGACTTAACCAGTTAGTTTCCTCATCTTATAAAATGGCAGAACATACTATCTCCCGGAATAAACTGCTGTGAAAATGAAGATCCAGCGGCAGAGGAAGTATTAAATAAATTACAGTATATGCATACACTGGAAAGCTGTTTTTAAAAGAATAGACAGGCATATTAATGTAAGAGCAGAAAGAAAGATAGCCAACAAGACAGGTATCTTTGACATTGTAAAATCTCCAACATCAGGATATGCCTAGTGGCCAGCCGCATCTTCTGACAGCACAGGGCGGACCAAAGCTGTGATTTATTTGTCACTGGCAGCGCCTGGGTAAACCTAGTCACAGCTGTTCCTGTGTCGTCATTTCTGTTGGGTTCTGTGCATTGCTGGTACCGCACAGGTTGAATTGACCTGCTATTTAAGCTGTCTTTTAAAAGATGACATTAAAATTTGGCACTGAAATGGAAAATTAGTGTGTGTACAAAAAAGGGAGGGAAACAGTATAAATTTGATAACAATGAAGTACATACCCATCACTGGAGGAAATGACTACAATTCCATATTTGCTTGCAAAGCAAGAGCCGAGCATTTTCAGAGACTTAAAGGAGGAAGGTACTCACAAATAGCTGAAGTTGCACCCTGGCTTCTGAGAGACAGGCAGAAGGAGTGCCCGTTCATGAGCTGAGCAACACAAGTGGGGGTCAGAGAAATGGCCAAATGCTTTGGAATAACCAACATGCCTAAACAACAGGAGACAAGTGTGACCTATTCATGGGGCTCAAAGCAGAATTGATGAAATGTAGTTAGGTAAAAAAATCGAGTCAGAAAACTACAGAGACAAGAATGAGTTCATTAAATTACGTGTGTGTGTGTGTGTGTGTGTGTGTGTGTGTCTATACATATAAATCCATGTTAAGGTTAAATTGATATATGCCAGACAGTCAGCAGTTACTTAGGAGAAGGGAGAGAAATGCAAAAGGAAAATGAAGGAAGATATTAATGTTTTATGGCCATTACTTCTATTTTGTTTGGATTTTGTATCATGAGCATGTACTTGGTGTATTATGTTTGTAGTGTTTTTAATTCAAGAAGATTATAACAAAATAATACCTGTGCAGTGCTCGACACCCTGCCAGACAGCATAAACCTTCCATGACTCTACTAGACACCATAAAAGAAACAAAAAATACAACATATACATTTAACATATGATCCCAGCCCTCAAGGAGTTTTCAATCTAGTAGGATTAAAGGCTAAAGAGAGGTTTTCTATATACAGCATATACATATATATCACTAGGGGGTATATACATATATTACACACACATACACACACTGTGTATGACCATAATATAAAGAAAGCTATTGTCCAAAAGCCACAGAAGCAATTTCTTGCCCAAATCTCAGAAGCATAGCGCTAGGTCTCAGAGTGCCAACACATATATGCCAACATTTTATGTGGAAAGCGAAAGAAACAAGCTAGGACACATGTCACCACCTCTGAAACATGTTCAAGAATGACACATTGATTAAATATCACCAAAGACGAGATTCACGTTTGCCAGGGCATTCTGACATCTACACAGTTCTGTTCCCATCAAGGTCCAAGATCCATCAGTACAGCTCACATTGAGAAAATGCCCCCCCCGAGATGCCACTGGCAGGAAAGACCCTCTACCTTTCCCAGATAATTAAAGAAGGTAAACAATCTCATTTCCATCAGTGGATCATTCGGTTTGTCAACGGCAAAGAACAAGTTTTCCACAGCTCTGCACCCCTTCAGCACACACGGTGCCTGGGCATGGTGGCAGACTTGATACCACGCTAATGAATGGCCCAAATAAAATGTTAAGAAGAACTTTCTAGTTACCCAAAGACAAAACGGAAAATGATATCCACATGCTTGGGAAGCCAGAGCACTTCGCTAGAGAAGGAGTTTCCAAGAGGGCATGATTGGAGACAAATGTGTCTAAACTGAGACAATGTGCACTTCTTCCCAGAAAGCCCATCCTCTCCCTGTGGGTACCACCTTTCCTCCTGCAAATTCATGCCTAAAAGCAAACATCAAGCAGACAACTTATGTGGCTAGTCTGAAGAGAGGAAGAAATAAAAATCTCAACGAAGTCTACGAAAGGAACAAAGAAAAATGACAGCTAGAAGGAAAAGTGTCTTAAAGGAACTGAAGTGTTATAAAGCGACATAGAGCATAACTTTAAAGAGACTTCAGAGAAGAAGGTGTAAGATGAAAACTTATAAAAAGCAGCTTGCCGCTAGCAGAGATGATCTTCTCCACCACCTGCAGAACCGACTCAAGTTGTAAAGCCTTTTGATGGCAAGGGAGAAGGAATTATAGGGAGGGAAAGGGGAGACACGAAGAACAATAATTACTCTGTACAGTGGAGAAAGGGGAACTTCCAGGGTTAGGATTTCAACACGAGACGTTCATGGCAAACTTTCAGGCAACTTGTTCTCCTTTAGCCCTCCAGGCTGGTGAACCTCTCAAGTTTAACATTCAGGGAACCAGGTGGCTTTTGGGGTCAGCTGCCACCTGCCTGTGACCTGCTTTCTCAGCAGATGTTTCTCCCAAGGGGACCAAATCTACAATCAAAAATGCCAGAAGTTTTCTCTATGGCACAAGGGGGAAGCGTGAGGGAAAGGGTCAGAGCTGAGGGCATTTCTAGGTAGGAATGTGTTTTCAATAGAACTTTCTTGGCTGCGGAGACATAAAGCAGGAGCCCGATGGCCATCTCGACCCGCTGCATCCAGAAGACATTTTTAGGATGGGCAGTGGTGATGCTCAAGATGAATGGCAAGGATGCGTGCTCACACTAGACCAGGGGTTCTCAGTCAAGGGTCTTGTGGCAATAGCTGGAGACATTTCTGGTTGTCACAGCCGAGGGGTGGGGAGGAGGCTGGTACTGGCATCTAGAACCAGTCATGCTGCTGAATATCCTACAAGGCACAGGACAGCACCCACAACACCTGTCCAGTCAAAAATGTCCACAGTACCAAGGCTGAGAAACCCTGCACTAGACTAACCCTATCCTTGCAACCATCTCCAGAAGCCCTAGCAATCCTACCTCAAATAAACATTTGCTATCCCTCTGACCCTGTTGCAAAAGTCCACTTATTACGGTAAGCAATATTTAACAGCAAGCAAATAACGTGACAAGCAAATGTTGCATCTTCAAAGTATCTGGCTGCTCTCCCAGCAAACATTTTTAAGGATACTCCTCAGCATCCACGTGAGTAGATTCTTTTACAACAATTACAATAGAAAAAAGGCAGTTATGCACACATGCGCACAAGCACACCCAAGAGGGGGCGTCTTAAAAATCTTCCTGATTGTCAGGCAGAGGCACTAGCAAAAATAACCCTAAAACAACTGCATAGTTAGAATGACCCAAGCAATTCCGAAATATTCCAGAGAGAGAGAGAGAGAGAGAGAAAGAAAGAAAGAAAACAGAAAAAAAAAAACAAAAAAAAAAAACCCTCAACAACCAAAAATAGATCTGTCCCTGGGGCAATCCCATAGCTCAAAACAGCTCCATCACTCCAAGGTGCATCCATGGTATATAGCATCCTTTATTTTTTAATTACAAAATACAATAAACATTTTTAAAAGGGGAAAATATAAATTTAGAACTCAAAGAATGAAAACGAATGGCCCTGTAAGTACAATTCAGGTCAAGAAATGGAACCTTGGCTGGTAGCATCTTCCCACCTGCTGGGCTTCCCACTCACCAGTGCGCACAGCAAAAGGACCAGAGTTATTTTGAAAAAGTTCCATCTTTACTTAAGGATTGAGATTTATTTTATATATTTACCATGAACACTAACGTGTCCTCCAGAGAATGTCTGCTGAATAAATTCAGAGCAGTGACCACACGGTGAACAGACCGGGGAGGTGGAGCGTTCGTGTAAACAATCTCACTGACTGTGTTAATTCACAAAAGCTTTTGGAGGAAAGGCACGGAGTTGCTACACAGGAAGCCTGGCAACAGAGGGAAAAGCCCAGGTTGAGGGCGAGGAGAAACTTAAGTTAGAATCCAAGCTTCAGCCCTGGCTGTGGTACCTGGGGTATTATTGATCTCTCCTGAACCATAAAACAATTTCCTGCCACATGATATTGTTGGAAAATTTCCATGAGATCATGTGTTTAAAGTGGTGAGCAAAGCATCTCACGCACAGGAGATGCTCCACAAACACTGGGTTCCTTTTCCTCCCCTGCCCATGCAAACGGGCAAGGTGGTTAAGGCCAAGTCTTTAATATAAGACTGTTTGATTATGAGCATTTCTAAACTCCACATTCTCCAAACTGTTTTAAGAGGGTGACAGCACAAGCCCACTTCCAACTTACCCTGGAGACTTTGGCCAAAAGGTGTCTAAATCAGTCCACAGGGCCCAGAATTCACCCTCTCAACCTTCTGCTCCTCACATCTGTGTTCCTCCCCATTTACTCCAGGCCTAAGTGGGCTGTCAGGAAAAAACACCTCACACCCCAGTAGGGAGCCTTAGTCGCATCCCTTTGAAGATGAAAAGCAACAAGGTATGTTTATTTGTACTTGGTGTAGGCAGTAGCCTCATCTTCCCGAGTTGAGCCATGCTGGGCTATGCACAGATATTCAGCTAGTTAAAAAAAAAAAAAAAAAAAAAACCCACCCCTCACACCATTAAACAGATCTTTCCAGGAAAGAAGGTTAATAGTCAACTCCTGGGAGTACACACAGGAAAATCAAGCCTTTTCACTCATAGGAAGAGAATGTCAGGGGGTCTAAGCACAGGACAGCCCTGGAGGAGGTGAGAAGACTGACCACCCATCCAGCAAGGCCACCATTAGAAAGGTCTCAAGACCCATGAACTTAAACCCACCCAAGTTCACCCAAATGCAGGAAAATTGGACATCAGATGATGTGACGTGGGCTGAGGCTCTCTCACAGGATACATTAAAAATAATAACAGCCAGAATCAATGCTTCACTGCCCTAACACAAACAATAAAAACAAAGGAAGAAAAAAAAATACATATGAAGGTGTCTAAGAAGTTTCCTGAATAACAAAGGCCTTCAAATTGCTCTTGGAACATCAGTGGCCTCCCAGCCCTACAGAGACCCAGGACTCAGACAAGGGCTCATCTTTGACCCAGGTTTCTTTTACAGACTATCAGATGGAGGCAAAAATCCAGAATACTGCCCTTATAATCTCTCGTTTTATCAACTTTGCAAAAGAAAATAAAGGTGTAGGATATGGGAAGGAAGGGTGGGGTCTCTGGTCTGGCTGTAAACCCCAAACTGAACAACGCAGGCTTCTCTACGGGCTGGAAGCCCAGAGGCACCCGGTCAGCATTAGGAAAAACGACGAGCCCTGTTTCTGGCAACACTCGGGTCAAAGTGGAATCTATGCTAAAAAGATGAGCCTTAATGTAACATGAAAAATGCACACCCTCCAACCTGCCTAGAGGTTTCTAAGGCAAAGCCCACAGACAGCAGAAAACCTCCACCACCAGGGACAGCTGGGCTGTCCTTGTCCCCCACCCCCAACACACACACACATTTTATTTATTTTAGCCCTATTTTATATGTACACACACACAAATAACCAGTGCTGACCAGAGAGGGACAAAATTAACTTTGCAACTATTTTTACAGAGATGGAGACGTAACTGAAGCAACCCAGTACCAACTGGGTGATGCAATAAATAACAGTGTCCAGTGGGCCACAACAGCTCTCTGAGGACACACACACACAGCTTCCAGACTGTCCTTCTCGGTTAGCAGGGGACACACCATGGCTACGCAAATTAAATGTGTGAATCCAGGCAGGTCTTCGTGTCTGAGACACCCTAGAAAATGGTCTGCTCCAACAGCCTCCAAATAATTCACACCTGCACCGGCTGCCCAATCCCCTGTCTGAACCCTCTCCCAGGGGTGGTCCAGGAGTTCAGGAGAAACAGGGCGCTCTCATCCAGACCAGGCTAAGAAGCCCACCGCAGCTACCAGGAGGCCTAGCCCCACACTGGAAGCCAAGCAAACCCATGGACATCTAAATGGAGTCTCAGAGGAGTGGAATGACGTCATATGTCTAAGAGGCGGTTAAGGCTACCCAGTGGACTCTGAGGATGCCCAAGACCAGGGACTTCAAGGAAGAGGCACTCACATCTCCAAGGGACAGCTCAGAACAAAGTGAGCCTCAACTTAGCCAACACGCACGACCATAGACACCTCGACCGGCAGGCTCTTTGCAAAATCGCAGGCATAAATTAGACGGGCGGATGGCACAAACGCCAGGCAAGGAAGATTCTGCTGAATAAAGTTCACTGGGCCCTGTCACCCACTTTCTGGGCATCAGCGGCCCAGAAATAAACAACAGGGGGCTAAGGGCGGGCCCAGCAGAGGAGGGGTGGCCAGGGGCAGCCGATAGCTGTGGCCCGGAGGGCAGGGGCAGAGAGGAAGGGATCCAGGGGGCTGGAATTCGGAACGTGCCCACATCAGCAGAAAAGTTCCTGGGAACGGCATGCTGTCTGGGACTGAAGGAGGTTTGCGGCTGTCCGGCTGTCCGGCTGTCCGGGCCCAGGATGCACGCGCTGTGGTGATGCCAGGTTCAAAGGGCTTCCAGACGAAGCCCCGGGCCCTCTCCCAGAGCCCCTGGCCGGTCAGGTGCCCACTGCCGGGCGCGTGGGGTGGTCAGACGACTTAAATAAAGCTTCTGCTCCCAGGATCAGTGGGAAAAAAGAAAAATCCCCAGGTCCAGCCCTGCTTCGTCTCACTGTGCCCAAACCAAACACAGTCCCAGAGACGAATGGAAGGAAGTGGCGATGCTACTCGTCCCGCGGTGCAGGCGGGGACACTGAGGCACGAGGGTGCACGCTAGAGACTCGGCAAGAGGCCCTGGGGAGAGAGCAAGCGCGTCTTGGAAGACGAGATCAGGGAAGAGTTCTCTCCTCCCTCCTCCGTTCCCCAACACACACAACACACACAGACACACTCGAGCTACGCCCAATCGGGGCGGCTGCCGGGCTCCCCAGAGCCGGGCTGCACACAAAGCCCCGCCCGCGCACACAACCCCGCACAACCGGGCGCGCACGCCCACACAATAGGACGGCGCGCACCCCGCGGCGGCCCCTCGGCGGGGTCCCGGCCAGCCCGGCGCCGGGGTCCGCCCTCCGTGCACACCCACGCCCGGAGCCGCGGCCCGCGCGCCGGGAGGGGACGCGATCGCAGCCCGGCCGCCGCGCCCCGCGCCCCGCGCCCCGCGGGAAGTTCGCCGGGCGCCCCCCGACTCACCCGCGGCGCCGCTCAGCAGCAGGCACAGCGGCACCAGCAGCCACATGGCGCGGCCGCCGCTCCAGCTGCCAGGCGCCGTCGCTGCCCCCGCGGCCTCGCCGCTGACCCCGCCCCTCGCCGCGCCGCCCCGCCCTCCCGCCGGGCCCTCCTCCCGCCGGCCCGCCAGCCCCGGCCCGGCCAGTCCCCGCGAAGTTTCGCCAGCGCCCCGGCTGCGCGTCGCCGCCCGCGTCCTGCCCCGCGTGTCCCGGCTCCGGGGGGCCGCCGAGGGGGGCGCGGAGCGTCCGGCCTCTCGGCGTCTGGTCGCCTGCCCGGTCCGGCTGCGAGGATCTCACAACTGCCCGGGCTCTGCTCTCCGCCTCCTCCCTCCCTTGCTCCTACATCCTCCGAGAATGCGCGCCCGCCACCTCCCCAGACCCAAACGGGAGTTCTTTACTCAACTACAAAATGAGTTTACCCAGGGAGGAAAGAAAAAAGTTAGAATAAAGGGCCGAATCGTATGGAAAAAAGATATGTAGTTTACTTTTAGCAGCGAGTGCAGAATACGACCAGCGCTTGTCAAACTTTAATATGCATCCGACACACTTGGCGACCGTGTTAAGATGCTGACCCCGATTCAGTAGATCTGGGGTGGGGGCCTGAGATTCTGCATTTCTAACAAGCTCGCTATTGGAAGGCTGGAGACTCCGGAGCCACAGGTGGAGAAGAGAGGCTAAAACCTTCCTCGCACACAGCGCTGGCCACATGGGTTGTTTCGGCTGCACCGTGTCCACCTTGACCAGTTTTCAGAAAAGGTAAGTAAATATAAAGGCAGAAAGAACAGCTGCACCAATGAATGCAGTTGGGCTTCCAGAGAGCACTGATGAAAATCCTTAAAAATTTAGATGGTCAAAAAAATGGGATGACACTTTTGTGCTCCAAACTCTCCCGCCCCCACCCCAAATAAAGCAAAAGACTAAAGCAAAGAATTGCCAAAAACTGAAAACTGCTAAAGAGCCCATCAACTGGTGAATGGATAAACGTATTGTAGTTCATCATTAAATGCAACAACATGGATGAATCTAAAACGCACGCTGCACTCACTAGCTGAAGGCTGTCAGTGCTGAACCATCATTGGCTCTCCCCAGATCTCCCTGCTCTCCCCCCTCCCCATCACCCCAGGACAAGCCCCTGGCTCCTCTCCCCTGCCTAGAAACTCCCGCCTCCCCGCCAGTCCTGTCAATTCTCCTGGGTCATGGTTCTTTTAAAATGAACACAGAATGTAAGTTTATTTTCAAAAACATGAAGCCAGCTCAACCTTTAACTTTGCTCTTATTAAGTCTATTATCCTTAAAGCCAATAAATTATATAAATCTTGGATCTTTTTTTAACTCAGAAAAATAAACTCTTATGACAACCCATGAAAAATATAAAAATAAATAAATAAATAAAAAGCATGCTAAAGAGAACGAATCCAACTCCAAAAGTTTACATTCTGTATGATTTCATTTATAAGACACAGAGGGGCAGGGAACAAAACTATGGGGACCAGAATCAGAACAGTGGTTACCAGGCTCTGGGTAGAGTACAAAGGGGGAGAGTACAAAGGGACACAAAGGAACTTTGGGGAGCAGTAAGACTGTTCTAATCTTGATTATAGTGGCAGTTCCACAATTCTATACATTTGTCAAAACTTATAGAACTGCATCCTAAAATCCACCACTAACAAGCATGACATTTGCTGTATATAAACTGTACCTGTCTGGAGGAGTCAGGGGGATGTGGGTGCTGGAGCTGACTGCCTGGGAGGGTGGTTACAAAGGGGATGGCTACAGCAGATTTGGGGTGCACTGGAGACATCCTTGAGGATACTGAGACTCAGTGGCTTTACTGTTTAGTTGTCTGCTCTAGTCTGGAAACAGGAAGGCTAAAGTGGATCAGGTCAAAATTTAAAAATACCAATGAGGGTTCAAGATAATGAGAAAATGTGATGTGACGTCAGAAAGTTTAGCAAGTTCCATATCATCAAGTAGTTTGTAAAACATATGGAAAATATAAATAAATTCTTTAAATGATCTGGCATTCAGGGGTTTTTATCCTGGGACCCATGAACATTAAGGAGACTGTCCCAGGGGCTTCAGGGAGTTTTAAAGCCTCTAAAATTTTATGCAAAATTTCCGGTATATGTGGATATGTGCACTTTTCCAGGAAGCATGTTGGGAAGAGGCCCCCTGCCTTTGATAATGATACCCAAGGAGGCAAATAATTTCTCCTACAGCTGCTCCTTTGCCTCCCAACATTAGGAATATGGAAAGACAGTGGACCTGACTCAGTGCTGTAGTTCTTGTTTCCTTAGTCCTTAGGTTCCACTGGGCACATGAACTTCAACTTTGGGAATGATTTAACGTGCCTGGCTTACTCTCAACATTTTTCTCTCTCTCTCACTCTTACACACCACACACACACACACACACACACACCCCTTTTAAATATAGTAATGTCTTTGAAATCATTTGGACAAATGTAAAGCCCTCTTTAAGTTCAATTGTTATTTTTATATGTATTCTAAATCACTCCCAACCTCCTCGCCATATAAGCTGCGAAGGAGTTGAAACCATTCTTTTTACTCTATTAGTCTCATCTTTCCTCCTTCCCAGTTCGTTAGAATTCCACCAAAAGCACAAGACGCTCAGTTTCTGGGCAATGTGATAGGTGCCAATGCTAATTGTTTCGTCCCACGGAGCCAGTCAGTCTTTCTTAAAGTTGGTTTAATAAAAGTAAGAAAAATAGCGCTGTATATCTCTTGTTTACCAAAAAACAGACACTCTGACCTTGGATGTACACCTCTAACACGGTTTTATGCTGTGGAAGGAGAGAAGAAAGAATTGTATCTCCCTGTGGACTTCCATATCACAGTCTGTGGTTCCCAGACATTTCTCATTTACTCGCCACGGCAGTCCCAGTAACACCACAGGGGAAAATGGCACAAGCTGGACTTGAGCTCAGGACTGTCTGAGACATGATCAGATGCTCATTTCACTTGCCTCGTACTAGCTCTGTGACCTGGGGCAGGTTATTAGCCTCTCTGAGCCCCAGTTTCTTTGTCTGTAAAATGAGGATGACAAGAGCTCCTGGCTCATAGGCTTGCTGTCAGGATTAAAGACAATGTATGTGAAGTCTCCGGCATGGCACCTACTAATTACTCAAGAAAAGTTAGCTGTCACAGTGTCGTGGTTCATACTACAAGGCAACCGCTGTGGCAGCCAGCTTCCGAGATGGCTTTCCAAGATCCTTGTCTTCTAGTATCTGTGCCCTGGTGTAGTGCCCTCCTACGCTGAATGAAGCTGCGCTGTGTGACCAAATGAATATTGTGGAACTGACAGTGGATAATTTCCAAGGCTGGGTCACAAAGGAGATAGTGGTTTCTTCCTTGCTCTCTTTGATCATTTGCTCTGGGGGACGCCAGCCACCATGCTGTGAGGACACTCAAGCAGCCCTGTGCATCTATGTCCACATGGGAAGGAACTGAGCTTCCAGGCAACTTGTTAGCCATTGGAGTGAACCATGTTGGAAGGAGATTCTGTGGCCCCAGTCAAGCCTTCAGATGACTGTACCTCTGGCCAATATCTGACTGACCTTCATGTGAGCTGGAGTGGAACCCCCTAGAAACCCTGAAATTCCTGATCCACAGAAACTGTCAGAGATAATAAATATTCATTGTTGTTTTAAGCTACCAACTTTCAGGGTAATTCACCATGCAGCAATAGATAACTAGTGTATCTGCCTTTAAGGTCATCCATAGGGTTGACTTACTGGTTCCATAAGGCTCTTTTATATGAGTTAGTACATGGAAAACACTTAGAATTTTGCCTAGTACATAGTAAGCACTCAATAAATGTTAGTTTCATTATCCTAGTTTTTTTTATTGTCATTATCATTACCTTTCTCCCAAAGACCCTGAGACCCAGGCCTTTCAGACTTTCAAAAAAACCATTTTAAACTTGAGGAAGAGTAGAAACATGTTAGAACTAACAGGAGGGTTAAAAGGGGCGTGGGCACTGAAAGGACCAAGAACAAATCCTTACTTATAAAAAGCTATTGAAAACAAGCCTGATGGCCGGGCGCGGTGGCTCACGCCTGTAATCCTAGCACTCTGGGAGGCCGAGGCGGGTGGATCGCTCAAGGTCAGGAGTTCGAGACCAGCCTGAGCAAGAGCGAGACCCCGTCTCTACTAAAAATAGAAAGAAATTATATGGACAACTAAAAAAAAACATATATAGAAAAAATTAGCCGGGCATAGTGGCGCATGCCTGTAGTCCCAGCTACTCGGGAGGCTGAGGCAGTAGGATTGCTTAAGCCCAGGAGTCTGAGGTTGCGAGGTTGCTGTGAGCTAAGCTGACGCCACGGCACTCACTCTAGCCTGGGCAACAAAGTGAGACTCTGTTTCAAAAAAAAAAAAAAGAAAACAAGCCTGCCTTAGCTTCATTCACTTCATAAAAATCAGGCAGACAGATAGTAGAAGAAGTTTGACTTCCCCAGTCACTTCTGTGACTCATGGTTTCCCAGGGCTCCAAGTTCCTTGCTCTGTGCTCTCCCTATCCTTCTGATTTTCATTCTTCTCTTGGGTGTGTGAAGAAAATGGAAATTCAATGGAGGATTCAGCCAAGGAAGGCTTACTCCACCCCAAACTATAGTGGGTGGTGGGAACTGCCTACTGGAATGCCGCTTGTGGAAAGTCACTAAGTCCCTCCCAAAACACAGCACACACACACACCCACACACACGCACACGCACACACACGCTTTCTACCCCAACATATAATCAGGAAGCACAAAATCAGGTGACTAAGAGAACGGGCTTTGAGGTGGCTTCATACACCTGGGCTCCTATGTCCCACCACTTACAGACTATGTGAGCCTGAGAAAGTCAATTTATCTCTGAGTCTCAATTTCCTGTGAAATGGGCATAATATTTGTACCCAGCTCCTAGGATCATTGTATGAAGCAAAGGGACTATTTCTCATTCCTTTATTTATTTGACAAACATTTATCGAGAACAGACTCTGTACCAAACACTGTTGTAGGCTCTGGATTGCTGCAGTGAACAAAACCAGGTCCTTGTCTTCAGGGAACTCACAGCCTAGTTGGGGTGGTAGACAGTTATCAAATTAACAAGTGCCCGCATCATGTAATGTCATAGGGCATAGAATATCATAAGGGCATAAAATTTAAGGGCACATGATATCATAAGGGCTATGTGAAGCATTTAGCAGAGTTCCTAATGCAGAGCTCCTGTATTTTCAGCTCTTATTTACATTACTTAGGAAATACATGTGAGAGTAACACCAGGAAACATAGACATTAAAGTTGCAGAAGGAGCCTGCTGTGGGCAACCTCTGAGATGAACCACAATGATGCCCATCTCCAGATACTCACACGCCTGTGCAATTCTCTCCCCTCAGTATTGCTGGACCTCGTGACTCAATTCTAGCAAGTAGAATAAGGCAAAAATGATGGGATGTCACTTCCAATCTTAGATTACAAGGAGACTCCGGCTCCTATCCTTGGACTGACTCTTTCTGCCCTGCCCCCTGTTGATGGCTAGCTGCCGTGTTGTGAACTGCCCTATAGAAAAGCTTACGTGGCAAAGAAATATAAAGGCCTCCAGCCAACTAACAGTGAGAAATTCAGGCCCTCGAACCAACAGCTCACAAAGAACTAAATCCTGCCAACAACCACATAAGTGAGCTTGGAAGCAGATCTTCCCCAGTCAAGCCTTCAGGTGAGCCCACAGCCGAGACTGACAGCTTGACTGCAACCTCGTGACAGACCTAAGGCAAAGGCACCAGCTAAGCTGTGCCCAGATTCCTGACCCAGAAAAACCATAAGGTTATAGAAGTTTGTTGTTTTCAGTCACTAAGTTCTGAGGTTATTTGTTACATGGCAATAGATAACTAGTGTAAAGCCTTACAGCAAATATCGCGTCTGCGAACACTTAACATTATTGAATCTCACTTACCAGTTAGCCTGAGAAAGATGGTGTGGGAGGAGTATCATTAACCAAGTATCTTCTTCAGGCATTGTATACGTACAATCACATTTAATCTTCACAATAATCTCTGAGATAGCAATTATTGTCCCTTTAACACAGATGGAGAATCTGAGGCTCAAAGAATTTAAGTGACTGGCCCAAAATAACCCCGTGAATAACTGAGATTTGAAGCCAGATCCTTTTGATTCCAAAAGATTCCCACACTACCATACCAAACCATGTTGCCTACTACACAGCAAAATAATCCCCAGTGTACAAAACACAAAATGTATTTGTGTCTCAAAAGATAACGTGTTCACTGGTTTTGAGCTAGAAAGTTAAAGAAGCTCAGAACGTCAAACGGAACTTGATTTATTAGGTAATACAGTTGGACTCCCAGAAAAGTTTTCAGGATGTATCTAGTTGTTGGAGTCCCCGCCCACCCCCAAAATATGCTGAGCATGAGGGTTCTCCCTGTTAGAAATTAAAGTCAGCCCAGAGCTGCCAAATGTATACATATATATTTTTTTAATTGTCAGACTGATGTACAGCAAAATACTTTTGGGAACCAACAGAGTTCTTGTAATTTGTGTTTCATATAGTCACAAGCTTGCAGAAGAGAGATCGGTTGACATTTTTTTGTTGTTGTTGTTGAGACAGAGTCTCACTTTGTTGCCCAGGCTAGAGTGAGTGCCGTGGCGTCAGCTTAGCTCACAGCAACCTCAGACTCCTGGGCTTAAGCGATCCTACTGCCTCAGCCTCCGAGTAGCTGAGACTACAGGCATGCGCCACTATGCCCGGCTAATTTTTTCTATATAGATTTTTAGTTGTCCATATAATGTCTTTCTATTTTTAGTAGAGACGGGGTCTCGCTCTTGCTCAGGCTGGTCTCGAACTCCTGACCTCGAGCGATCCACCCGCCTCGGCCTCCCAGAGTGCTAGGATTACAGGCGTGAGCCACTGCGCCCGGCCCGGTTGACATTTATTAATGAAACTTTTGTACCATCTGAAATTATGAAATTGTTGCCCCTCATTTTTTTTAAAATGTGCAGTTGGTTATTTATTTTAATGCCTCCATTTTATTACCCCTTGAATGAAGTTGTCTACTCCCTTAAAAGGGTGATTTCTCACATGTGACCAGTCCTGAAACTAAGGAACAATTATATGAAAAAGAAGTTAACCTGTGGTTTATCAAGAGAAATTTTGGCTGTTTTCTCACCACGGCCACATTTCTTTTTCTTTCTCAATTGGAAAAAAAAAAAAAGTGGAGTTATTGAATGAACTGTCATTAACTATATAGATCAGCAGCATCCACTGTGGTAGCCATGAACCACATCTGACATTGAGCACTTGAAATGTGGCTATCCTAAATTGCTCTAAGTATAAAATGCAAACTGGATTTTAAAGACTTAGTCCAGGCCGGGCACATGGCTCATGCCTGTAACCCTAGCACCTTGGGAGGCAAAGGCAGGGGGATCACTTGAGCCCAGAAGTTCAAGACCAGCCTGGACATCATAATGAGACCCCCATCTCTACAAAAAAAAAAAATAAGAAGAAGAAAAATTAGCCAAATATGGTACACGCTTGTACTCCCAGCTACTTGGGAGGCTGAGATGGGAGGATCACTTGAGGCCAGGAGTTCAAGGCTGCAGTGAGCCATGACCATGCCATTGCACTCAAGTCTGGGAGACAAAGCAAGATCTTGTCTCTACAGAAAAAAAAACCTTAATTCATAAAAGACTGTAAAAGATCTCAATAAGATTTACATTGATCACATATTGAAATATAAAACTGAGATAGAATTAACTAAACTTATATTGACATTACCATCTTTTATTTCTTTTTGCTTTTTTAATGTGGCTACTAAAAAATTTTAAATTTCATCTGTGGCTTGCAATTGGAGCTCACAATATATTTCTTTTGAACAACACTGATATAGATAATATTTTATTTTGCGAATGAACACATGACCCCTTGGAGTTTCTTGCATCACAGTTGAGTATAAGTCCTGTTGACGATCTCTGACGTAAGAAGGACTTTTGTTCCCCCCAGTTCTTCATCTGACTAACTCTGCCTCAAAGCCCTCTTAACCTTATATTCTAGACAGCAAAGCCCATCGACACGGAAGTGATTTCAACGCCATAATTTCAGTATTCCAAATGCAGCACAGGGGCAAGAAGAAGGGAGATAAATGAATTGGGAAGAAAGAACCAATCTTTTTAGACGACATGAACATTTGATACTTGGATTCAGAAAAGAACATGACACTGAATAAGACCTCCATTTTCAGTGGGGAAATTTATACAGTAATTAACTAACCAGCCAGAAGTCACAGGAGATAGTGACAAATGTGAGAAAATGATGCCAGCGTGCCTGGGTCTGATTACCTTCTCTAAGTAAGAAACTCCCTTTCATAGACAAACAGATAAGCTGCAGACTTCAATACGAGCACTCCAAAAAACCATCTGGAAGGTAAACAGATTTACATTTTTAATCTGACATTATTGGAACATTTTCCCTGCACTGTGAAAACTCTGCTTTAATAATTTAAGTTGTTTTTCTCAGTATACCTCAGCCTACTTCTTTTCAACACCTCTTCATTTCAAGCTAGGTTCTTTGGGCTTGATTGATTTTAATGTTTAAAAGGTTAATTCCAGGCACTGATTGCCTAACCCGGGACTGATGTGTGGGTTTGTAGTTCAACTTGGGAGTCGGGGAAGGGAGTGGGTTTTTTTTTGTTTTTTGTTTTTTTGTTTTTTTTTTGCTCGAGCTTTCAGTGGCATTCCCACACTCAGTGTGGAAGGAAGTGAACAAAAGGGATCAGGAAGGGAAACTAGTACAGTTCACAGTTTTCATGGCCTTTCAACATACATGTGATGAAAACACAGCAGAATTACAGATATTGTTTGCTTTTGTGAGGCATTGATAGCAGCTCTTTTAAAATAGCTAGTATCCTCTACCTTGTCGTCCAAGCCAGAAATCTGGGTGTAAGCCTGGACTCCTCACTCTCCTGGACTCCCCCACATCACCAGTCCCCAAAATTTGTAGATTCTATGTGCTCAACATCTCTTAAATCCAATTCACCCCGTCCTTCCCTGTCTTTCCCTTAGATCAGACGCCCACGTGCCCGTGCCTGGGTGGCTTCAACCACCTCCTAACTGACCTTCTCAGGTCTTGTCTCAAGTCTTGTCTTGCTCCTGTTCAATCTGCTTAAAACCTCCATGGCTCCCTACTGCCCATAGGACAAGTCCAGTTTCCTTAGCTGAGTATATCTTTTATGAACTACTGTTGAGGCCCATGATCAGGAGGAATGGGGACAGAGACAGGGGTGAAGGGTAACACTAGAGGGGTGGGCAGGAGACTTTGGGGGATGTTAAGGTGTTTAGTTATTTTCCTATGAGCAATGAGAAGTCACAAATGGTCAGTTTTAAGCAGGGACATGGCATGAACAGATTTGGTTAGTGGTTAAAAGCAGGGGTTCTGGAATCCAGCTTCACCTAAAGGTCTGGCCATGCCACTTAGCTGTGTGTCCTTGGGAAAGTTACTTAACCTTTCTGAACCAATTTATTTGACCATAATGTGGGGGTTAAGACCCCTATGAATAGGCACACTTGTGAGATCTCAATGAGGTCACGCTTAGCATACTGTTTGGCACATAGTAAGCACCCCACTAATTATAACTAGTATTACTATTAATAATTCCCACTCTTCTTCTAAGAAGCCCTCCAGGATCCCTCAAGACTGAGCTCAGCCCCATTTCTGTGTGCTGCTATAACACCTCGTATTGTCCCTGTTTGTTGGACTTAGCAGTCTGTATTTTAATTGCCTATTAATGTGTTATTTCCCCCATCAAACCGTAGTTCCTTAAGGCCAGGAACTATGGCTGACACAGTGGAATGAATAACCTAGATTGCTTTGTATTTTGATTCACACTATCTCTTTTGTTCTGTCCTTATCGCCACAGTTGTGACAAAGGCTCAAAGAAATCAAGTTTAAGCCCAAAGTCCTACAGTCAGTAAGTGTCAGAGGTGCAACTTGTCTCAGGTCTCGTGGCTCTTACCACGGCCTGGAAGGAGGAGAAGTCGGGGGCAGCAATGCCCTCTCCAAACAGCCTTCCGAAAGCAGGACCAGTGTTTTCACAAAGCTTCATGAAATGTCAAAGTGAAGGAATAAAACACTTCAGCTGGAAAAATAATAGGTAGCCAGAAATCAACCCCAATCCTACCAGAAATAATAATTCCAGGAAACAGAGCTGTATACACAAAAAGGAACATGCCCCAGGATACACACAATGAAGTCACCTTGGCGAAGCTTGTATCCTCGTGGCCAAGCCAGAGGAGTGATTGAATTTAACAGAGACTCAGAGGGAGGACCTGTGACCTCGCTAGTCCATCTGAAGAGATGTGCCAACCCACCCTGCGATGTTCACGTCCCTGCCTTATAACCAGAAGCCTGATCATGTCAAAAATCCAGAGCAGTTACAATGAAACTTCCCAAGGTGGAAAAGATCAGGCCATGGTAATACTAGAAGCTGTCTACGCAGGCCAGTTGGCTCTAATCTCACAGCGTGGCGCCAAGGAAGCCAAAGTTGAGGCTGGTACTGGTATGGGCCAGTTGGCTTTGCACCGACAAGGGAAAAAGTTCTACGGTCACTGGCTAGAACCTTCATCCCACTCAGTCATCCTGCCAATGCTGGTGTTTGAGGTAAAAAAGGGATTGGGTAAGAGTTTGGAGGACCTAATGCCAACCTTGACAACCAGGGCTGACATTCAGACAGCACACACCATTACAGACAGTCCACTGTTGAATAATAAAGTACTTCTGGACCAGTTGGTAAAGAGGACTGACCCCCCCCCCCAAGGGTCTCCCATATCACCCCGACTGTCCAGCTCCTCCCTGGGGCTTCTGGACCCCCCACTGATGCAGTGGCTGTTTGGAGTAACAGCCTGATGCAGAAAGGGGCCAAGCCCTAACAGGTCGATGCCCTGCCTTTTGAATGTCATTCTGATCACAACTGCTAGAAAACAGTGAGTAACTCCATTCGTTCATTTATTCATTCACTCGACGATTCTTTATCCAGCACCTGTCACATTGATAGCAGGTCGATAGTGTGGTTTTCAGGTGTGAAGAGGGTCTTCTTGATCTATATGTACAAACCTCATTCAGGCAGAAGTATAGACAGATCAACTGGACACCCTGGGTGGGAGGATTTGGGCAGGAAGTTTTGGAGCCTTCAGTGCCCTTTTCATCCGTCCATCGACTCGTTCATTAATCAAATGTTTATTAAGTGCCTACTATATACAGGGCCCTAGGCTGGGTGCAAAAAAGTGAGGAAGATAAAGCAAACTCAGACCTTGGACTCTTTCAGTCGAGCAAAGGCGTGAAGACCAAGTCTACACACACGATAAAGCCAGGAGCAAGAAGTAGTGGGAAAGGCATCAAGGTACAGAAACCACAACTTCCCATGTGGGGGGACAGTCTGATTTCATGGGATTTGATAAATGTGCAACAAGATAAGGCAATGTTTATCAGTATTAAATTTAAATAAAATATCTTGAATTTGGGTTCCAAAATTGGTCTTCCTAGGAACAGAAAAGTTCTCCCATAAAAATAATAGCAGCAAATATTCATTGAGAGTTTTCTCAGTTTGGGTTCCCCTGAATAGAGCTTGAGACAAGGACGTGGGTGCAGATAATTTATTGGGAGGTGATCCCAGGGAGCAGAAGGGAGGGGTGGACAGAATGGGTCGACAATGGGAGAAAAGCCAATGAAAGGTGCATTTGTTGCGCTGGTTAATGCTGCGGGCAACGGAGACTCAACCCTGACATGGCCCCTGTGGGCTGTGTGCATATCACACCTCAGGTTAATTCTCTGAGTTGGGGGATGAGACATTTATACACAGACTCCTGTCCCCTATTGGTTGACTGTTAAATCTCTGCCCTTCATGGCTGCCCCACTGTGGAAGTGATCCTAAGGCAAAAAAGCTGAGAGACACCATGGACGCTGGAGGCAGGACCCAGCCACAGTGAGGGAACCTGTCCACAGCACCCACAACCCCAGCCACGTGGGCCACGTGATGAGGCTCCCAATATGCCAGGTATCTTACATTCCATGGGTAAGTCCTTTCATTTTCCTCATTTTCAGAAGAAGAAACCAAGACATGGATAGGCAAAGTACCTTCTTAAAGGTTGCGGAGCTAGGACATAGCTGAAGATTCAATCTGTGTTATTCAAATCTTGAATCCAAGTTTTAGACCATGTTAAAATACTGCCTATGCTGGAACTTCAGAAAACAAAACAATCATTTGGGGATGGGATGGGAGTGAGGCAGAAACAATATTAGGAAATTTTTTTATACACTCACCCTCCCTTTTTGTGGAAATACAGAAAGACAGCCAATCTGGCTGTACACTGAAAAAAAAAACAAAAAACCCTCTGGAAAATGTCTTGTAATGACTTGAGGAGACAGATTTACAGACAGTTCCCTACCCCAAACACTCAAATATATATATATTTTTAAAAGCACATGTGTTACCCATTATTCCAATGAAGGCCCAATACATATTGAGGCCACTGATGCTTCATGCTACAGCTCCAGGAAGGCTGAAGACCAAATATTTAGTGTAATTCTTCATACCATGATTCTTCTTGGCTTGGATTTTTAAGAAGTTGAGAACATTGCTTTCTCTGAAGCAAAATAAAAATGTTTTGGATAAAGTTAAAGACAGATGACATTTAGATTTAGAGAGATAAGTGGAGCTGATATATCCATGTTCAGCTGGTATATCTACATTCAGAGTGAATGAGGATCAAAACTTGGAATGGATTTATTAACAACTCATCACACTACTGGGAGTGTGGGGTAATACTTTGTATGTGATGTACCAGCTGTCTGCGGAGCTAAGCAAACCCAAAGATCAGACACTTTAGTCTCCTGGTCTCCAGGGAGACACAGAGAATAAAGGCCACTAAAGTGACATGGTTCCTCTCATTAGAGCTCTCATTGCCTGCCCTGTTCTCACTATCAATTTGGTTTCATTGCAAGGTTTCGAACGTGAATTTACAGCTTGTTAGTCATGACTGGGACCCATTAGGTTGCTCTCATTTTCTACCCCTGTGTCCCCTGTCTGAGTTTTCTCAAGCTTGATGTCTGTCCTAATTTAAATGGGACATCAGACACTTTATCTGTGGAGATTGTGCCTCTGCTTGGTAGATCACAATTAGGAAGCTGCTATCCACACTCTTTCTATTAGTGGAAGAAAAAGAAATAGAACCATCAGTAAATGCCTGAAATGCTAAAATACCCAAAGAGGAAGAGCTATGTGGGGTTGTAGCAATAGAAAAGAGTATTGTTTCCTTTATGGAACGATGAAAGCCATTACACCATAAGACCAGTCCCGAGAGGAAGTAGTATTTAATAAAGGCCAGTCCAAACAGACAAAATGTAATTTACAAGGAGTACTTAACTGGAGTCTTTCAGAAATTAAGAGAAATCTGATTTGTAAAATCTCACACATATCCAACATGTCTCATAATCACTTTTCTCTCAGTTTTCTTATGCTGCACTGGTTAGTACCTTCTTTCTGCAAATTGTTGGAAACATTCATTCCAATAATTTGTTCAGCAAATATTCACTTCCTTCCTCCTCCCCACTGTGGGAAGAGGAGACTTCCCAGCTTACTGAAGTTGGGCTGAGCCATGTGACTTCTTTGGCCAATGGAATATTGGCAGATGTAACAGGTGCAGAGGCCTTAAATTTTCTTGTGGATTTTGGCCTGACCTCTCATGCTCTGTGAATTTACCATGAGAACATGCCCTGGGTATTTTCTGCTCCATCAATATGGGCCCCAGATCAATCAGACATGGAGCAGATCTGAACCCATTCACACAGCCTGAAGCCAAACCCAGTCAGCCCACAGCCTGAAGCAGAACCACCCAGCTGAGCCCAGCCCAGTCACCATCAGCCTAATTGTAGCCAACAGCAGATCTGTGAGCAGGAAAATAAATGTTTGTTGCTAGCCACTGATTTTGGGGTGGTCTGTCCATGACCAGTGTTGCTCCTTGTCCTTCTCCTCTCTCCTTCCTCCTAATTCTAGTTCATTAAAGCCCAAAAGAATGGCACCTTCTTCAGAGGAGAGAGAAGGAGGAGAAATATGATGGAGCAAAATCAGGATCTTCTTTAACACACAGAGGAAGGAAAAAAGGCTGGAACTACTCATGTGCTGATAATTCTTGAATTGTCATGCCTGCGATAATGGCTACCATTTATTTGTTCTATGACAGGCTCAGTGTTAAACACTGTATAAACTTAAACATATTTAATCCACCCAATAACCTAAGAAGTCAGAATAAATGTCACCATTTGACAGGAAAGAAAACTGAGGCTTAGAGAGGCTACATATTTTGTTAGAAGGTGCCAGAACTAGGATTTAAATACTCAGGTTTAGGCAAATCCCAATAATTATTGAGCAACCTAGGTAGCAAACCAGTCTTAAGATGAAATACCATTCTTTAATGTAACAAATTGGCAAAGATTAGAAACACTGTAATACTGAGTATTGGCAAGAATACCACCAGAGAGACATCTTATAAAATACAGGTGAGAATGTAAATTGGTGCTAACATTTTGGAAAGCAATCTGACAATATTTATCAAGAACCTGAACATTTGCATACCCTTTGAACCAGTAATCCCACTTCTCTGATTATAATCTAAGGAACTAATCAGAGTTGCAGCCAAACATTCATGTACAAAGCTGTTCTTCAAGATGTTGCTCATCACAGTGAAAAATTGAAATCAACTGAAACGTAAAATAGTTACAGGATGGTTAAATAATTGATATTGCTACAGGCTGGAACAATATGCAACCATTAAAAATCATATTTTAATGATATGAGGAAAAGTTTGCAATAACTAAGTGAAAAAAAGCAAGATGTAAAACTGAATATACAGTGTGACTCCAGTTTGGAGAGTGTGTTTGTGTGTGTGTGATTGTAAAATAAAATAATGGTAGTAATGCATTGTTTCTGCATGATGATTATTTTCTGTGGGTTTTTTGTATTTTAACTAATTTTTTGTATTTCTCAAATTTATTGAATAGGCATTACTTTTGTAACTAGAAAAACATACTTTAATGATTTTTTTAAAAAAAACAATTTTTTTTCTCTGTAGAATATAAGCTCTATCAGAACAGAAGTCTTTATCTATGTTGTTCACTGATGCATGTCCAGAATAGCAACCGGCTCCTAAATACATACTCAGTAAATATTTGTTGAGTGAATGGAAGTTACACCCTGTGTTGTGTGCTAATCTATTATGTTTGTTTAGGTTATAGTTTCATTAACAATTACCCTCAAAACATCAACCATTTTCATAGGCTCATGCATTCTGTGGGCTATGACTTGTGTGTATTAGTCAGCTCAGGCTGCCATAACAAAATACCATAGATTGGGTGACTTAAACAACAGAAATTTGTTTTCTCAATGTTCTTGAGGCTGGCAAGTCATGATCAAGGTGCCAGCCCATTTGGTCCTTGATAAAGACTCTCTTCCTGGCTTGCAGAAGGCCCCCTTCTTACTGTGTCTTCATATGGTTGAGAAAGAGCAAGTGAGCTCTCTGATGCCTCTTCTTATGAAGACACTAATCCTATTGGACCAGGGCTCCACCCTCATGGCCTCATCTAATCCTAGTCATCTCCCAAAGGTCCCATCTCCAAATATCATCACTTTGGGGGTTAGGGCTTTGATATATGAATGGGGGCAAGGTGGACACAGACCCTCAGTCTATAGCAACATGATTAGCTGGAGGTGACTTGAAATGTTAGGAGCAGGAATCACTGGGCGGCTTCTTCTCTCACATGCCTGCTGCCTGAGATAACTCAGAAGCTGGACTCAACTGAGACTGTCAACTGAAATGTTAACACGTGTTCTCTCCACCCAGCCTGGGCTTCCACATTCAATTTTGCATGAGTAAGAAATAAGCTTCTACAATGCTAACCCACTAATATTTCAGGGTTCATTATTGCAGCTTAGCCTACCTTATTCTGGACTAATACAATGATTTTCAAATGTACAGCCATTCAGTGTAGTGAGATATACTGAATATACCTTGTCTTCTTGTCTCTGTTAGCCTGGAGGCCAACTGAGGAATGTTTCTTTTCCATCCTGGGCAACGTAAAAAGCTGCTTGGTGACCCACATGAGACACACATGACAAGGACCAGGGCGCCCACCCTGCCATGCCACTTACAAGCAGTGTGGCCTTGGAGAAATCACAGAATCTTTCTGAGCCTTGGTTTTCCCATCTGCAAAATGGGAATGATAATTATAGTACTTGTCTCAGGATTGTCATGAGACTCAAATGAGATGAGTTATCTACTATATGGCACTGGGCACAGCATAAACACTAATTAAATGTTAGTTGTTATATTTGTTCTGTTATAAAACAGTCCACGATCTCTTGATCTGAAGGCCAGGATGGTGTCAGGTATCAAGTATGCACAATTAAAAAGAATGGAGTTAGCACATCCAGAGAAGATTTACTAATAGTACCTTTTGCATGTATTTATGGTTGGAGACAAAGAGCAAAGGAGGCTTCTGAGGCCGGGCGTGGTGGCTCAAGTCTATAATCCTAGCACTCTGGGAGGCCAAGGTGGGAGCATCGCTTGAGCTCAGGAGTTCAAGACCAACCTGACCAACAGTGAGACCCCGTCTCTACTAAAAACAGAAAAATTAGCCAGGCATTGTGGTGCACACCTGCAGTCCCAACTACTCGGGAGGCCGAGGCAAGAGGATCTCTTGAGCCCAGGAGTTTGAGGTTTCAGTGAGCTACAATGACGCTACTGCACTCCACCCAGGGCAACAGAGAAAGACTCTGTCTCAAGAAAAAAAAAAAAAAAAAGGAGGCTTTTGAGCTCCTAAAGTTTTAGATAAGAAGCAAGGAGAAAGACCTACCATTTGGATATATTAAATATCTACTTATTTATATACTGCCTGGTTCCATGTGAGAACAGAGAAGGCAGACTTCATGCCATCTCATCATTTGGAAACAAAAACAGACACTAAAACAAGGATGTGGATGTAAAATAGAAACAGAAAGGAGCTCACAAAATGTCTTACCATGGGAACCTTGCCCCAGACTCTGGCCATGCACTAAACTCTACAGCAGACTGTGCAAAAACAGCAGCCGTGGTGGTTGCACAACCCCTCAGGGTTGCACAATCCACGTTCCTCACCACTGGGCACTCCACTGCCAAGGTGTGTACCCAAGGGAGGGGCAGGGAGGGAAGGTGCTGGCCAAGGTGACTTGAGCAACGTGCTGAGTGTCATGCATTGCACCGTGCAGGCTGAGTCACCCCAGAGGTGCAAGCTGGGGCTGCCAGGCCTCGCAGGGGGTTGCAGTGGGCAGGGAGGAGGAGGAGGTAGGATGCAGAGAAGCATCCAATTTTTGTCTTCATCACCATCAGTCAAATGCAGAGGAGAGAATGCCTGAAAAATTTCTCGCTGGCTTGCACTTTTGAGGCAGTTTAATTTTTTATTGTTGAGCATGAACAATGAAAGAGAGCAGTTTCCTGTTTCTTGGCCCCAACCCCCCACTGCTGAGGAATTTGGGTTTAAACTGCCAGGAGAGGAACGTTTAAATTCTATAAATTAGCTTCACTAAAGATGCTTAAGCGTTTATGAAAACATTCCCATTTTACACTCAGCTTTATAAAATCTTAAAGAAAAAAAAATCCCAAACTGCCATGTGAAGCTAAGCTGGCAGAGAGAATGATCTGCTCCGTGCAAATATGCCAACAGCTTTACAAATGAGGAATATGGAATCAGGATTAAGAGCCTGCAGATCATTTATCAGTGACAAAACAAAGATTCTTAGCCTCTGGACGCAGAGTCCATGGAGACTCTCACAGGCTAAATGGTGCACCGCAGAAGCAATAGACAGTGTTAACTCATTTATAGCCATTTAATGCTGGTGGCACGGAGGGTCCTACTGTGCCTACCTCAGGTGCCCAGGAGAGCTGTCGTGACCTACAGCAGAGTTTGGCTTCAGGGAAGACCTGGGTTTAAATCCTGGTTTAGCTACTAACTAGCTAGTGACGTTGCACCATGGGCTTAATGACTGGGAGACTCAGGTTCCTCCTCTGAAAATTTAGGAAGATAATAATATGCAGCCACTCAGTAAGGGATACCCCGCCCCCTATAACTTCACTTCTAGACAAACAGAATCAGCGTAACAAAACTACAGAGGGGTTCCTTCAAATGTACGTTCACATAAACATGTTTGGACACACTGCCCCATCGCACCACGAAAAAAAGAGTGTGCAAAAGAAAGAAAATGAGAAACTTGAGTTCTACCCATGCCTCATGTCTTTCTGATATCACCTGGCCTTCCACAGCGCTAGGGAAAAGAGGTCACAGCCAAAATCAAAAGAGAAGTTGAAGACGTTAATTTTGGTTTTTGATTCTGAGGGTTTAGGTTTAAGAATAGTTTGGACTCTTGGCTTTATAGAACTCTCCCCTCAAGTTCTTACTTTAAAATCTGTGACCTCCCCACCCAGCAGCTCCCTACCCCCTAAACAAACCTGCAGTTCCCATTACTATCTTAACCTGGAGGCAGCAAGGCACAGGGGAATGACCACGGGCATTCTCTGGCTGCTAGACCATGGCCCCTGCTCTGTCGTCTAACTTCCAGATCCTTTCAGAGACAAGATCACAGCCGAAATGGAAGTTCTTGTTCACTGCAACTTACTAAAACACTGTAAGTGTTTCCAGTTTTTTTTCTGCCTGATTTGCATCTTTTCTGTCCATCAAAATTAAGTGGTCACCCCAGTGGATAAATACTGTCTCTGAAGCTACATTCTGAGCAGTACTTAGAGATTAGCATTTCCAAGGACAAATACCTGATTTAATACCTATCACTGCCAACCACGTGTTATCACTATTTGCACAGTTTTACCTTTAATATGACACATTTATTTTCATGGCATTTCATTACAGTCTCAGTGGACAATGACTTAGCAGAGAGGAATTTTTGGTTTTAATGCTTGTTTAATGACGTGCTAGACCAGCACTTTCCATTGGCACTTTCTGGGATGGTGTGAGTCTTCCCTATCTGTGTCGTCCAGTAGGGTGACTACCAGCCACACAGGCCATAGCACTTGAAATTGACTATTAAAAATATTATCACTTCAACTTATAATCAATAAAAAAAATTGAGATATTTTACATTCCTTCTTTTATACTAAGTCTTCAATATTTTGTGTGCATTTTATAATTACAACACATCTCAATTTAGACTAGCCATATTTCAAGTGTTCAACAGTAGCATGTAGCTAGTGGCTAACATATTGGACAAGGTAGCACAGATATTAGCCACCCTGAGGCTAACTTTTCCATCTATAACATGAGCATGCTTACAGCAACAATAATCAAAAACACTCTTGCCTTTAACTAGGGATGCTAAACAATGTTAAACATAAACACCAAACTGGCTATATTTATTTTTACTAAAGTATACATAGCTATGCAAAATATTTGACGTTTCCTTTCCTCTCTAAAGATGTTTCTTGTTCTTTTGCTTTGAATTAAAGTAATTAACTAATTTTACCAACATGTCAATATTTACTGCTAATTATGCAAGAACATCTACAATTTGAAGAAATGCAATGTGATTGTGTATCATGGAATTCTTAAGCTCAGTGCCTAGTAATTTCCATATCAATAATTTCCATTAGTGCAATGGGACACAATAGAAGCTGCTTCTAGAATAAAAATGTACAATGAAAAAAGTAATTATAGAGAATCACTTGGCAGCAAAAATAAGCCGATGACCTGATCAATGAGTGTTAGATACATTAAATGCAAAAGATGATCCTGAAGTGTCCATTAGCAGAAATTCTACAAATAAATTACATAAATTACATAAAAATAATCAATACCACCAGCTGACAATGTAACCTATAACAGTGGATTCGGAAGCAATTTCAAAGATTTGCATTGCTCACGCCTGAGTGCCTTTTCAACTTTTACATTGCAAACCATACCTCCTCCCCCATCTCAAGCCCCCTCTTTAATGCTTTTTCTAAACTGGTTTGTTTCATTCATACCACATAGTAATGAAAAATGGATAAAGGCAGTCATGTGGGTTTTCTGTCTCTCCAGGACACACCTGGCTGAAACATGCTCGATATTTGCTAATGGCTTTGGAGGGAGAAGCTATGATGTTACAGCCTTTGCTTCTGAAGGCAAAAAGAAAGGAAACTTGTGAGGGGGTGAACTGTGGGGGGGACCAGTTGTAAAGATTAGATGGTTGCCTTTTAAACTTGAACAGGAAAGTTGTTTTGTCATGATTGTCCGGAATGTCAGCCTGGCTCCTGACTCGAAGAAGGGAAGCAAAATGCAGTTCCTGTGGCCTCGTGCACCACCAGACTAATCAGCATCGCTCCTTCCACTTTACAACAATTTATGTAGTTTGATTTTGTACATCCCCTAAGTGTTTACACACTGCAAAGTTAGCTGACTGGGAGAAGACAGGATAATAATCTCACTATTATACATTATTTAACTGGTATTAATCTTTCATTGGCTTCTCTAGCAGGAGTAAGATTTTGCTGTGCTCAGGAAAACAATCAGGAGTGGGCTATGTATGAGCTATGCTCACTTGTAAAAGGTTGGCCCTGCCTTCAAAGAGCTTGATCCCAGAATAGAGGTAGGGAACACAGAGGCCTCCTCATACCTCTTCTCTGTTGACTTTTCATAGTATGGCTGAAAAGGAAGCAGAGGGCTACCATTTACTAAAGACCTACTATGTATCAGGCACCATGCTAGGCACAGGTAGATAATACCTACTTGTATTGATATTTGTTTCACAAAGGCATTGTTAGTAATCAGAAAGGGGCATTATTTTGAACACAGAGAGGAGAAAATTTTCTGCCCATCCCAGTAGCAAAATCCTGGCATCTCAGGATTCCAAGAAAAAATGTCAGCAGGGCACTTTGATATTTTTTGTTTATAAGAAAGGAAATTAATCTAGGGATAGTGAGGTGAGGCTGTTATTTGCTCCTTTCTAGTGCTAAGGAAATGGTAGTCATATTACTGGGTTGCAGGATTAAGCTGCTTACGATGAGACCAGTAAAAGCCAGAAACCTTTCAAACCAGCAAATATTATCCTTTCAAACCAGCAAATATTAGGTCTCAAGAGCCAGAAGTTGAATTCTTTTTTGGAGTAATTTCTGGAAAGAGGAAGGAGCCCTTTAGCTGTGCATGTAAAAGTAAGTAACACATCCATCATTTTAAGAAAAATTATGCAATAAATATTAATATAAAAGTTGATGTTGGCCAGGCACGATGGCTCATGCCTATAATCCTAGGACTTTAGGAGGCCAAGGTGGGAGGATTGCTTGAGGCCAGAAGTTCAAGATCAGCCAGAACAACATAGCAAGATCCCATCTCTACAAAAAATTTAAAAATTAGCTGGGCGTCATGGCATGTGCCTATCGTCCCACCTATTCAGGAGGCTGAGGTAGGAGAATCACTTGAGCCCAGGCATTGGAGGTTGCAGGAAACTATGACGGCACCATTGTACTCTAGCCCAGGCAACAGAGCAAGGCTCTGTCTAAAAAACACAAAAACAAAAACAAGTTGATGTTAAAGAAAAATATTTTAAAAATAAAATCATGATTCATACAAACATAAAATGAACACATGTCAAAGATTTTATTTAACTCATTAATTAATGAGGAAACCAGTAAGACGTTACAACAGGTTCAAGGGAGAATTCAAAGAGTAGATACACCTGTGTGCAACCAGGAACGCTGGCAAATTTTCTTAACAGAGGCAAAAACTGACTTGAGGAAGTTGCATGATGTAGTAGACAGAATTCTGAGATTCCTGCCCCCTAGTGTACATACCCCATAGAATCCAACCTCTCTGAGTATGGGCAGGACTCTACATGTGATGGATTTCATTCTCATGATTAGGTTACAGCATGATTAGGTTAGATGACAAAGGTGAACAGATTTTACAGGTGTAATTAAATCTTTGGGACAAATTAATCAAAAAGGAGATTCCCCTGAGTGGGTCTGACCTAATCACGCATATCATTAAAGGAAGAGATTTGAAGTAGGAAAGATTCTGCCGGCCTTTTCTTTCTTTCTTTCATTTCTTTCTATCTGCCCTTTGCGAACAAATCTGCTGGGCTTTGAGAAGCCAACTGCCAAGGTATAGAGAGGGCCGCAGGGTAGGGAATGGCAGGCAGCCTCTAGAACTGAGATTAGCCCACACTGACAGCTGGCAAGAAAGTAGGAACCTCAGTCCTACAGCCACGAGATAAATTCTGCCAACAAAGTGAGCTTGGAAGAGGAACACAAGCCACAGATGAGATGGCAACCCAAGCCAACACCTTGGTTTCAGCCTGCTGAGACTCTGAGCAGAAGACCCACTTAACCTGTGCCTGGACTCCTGACCCACAAAAAAATACAAGATAATAAGTTTATGTTATATTATATTAAGTTACTAAGTTTGTGGTAGCTTGTGAAGCAACAATAGAAAACTAATATACATCGCTATGGGAAAGAATCATTTGTATTCCTATCTGTTAGCTACACCTGACAAGTTGTAAAGTAGCTCAAAGCACTGAAAGGTGCACTGATCCCACAGAATCAAATACCCTGGAAGGATGCCCAAGACAACACCTAGATTTTCATTGAATGTACTCGGTAATTTACTTGGTCCACTTCAAAGTCCTTGTATATAGTGAGAAATGTTTCATTTGGTAAAGTGCCTATTTCACTGACATTATTGTATTATTTTTATTCAAAGAAACCTTTTTTTTCCTTGAATGGATATAGACTACACTTTGTTTTTTTGGACATGTGAGGGGGTGAGGGGCAGCTAGCTTCCAAAAGTTGCAGAGTGGAGACCTGAGTAGGCTGCAGAAAGGATCACACACCTGTCATTGCTGAGGAAGTGGAACTGAGCAAACCTCAGCCTGACCTAAGAGGTTAGTGTTCTGTGTGCCGTGAAAGTTAAGGCTGATTTTATCCATTCACCTATTTATTCACTCAACAAACAAATCCATTGCCTACCTGGTTCTAGACAGTGATATGCTGCATCAAAAAAGCATTAAGTCCCGACCGTTGCAGAGTTTACATTCCAATGGAGGAATGAGAACTCTACTGATATTGGACCATTGTGTTCAGCCATGAAAAACCTTCTGAAGTTAAAGGTTGAGACCATACCTCTGTAGGAAAGGTTTCAGAGACAATCCAGTTGTTAATCATCCCGGTAACCGGCAGATCCAGGTAGAGGAGTGGAAATTCTGATGCTCCGCCCTAGGCTGTGGTGAGGTGGATGCACAGATGGCCACTGCGATGGTGGGGCCCAGGTCCCCAAGAAAATACAGACTTGATAAGGAACTGCCCTGGTGCTGGGCTCAGCCCTCGCCTGCACTTGGAGGCTGCCCTGTGCCCTGGATGGGGAGGCGTTCTTTAGTGCTAATAACTATTGATAGCTAACACATGCAAGCACTTACCATGGGTTAGTCGTTGTTCTAAGCACTTTATACGCTGTAATTAATGTAATGTTCACAATAACCCTAATGAGGTAAGCACAATTATTATCCCCAGGTTACAGATGAGGAAACTGAGGCTGAGAAAGGTTAAGTGACTTCCCCAAAGCCACCCAGCTAGCAAGTGTCAGAGCCAGAATTCACACCCATACAGTCTGGGTCCTAGTTCTTAACCCTCATATTGTACCATCTTTATAACAACGAATCCTTGAACATAGGCACCAGCCACATCTGGTAGTAGTTCTGAAGTATGCCTTGCCTTGCCTTTTATTCCCCCAAAGCTTCAGTATTGTCCACCATAATAGCCCATATTCGGGCAGACTATAGGAAATTAAGGAATTTTTATGTTTTCCTATAGCCATAGCAGGCATACTGATTATACACAAATACACAAATAAAGCTACCCTTTGCAAGCTATCCTTGCAAATCTGTCACCCATTTTAAAATGCATCTTTGCTCATATCTGAGCTTCATTTCTGCTTTCCTTTTGAAGAAGTGAACTTCCTCCTCTGTGGGCTCCGTCTTAGAAACGTATACTGCTCATGTCCCTCCTAGGAGTCAACTCCAGGCACAAGCTCTGAGCTTGAGTCCCCTGCAGCTGCCCACAAACAATAAGTAAGTAATACAAAGGATGACTGAGGGTTTCAAGTTTCCTGTTTACAGCCTCCTTCCAATGCGGATCTCTCCGGGAGAAATGTAAGGCTGGCAACAGATTAACAAGGGTTCAGTTATTTTACAAGGGAGAACAATGGGTCCTCTGACTACTTTTGATTCATTCCGTCTTTGGTTTCCATGGAGCGTCATAAGAGGATCTATGTGTGTGTCAATAGAGTGGAAGGAGAGAAGCGGCCCAGGGCAAACAGAGGAGGAAGCATCCGCCTGATGAGCCTCCGTCGGAAAGAGAGTATCACCAGTACTTGCAATCCAGTTCCTGTGTGGGTGGGCTGCTCTGCCGGGGAAACGCGATAGTACAGTCCCCATGCGGCCAGTCTCATTCCTCCCTTCTCGGGGATCTCTGCCCTGAGGTCTGTCTCCTTTTCATCGTTATTCTTGCCTCCATCTTTCCCCTTTCACTGTGGCTAGCTGGAAAAGCTGTTTCAGAAATCAGACGTGCCTGCTGCAATGCTTCTGGGGTGGAGGGGACAGGTGAAGACGAATTTTCAGGGATTGACCTTGGAATTAGGGGCACTATGCCAGGCACCTGTAGATGTTTCGCTATCCAAAATCGAACCCCCCTTTTCACAGTTTCATCGTCTCTTCCCCTTAGCTCCCTGGCTCAAGAATAGGGACTGTGACTTGGTCTAAGCCAATCAGGGCAGTACATTTCCTTGGCCTCCAATGATTGGTTCATTGATAATCATGTGACTTAATTAGAGCCAATTAAAGAGGCAATGAGACCCTCGCTGGGAATTCTGGGAAGGAGACTGTCACTTTGTCCTTGCTTGACTTGGGAGGTGTGAGGGTGGAGCTGCGTAGCAATCTCGTTACTGATAGGACCAAGAAGAGGACAGGAGAGACTCTGGATCTTGAGGACAGTGCTTGAGCCCCTGAATCAATGTCTGAAGCAAGCCCTGCTTCCAAACGCTTAGTTATGTGATTCAGTAAATTTTCTTTGAGCACTGTCTTGGGTTCGATTTTCTGTTTCTTGCAACTAAAAAAATTGTCTGTTTCCCCCTAGGGAAAGTTGAGGGGAAGAACAAGTGCTGCTGGAGAAAGGGCAGTTCACAGCCCTTCAGGCAGGAAAGAGATTCTCAACTGAGGCTATTTGTCCCTTTATGTTTATTGTGAAAAGGCAGGACCTGCAATATATGCTTTTAGAGCCATTAGCTTTTCCATTCCCTTCAATCTAAAACTGACATATTTATAGGCAGTGAGGGGACGCTGTCCAGTTTATTATTCAAGTGGTGGTTGGTCTGCTTTAAAGTGAACACAGACCTCCATATAAAAGTCCATATCTGCTTTTGGTCACCATGCCTTTGAAATGCTTACATTATCTCAATTACACCGTTTTTTTAAGCTAAGGGATGGTATATGAAGATATTTGGCCAGGGGACCCAGGAACTCCTGAATCCTGCCTTTGGCCTACTGGCCCCATCTGTCAGCAGCGCCCCCACAGGAACAAAAAGTAGCACTTTATTTTTAGAGAGAGCTTTGGCATAAAACCATAATGCAAATTCAAGTAAGAGTGGCCCGCGTGCTTCTTTCTTGTCACAATTCAGGCCCAATTCTCAGGAATTACCAGTTTGGCTTTCTAGTTCCACATCCTCTGGCACTGGGTGATGTGTCTTGGCTCAGATTTTTTGTTGTTTGGTTTGATTTGCTTTTGGGTTTTGTTTTTTAACTGTATCAGAAAAGGAAAGGAGAGCATTTTGCCACCTTTGCCCAGAATATTTGCCAAATGGTGGCTACCCAAGTCCTTTTAAACTGGGTCAGCAACTCTGAACCTGCTTCCAGGTGCAAGGAGGAATGTGTGTCCAAGAAGAGGAAAAGTGAAGGAATATGGAAAAGGGAAGGGCATGAACTAGGGCCAGCCCACCATTCTGTCTGGAAGTAGGAGAAAGAAGAGGAAAAAAATGTATGTGTGCTACATGTGCTATATAACTTATTTTTGCTGAAAGTTCCACTTCTAGAAAATGTGGGCCACTAAGAATCTTGGAATCTAACCAATCAGATCAGTACTCTCACAGCATAACAAGACAGGAGGTAAAAGGAAAAGCAAGAGAAGGTTTGAAAGCTTGCTCTTAATAATCAACATTATAGTGTTAGTAAGGAGAATGCTAGCTACAATAGCAAATCATCTCCAACAGCAGCCTAACACAATAAAAGTTTATATCCTGTTCATAAAACAATTCAAAGTGGGTATTTCCCACTAGCAGGCTGCTTCCTCCACAGTGATTTAAGAACCCATGTTTCCTCAATCTTAAGGCTCTACCTTAAGGCAATGGTTTTCAGCTTTAACTGCATGTTGTAATTACCTGAGGAGTTTTCTGGTAATACAGGGGCCCTTCCCCCAAGACATTCTGATTTTATTGGTTTAAGTTGCAGCTTGGGCATCAAAAAGTTTAAAACAGCTCCAGGGGTGTCTAAAGTGCAGCCAGTATTGCAGGAGAGCATTGCCCTGGGCAGTGGTTCCCAAAGTGTGGGCCCCAGACTGGTGCATCAACAACATCTGGGAACTTGTAAGACTTGCAAATTGTCAGGTCTCAGATCAGCTGAATAAGAACCCTGCGGATGGAGACCAGCAATATGTGTTTTAACAGCATTCTAGTTGATTCTGATGCATGTTCAAGTTTGAGAACCCCCGCCCTAGCAACCTCAAGTTCTCTGCATCCAGCTGGAAGGGAAAAAAGAAAGCACGAAGCAGCACACCTGTTTTTTAAGTTCCTTGAACTGGAAATGTGGTCATTTTGGCAATAGTCACATGGGCCAAGCTAGATGCAGAGGAATGGGAAATGTGACCCACCCTGGCTGAGCACCCTGTTTCTGCAGTAATCATACACTCCTGAGTTGTCTACACTCACCTTGAATTCCACACCAAATCAGGATTGAAGACAAAGGAAAGACAATTCTAAATTCTAGGTGTGACATAGATGGTCAGGAATTTGAGACTAAACGAAACCTGTAAGAAGACATGCAAATTATTTATGCAGATATAGGATAGATTGGGTTCATTCAGATAGACGCGTTAACACATAAAAATTGCACAAATTTGTAAGCAATATACCATGTCTTATAATGGTAATTTTTCATCAAAGTGATAAAGTCTCTTGAGTCCTTATTCTGACTAAATCTCTCTGAGATTCACCTCCTTCCAATTTCTTTGCCCCCAGCAGCTCAACAGCAATTTGAGGCAAAGATGGAAGATTGTGCATCTGTAGGCACAACGTTGTCTCAGAAATCAATCCTGAAGAAATCTGCCTACCCGAGGCTCCTGCTATGCCAAGATGGAGAGAATAGAGACCTTACAATCAAGCAGTTTGATTCATGTTCATGTCCTGGCTTTGCCATTTCTTTTTCCTGTGTGACTTAGGGTGAGATACTTACCCTCTCTGGGCCTTACTTTCCTCTTCTCTGAAAGAGATAAAAGTCCTGGCTTGTAAAATTATTGGGACAACTATATGCAATGAAATAGGTAAGAGTTTTTTTAAAAGTGTCAATGTTTCTAATCACCTCTTTTCTCTTCTTGCACTCTGGGTGGGAATAAACCCGTAGAACACATGCAGACAAAATAAGCCAGATTCTGGTCTCCATTCCAGGAGAATGCTATTTGGGTGAATTTTGGCTGTAGTGTAATGACTAAAAGAATTCAGGCCATTCTTATCATCCCCGACAGGCCACACGCACTCAAGATGTTTTAAGCCTGTCTGAGGGATGGATAAGTACAAGCGATTCTTATTAAAACTATTTATAGTAAGGAGCAATTCTGGTTAGGCCTGCCTTTCCAGTCTGCCTCATTGGCAAGGTGGTGAGTCTCTGACTTCTGTCTGCTATGTGTTCCTTGTGGTTTCTGTCCACTCTGGCTTTGGTGGTATGTTTCATTCAGACTAGATGCCATGGAGATGATGTGGTGCGGAGAGCTAAGGAACAGCCTGAATGCCTGGGGACTTTGTGCTGTCTGTCACACTTCAGAAAGTGACTCAATTAGCCAATGTCACAGAGAAAAGAGAATCTGTGAATATTTCGCCCATTTGGGGGCAGAGACAACTCTGGCCACCTAAACACTTGGAATATAAACCAGCTCCTTCAAAGTTAAAGGCCACTTTGGGCTCCATGATTCTTTATGAGGGTTAAGTGGCCAGGGAGGGTCCAGTACAGGGAAGAGACCAGACAATTACTGACATTTACAATTTACAATTTTGTGCAATGGATTAGCTCCCAGATATTTTAAATTCTGGACTTCAGAGTCAGTTCAGAACTCATAATAAAACAATGACAACAGTAATAAACTTATATATATGTATATACAGATAGTGCTTTTCAAATGTTCTTACAAAACATTTTCATATAGTACAAGAAGGCTAATCCTTCCCATTTCCTTGGATCACATAAGTTGTATGTGTTGTTCAGAGATCATTTGGTGGCATGGAATTCAAACCCACTGAAAGGTACCAGTTGCATGTGGTATAGTCAAACTGTACCAATCCTCATTTCTAAGTAATACAGCCCTGTATCTAAGTGATGTTTCTCTCCATAGTCTTGCCTGAAGTTAAGGCTTGGCAATCAATTCTTGCTGCCAAGTTTGTGACATGATTGGGATTGTGTGAGCTCTACAGAATTCACATGAGAGGTAATCCACATTCCCCCTCTTGCATCCTGCCCTTAAATTTACAAGGATATGTTCCTACTTGGAGTCTCTGAATATTGTAATAAAATTGTCACATGTCGTTAACACAGTTCAATTCTGCAACTTAACTGATTGGAAAAACTGATTCAATTGCAAACGTTCTTTTGGCAACAGCATCAGCATCTTCCCAAAATATATTAGAGTTGCCATTGACAGATGGTTTGAGATGGGTCCAGGGAGACTGTTGACAGATATCTTGGGATGGATCTTATTACATTGACATTGACATATCTGAAGAGTGTCCCACGGGAAATGTCTTCACAGGCCTGGAGGCTGACAGAACAAGATGGAAGCCCTTCAAGAGAATTGCTAATAAAGAAAGACTGAAAATGGGCACAGCCTTTTGGAGGTAATTTGGCAATGTGTATTAAGTCTTAGAAATTCATACCCTTTGACTCTGCATTTGTCTTCTCAAGTTTTACTTGAAAGCACTGCTCAGACATGTGTGCAAAGATTTATGAATAGATCTTCATTGCAGCATTAAACATATAATGGTGAAGAAATGGAAAGTCCCACAATATGGGGCCATTTAAATATACTAGTTATATTTATATTCATACTTACTATGATAAAATAAAATCAGGATAAAGAACTGTTTATTTAGAGTGATATAAGTTTTGTAAAAAAAAAAAAAAGAAGGCTTGAAGGAAACATATTCTACATGTTAATAGCAACTATCTAGGGGTGGTGATATCACAAGTAATGTTTCAACATTTTATTCTTGTATTTCCAGTGAATTTCCTATGAAGGTGTTACTTTTCAGATCAGAAAAATATGTGGTATTTTAAGTTATATTAACAGAAGTCTGTAGAAAATTTTGAATAGGGAAAAGGATCACCTATAATCAATACAACAATTTTAACTTTATATTCTAGGCTTTATCCATGTGCGTGGCAATGCTTTATATAATCAGGGAACACCTATAGTTTTGTGTTGTGTTCTTTACTATCTACATAAAAATAGCACACACCAAAAAATCTGTTGAACCTGAAAAATTGTGTGCGTACACATATACATTATGTGATAATATAAAATATCATATCACATATTAATTCAATTGTTTGAAATTTGATAATCAACGTATGTGAGTAACTCTCCTAATCATAAAATCTGCTATCCAAAACAATTTAACTCTATTTTTTCTACAGAAGAGATACCACTGTAGGCTTAAAATCAGGGATCTAGAACTAACCACCTGAATTTAACCAATTTAGCAAATTTTTAAAATATACAAAATATTCTTCAAGAACGTCAAATTTAAACTTAATTCACTGGAGAAAAGGAACAATGGGTTTTAAAAACCCAGGGGGTGAAAAATCTATTAAGCCTTGGGAAGCAGCAACAGTGGCGAAAGTGTTTCTGAGACAGATGCAAAAATGAACCTGAGGATGACAGCACATCACAAGGGGCCGTGGCGAAAGCCTTGACTTGATGTCCATAATGACAATGACCTCAAGGGAAATTTTGAAGAGTATGAAAATTCTGTATTTAAAATCAAAATCAGGATTGATGTGGAAAACAAATCTACTGTACTGCCTTCTGAAAAACAATGCAGAACCTGCAGCTGTATTTTAACAAGGCCTGCCTCCTACAATTCAAGTCAAAATATTACTTTCATCAGAGAATTATTTTTGTTCTTCCATGAAATAGCACAGGAAATATGTTATGAAATTACTTGCCAAGGTCAAGAAAACTCATAATCTTGACAAGGGGGAGAAAAAAAAAGAATAATTGTGCCTCCATCTAGACCAGTAATTCTCAACTGGGGGCAATTTTGCCTCTCAGGGAACATTTGGCAACGTCTGGAGACATTTTTGGTTGTCACAACTGAGGAGGTGGGGGCGGTGCTGCTGGCATCTAGTGAGTCGGGACCGGAAATGTTGCTAAACATCCTACAATGCACAGAACAGCCTCCTACAACAAAGAATTATCCAACCCAAAGTGTCAGCAATGCCAAGGTTGAGGAACCTTGGTGTCTAGATGGTCACAAATAATTTGGGAAGAAGTAATCAAATGTATGACCCCTGCCATTCTGTTCTAGAGGGTGGGGAAGGCCACAGCAAAGGTTGGGTGGTTAAAGGGACTTACTTTTCCAATTCCCCCTTTACTGGACCTAAGGCCAGGTGGAAGAGGTTGGCTCCCAACTCCTGATGACCAAGGCCTCAGTTACATCGTTCATAAGGATAGATGAAAAACTCAAATATGACAAAATCTTTTTTAACTGGAATTTATGTAGGCAAAATTCCCAGTTTAGCAGACACTTTTTTTTTCTCCCTGTACAAGGAGAAAGGAGCAAAATACCAGAAGGAAAAGGCTCATTTCAAGAACTTCAAAAACATGTCCTAGGGTTGAGTCCCAATCTCCTGTTTTTTGTTTTGTTTTTTTCTGGACAATGGAAATTGGGGTCCAGAATATTTAGCCTGAGGTCCAGCCTGACCCTCAACGATCAGACAAACAGTAAACGACATTTGGAATAAACTGTGCTTCTTAAGGCAGGAAACTCGACTCATGCTTTTCAGTAAGATTTTCAACATTGAGGGTTGATGTGAAAAGGATTTTCTGGTTAAGGCTGAGATAAGCCGGAATCTCCCATTCCCTGGGCATTTTGGCTAATTGGAGTTTTCCTGCAGTTTACATTCTTCAAGATAGTCTTGACACTGGCAAGGTTTATAGGAAGGGCTACTGACAATATTAAAAACTCAAATCCAAATTTTTCCTTTCTGCACTTTATGTCTGTAATGTTGGAATGTATTAAAATGAGCATGTAACATTTCTTCGTAATAAAGAAAAACAATTCAACTGTGTGTTTTTTAAAAATCTAAATAAAACAAAGAAAACGTGCAATAGGTAGAGAAGAGTTAACTGGCCTACAAAACAGCAGCAGAAGATAAAAATCTGGGTTCTGACTTGCAACCTATTCCAGATGGACAGCTCTGTGTGGCTGTGTCAGTTTGGAGGAGTTTGGAAAGTTCGATTTAAACGTTTGCATGATTGTTTGCTAGGAATGAACCACATGGAGTTAAATGGCTTTGCCTGAATCTCTCTAATCTCATTCTGACAGGTTTGTAGCCAGGCTGGTTACAGCCAGGACTAACTCTTCTCCAACGTTATTGCTAATTGGCAGCAACAGACAGTATGTAAGCTGGAATATGTGAAAGATGGGGAAAAACAAAACCAAAGCCAAGCTCTAAAACTCCAATCATCTTTAATTAGTCAAGACAAATCAACAGCTTAAGAACGTACACCTACTGAGATAGTGTGAAGAGCTGGCTGCAAAGTGTCTCTGAGTCCATCTGAGGCTCTCGTGCCCTTCACTGGCTTTTGTTTTTTCCACCTTTATAAATAAGGTGTTAAAAATTGCTCTCCTCCTGTTTGTACCAGATGTAGCAGTGCTTAATTTGGAAATTTTAAAAACGCAGAAATATCCATAATAGACCTGGTGCTAGAAGGTCATTTTCCCTGTCCCTGTCTCTTTACCTGAAGGTAGAGACTATCCTATATTGTGCAAATACTAATAGCCACAGTCCTGTGTCAGTTAACCAGAATCTACCTAACAGGACGTCTAATTAAGGCATTTTTTTTTTTTTCCTGTTTAACAATGTGGAGTAGTGAAAACACCATCAACTTTCGTTCTCCTCAGACCTGGGTTTAAAATCTTCCATGACTTTCTAGTTGGGTGACCTTAACAAAATCAGTGTGCTTCCCCGAGACTCAGCTTCCTCATTGACAAAGTGGTTTTGTAATGATTACTATGTAGCTGTGGCAAGGATTACAGTAAACAATACGTGCAGAGCAAATGGTTGGAACTCAATATATATTAATCCCATTCCCTGCCCCTCCAAGGCAGAACTCAACCCAACACCGCCCACTCACGCAATACACAGTTATTTATTGTTGTTACTGTTGAGTGTTTTCTTGAACACTTTTAGGGAAAAGAGAGAAAGCATCAGAAACCAAACCAAGAGTGAAGATTGAAATCAAACAAAGGCAATTTCTGCAAGTTCTGGGGCGAATTTATGATAGGTGTGACTCATGGTTTTCAGGTTTCTACACATAGAGTTCTGAATAATGAGAACTGGAAGTTCTTCACGATGACCCTAACATTCTTCAAGATCTTCAATTGTCTCTGACAAGGGACATTGTGTTCTAATGTATTGGTTAGAACTCTTTGGTTGCAAGTAACACAAGCTACCTTAAGCTAGCTCGGGTACGGATTTGGATGTGTGTGTGCGCGTGCGTGTGAGTGCGTATGAATCCGTATGAGTGTTTGTGTGTGACAAGGAGAGATTTCAAGGTGTTTCATGGAGCCCAGACTTGTTTCTACTTCTCACTGTATATCCATTTTATTTTTACTTTCCCAAACACCAGCTTCTGCTTCACATTCCAGATAGCAGAAAAGCAGCTGCCCCACAATGCTAGAGGTTATGTTACAATCACATGAAGAGACTGATGCAACCAGATGTTGCCCCTGTTTTAAATTCCCAGAACAAGAAGCTGATTGGTCCAGCTAGAGTCGACTGTGCACCTCAGCTCCAATCATCTATGGCCAGGGAGGCAGGATCCCGTTGTACAGACATGGCTGCTGGAGGCTCACTCCTACAATTCTGAGGATGGGGATAAAGTAGAGTTTTCAAAGTGTTGTTACAGGTAGACACAACAAAGCTGTCATTCCACTTTAAATAGTGGTGAAAAAAGTGAATTTTGGAATAATTGCCAGTAGCCAGGGTCACATTCTAAAAGGTTTTGTACATATCCCATGGTTAAGCCAAAAATTCAATTAGACGAAACTTTTACCCACATCCCAATTATAGCAGACATGGAAAGATGGCTGCCTACCTAACAGCCTGTCTGTCCCTTCTTCTCAGTTGGCAGGACTGCACATTTATGTGGGTGTCCACTCCCCCATCATATCAGTCGTAGAAAGATGACCTCATCCCTGTGTTTAGAACTAAATTACTCTAATGGTTGCATTTGCCTTTTTAATGATTGGCTTAGACACAGGCACATGACACAATTCTGGCCAATAAAACGTGATGGGGACTCAGCTGAGAGACCTTCTGCAAAGATTTTTTTTTCTCACTGATGGAAAGAAATTCATAGAAACACTCCCTCTCTTTCTAAACACTTTAGTATCTGGGTGTGATGCCTGGAACTATGGCAGCCGTCTATGACCATGAAGGATCCTAGCACGAGGATGGAAGAGTAGAAAGAGGGAAAGAACTTGTTATCAAGCAATCAGTGGGCTCACTGCCCAATGTGCATAGAAGCCACAACCGTGGCACTGGACTTTGAGAAAAGAAAAGCTATACTGCAAGTCGAGTGGAAAGGAGACAGGAAGAATGCTCAAATCTGTCTTCCCGAGCTGGGAGCGGGGTCGGGTTTTATAAGCATAAGGTAATGAGACATGATCTGATTGGATCTTGCAATGGCAATGCCAAGGCTTGATCTGATTGGATCCTGGATTCTGCCATTTGGTGTCTGCTTCTTAATTCAGTCCCCACTCCTCAGTCCAACCTAAGCACTTAAGTTCCACCTAAGTTGCACCTTTGGTTCATCTGGGCATGCTCTGGTTACATGACCTTCAACCTGGGCATCCATGGCAGATGAAAAACAACTCACAACTTGGTTACATAAAAATTGAGCCAGATTGGTCTAGTGTGGTTACAAACGTGGGTCCTTGATGACGTGATTTGAGCTACTGGGTTAAACCACGATGGACTATTTTACCTCTGGGATTCTTGTTATTGATAAAAGACATTTTCTTATTGTTTAATCCAGTTGAGCTGATTTTCAATTTTTAGTTACTTGCCTCCCCAAACATCCTAACTGACACACCTCCTAATTAACACAAATCATGGAGCCACAAATAAAGCATATGTTAATGAGAGCTGACTTAGTAGTGTGGGGAATAATCCTGCAAATGCTTAGGTGTCCCTTAGGCGACATTGATATTGGTAGCCAAGAGATCATAAATCATTTCTAATACTTCCAGAGCTTTATCAATATGCCGCATTTTGCAAGCCCAGCAGCATTTTTTTATGTTTATAAAAAAAGTACCTCAACGGAATTATCTGTTTAAAGTAGCTTTTTTTATGCTTCAAAATCCTTGCTCCTTTAGACAGGGAGTTGGACAAGTTTAAAGTGATTTCATTGTACATTCTGCTTGCTCGAGTTTGATAGGCTGTGTTTCCATGACAGGTCTGTCCCTACACTGAGTGTCTGGGATGCTTTGATGTGGGCTGCTTTCGGACAGCCTAATACTTGGGGGAAAATGTGCTGAAATTGAACAAGATTGCTTTCTGCCCAGCTGTTCTCCAAAGGCTCAGACATTTTTAGCACTGAGCAAAGAAGCTTGTATTTGTTTTGACAGTCTTGGCAGGGAGAACAATGGTTGATTATCCCAGCACTTTACTAACAAATAAGACTGCCTCCAGCAGAGATAAAATATGGGTCTTGACTTGATTGCATTTCTTGTCCAAGGGAATTATCTTCTATTCATTCCAATGCCCTTTCATTATGCAGGGTATCTTTTTTGTTCCTTATCCTAGCCCCGCAAAGTAACCCATGGCTTTCACTCTGAGAAGGCAGATTCCCAAAATTGTCATGGCCATGGCAGTTTGATTATCTTATAAAACATATACTGTGTTTTCATGTCTCCCAGTTTGATTTCTTGGAAGCTTATTTTTGTTTGTTTGTTTGCTTTTGGTTCTCTAGATGTGTATGGTTAGTTTCTTCTCTAATTTTCTGTCTGCTTGCTTTTGGTATTTTTTTATGTTGCTGCTACTGTTTTAGCATAAAGAAGTCTTGGATTTTACATCACACCTACATTTAAAGGGGCTATCCAAGATGCGTTTTTCTCACCCACATAGAGAACAACTATGTTTCCTTAAAAAAAGGGACTTTTTAATATTTTCACGAAAACACTTCTATTTTCTGCCTATTCTTCACCTTCTAAAAGATTTTAAAAATTAGACATTTCTGTAAGTATGAGATAGATGCACCTGCCTTTTCACAAAATGAACACACCTGTGTCACTATTGTCCTATCTTGTTCCCCTGGTCACTGCCTGCCTCTTCCCAAAGGTAACCACTATTCTGACTTCTATCATCAAGATGACATTGTCCTCTTTTACTCAACTTTGTATTTGTAGGATTCAGTTTTGTTGTCATGTCTAGTAGTAGTTGCTTCATTTTTATTGCTGCACACTATTCCATTGTGTTAATACACCACAAGTTATGTCAATGGCCATTTGGCATGTATCCCTTTGGGGCTATTACAAATAGTATTGCTATCACATTTTGTACATGTTTTTCAGTGAAATATCCATACTTTTTCTTAGTTATATATACCTAGAGGCAGAATTGGTAGGGAATAGGTTATGCATATGTTCACCGTTGATAGATTGTCCCAATTTACACTTCCACCAAAAGGGTGTGAAAGTTCTATATTAATTCAAATCCTTGGACTGGGCACAGTGGTTCATGCCTGTAATCCTAGCACTTTGGGAAGCCACGGTGGGAGGATCACTTTAGGCCAGGAGTTTAAGACCAGCCTGAGCAACATGGCAAGACCCTTTCTCTACAAAAAATACAACAATTAGCTGGGAATTGTGGCATGTGCCTGTAGTCCTAGCTACTCAAAAGGCTGGAGCAAGAGGATGGCTTGATCCCAGGAGTTTGAGGTTGCAGTAAGCAATGATGATGCCACTGCACTCTAGCCCGGGCAACAGAGCAAGACCCTGTTTCAAACAAACAAGCAAAACAAACAAAAACAAAAAATGAAACAAATCCTTGCTAGCACTTGGTATTATTGGTCTTTTAATTATAGCAATTCTGCTAAGTGTGTAGCAGCATCGTGTTTCTATTTTGCATATTCCTGATGACTAATGAAATTGCATACCTTTTATGTTTGTTGGCATTCAGATATCCTCTTTTAGGAAGTGCCTTGAACAGGTTTTGTCATTTTTCTATTGAATGCATTGATACATATATATTCCTTATTAATTTGTATGACTTCTTTATATATTATGGAAATGAATTCTTTGTTAGATATATGTGTTGTAAATACTGTCTCCCTTTCTGTGGAATGTCTTTTTAAATTCTCATAGAATCTGTTGATAAATAGAAATTGTAATTTTTTTTTAACTTTTAAATTTGAAATAGTTTTAGACTTACAAAAATAATACAAAGAGTTCCTGTATACCCTTCACCTGGCTTTCCCTAATAGCAACATATTACATAACCAGAGTACAATTATCGAAACCAGAAAAATTAAGATTGTCACCACAACATTAACTAATTTACAGACATTAATCCCATTTTGCCAACTGTCCATTAATGTCCGTTTCTCAGTTCTGGATCCAATCTAGGATTCCTACATTGCCTTCAATTGTCATTGTATCCTTGGTCTCTTCCAGTGTGGGACAGTTCCTCAGTCTTTCTTTGTCTGTTATAACCTTGACACTTTTGAAGAGTTATTTTGTAGAATGTCCCTCAATTTGGAATTGTCTGATGTTTTCTCATGATTATCAACACTAATGCAATGATTAGCAACTATTAACATGGTGTATCTGAGAAGTGTTAGTTCATCCACATTGATGGAAATGCTGAAATAATAACATATTTGAGTTTAAATCTACCATCTTATAATTTGTTTTCTCTTTATTCTATATTCCTTTTTCTCTCCTTTGTTGTCTTCTTTTGGATTGTTCAAGTTTTTTTTAAATCATTTTACTTCCTCCTTGTAATTGGCTTTTTAGGTATATATTTGGTTTCCTTTTTTAAATTTAAGTGGTTATCCTAGAAATTACACCACGTATTCCTGATTTATAATAGTTTAATTTATAGTAGTACTTTTACTACTTCCTGGACAAAGCAAGAACCATAGAATACTTTAGCTCCATTTATCTCCTTCCTCCCAGGCAGGCTTTGGAAGATAGTTATGATGATATCCTACTAGTTTTCTAGTTAAGAAGGTGTTCTAGGTAGTGAAAACAGCCAATCTGTGTGCTGAGGACTCCTCTGCCCTCCCCATCCCATTCTCTCCTTTCTCTGTGACCTGGGAGGCTGACCGGCTGGATAACTGCATCAGCAAGGTGGCCTTGCCCTCTGCCTTTCTGTTTTATAACAAATGAGAGGGACTGGCAGGAAACTGCAAGATTAAAGCAGTTGAAATATTTATTCTCTCCCTCCCTGGCATCCCTGCAAGCCTTCTGTGGTTCCGACTGTGGCTGCATTCTACAGCCACAGCTCCCGTCAGATGGTCCCTCTTCCAAGGTCTAGCTCCTGCGGGAATCTGGTGTGGAAAAAGGTGCGGTAATACGCCACTTCCAGTAGCTGCCCAGCGCACAGATGATAAAACCCAGACTCCTTATTGTAGTCTACAAAACCCTAATTGATTTGGCCTCTGCCTACCACGCTGACCTCAGCTGTGCTTTCTCACTCATTTACTGCTTCTTTGTCAAACTGTCCCTTTTCCCCCTGTTCAGTAAACATGTCAAGCTCCTTGCAGCTTGGGGGCTTTTGCAATTGCTGATCCGCTTCGTGGACACATTGCCTCTCTCGTCATCCACGTTTCAGTTCAACAATCACATTCTCAGAGAGGGCTTTAATAGCTACTCCCTCGAAAATGGCTTCTTCCTCCTGTTTATCACACATTATTGGAAGGTTTTTTTTCCCCTCATAGGACTTATTGCTGTCTGAAGTGTTTTCTGTATTTGTTGACTTACGTATTATCTGCCTCCCTCCTCTAGCATGTAGAGGTCATCAGAAAGGGACTTCATTTGTCTTATTCACTTTATACCTTCAGCTCCTAGAATAAACATAATTGACACTCAATCAATATTTCTTGAATGAATGAATGAACCTTTCTTTCTATCTGGCTCCCAAACACCCCTCTCCCCCATATATACATTCTATCCTTTATCACCCCACCCCCACCCCCACCTCCCACTCACCAACAAATAAGGACTTTGGCAGCCAAGACCATTACTGCCAATGACAAAAGACTACTTTATTGGGCAAAGCTTCCTGCAGGAAGTGGTATCTGATGTGGTCTTCAAAGAGAGGCAGGGAGCTCTTGCATAGAGAGAATCATTCTGCAATAAATTCAAGTCTTAGAATACCCCAAACCAAACCAAACCAAACCAAAAAACAAACAAACAAAAAAAATCTGAACCAAAACATTTACGAGAAAAGAAAGCATTTAGACATCGTTAGCTTCTTAGTGCTGTGCAACAAATTACCACCACACTTAGCAGGTTAAAACAACACTCATTTACTCTCTCACAGTTCTGTAGGTCAAAAATTCAGACAGGCTCTTCTGGGCTCTGCTCAGTGTATCTGAAAGTTGAAGTCGAGGTGTCAGCCAGCTGGGCTCGTAGCTGAAGGCTCTGAAGAAGACTGACCTTTCAAACTCATGCAGGGTGTTGGCAGAATTCAGCTCTTTGAGGTTGTAGGACTGAGATCCCTGTTGTTGGCTGACTGCCAGCTGGGAGCCTCTCTTAGCTCCTAAAGGCCATTCATGTTCCTTCTGGCGTAGCATCCTCCCTCTTCAAGTGAGCAACAGCATGTCAAATCATTCTCAAATCTCCTCGACTTCCCCTTCTGCCTTCCTCTTTTCCTTTGAAGGGCTCATGTTATTACACTGGAGCCACCTTTTAGGCCTGTCTCGTCTCCTGGTCCTTGGTTCCCAGCGTCAGGAATAAGTACTGGTACCAGTCGAGCTGATGACGGAGTGATCGCAAATATAAAGTGATCTGACACATGGAGTGTGTATTGCAAAGTAAAAGTACGTCTCAGAGGGAGAGATGGGTCATTCTCCACGAGTAGAGAAGACCCAAAGTCTTAGCACACACCGTCTTTTATATGCTCACTAGTTTGTCCCGCCTCTCTCCTGGGTGGGATTGGTTGCCATTTCCTGCCTTTGGGTGATTGACAGGCTGGGGTTATATAACAGGTTACATAACAGGTTGGGGTTATAGAACAGTTTTCTTTCTACACATGCATCTTCCCAGAATACTTCACAAAATACCTACTGGTGGGTCCAAACCATAATGCTAATTAGATAGTAATGAGCCCCGGTCAGTTAAGGTCACTAGGAGCTCCTCATTGCACATGCTCCATCTAGGGAAAAGTCTCTAGCCACAAATATCTGATAGTGTGGTTTCTTTTCTGCGTTCTGATTGGTTCCTGCTTTAGCCACTTTCTCTACCTGCCTTACAACTTGTTTGCCCTTCACCCAGACCTCACACACCCAGCTAATCTTTCTATCTTAAGATTAGTAACCCTAATTACAACTTCGGAGTCCCTTTGCCTGCGTAGCATAACATATTCACGTGCGTAATGCCGGGCAAAGGTCCTGGCGGCCACAATTCTGTCTACCACAGATAGAAACCTGAAAGGACAAAACAGTTCCTGGAAGAGAGTGAAGAATCCCAAAGACAGGCCCGATCTCCCTCAGCATAAAAAAGCAACTGCCCTTTTGATTCTGCAGACAAATCCTGCCTTCTCTCTTTTTAGAAGTTCATCACCGTCTCACTAGAATCTGAATTTTTAAAATTTTCTTAATTTTTAATTTTTATGAATACTTAATAGTTATACATATTTATAGAATCTGAAATTTTTTATTTGACTGGTTCAAGGTAGCCAGGGTTTAATAATTTTTCAAGGCGGGGATGGATGTGGGATGCTTTTCTTGACTCTACCTGGAATTCCTGTTCATCCAGCGCTAAGCCTGGTCAGCAGATGGCTCACAAATGCAGGTTCACGGGGGCTCCCAAGGAAGCAGCATTGCTGGTGCGAAACTGGAGTCTGTATTTCTCACATGCTTTCCAGGCGAGCTTTATGCCTCTAAGCTTTGACTCACACAGCTCTCTTCTTCCCACTGTGTTAGGGCACAAGTCAGTCATCCTGAGCACCACAAGTAGGTCCCAGACCATTGCCTTAGAGAAGTGCAAGGAGAGCTGACAGTTTCTAGCTCCTGAGGAAGCCATCTTGGCTTCTGTGTGGAGTCAAGGGGTATCTGAAACCCTGGAGATGAGGGAGGGAGAGAGTGGAAAGGCGAGGGAGTTAACAGGGACAAGTGAGTGCCTGCTTTGCCCAGGGAAGCAGGTTTTCCACTCACACAGAGGAGACAGGAGGGTAGATGGGCACACAGCGTGTGTCTCTCAGGCTGGCCTACCTGACGTCATAGATGGGGATCTTTCCCTCTCCTCACAGGCAGGAGAGATATTTCTTTCCATTTCCCCTGAACTCCTGGCTCATCCCAGGGAGCAGAGCCGAGCCCAGAGGCAGCTCCAGCCTCAGGCCTGTCACAGGCACAGGTGCCTCTGGATTTGCTGAACTCCTGCCTGGAAGCCAGACCAGCTGGGTTCATTGCATCTCACGCATCCTGCTCCTTCTCCGCCTGCCAGGCTCACCTGTCTCTTACCCAGCGCTTGCAGCAAAGCACACGGGCATAGACTCGGGTGCAGGCAACAGCTGCCTGGAGGTGCCTGGGGATGTGTGAGTTCAGGGCTGTCACCTCATTCCTTATTTAGGCAGCTGGCCAGCACCTGAGGGATTTTTCTAGATTTGCCAAACACACATCTGAAGCTGGGAGCAGGTGGCAGGAACAGGGAGGCAGCTGGGCGCTGAGGAAAGAAGGCTTTGGAAGCAACAGACCTAGACTTTGAACCCATGCCTGCCACTTCCTGTGTGACTGTGGGCAAGTCATTTAACCTCCTTGGGCCTCATTTTTGTTATCTTTAAAAGAAGAGGCTTTGATCTTTTTGCAGGTTTGTGTTGTGGATTAAATGAAATAATATTAAAGTGTCTGTTAAAATAGTTGTCATACAGAAAGCCTTTATTTATCTTAGGGCCTTTTTCCCACTATTAAAAACCTGCTTGGCAAGTTACCTAACTGCTCAGCGCCTCAGTTTCCTCATTTGTAAAGCAGGAACAATAACCACAGGGTGATTTCGAGGCTTACATGAGCTAATATGTACAAAGCCCTTTAGAACAGTGCCAACACGTAGGAAGTTTTCGAGAAGCATGAATGATCCATTACATGCCTACTTCTGTTCTCAACTCATTTAAGGTCGTAGCAGAGATGTTATGGAGAAGGCTGGAAACCCAGGGTCCCAGGATAGGCCCAGTCTCCCAAAGGATAAAAATGTAACTATCTGTCTTAGTTCAGGCTGCTATAATAAAGTGCCGTAGACTGGGTGGCTTATAAACAACAGAAATTTCTTTCTTGCGGTTTTGGAGGTTGCAAGTTCAAGATCAGGGCAGCAGCATGGTCAGTCCTGGTGAGGGCCTCTTCCTGGTTGCAGACTAGCCACTTCTTGTATCCTCACATGGTGGAGAGAGGCCAGGGCAAGAAAGCTCTCTGGGCTCCCTTTCAAGGGTAGTAATCCCATTCATGAGTGCTCCACCCTCATGACCTAATCAATCCCCAAAGGCCCCACCGCCAAATCTAATCACTTTGGGGATTAGATTTCAACTTACAAATTTTGGGAGGACACCAACACTATCTCTCTGATTTTTCAGACAAACTCTTGCTTACTCTTGGAATGGAAGAGCCTTTTCTTGCAGATGAATGAAGCCCAGTTAACACTCTTCTTTTCCTACATAAATTCAAGTGTGCAGACAAATTATATTAGTTATCTACTGCTGCATAATAAAATTACCCCAAAACTTAGTGGTTTAAAACAAACATTTATGATGCGTAGACTTCTGTGGGTCAAGAGTCTGGGGACAGCTCACTTGAGTGGGCCGCAGCTTAGGATCTCTCTCGTGGTTGCAGCTAAGATTTCGGCCTTGGCGGCAGTCATCTGAAGGCTTGATGAGCTAAGGGAGCTCCTCAAGCCTTCCTAAGATAGTCACTCATTTATCTTTTGGCAGGAGGCCTCGGTTCCTAACCACTGGGGTCTCTCCATAGGCTGCTGGAGGGTCCTTTCGGAATGGCAGCTGTCTTCCCACGGAGCAAGATGGGAGAGACAGAAAGATGGAAGCCACAACATCTTTGTCTTTTATAACCTAGCCTCAAAACTAAAACATCATCAATTCTGTAATCCCCTATTCATTGGAAACTAGTCCTTAAGACCATCTCACGATCAAGGGGAAGGGGAATTAGACAACATCTTTTGAGGAAGTATTGTCAAAGAATTCGAGGATATGTTTTAAAATCACGATACCACCATACCAATAATGATAGGTGCATGGCAGATTAGGGAAGGAGGCTGATTCCCAGCTGAGCCAGTGTCTTGGTTCTTTGTTCTTTTTATCACCCAGTTGACCCTTCCTGGAAAGAAATTTGAAATTTCCAATTTCCAGCAAAGTTGAAAATAGGCTCAGAAATGGAATAGAAAATGGTTACGGTTCATACCACAAACTCTTACCAAATACCTTCTCTATGCCATCTCCTATGTTGGGAATTAGAAACAAAGAGATTAACGCGAAACTGCTCTGGCAGCACTTGCTGTCTAAATGGAGAGAGGAATAAAGAGGAAGTTAGAATAAACTTGGACAACGTAGTCATTACCTCCCACCCTATTTTCCATGTCTAGATCCTCCTTTTTCCCGAGGACTTATCACAAATAGAACTTTCTCATTTATTTGTTAGTTTTACTTATTATTACTGTTTTCTTCCCACTGTATACCAGGGCTTAGCCCAGTGGCTGCTGCGTGGAAACGCTGAATAAACACTTGTGAATGAATAAGTTGTGATGAGGTAAGCACAGGGATCTATGGCAGCAAGCAGGAGGGATGCCCAACCCAGCCTCGAGGGAAGGCTTCCTGGAGGAGGTAATCCTATGTTGAGATTAAAGTATGAACAGGAGTTAGCAAGGTGGAGCCAGGGTATATTATTCCCATCCCCAGGAACAGCATTCCGAGCTGAAAGAGTCCAGTGCATCCAAGGGGCTGCAAACCCTTCCACGTTCTGGAGGAGAGAAGGAGGCAGGGATGGTAGGGCTTGGGGAGGATGGCAGAGGGAGCGATGAGAGATGAGAGTAAACACACAGCAGCATCAGGTTATTACAGACCGACCTTGTGTGGAAATCTGAGGAATATGGGCTTTATCGTAGAACCAGTGGGGAACTAGTGAAGGTATTGAAGTAGGGGAATGACAAGGTAAGTACAAAAGTCTTTGATGTTCTAGCAAGGATGTGAAGGGCCACCCCAGACTCCCCCTCCAAGGTTGGAGAACAGGAGCTACAGGTGCCCCAGAAGCCAGAAGATAACACTGCAGAGTTATTTTTGGACCATCTTTTTGCAGAGTGCACAACCCCCAACTCCTCCCCTGTGGAGGTGCCGGTGCTCTACTTTGGGGGCAGGGACAGGCGCACAGAGCACCCGCATCTCAGGCCATAAGATCAGGCCTGGCCAGGGCCCACCCAGTGGCCCCTCATAGCTTACAGAAAGCAAAACCTGGCTCTGTCATGTTCTTTGAGTCCCTTTCAGACATAAAGGTGGAGTGGCCTCCCCAAACCCAATTACTAGAGCTTAGCGACTACGAGTTGGAAAACACATTTTTCCTGCAAAATAATAAAATGTGCTGCTTCCCAGGATCCCCCCACTGGAATTATTTGTGAATGTGCAGAATAACAGAAAAGCAGTTTTCTCTTAGAGACATATGGAAAACGATTTGTTTGCTTGGAGGAAAATCATAACTTTTTGTCTTTTTTTTCCCCGTAGGAAAATTAAAACTCTCACACATTTAGTCTTTTCAATCCTTTGTTTGTCTTGTGCTTTTGAACCAAAACGAAGGCATGGGAAGAGGAGTGCTTATTGATGAAGAGGTAATCTTAGTTGGAGGGTTAGTTCCACTGGCCAAACTATAGGAATTCTGAACTAAATTGCCCATTCAGCATCTCTAAGGCAAGAATGGGGTCATTGGGCCACCAAGCCAAGGGACACATCTTTCACTGAAGGGAGGATGGCCTTGATTATATATGGTGTGTTTGCGTGTGGTGGGGGGACGGGGTTGTGGGGGAGACAGGCAATAGATGATGGCAAAGTGTGAAGGATTCAAATGTAATCGCCAAAGCAGTCTTGAAATAATCCTGCCTTTGCAGACCTGATCTTCCCAGTCACTATGTAAACAAAAGAAAATGGCCTGTCTTTTATTTGGTTCACTGGTGCAGAAAATGGGGCCCAGGAAGATAAGCCTGAGCTGGGTGTTTGAGGTGACTCCAGGGAGCCAGGAGGCTTTTGTGGGGGGATTTCTTTCACCCAAGAATCTCCTCAACCTGGAGCCTTCCCCAATGACAGGATCCCTGGGGCTGCCTTTTTCCCTCCTCTTTGAACAGCCTCAGAAGTTCTTTCCTTGGTAACATGAGAAACCATGCACAGGGCTTCGAGGATACATCCTGAATGATGATTTATGCTAAGTTGTTTACAGCCTTCCATCCCCACCAATAATTCTTCCAGAGAGCGTTTAGCTGATTTGGAAAAAGTATATCAAATCCCCCCCGAGAACAGTATGTATCTTAACTGTGGATGAGTGTAATTCCTATCATTCTCTAAATGATCAGAAAGCTTTACAAACTGGGTAACCCAAATGCACAGAAAAAACTGCTTGCCCAGCTTCTGAAGAAAAAGTTGGTTACCCCCAAGAGGCAGCTGGGAGTGGGTGGAGGAAATGGAGATTGATTCTCTGGATTGACCATTTGAATAGCCTGTGGGTATCTCCAGAAAGTAGGACTTAAGTGAACAAATTAATCACACCTTTCTCCTTAAAAAATATCGCACTAAGCACCTAATATTTGCCAAGAGCTTTGCTCAATGCTTGTAAAGAGTTACAGAAACATGGCCAGTGAGTCTTGAGCAAAGGAAACACGTGAGCTAAGCTCCACATTCAATTTCACTCTCTGCCAGGGACACTTTCTAAATGGCAGCACAAGGAAAATCCCAAAACATGGCAGCAATTTCACCAGGTAGAGTTGACAGAGTTCAGGCTGCTGAGATGGCTAGAGTTTGTAGAGCAAACTTTCTTCTATCATAGAAGAAAGAACAACGAAGATACTCCAGAAATCTGCATATGGGTCCCCTTCAGTCTTTGGCCAAATATTAATGCAAAGCTGTACATGTGCAACAAGGCCCTGCATGGCTATTAAGGGACCCATAATAGCTGGGTGGAGATTCTTGATGGTAGACATTGGATTTCTGGCCAGTCACAGTTTAGCCATATCACTGAACACTCTGGGCATTCAGTTGAGATCCCAGAAAGATCAGTCTTTAGAACTAAGACCCCGCTATTCTTGGCTCACTTTAACAAGGCTTAAAAACAAGCCTCAACAGGATCAAACTGAGCCACAAATGAATTAAATGTTTGCCAAAGCAATATATAAGACTCTAAAAGGAAATAGCATAATCCAAACTCAACATTATAGAATTCATAATGTCCAGCATGCAATAAAAAAATTAGACATATGAAGTAGCAAGGAAATGTGTCCCTTAACCAGGAGAATAAAGTTAGTAGAAAAAGGACTAGAGATGACCCAGCTGTGGGCAGTGGTATACGAAGACTTTAAAATAGCCATTACAAACAAGTGCAAGAATTAAAAGGAAAAGATGGACATATCAATGTAGAAATCTCAATGGAGAAAGAGAGACTTTAAAAAGAGATAAATCGAAATTACGGAACTGAAAACACACTTGTTTCTAATGTTTAACATTTTTTTTTTTTTTTTTTGAGACAGAGTCTCACTCTGTTGCCCAGGCTAGAGTGAGTGCCGTGGCGTCAGCCTAGCTCACAGCAACCTCAAACTCCTGGGCTCAAGCGATCCTCCTGTCTCAGCCTCCCGAGTAGCTGGGACTACAGGCATGCACCACCATGCCCGGCTAATTTTTTCTATATATATTTTTAGCTGTCCATATAATTTCTTTCTATTTTTAGTAGAGATGGGGTCTCGCTCTTGCTCAGGCTGGTCTCATACTCCTGAGCTGAAACGATCCGCCCACCTCGGCCTCCCAGAGTGCTAGGATTACAGGCATGAGCCACCGCGCCCGGCCATGTTTAACATTAAATAGGACAATGCAGAAGAAAAACATCAGTGAACTTGAAAACAGGTCAACAGAAATGATCTAAACTGAAGTGGAGAGGGAAAAAAGGGATTTAAAAAAATGAACAAAGACTTGGTGACCTGTAGGAAAATATCAAGCGGTATAATGTATGTGTAAGTGGAGTCCCATTAGAAAAGAAGAAAAAATCGGGCAAGAAAAAAATGAAAGAAATGATGGCCAATTTTTCCCAAAGTTTTTTTTCACTTTTTGATGAAAAAAATGTCAACATACAGATCCAGTAAACTCAATGAAACTTATTCAAGAGAAACACAAAGAAAACTGCACCTAGGTACATCATAATCAAATTTCTAAGAACTGAAGATAGAGAACATTTTAAAAATAGCCAGTATGAAAATAAATAATTCAAACTCCAAGCTGTTGGAACTCTAAATTATTTTGAACCTTAGAGGAATGTGATTAAGGGGCCCATCAGTGAGAAGCAGCATTAACCTAGGAATCTACAACCTTTTGTTTCTCTGATTATAGATTAAGCCTTTTCCCTCACCTGTGTTGTTTTGTGAAACATAAATGGCTGAAGGGCACCAGGGAAGACCCCATTCCTCTCCTGTTGACTTTCATTCTAGATTAACCTCCCTCTTCCCTTTCTCACACAAAGACTTTATGGCTATCACATTGCCTTAGCATGGAATGTTAAATATACTTTTTAAATTGGAAAGGAAATGAAAACCAGCCATAAAGAAAAGAAAACAAGCTGCACGGGAAAAGAAAATAAACTGTAACTAATTAATTTGTTGTAACTCATAAACTAGCCTTATATAGAAAATGTTAAAATCCTGTTAAATTTCTTCATCTTCTTCCTATGTAAGCAAGAACTTAACTTTAAACTTTGGAGCACGGACCGCATGTCTCTGGAGTCTGTGTGACCCTGAATGGTTGTCCCTAGCTTTTCACTTAAATAAATGCTTTAAAACTGGATTCTGACCCTTTTCATTATTTCAGGTTGACACCAGGGTAAAAAAGACAGGATATCTAAAAGGAATTATGGGAAATACTGCTAATTTTTCATCATACACAAAACTAGTCAGAAGAGAATGGGCCAGCATCTTTGAAGTGATTAAATAAAAACAAACAAAACTATAATAAAAACCCCAGTCAGCCTATAATCTATATCCAGTAAAAATTGCTTTAAAAAACAAAGATAAAATAAAGACATTTTCCGATAAGCAAGAGCTGGATTAATCATCAGCACACATGGGTTCCAAGAACTGTGAAAGGAAGTTCTCCAGGCAGAAAGAAAATAACTCCGTATGATACCGGATCTACGTGAAGAAAACTACCAGAATTGGAAAATACATGAGGCATAAATATAAAAGACATCTCTCCTTATTTCTTAGTTTCTTTAAAAGATATTTGACTACTTAAACCAAAAATTGTAGCAAAGTGTTGTGAGGTGTATAATCTATGTAGAAGCACAAGGTGTGACAACAATAACACAAAAGATGAGAAGAGATAAATGAAAGTATATTGTAGTAAGGTTCTTACGCTTAAGTGAAGTAGTACAAAGTTAATTCAAGGTAGACTGTGATAAAATACGCTTATTTTAATCCCCAGAGCACTCCTTAAAAATTAAAATGAAGAGGCATAGCTAAAAAGCTAATAGAGAAGGTAGAATGGAATACTAGAAAAACTCTTAATTCAAAAGAGGGAAGGGAAAGAGGGAAATCAGAAACAAAGGACAATAGGACAAAGAGAAAACAAATCGCAAGAATTAAACCAAGTCACTAATTACATTTTATCTAATTTGACTAGACATTCTTAAAAAAAACCTCCAAGACTGCTAGACTAGATTTTAAAAAATGAGACCCCAACTAAATGATGTGTATAACAGACATACTTTAAATAAAAAGTGTAAAAGAATAGAAAAAGACAATCATGTAATGATTAATTGTAAAAATATGGGAGTGGCTATATTACTATCAGACAAAGACAAGGAGAATTACCAGGGATAAAGAGGGACATTTCATAATGACAAAAGAATCAATTCACTGAGAAGACATACAATTTCTGAATTGTTACACACTTCAACATACGTGAATGCAAGGATGATAGAATTGAAAAGAGAAATAGACAAATCCACAATAAGAATTGAAGAGGTTTACCCTTCTCTCTCAGTAACTTATAGAACATATAAACAAAAAATCAGATAAGATGCACTGGTTCTGTGCTTGTTTAAAAAATAATCAGAAAACATACAGAGGATTTGAATAACCCTTAACAAACTTAACCTAATTGGTATTTTATCAAACACTACTCAACCATTGCAGAGTACGCCAGTGTGGTGGCTCACTCCTGTAGTCCTAGCACTCCTGGGCAGTTGAGGTAGGAGGATCATCTGAGCCCAGGAATTCAAGGCTGCAGTGAGCTATGATCACACCACCGCACTCCAGCCTAGGCAGCAGAGTGAGACCCTGTCTCCAAGAAAAATGTTAAAAAGAAAGGAAATCACAACAGTAGTTGCTAAAGGCTGAGGGTAAAGATTGACTGGAAAGTGAGAACTTTAGGGGATCTTGGGAATGCTATACCTTGTTCGAGGTGTGGGTTACAGAGGTATGCAACTATTAAAACTTACTAAACTGGTCAGGGGCGGTGGCTCATGTCAGTAATCCTAGCAGTCTGGGAGGCCGTGGTAGGAGGCTTGCTTGAGGTCATGAGTTCAAGACCAGCATGAGCAAGACCGAGACGCCGTCTCTACTAAAAATAGAAAAAATTAGCCGGGCATGGTGGCACGTGCCTGTAGTCCCAGCTCCTTGGGTGGCTGAGGCAGGAGGATCACTTGAGCCCAGGAATTTGAGGTTGCTGTGAGCTAGGCTGATGCCATGACACTCTAGCCTGGGCAACAGATGAGACTCTGTCTCTCAAAAAACCCCCAAAAACTTGCTAAACTGTGCCCTTAAGATCTAAGCATGTCCTTGAAAAACAAAAACAACAAACAAAACAGTATCATGGTTCAGGCTTTGATGTCAGACAGACCTAGCTTCAAGTTCTGACTCTGCCACATACTTGTGGCCCGACCTCATGCAAATCAAGTATTTTCCTTAAAATTCAGTTTCCTCAGCTATAAAATGGGGACTGAGAATGAAATAGAATAACTTATGAAAGCATAACATGTGATAAATGTCCAATAAATGGTGGTATTATTTTATTATAATAAAATAAGATATTGTAGAAAATCACACAATTAAAAAGCAGAAAATAATAATCAGCCATAATCCCATACAGAGATAATCACTGTAAAACTTTAGGCATATTTTTTTCTATTTACATATGTTCCATTTTTGCTGTGCATAGAGTTGAGTTCATAATGAATATACAGCATGGATTCCTTCTGTCATTGCATAAAAAAGCATGCTCTAATATTATTAGATACGTCTGTAAGCCCAAAACACTGAATGAGTAAGATTGGGAACTTCAGGAATCTGTCCCCTCCCCATCACTACAGACCACTCAGAGTGAGCTTTTTAAAAAGCAAATCTGATATGTCACTTCCCAGACCTTTCAATAGACTCCATTGCCTTTAGGATCAAGTTCAACTTCACAGGAACACAAAATCCTTCATGATTGGGGGTGGGTGATCTAGGCTGGGCCTGGCTCCACCGCTGGTTGTGGTTCTGTGACTCTTTTCCATGTGTCTCTCGATCTCCTTGGACCATCAGGCTGCCTGGGGCATGTTGTCATGGTGGTGGCTCACGGAGGCACAAGGAGCTCCCCATGCCTAACACCTAAGCTCTGATGATGCCCCTTGGGATTGGCTCACTGACCCATCTACCAAGTCTGATGGCCAAGCCAAAGTCGGTGGGGAGAGGGTCTCTTCACGCTGGCCATGGAAAGGTTAAGGCTGCAGAAAGGGAAGAACTGGGGCCAACAGTTCATTCTGCTGCCACCTGCTATGCTCTTGGCCGACTGACCACTTTCAGCTCCCTTGGAGAGTGAATCATCTGCTCCTCTTCCTGCTTTCAGATATCCCTACTCTTCCTTTAGAGGCTGCCAACTTCTCATTCACCCTCTACTTGTCCTTGACTGTCCCTGAGTCAAGGTCAGGCCAGGTGCCCTGCTACGTGTTCCCATAGAACTCTGCACTTCCCTATCAGAGCTCTTAGTACACTGTTTTGTACCTGGATGTTCACTTTTCCATACTCCAGACCCCTTATCTCTTTTGATGGTTTGGGTGAGCTTATCCTTGATGTGTGAGATAGGGAAATTTTTCCTTACCCACATCCCTTCAGGTCTTTTTTAAAAAATGTATAATAGCAGCTGGTCTTTGGGGAATCCCTCCTGTGCCACTGTGTATAGGCTGAGGTGTCCCCTGGGTTCTGTGTCCCCTGCCCTGTGTCCTGTATTGCCCACCTTGGCTTAACGTTGAGCTAATCAGATACTCTCACCCTGTAATATGAATCAGGTGGAGCACCCTGATAGGAAAACAATGCGAGCAGACTTTTCTAGAAGGTAGTTCTTTGAAGTGACCGCCATTATTAGTTCCTGCTACCCAGATTCCCAGAGCTACTGGGATTCCTACTCTTGACGAAGTTCTTAGGTTTTGCATTTCCTAGAATTCTCTGCTATCATACAGCCTTTCAGTAAATCCCTGCATTTTGTTTTTATTAAGTTATCCAGACTCAATTTCTATTACTTATTAAGAAAGCAAACAAACTGTTGCTGATGCCACAGCCAGATGCTACACAACCTCAGACCCCACTCTGTATGTCTTTCCTTCTGGTCCACCAGGAAGGGGGCAAGAAGTTTGCCAGCTCTTATTTTCAGTTAATTGTCCTTTGAGCTCTTGGAAAGCTCATTTTAAGAGGCAAATCTCTGGATAATTCAAGACTGTCAGCAGTTGGGCATCTCTACACACATGCATCTTTTCTTTGCCCAGGAGAGAGAGAAACTTCCTGTGGCAGCTGGAATAACAAGTGGGTACTGATTACCAAGTCCTGCACGTTAAAATTTTACCGCCATAATTATATTTGCGGAGAAGGTCTTTTGAGTAGTCTTAGATCTTGGAGGACAGACATAGCCTGTGGAAATTACCAGGGTTGGTGGGCCAGAATGTGGCCTGGGAGCCACTGTGTTGCATATCCAAATAAACCCCCCTACTATCTGTCTATTGGTCGATGTATCTATCACTAGGCTTGAACGCACTTTCATAGGCTCTGGGCACGTTCCCATTTCACACAGGCCAGACGGCACGTAGCCGGATGCACGAGCATGGTCGTCAGCCTGGCTTGCTTGAGAAAAGGCCCGAGGCACAGCTCTCCATGGGCTGCCCCTCACTTTGTGACTAAGCTCCCACTTGCTGGGTGCCACCAAACAACAAAAGCATCCACTCATTTGTTCCTACTTTCCAGAAACTTACTCTATACGTGGAAAAACAAATTATGGGACCCTGTCCTAATTTGGGACAAGTGGCACCTCTAGTTTATTCTTAATGGTCGTTCTATGCAAATTTCCCTTTTCCTTTCTAATTTGTCATGTGAGAAAAGTTAAATTAGCCTGAACATGTGGGAACAGACGCTGCTGATTTTAAGCTCTTCACTTCCTTCCCTTAGGCATTTAATCAGTTCTATTTTTTGGACTAGATTTGTTTGGCAAGTCAAAGAGAAGATAACAAGATTGGGGGCTGGGGGAGGCAGTTTTTTACAGATAGAAGTACAAAAGGAGCTGCCATCTGAGATCTCAGATTGGGATGGGAGGCAGATTTTCTACAGCTCTATCTTACTATAATTGAAAGTTTAAAACAGAGTGGATTTGAATCGAGAGGCTGCAATTAAATTTATTTTTCTAAGAAGTGCCCTCTTAGTATATAATATAGCCCTAATGCCTACTCTTCACAACTAACTTGGGGAAAAGGGTGTATTTCATTGTGAATATATTTCATTTTAAAGAGTATATTTCATTTTAATAGAAGGATTTTTGGGAGGCAACGAGGTACCATGGGAAATGCATTAGGTTTTCAGAAGACCTGGATTCTGGCTTATCTCCTTGCTACTTGTCCACTGGGGGGACCTTGCGTAAGTCCCTTACCTGTCTGAGCCAGAGTTGCTTCTTCCATACATGAATGACCACTCCCCTGCCCTGTGTAACCTACAGGGCCACTGTGCTCCATAAAGGGTGAGTTTTGTAAATGTGAACTGCGATAGGGGTCACAGGACGTGGCAGGGGGAGCAGGGCTCACAATTTCCAGCAGCCACCAAACCAACTTGACCTGGACAGGTTCGGAGAACTGGAACAGTCTGGAATAAACTAAGAGCCAAAGCCTTTAAGTCACCTGGGAGGGATTTCTGATATATGTCACTACGTATACAGTGGTGGCAGCGGGAGGTAGGGGTGTGGGAGGGGGAGGACTAAGTTGGTCCAGCCTTCTGGAGGGCATTATTATCCCCACTTCACAGATGAGAAAACTGAGGCACAGAGAGGCAAGGTAAACTGCCCAGTGCCACAGAGCTGGTAGATGGCCCAGCTGAGATTTAAAGCTGGTAGTCCGGCTGCAGGCCCTGGAGATGTTCAGCTACTCTGCAGGTGCAGAACCAAGTTTGGTAAAGCCCGAAGCTCATTCAATTTTAGAGAGCCTCTTAAAAAAATATGAAATCACAAATGCAAATTGGGCACAAAATGAATATTTATTTACAATGAGAAAAGAAACTACAAAAAAATCATAATTTTTTTTTTTTTTTTTTTTTTTGAGACAGAGTCTTGCTTTGTTGCCCGGGCTAGAGTGAGTGCCATGGCGTCAGCCTAGCTCACAGCAACCTCAAACTCCTGGGCTTAAGCAATCCTACTGCCTCAGCCTCCCGAGTAGCTGAGACTACAGCCATGCGCCACCATGCCTGGCTAATTTTTTTTTCTATATATATTTTTAGTTGGCCAGATCATTTCTTTCTATTTTTAGTAGAGACAGGGTCTTGCTCTTGCTCGGGCTTGTCTCGAACTCCTGACCTTGAGTGATTCACCCACCTCGGCCTCCCAGAGTGCTAGGATTACAGGCGTGAGCCACCGCGCCCGGCCAAAAATCACAAATTTTTAAAAGCTGACAAATACCACAAGCATCACAAAATCCAGAAAAATGATAAAATGTTTTTACTAATTTACTGCCTCATGCATTTGTACAATACTTTTTTCCCTACAGATTTTGGGTTGCAAACTCTTTGATCACTTCTCATTCATATGACAATTTTGCAATATCATTTTTTATAAAGAGAAAAGGAAGATAGTTCAGTCTTTCCTATAGCATGGTAAATTGAAATTTTTTCTTTATTACTGATAGTTGTGATGCAGAAAATGGGCCACTTCATGCAGACATATATCTGCTGTTTGCAATCCTACTACAGAATTGCCCTACAAAGACAGAAATTCTGATAAATTCTATTCCCCATGATTCCCATGAAAAAAGAAAAACCAGTATGGTACATTATAGCTGTCTATGCTGCATTAGTGTGTTTCTGGCACACTTGGGGAAGAATCAAAGCCCTTTTCATACCTCTGACAATTAGCACTTTCTGCAGACTAGCTCCTTGTTCTGTATATTTCAAACCATGTCTCTTCCATTCCTACATAATTCTCTACCTATTGTCCTCAGACACGTTTTTACTGAGGCAGGACCTATGGCCCTGCGACTTCATATCTTGATCCCTGCGAGTTGGCACAGCGGGAGTGGTGGTATCATTTCTGAAAGCCATTTTTACATTGTGCTGCTAGCATTCGCTTACTCACACCCCACGAGAGCAAACTAAATGGACGCCCCTGCAAGGGGCCTGTGCAATGAGGGACCACACGCATAAACATCTTTGGCTTTGTAGATTCACTGCACAAAACTATAAAAGAAGGATTCTCATCGCGATTTGTTGTTAGTGATGAAAGCTGGGTAAACCTAAATGGCCATCAGTACAGGACAGCTTAGAAGAGGAGATGTCCATACGATATACTCCTTTGCAAAATGAAAAATGCAAGTAAATGTTTTAGGAACAATGAAGTAAATGTCTAGATTGGGGTAAGGCAAGGTTTCCTTTCTCCTCATGGTGCAGTAGAAAACACAAGTTTCAGGATAATATACACGGTGTCCCAAAAGTCGCCATTCATAGGGAAACTGTAGCCAAATGTGCCTTAGCTACAATTTCCCATTTTCCGTATGTATTTCGATTTTGGGGACACCGTGTGGATAGTATAATCCTGTTTGTACATTTAAAAAATTGGTATATTTGTAAACACGCAGACGCATTTTGTAAGCATAGTTAAGAAACTGTGAAGAGCTATTGTCTCTGGGGAGTTTGGACTGAAAATTTGAGAGAAAAGGGGAAAGTTTTCATTTTCACTTTGTTCTTTTCTATTCTGAGTTATCTGACTCTGAATGTATATTATTAACAAAATACACACTTTCAGATGACACAACCCCAATTCAAAATAGATTAAGGAAAAAAGGACACGTATTAGTTCATAGCAACTGTTTGGGCCGGGAGCATCAGGCAGTGCCGGATCCAGGTGCTCAAAAGGCGTCATCGGGATTTGCCCTTTTAAATCTCCTGGTTCATCTTTCTTCCTCTCTGGTGTGTCCCAGGCAGGCACTCCCTTTGTAGCGGCAAATGGCCACCACCCATTCCAGACTCAAATTTTTATCAGCTCAGCAATCCCAGTGAAAAAAAAAGAGAATTTTTTTCCTAAAGTTTCCAGTGAAAACTGTGGAGTTGACGCTCACTGAATCAGTTCTGGCCACACGTCCATCCCTGAACCATTCACCGAGGCCAGAAAGACGAACTAGGCTAAGTGACCAGGTGAGATCATCTGGTCACCTTGGACTGGAAGGTGGGGTCAGTTTCCCCCAAACCACATGGGCTGAGCATTGCTGGAGAGAGAGGAGGAATTCCAACAAGGAAAAGTGGTCACTGTCAGACAGCAACACATACATGTCTGCCACATACACATTCCACTTATGATTTTAAAGGGAGAGAGAATTTTAAGAAGAGACAATGTGGATTGTCAGAGGAAAATCTCAAAGCAAGTCACATATCTCACTCTTTTCTAGTAAAGCAAAATAGAAACTATTGATGACAACAATGAAATGCACAGTAGAGAAAATTTCTGCGATCTTTTCAAAAGAACCCAAAGTTTGATTTGTTTGCTGGAAGAATTAGGCTGGTTAAATAATTAATGGTAAATGTTGGGTTGAAGTAAATAAATTATAGTATTTCCATATGATGGGAAATATGCAGACATTAAAATGATGTAGATGAATATTGATATGGAAGAATTTGTCACAATTACTGTAAGAAAAAAATGCAGGTTGCCAAACAATATTTACCACACAATCTCACTTTTATTTTTAAAATGTAGATGTATGTATAGTATAAAAGCTCAAAACTAACCTAGCAGTGTTTCATCAGCGGCTTTTCTGGGTGGATATGTTATAAATGGCTTTTATTTTATTCTTTTTCCATTTTTGTCTTTTTGAAGTTTTCTCCAATGGATATTTATTGACTTTTTAAACATGATTTTAATTTTTATTAGTTATTACTTTAGGAAGTCAAACAGTCCTATAAAACATAATAAAAAGCAACGTTCTCCCTCTCTTCACCCCAGTCCTCATTGCCAGAGGCAAGCACGTTCTATGCCTTTAGATGTTTCTGCTAGTATTTACTTCATTTTGCTAAATAACATGTTTACATTGCTATTCTTGATTTTTCAGATCTATATATTACATACTGACTTTCTAATAAGGAAATGAAGACAACTCTGTTAGAGCACCCTTTGAATACAATTTTTTGCTTATTCTCCCAACATGGTTTAAATCATCTTCTTTATTCAATTTATATTTGTCATTTTCATGATTTGGACCATGTAAATATTGTTCACTGCTGGGCCAAGTAGTGTATGTACATTTCCTTTCCTAAATATGTGTTCCTTTTAAGGACTTTAATTTGACCCTGAAAGCCCTGCCATTAAGTGAAAAGCTATTAAATGAAAAAAAAAGTTCTATTATTTTAATAGGGAAAATATTGAACTGACGCATCCCAACCCAATCCAAGATGCCCAGATAATTTCACAGATAGGAAAATATATCCATTGAACAGTAAAAACAAGTTTAAATAAATAAATAGTACACAATAAGTTGAAAGTACATAAGCACAGCTTAAACATATAAGGCGATGCAATAAAGGCTTATTTTTTGTTAGTTTTTGTTTGTTTGTTTTTTTAGAGACAGGGTCTTGCTCAGTCACCCAGCCTGGAGTGCAGCGGTGTGATCACAGCTCACTGCAGCCTTGAACTCCTGGGCTCAAGCGATCCTCCTGACTCAGCCTCCTGAGTAGCTGGGACCACAGGCATGCACCATCACACCCAGCTAATTGGTCTTATTTTTTGTAGAGACAGGGTCTTGCTATGTGGCCCAGGCTGGTTTGGAACTCCTGGCCTCAAGCGATCCTCCCAAAGTGCTAGGATTACAGGAGTGACCCACTGTGCCTGACCTGAAGGCTTATTTTATTCACCAAAGGAGGAGGAGTAGACTTAAGTGTGTGGTGGCTGGAGGAGGGAGTCATTCCCTGGAAGGTATGTTCTTGCTGCACCATTTTCTTCACCAACTTTTTTGAGCTCATAGTTACTACCTTGCACTCAAGCTGCATTTAGAAACAGAGTAAAGAAATATACCTAAATAAAGGCTAAATATGAGAGCACTTCCAAACTCATGGAAACAGCATGCACACTCAATAAACGGAAGTGTTGTAGAAGGTCTTTCTTGTTTGGTATTTTTTGCATAACAAAGCATATTATGTTCATCTGAACATGGCAAGTAACTCCAATTTGTCCAATATGCTAGTCTCTGACTGGAAACTGTTGAATCAATTGGTAAGTATGTCATTGCCTGAAATTATAACATCAAATTATCACTTCTTATAGCATATATATTGAGTATACTTCTGGGTGCAAATTTGTTATCCCCAAACTCAAAATAAAATGCAAGTCAGATGATAGTTGTCTGAAAAGTGGTATAAGTTTTCAAGAGATAGCATGAAGAGACGATTTTAACAGTTCTTATACGAGGTAATTGTACAATGTTTTATTTTTCTTGTACTTAATTGCTTTTCTAAAAAAATATTTGGTGTTCTTTAAATTTCTGGTGGAATCTTTTGTACAACTATAGAATGCCTCTCTACATAGCCAAACATGTCAGATAATCTACCACTTTCATTTTTTACCCCTAGAGAAACTCGACCAGAAACCTCTCCTCTCGTACTCTGCTCTGGATTAGTTTTCCTCTTGAACAGGAAGACCTGTTTTCCTGGTCTTCTCTTTTCTATCCTCCTGAAAATCCCCTTTCTCTCTTATCCTGTGCTGGATTATCTATTGATCCATTCCCTTTCCTTAATTTATGCCCTCATTTTGATGGAGCACATCCTTCAGTAACTTCTTTAGAAAGGTAGATGAAAAGTAAAATTTTTAAGGCCCTGCATTGACTAAAAATGTCTCTATTTTATACTCATTCCTGATTGATAGTTCGGTGGGCTATATAATTCAAGGTTGGAAATCATTTTCCTTCTGAATTTTAAAAGCATTGTTCTATCTTCTTTTAGTTTGATACCATTCTGAACGCTATTTCTTCCTGACAGCTTTTATGATCTTTATTTCTAGTGATCTGAAGTTTGGGGATGACAGGTTTGATGTGAGAATTTCTTCATTATGCTAGGCTCTCTGAAGCCCTCCTCAATCTGGAAACTCACATCCTTCCACCCAGAAAATTTCTATTATTTCTTTAATGTTTCCTCCCCTCCATTTTCTCTCTTGGTTATTGAGACTTTAGATCTCCAGACAGATTATCTCACTTTCATTTTTCATCTCTGTTGTAATGTTTGAGTTTCTGGGAGATGTCCTCAACTGTATCGTCTCATCCATCTGTTACATTTTTATTCCTGCTCTCAAATTTTTTATTTTCACATGTTCTTTCTTGTTCTTCTTCTCTTTTTACGAGCTTCTTTCTTGTTTTATTGCTGCAATATCCTCTCTTATTATGGCTACTAATTATAAATTTGGAGAAAGTGTTATTTTGCCCCTCCCTTCCTCCCTCCCTCCCTTCCTTCCTTTTCTCTGTCTCTTTTGTTCACTGTTTCTGATTGTTAGTTTAAGTCTTTGCCTTCCACTTCGAAATCTGTCCTGATGGCCAACTAGGAGAGAGGCTCTACACTGCTCATTGGGAGTTCCCTGCTTGTTGGTATAGCTTGCCAGCTGCTGGACTTCACTGTAGGAAGATTGGGTGGGAACCGGCTTTTTCACTCAGGACTTCTAGTTCGTATTTTGAAGCTACTTTTCTGGACTGATTGAAACCCTCTAGGCTCCCACCTGGGGTGGGGTGGGGTTACATTTGGCTGCAGCTTTTTGGGGATCCAGGTGGGGGCAGCATATTTGAGGGTCCAACTTTTCAGAATGCAAATTCTGTGTTTAGTAGGTATCTTCTCCCAATTCAAAGTTGAGTCCCACGTCTACAAGTTGACCTTGCCAGAAGTAAATCTTCCATCTCTGCCTGGGTGGAGATGGGTAGTTACTGGACCATGAGGATGGAGGTTGGATCAGTGTTTAAAAAAATGTTTACATCGTAATTTAATTGAAAAGAAAACATCATTTTAATGGGGAAGGGCAATTGTACTCCATTTAAAGCAAATCTCACTTCATTAAGCCCAAGTGATTCCAAGAGGACACACATCCAGGCACTGTAAGATATCTGATTTTTCACCAAGAAAATGTTCAGTAACCAAGAGCCATGAGCAACTCCTTGAACTCTGGGCCCTTAAGAACAATGCAAATAGATTCTCTGAGGACATCATATCATATCCCATCACCACTGAAGTTGCTCCATATATTACCATGGCTGCAACTTCCTACCCTGGGCCATTAAATCAGCAAAGACTATGTGGGTGCCCTTTTGTGAACTTAAGATGTGATATAAGCCTGTTTTTTGGCCACCATTCATTTAGCACCCACTAGGTGCCAGGCCTTGTTTCAGGTGGTTTTAACACATTTTTCATACTTGTACTACTACACAAGTTGGTGCAGGTTGTGCCCTATGCAATCCAAGGGCTGTCATTGACTTTGTAGCCCATATCAATGGTGGCCCCTTGGAACTGTGCAGTGCACAACCTGAGCAGCAATACATGGTGATTGTGACTTAAATCTTCCCAAAAATTCTATAAGGGGGTTCAGATCATTCGACAGATGATGAAACTCTGGTTCAGAGAGGCTAAGTCATTTGCTGAAGTTCTCACAGCTAGCAAGTATTGGAGCTGAGGTTCCAATCCCCAAACTGCCTGATTCTAAAGTTGGTGCTCCTGCTAGGCTCTGCCTTCACTGTGGTGGGGAGGGCAGGATTGGGTGAGATGGAGGGGCTAGGGGCTGTACTGCCACACCAACTGTTCTCAGCAGGTGCTGGCTGCCTCCCGGTCCCGACCTCTGAATGCCTTGCATGTAGGGATGTTCTCCAGAAAGTAATTGTCTTTTGAAACCCCGACTTAGCATTGTGGCTGCTCTTGGTGACACCTGGAGCTGGGATTGGCATGTGTTTATCCAGTGCTTTCACCCTCCCTTGCAGCCAGACCACAAAAGGGGTGTGGGTCTTGAAGTGGGGAGTCCCATCAAGAGGACTTAGAAGGTACAGTCTGAGGCATCAAGGGGTCAGGGAGGAGGAGAACAGAGAGCCATGCTTGGTCCAGGTGCAGTGTCTGGAAGGACCTGGAGTGCGATGTGGCTGTAAAGGCACAATTCCCCAGGCCAGAAATAGTGAAGTAGCTGCCTGCCCTGCTAGAGAGCTTCTCCCCTTGGGGGTAGGGGTGAGGGGTGGAGAGATGTGTGTGCACACACGTGTGCATGTGCATGCTTGTGTATGTGTGTGGTGTTCACAACACTTGTGTACACACAGACATACAAATAAGACTTGGAAAACCTGCAAAGGGGATGAAGACCCGTGAAGCCTGATTTCTACGTGAATGGGAGGTGCACGCACACATACACTCCTGCACGCAGCTGTTTATACATCCAATCCTCTTTGCACATGAGGTTCATGTGGCCCTTGTTCCCAATCCAGGCAGATTTGGAGGCTTTTCTTCTTCTTTCTGTGTCTGTTGAAATATTCTCGAGCACCTTGGAAGTGGCAACCACTTACTGCTCTTGCAATAGTAACATAACTGCCGGTTACTTATTTCCTAGCCAGACACTGCGCTCAGCCCTTTATACACACATTATCTCATTGACATTTCTGGGAACCTTACGGGACAGATATCATACCCAATTTACAGATAAGGAAATTGAGACTCTGAGAGGAAAATAATGTATCCGAGTCTCACTGTTCATTATTGGTGGGGGACACATCTGAACCCAGATTGATTCCAAACACGGGCTGTTTCCAATGTATGCACTCATTACACAAATGTTTGTTGGGCTCTGTGTGCTGGGCTCTGTTCTGATTGCTGGGGATGTGGCAGTGAATGAAACAGACAAAAATCCCTGCCCTTGTGAAGCTTACGTTCTATCAGGTAACCAGATTCAACAAGTTAAACAGTACAGCATATCGAGTGCAAATAATAATGGGAAAAATAAAGCAGGAGTTCAGAGTGGCTGAAGCTTTGGATAGAGTGTCCAGAGAGAGCTTTGAGGAAACGGTGACATTTGTATAAAGACCCAAAGGAAGTGAGGGAGCAGGCCGCACAGTTATCTATGGGAAAAGCATTCCATGCTGGGGAAACAGCCAGGTCAGAGGTCCTGGGGCGGGGCGGGGTGTGTGTGTCAGCTGTGCTCAGAGAATACTGAGGACCCAGCATGGCTAGAGCAGAGGCCGGGGGAGAGTAGTGAATACCACGCTTCCTTTAGTGATAAGATGAAAACGCATGTATCACTCAGGCCATACATACAGGGGTGTTTTATCTCTGACAAAGCATCTTCTCTATACTCTACATTCCTGGCATCTTTCACCAGTGTCCACAGAGGTTGGAGGCTGGGTTTTGTCCCTACAGAAGGAGGGAGGGGACTTCTAGATTTCTACTTGTGTCCACATAAACTGAAGGATCTTGCAGGGCTAGTGGGTGGATGGATGGTCCAGCGGGGGATGCGAAAACCTCAACCCTCACATTGCAGCGGTGCTAGCCTCAAGTAACTTGGCAGCGAGCCCCAGAACAGCCCTGAAGGCCCCTGCAAAATTATACCCCCTCAGCCCAGCCTTAGCCTTTTTGCTGGAGCCAAAAGGGAAGCTCTAATTCTTAAGATCACATATTTAGCTAACCTGCTCTGGCCTAAGTGATATTTTATGAGGAGTTAATCTAACGGCTGATTATCCTTCACACCGCGACAGTGGTCGACATACCCCAGGGAGACCTCATGGCTGAGCCAACCTCCCTGTTCTTGGCAGGGCCTGGGACCAGGCTGGAGAAACAGTCCCTGTCCTGCCTTGCTTCCAGACGCGAGCCGAGTCTGGGCTTTTGGAGATCTTAAGGAAATCAGGGCCAGCCCAAAGGAAATCAGACACAGAACAAAACAAATTGAATTTTTGGAGGAAATTGCTTTCTGCCTCTCATGTCTTGTTCCCTTTTATTTAATTTTGGGGATTCTGTATGAGTAAGTTACAAATAATCAACTCAGTATTTTCCACCCATTAATCAATAAATATTAAATATTAAAGAATCCAATTTGGGATGGCTGGCGAACCTGGATGGGTACAGCACCAGAATGCCTACTACACCCCAGCTCCTTTCGGGGGTTCTTCTCCTAAGCTGCCCCGGTGGCACCTTGTGACTCTCATCTCCCTGGTCATAAGCAATTGGTCCCTTCACTGAAGGGCAGCCAATCCATACACTGATTGTCATAGTTTTGGGCAAAAGTTGAGTTCAACAGGGAAAAGGGTGACCATCTGGGCCATTCAGATTCCCTCACGGGAAGAATTGGACCCCAAAACCTGGAGGCTTGAGTGTTTGGTGGCAGGAGTTCAAGCTAAAGATACAAAGAGAGAGAGGCAGAGACAGAGAGAGTAGCTGAAGGTAGACAGAGGAGGTACAGAGGTAAACGGCCGCAAGAATGTGCTGGGCCTTGGAGGGCCTCTATCTTCCCTTCACCATTGTCTCTTCCTTTCTCTCTAATTCTTTTTGCCATCTTTTTCTCTTCCTATCACCAAGTCTGCTTCTCTCAGTGTATGACTTCATACATTCCAGTGTATGGAATGGAAGAGGAGGAGGGAGGTCTGATCCCAAACTGTGTACGCTCTGAGCTTACATCACTCTAGTTGGAAACTCCAGTAGAAGAGAGGAGCTTCTCTCTCCTGGAGCCCATATATAAATCCCAGGGAGCCGGGCGCGGTGGCTCACGCCTGTAATCCTAGCACTCTGGGAGGCCGAGGTGGGCGGATCGTTTGAGCTCAGGAGTTCGAGACCAGCCTGAGCAAGAGCGAGACCCCATCTCTACTAAAAATAGAAAGAAATTATATGGACAGCTAAAACTATATATAGAAAAAATTAGCCGGGCATGGTGGTGCATGCCTGTAGTCCCAGCTACTCGGGAGGCTGAGACAGGAGGATCGCTTGAGCTCAGGAGTTTGAGGTTGCTGTGAGCTAGGCTGACGCCACGGCACTCACTCTAGCCTGGGCAACAGAGTGAGACTCTGTCTCAAAAAAAAAATAAATAAATAAAAATAAAATAAAATAAAATAAAATCCCAGGGAAACCCCTGATTGGTCTGTGTGGGTCACATGCTCTCCTCACTTGGCAAATTACTACGGCCTAGGGGATGGGTTATTTGATTATCTGGCTTAGGTGTCACATGTAGCCTAGTGGCCAGGCAGGTAACCCCCATGAACCATATGAAATGGAAGATGATCACAATATAAAATAACTCATCATTGCAGTTACTGTTACCAGAGGAAGAGGCTACAAGTGATGGCCATATACAGACCTACCTGTCAGCTGTCCACACACCCTGTTCCAGGCACCTGTGAGAAAAGAAATACAAAGACCATCTTTGGTACTGAAAACGATGGCAGACTCAATAGAGAGTTTGCAAACTTACTTCGTAAGTCTTAGCACTTACAGAGCAGCAGACCTCCACTGGAGAACTGGACTTCCTAGTATTGGCCAGTCCCTTTCCAAGCTCCAAGCCCCCTGCCCTCTGATCCACAAGGGCCTCACGGAAGACAGTTTAGGACCACTTCCCTAGTGTCCTTGCGCAAATTCTTAGGCTGTTGGTCATGTGACGACATGTGAGGAAAGGAAGTGGGTCGGGTGGAGGGAAAAGGATGCAGAGCTATCACTGTCCTCACCCAAAGACAGCCAGGAAAGGTCAGGTGACACAAAGGACTCTGGGCCAGTAATGGATTGTCTTCCAGGCTAGTCTAACCTAAGTTGGGGGTAGGGTATGGGGAAAAGTTTCGAAGAACATGGGCTTTGGGGTCGAACAAACCAGCAACTTGTGCAAGAAGTAGTGAAGTGGAGGTCCCCTAGCCTGGACAACCTCATCAACACAGCCCACCAACTGTTGGCTCAACTCCTAGAAAAAAGGGCTAAAGTGAGAATGAGAGGGGTGTAGCCTTCAGCTACAAGAGGGGGTAAGATGGAAGACAGAATGGGAGTGGGGCACGGAGAATAGTTTGACAAGCTCCACCCTTGGAATTAGAATTGAAAAGAACTTAATAGATACCACTGTAGAAGCTGTCAGGAACTAAGGCTTAGAACCAAAAGACAGAGGAAGACAAAGATTATGAGGAAGATGAGGCTCTGTACTGCATATGTTCATTGGAGAATAACAGATGTTTCACTCAGCAAGGGCCCCCAGACCAGGTGGCACCCAGTTAGTAGAAGGCAATTGTATCTGGATATAATTAGGAGGAAGGACCACATGATCCAGGGCCAGTATGGACTATGGGCAGATCCACCCATGTTGCTATGTACTGCACGATTTGGGAGGCTCCATTCCTACTTCAGTCTATGTCAGTGTCGCTCCCTGCCGTGTACATGCAGTGCACAACCTCAGTGGCCACAGCAGTGAAGCATTTCCTTGATATCTCGGTGACCAGGAGTTACAGCATAGCTAACGACTCATTCAACAACAAACGTGTATGGAAACCAACCACATGCCAGGATCTGTGCTGAGCCCTGAGGACCCTGGCAAGGTGTTGTGGTTCCTGGGAGAGACAACCACATGGGACTGTGCTTGTATAATTGTCCAAGTGGTGGGGACAGCGAGAAGGGAGCATCTCATTGTGTCTGGAAGAGATGGTCAGACAAGCCTTCAAGAAGAGGGTATTACTTGAGCTGAGGGCTGAAGATGAAGAGTTCACCAGACAGGTCAAGAGCGGTGGGAAGGCCCATCCCTGGCAGAGGAAATAGCATGAACAAAGAAAAGAACTAACAGGAAAGCTGGCTTAGATATTTGAGTTTGCAGTGGGCTAAGTGTAGAGTTGAACAGGCACGTGGGAGCTTGGATGCTGCAGTGGTTTATGTGTCTTGCTAAGAGGTTAGGTCTCCATGCTGAAGATTGTACAGAGGGCTAGAACTGAGGTCTTGTGTAATTCATGGCAGGAGCTCCCTCTCCATCCCCTGGACTATTGACTGTGACAATAGAAGTAATGAGAAGGGACATAGAGAGCCTCTTTTTAGGGGCCTGAGGGCACAGTCACTTACTATGTGGCTACTTACTAAAAGGCCAGCTGTGGTCATAATATGTCATCCCCAAATTCACATGTTGAAACTTAACTGCCAATGTGATAGTATTGAGAGTGGGGCCTTTAGGAGGCAATTAAGTCACAATGACAGAGCCTTCATGAATGAGGTTAGTGACTTACTCAAGAGGTTGAAGGGAGCTCCTGGGTTCTTTCTGCCATGAGGATGCAGCAAGAGGCACCATCTATGAAGTGGGGAATGAACCATTGCCAGACACCAGCTCTGCTGGTCCCTTGATCATGGACTTCCCAGGCTCTAGAGCTGTGAGCAATGCATTTCTGTTACTCATAAATCACCCAGTCCAAGGTATTTTGTTATAGCAACCTGAACAGACTAGGACAGGGCCTATGTGCACTAGGCCCTTTGTTGTATTAATAAACGCCCCCTGGGCAGGTAGATACTGTGACAGAGCGAAGTTGACAGCTGTTAGAGCCCATGCGTCACAGTGGGGACTCTGGAGGACTGAAGTGTGCACACCCCACCCAGAGAGACAGCATAACTCAGTTCTATTAAGTTGTTGCCATGAAGAAATGTGGTCCCAGTTTGCCATCTCCCCTGATTTTTTAAGAGAAGCCAGAAATTGAGTTTTTAGGTAAATTTTTCTGTGCTTTAAATGAGAGCAGATAATTCAAATGTTTTCAAGACATCATGCAGGCCAAACAAAATTCAAGCATGAGCAGGATTTAGCTATCCACCTAGTTCCCCTACCCTGCCATTCATCACCCAGCCACCCATCCATTTACCCCCTCATCCATCCATCCATCCACGCACCTACACACATCCACCCATCTAACCATCCATCCATGCACCCTGCTATCTATCCACCCATACACACACAGAGCCATACATCCACTCACTAATCTAGCCATCCATCCATCCATCCATCCATTCACACTCCTCTTCCACTGTTAAAGCACACTTCCTCTCAAACCTTTACAAGATGGAAACATTTTCTTTGTTCTATCTTCTCCACCTGCCCTTGGTCCTTGGAAGTCCTATTTCCCTCCAAATTCAAGCAAATTATATGTTTGTAAAGTGGTGCAAATATGAGTGAGCTTGCGTCTACCTCTTTTTACAGGGAAATTTTTACTTTCTCTTTATGTCCTTGCTGGGCTGCCTGAAGTGGGAGGGTAGTTTTTCTCCCCTTGGATTTGAGCCTTCACAAGTGTTCCAGAACAGAATTAAACCAAATAGAGAATTAGATTCCCCTCCCTTTTCTTGGAAATATCTTGCCACTGGGCCAGGCTCCCTGGGAATTAAATAACTCTTCAAGAGGAGATCAGAAATAGATTTCTCCATGGAGTTTCTACACGTCAGCAAATGGATTTATAGAAAATGGGTTAGGTTTGGTAAATTTTACATTGTGATTGGGTGAATGTGCAATATGTCTGTGCAAATAACCCTTTTATACTTTGTCCTTCTCTATATCCATTTGGAACGCTTCCTTCTTAATATCCTGCTTCAATTTTCCTTCCTTTACCTAAATATCTCCTCCATCTTGAGGCTAGTGGATTGGAAAGAGAGAGGGTCAAATAACTAATATTTATTGTGCTAAATTCTGGATATATGTGATAACACTTGTATTTCTGATTTCAGCAGCAAATACTCCAGTAGAATCTAAAGAGAAGGGCAATACTAGGCATATACTCTTTGAGCCTCAGTTTTCTCATTTGTCAAATAGGACAAAGCTTCCATGTCTCCTTCCCCAATCAAATGGAAACATCTTCAAAGGGTCTGCCAAGGTGCCTGACAACACCACTATGACTTGTCCACTCTCAAAGGAATGAAAAGCTTGTTAATTTTGGCAAATATGCTCTGTGGGAGTTCTTCCCACTGTCCAATCAGCTTTTGTTATTTATTTGAATGTATTTGCAGGATTAGGAGGCCCAGAGAGTATAGAACACAGGGAGGGCAGGTTTTGATGGAGTCTCAGGGAGCCAGGGGAGGGTCTGCATAGAAGCTTCCAGAAAGTGACATAGGAGCGGGGCACCATTCTGGGGATACTGGGGTGCCTGAGGGACAGTGGAAGGGTGTCTGGGGAAGGAATGGAAAAGGAGGAGGGGATGCCTTCTCTCTCACCTCTAGACAATATGTTTGTCCCGCTGTTTTCTCAACTGAACACCTGTCTGTAAGGCGCCATGATGTGTCACAACAGGATGGTGTCATAGACCGAGCACGTCTCATCTTCCGTACCCTCAGTCTTCCTTCTATCAAATGGACAGAATTACTGTGAGAGATTAAGCATAATAAATTAAGCTAATGTCTGTGTGAGGGCCTGCCTTCTCCTCCAAGGGGCTGCTTCAGGTTGAGCTCAGGCAGTCTGGCGTTGGGGCTGTCCTGAGGCCAAGGACCGGAAGGCAGAGAGAGGTCGTTACAGCTGGGACCTGGTGTGAGGGCGGGACAGGTGGCCCACTAGCCCTTAAGCTAGTGGACTTGCAAGGGGAGTGGTGAGTACAGTCTTCCCTTGGTATTCACAGGGCACTGGTTGCAGGACACCAAGGATACTAAAATCCGTGGAAGCTCAAGCCCTTATATAATAAAATGCCATAACATTTGTCTATAACCTATGCAATCCTTCTGTATACATTAAATCAACCTCTAGATCACTTATGATACCTAATACAATGTGAATGCTATGTAAAGAGTGTTATACTGTATCGTTTTTTGATTTGCATTATCTTTACTGTATTGTTATTTTTTATTATTTTGTTTTTCGAATATTTTCGACCCATGGTTTGTGGATGCGGAAGCCGCAGGTGTGGCGGACCCACCGTATAACAGTGGCCAGCCTTAGTGTTTATTCTGTGCCAGGCACTTTACTGATGTTATTTCGTGTAACACTTTCAACAACACCTTGAAACAGGGACTTTGTTGATTTCCATTTTATAATTGAGGAAATAGAGGCATGCGGGGGTGAAATAAATTCCCCAAAGCCCAGCAAGTGGGGCAACACTCAGCGTAGTGGCAACAGAGACCATACGGCCACAAAGCCTGAAATATTTATTGTCTTTACAGAAGATAGTGGCCCTTGGCAGAAAAAGTGTGCCGACTGCCGCTGCAGCAAAACATAGCTGCTAAGGCAGGAGGCAGAGAGGCAGCGAGGGAGACCAATACCCCAGCTAGGTCGGGGCAGCTCAGAGATAAAGATTCAAATCCTGACTTACTAGCTGTGTGAACTCATCAAGTTCCTAATCTTTCCAGGCCTCAGTGTGCCCATCTTGACAATGGGACTGGTCTTCCTGGGTCTTCCTCAGGGAACCTCCCTGACCTTCTCTCTCCCCTGACCCGGCTTTACTTTTCTTCATATCACGCATCCCTACCTCATGCTACACAGGTATCACATACACATATGTGAGCACAGTATACATGTGTTTGTATGTGGACATGCACGCGTGCATATACAGTACATACACGCACATACGTGTTAGTATGGGTTCACTGTCTCACTCCCACTCTGTTGTCCTATCATTATCCCCAGTGCTCAAAACACCCACCTGCTCAAATCAGGCGCTCAGTAAGTGCTGGTTGAAAGAATGAGTGAAATAATCTGTCATTTTTAACAATTTCTTTTGCATCCCCATGACTGGAGCCAGGACAGCACTGTCACCACTGGATGGTTCTGGATGAATGCGGGTATTTTTGATGCAGGCTTATAGGCATGTTCAGGAAGGGGAGGGGGGCCCCTCAATAGGGGAGGGGCCCACAGTCTCACCTAAATCAGCGACATCCCCCGGGTCCCCGTGCCCCCTGGCTCTGCCCTGACCCTAGGTCTGTGCTCCCTTCCGATGAGCTCGTCCGTCCTCCTCATTTCCTCCCCAGTGGCCTCTGGTGGCAGGTGAACGGGGCAAACATCTGTGCTGCTGGCGAGCACCAAAGGCAGAGGAAATGTGTGCAATTTCCTGAGCGGCACACGAGGAGACTGAGATTCATAAAGGAGAGGAAGGAGGAGCGTGGGGCGGGCTAGTAGCCTGCAGGCTTCATTTCCTGGGGACTCCAGGCAGCCACACAGGATGAGCGAAATGTGACGGAGGACAGTCTCCTCAGGCCCTGTGACCGCCCGTGTCCTGGGCGAGAACTGATGACCTGCTCCCAGGGTGCGTGGGGCGTAGGACCTTCTCTTTGATTTTCAGTGCAGCTCGCCTTAGCTGTTGTGCCTCTGCGAGGTTTGCCCAAGAACACGTTTCATCCTGTGTGAGCCTGTTTCAGCCCTGGGAGTTCAGGCGCCTTTTTCTAGCTAGTGCCTGAGCTGACGGGCTAGCACAGGTGGAGCCGTTCTCAAAATCACCCACCCTTCTCTGGAGGGTGCAAGAAAATATAGTTTCTTTCTTTCTTTCTTTTCTTTCTTTCTTTTTTTTTTTTTTTTTGAGACAGAGTCTCGCTCTGTTGCCTGGGCTAGAGTGCCATGGGGTCAGCCTAGCTCACAGCAACCTCAAACTCCTGGGCTTAAGTGATCCTATTGCCTCAGCCTCCTGAGTAGCTGGGACTACAGGCTTGCGCCACCATGCCCAGCTAATTTTTTCCATATATATTTTTAGTTGTCCAGCTAATTTCTTTCTATTTTTTTAGTAGAGACTGGGTCTCCCTCTTGCTCAGGCTGGTCTCGAACTCCTGACCTCGAGCAATCCACCCACCTGGGCCTCCCAGAGTGCTAGGATTACAGGCGTGAGCCACCACGCCTGGCCAGTTTCTTTATTTCTTTATAACTACTCTGATTTTCTACATAGGCTCCCAGCTGCTGAATAAAATACTTTTAGTCCAATCCTGTGAACCTAGTTTGATGCAAGTTTTTAGAAGTCATGGTTAGCCTCTTGATGTAAAAACCTCCCAATCTCTCATGTTTCCCTCCTGCCCCTCCCTGATGTAGTGCCTGGACTCGTGGACATGGGTGGTGGCAGTGGGAGTTGGTGGCCTTCGATCCTTGCTGGTCGCAGCCGCAGAGTGGCTGATCTAGGGCGGCTCCTTGCCCTGGGGCTGGTGAGGGGTGACTGGTCCAAGCCTGGCCCCCAGGGGGCAGCCACTGAAGATGGTGGCTGCTGTCCTGTGTGGTCTGGCCCCTGTCTTGGCTGTGTCGGGTCCTGGGCATGTTTTCTGCCTGGTCAGCCCCCTCTTGGTCCTCACTCGTGAGCACCGGTCCTGTTCTCCGTCTCAGCCCCGCCCTGACCAAGGCACTCTGTAGAGCCAAGAGCCAAGTCATATCAATTTTACCTTCCAAATCTGTCATTTTTTTTTTTTTATTATGATTCTTGTATGGGCAGTTTCAAGCATGTGCTGACTGTCTGAAACATAAACTTCCAATCATACGATATCAGTCTGTGTCCTAAGCAGAAATGATGCACTCAAAAGGCATGTAGCCAAGAGAACTAGATGAAGGGACCAAAGAAGGTGTCATCAGGGTTAATGGCACCAGCGAGGGAAAGTGTGACACCCAAGGATTAGCAATAAGGGAGGTGGTTACCACCTCTGCCTAATTTAGGGACAGAGATCTTTGAGAGATGAATGCCTGGAAAAGGAGCTCACCCACAGGAGCTGCCATCAGGTATAGCGGTCAGGGATCAACGGCCCGGGGACCTGCCACCTGTTTTTGTAGGTAAAGTTTTATTGGAACATAGCGGTGCTCATTCATTTACATATTATATAGTTGCCTTGTGCTCCAACTGCAGTTGAGTAGTGGTGACAGAGACTGCATTACCCACAGAGCCCAAAATATTTATACCTGGCCCTTTGCAGAAAAAGCTTGCCACCACTGTTGTTACAGGCTGAATTGAGTACCCCTCAAATCCACACAGTGGAGTCCTAACCTCTGGTACCTCAGAATGTGATGTATCTGGAGATAGGTTTTTAAAGAGGTAATTAAGTTAAAACCAGGTCATTAGAGTCGGCCCTAATCCAACATGACCAGCGTCCTTATAAGAAGAGATTAGGGCACGGACATGCACAGGGAGGAGATGGCCATCTTCGAGCCAAGGAGAGAGGCCTTAGATGATACCAACTCTGCTGACACCTTGATATCTTGGATTTCCAGTCTCCAGAATTGTGAGAAAATAAATTTGTGTCATTTAAGCCACCCAGTCTGTGGTACTTTGTGACGGCAGCATTAGCAAGCTGGTACCACTGCTAGAGTAGAAGGAAGCCACTGTTAGAATCACGGGGAGGCAGAGAAGGAAGGAGGGAATACATACCCCACTGTTCTTTTTCCCACTCCTGATCTACCGCTGGTGACCACTGTCGGCTAAAGCCAACCAGAAACCAGCCAACACAGTCATCTAGGGGATTCAGTCAGTACAGGTGGGCTTCTCAGGGCACAGAGCAAGGCAGAGAAGGGCAGAGAATGGATCTGGGGGCAAAAGGTAGAATAACCAGCAAATACACATAAAAAGTAGGGAGAATGGTACCCATCACCCAACTTCAACAATTACCAATATTTTTCCATTCTTGTTTTGTCTCTCTTTCCCATTTTCTTTTCCTGGAGTATTTTAAAGCAAATCCCAGAAATCATATGATTTCATCCAAAAATAGTTCAACTGCAAATAGATAAGAACTTAAAAAAATGACAATGCCTTTATCGTATCCAATAAAATTAACAAAAATTCCTTAATAGCATCTCATCCTAGGCAACTCTCAAATGTCCCCATTGCTTAAAAAATGTCTTTTAGCAGTTGGTTTGTTCTAATCAGGAGCCAAAAGAAGTTAATATATCACACTTACTTGTTGAAATAAAACCGAAGTCGTTTGTCCCTTTGTAGACTTTCTCACATTCTGGACTTGGCTGTCGGCATCACTGTGTTGATCTGGAACTTGTTCCTCTGTCCCCTGAGTTTCCTGCAAACCAGTAGTTAAAGGCTTGATCAGGTTCATGGGTGGTGCCTTCTATTGCACCACTTTAGAGAAACAGAATATCTGCTTCTCCCACTTCTGTAATGTTGAGAACGATCAGTGGTTCAGAGACATTAGCCTTGTCCTGCCATTATCAAGTTCTCCATTAACCTTTCATCTAATGATGTTAGTGTTTATTGACGGTCACTGCCTAGTCCATTGTCTCATTCAGGTTTGCAAAATGCCGACTTTCCAAGCCTATCATTCCTTTTGCATTTATTAGGTAGAAATCTTCTAAAAAGAAGATCTCTCCCTCATCAACTGTTTAGTGACCCTGGAATACAATTTTTATAGAAAAGACAGGATGGATACATACATCTTTTTCTGTATCATCTTTCAGAATACTAAGTTGGTAGACCAGCTACCAGTGATTTTTTTCTTAGTGTTATTAAGAACCCATAATTTTAAAAACTATATTTGATGTGTTTAAATCCCTTACAGACATTTCTTTTGATGCCAAATTACCCCATCTTTGCCCAGTCAGAGCCCCTTCAAATTGGTTCTGGTGTCCTTTTGACTCGACACCATTAGTATGTGATTATTTCTTTGCCTTCTGGCACAAGAAGATGGCCCAAGCCTCATTTTGTGTAGTTCTTTCTCCAGAGCAGTAATCAGCCCCAGGTCTTGGTCCAGGTTCACTTTTTTTTTTTTTTTTTTTTTGAGACACAGTCTTGCTCTGTTGCCCTGGGTAAAGTGCTGGGGCATCAGCCTAGCTTACAGCAACCTCAAACTCCTGGGCTCAAGCAATCCTCCTGCCTCAGCCTCCCGAGTAGCTGGAACTACAGACATGAGCCACCGTGCCTGGCTAATTTTTTCTATTTTTGGTAGAGACGGGGTCTTGCTCTTGTTTAGGCTGGTCTTGAACTCCTGACCCCAAGTGATCCTCCCGCCTCGGCCTCCCAGAGTGCTAGGATTACAGGCATGAGCCATCGTGCCCGCCCTCAGGTTCACTTTTGCTAAGGTGAAAGCTTCTGTGCTGACAGTTTCCTGGGAAGAGTGCAATCCCAGGGAAGGCAAGGAGGTTTAAAAATGAAAGGGGAAGTGAGGCAGAGGAGGAGGTGAAATACGGTAAGCGGGGGTGGCTTTAGGCTGCTGCAGCTTCACAATAAGCAGCCAGTCGCTGGAACGCTCGGAGCCTCTTGAGACGGGGGCATGGAACGCCTGCATCTCAGGACAGCCTCCCCTCACAGCCATAGGGGAACCTGAGCCCCACGTGGCCTGTCCAGCCAGCGTCTAATCAAGGTGGTCTCTCTCGGCACTCACTGCTGTGCACGGGGATTCTGTGTGTGCTGGCGGCAGTGATCGTGGGCACAGCCTTACAACCAAGACAATAGAGTGACATGAGAACATGGTTAGGGCCGCACTGACCAGGAAGCAAGGCAAACGGCCAAGGCCCACTGGTGTGGGGGCCAAGAGGACCTGGGGTAGTGCGTGAACTGGGTCTGGTCCATCCACCCCGTCCACCTTTCAGACTCTCAGACACACTCACATCCTCTTGCAGTGCTCAGATCTCATATGGGACACATTGTCCACACTCCTTTCCTTAGAGGGGAGGTGCAATCCAGTTCTTTCAGATGATGGCCAATGGCAATTTCCTCGGGAGACTTGAAAAAATTTAGCCAACAAAGCTACAGTCCCTACTGCTGTAGCTGGTCCAATGGTCAAAATTTATATTCATCATCTCACTCTTCCACCACCCATTTGGTTCTGCAATTTCCAGTTTAGTGGAATCTCTGTTATGTACCCTGGTGAAAGCAGCCCTGCCTGGGTACCAAGACCTCTAATCCTACAGAATCTCTGGTGGCAGGAACAGGAAGCTAAAATTCTACGCGTCTTTACAGGGAGTGATAGTGAGGCCATCAAACCTACTTTCACCACGGGGCTTCTGGACCATGTCTGTTAGCACCATAGATTGGTTCTGGTTCAGTGTAGGTGCCACACCCAGTGTGCTGACTTGCAAGGTGTCCCTGATCTGGCCTTTTAGCTGAGACTTCACCAGGCCGGTTGTCTGGGTGATAAGGTACCTGGAAGACTACTGTATCTTGTGGTTTTGAGCCTGATGTGTCATACCTGGTGGGTAGTCAAATGTGCTCTTTGGCCTGTGACAATGTAATATAGGGTATCATGTCAAAAGATGAGGCGTTCTGTGAACCTCAGGTGGTGGTGTTGTTAGAGGCACTGTAGGAAAACAGGTATGACACAATAGTCTCACAATATCAGACAACATACTGAACAAAAAAAATGGCAGAATGACCTGGTGAAGTTTCAGCTAAAAGGCCAGCTCAGGGACACCTTGCAGGGTTGGGACACCGGAGGTGACACATGGACTATTGTCTTTTTCCTTTCTGTCCCCTGACCAACAGGCCAGGCCATTCACTACCACCAAGGAGTCCATGTGTTCACACAGTAAGCCAATGTACTGCTGGCAGCTCTGCCCACGGGGAGGATTTTCCTTCACTATTTTTTCTGGGAGCCACCTCTACATGGGGCTGTAATGTGGCACAGTTCATTTCTGGCTAGAGTCAACATTATATTAATGTTCCTAGAGCCAGGTCCAAGTCCTGTTGGGTGGCTCAGAGGACTCAGAGGATGCCAGTTTCAAGTGGGGCCCACAGGCAGAAAAAGGGCTCTCCAGCATGTTCAGGCAGTTGTACAAACTTCCCTGCCACCTAGGATGGGGGACCCAGCAGATCTGATAATGCGAGAGGCATCCATGGTCGATAATGCTGCATGGGTTCTAACAGACTTCAGTAGGAGAGATGTAGTGGAGACCCCTGAGGTTCTGCAGCAAGGACGTGCTTTGAGTCTGGTGAGCTCTTGAACCCCGTCAGAGACTAAACGCTTGGCCACGGGACACCAAAAGACTGCACTGTACCACAGATGTTCATTGTGATCTGACTATTACAGATCCAGTGAGTCATGTGGATATAGCAGTAATCCACTGTCTGATAAATTGATACAGTCAGGATTCAGCACAAGTAAGTGACATGAGCAGGTGGCCCTGGCTCTCACAGCACACCTACCTCTTTTGCACCAACGCATTTCAGAACAGAGGAACAATAGGGAAGCTCTCTTGCTTTCCTTGCCATGTAAAGGACTGCATTTGACCTCCCTGTTATTAGGGATAAAGAAAAAATTAATTCACCATATCAACAGCCACGGATCAAGTGTCAGAGGTGCCACAAGTGGCACAGTAGCTGTGCTGCAGTTGGGGCTGCCACCTGGTTAAGTTTTCAGCAACTTACCACCACCCTCCATGATGTGTCTGGTTTTTGTAAAGGCCGGAAAAGTGAATTGAATTGACTAGAGATGTGATGGGAGCCACTGTCATGCATCCTTTAAGTCCTCGAAAGTAGCAGTAATCTCTGTAATTCCTCTTAGAATAAAGTATGGCTTTGGATGTACTGTCTTGGCCAGGACAAAGGGTAGTTTCCACATGGCCCTTCCTGTCAAAATGACTTTTACCCTATGAGCCAGGGAGCCCAGGTGAGGGATCTGTTACCTGTTAAGTACAATCATCCCGACTCTGCATTCTAACCAGAGTTATAACTGACAGCCAGAGAAATAAACTAGGGGTGGATTCATGGACTTTTCCCCTAGTGTAAGTTACCCTCGCAAAAGGCAACAGGTCTCTTTGGGGAAAGATAAATTATAAGTTCATATTGGTATTTCCAACTAAAATTAAAGATTACGGAGTCTTAACTCATTTAGGTTTTTACTTGTGTCTCTAGTCTTTTGTGCTGAAAACCCTGGTTCATAATCACATTAATAAAAGTACATACTTGCCAGTCCTCCAATATACATAGGATAGTTTCATAATGACAATACCGACAGTCTGCTCTCTGTGGGAGACTGTATCATTGCTCACCCATATTTGGTACCAATCTCCGCAGAGGCTTATACTTCCCTGCCCTTTTGAACTCAGGCTATGTGACTTTCTTTGGTCAATAAAATGAGATGAAATAAGAGTGACCTTCGTCATTTACAGGAAGAGGGTTTAAGAGCCTGAGTCCCTTTTCCCTCTGCCTCTATGATTGGCACAATATTCCAGACAGACGCTCTTCCCCCAGCCTGGGTCACGGAGGGAAGACAACACACAATAAACATGTAACATGGGTGAAAAGAATCTTTTACTGCTGAAGGCACCATGATTTGGGTTTATTTGTTACTACAACATAACATTATCTAGTCTATCCTGATTTATAGACCCTTGAATGCAGTTTAAGATTTCTTCATGGTTCTTTTCAGTCCTCAGGATATATATCCCATCAAGGATATATTATCAAAATAGTATTGTACAGAGTTGTTTGCAATAACTCTTCTTTGTGTGGCTAAATCACCTACCTGATAAATAATTATTATCATTTGTTTCCATTGTTCCAACTTTTATAAATTTCCTTTACATCTTTCTTTAATTTTATTTTTGATTTGAAACATTTACATGGTTCCAAAGTCAAAACATACAACCTATTACACTTCAGTTCAGTCCAGGGTTCATCCTGCCCCTCTACTCTTTTCCTTCCCCTCTATATAGGTCTCCATGTTTATTGTTTTTTTGGTTTATCCTCCCATTATTACCTTTTGGTAATATAAGCAACTATATTTCTTTACTCATATACCCTCCTTTCTAAAACAAAAGATAGCATATTAGAAACACTTTTCTGTACCTTGTCTTTCTTAGTTAATGATATATCCTGGAAATTACTTTATATAAGTATATGTGTAGAGAGATCTTTCTGACTCATTTTTATGGCTGTATAATACTCCATTGAGTGGCTGCACCATAGTTTATCCAACCAGTCCCCTGTTGACGGACATTTGGATTGTTTCTGTCCTTTTACTGTTACAATTATTAGCAATGGATAGCCTTGCAGATAACATCACTTTGTATTTTCGCCAGTTTATTTTTGAGATAGATTCCTAGAAGTGAGATTGTTGTGTAAAAGGTTAGATGAATTTGTAATTTTGCTAGATGGTCCAAATTCCCTTCCATAATGGTTGTATCGTTTTGCATTTCCATCAGCAACCTTGGACAGAATCTGTTTTCTAATAGTCTTATCAACAGAATATATTGTCAGACTTTGGATTTTTGCCAATCTGATAGATGCGAAATGATACCTCACCTAATTTAAGTTACACTTTTCATATTCTGAGGAAGTTGAGGTTCTTACCATACATTCAGTGGCAATCTTCATCCCCTACCCAAACTGTTCATATATTCTGCACATTTTTCTGTAGGGTGGTTGTTGATTTTCTTCTCAATTTTAGAAGCTCTTTATCCTTTAGGAATATTAATCCTATAAGTTATATTTGAGATAATACAAAATGGCATGATCCCTGTGCAGGGAATTTGGGGACATCTAGCAAAATTACTATGCATCCTTCCTTTGACCTGGCAACCCCACAGAGACACTGGACTTGACATTGCCGAGCTCCTGAACCAGCAGCTGCTTACCTCTGTCCTTGTTATGCAAGAAAAATGAACCCTCAGACTGATGGTAGTCAGGTTTTTTCTTTGTTTTTGTTAATCGAAGATACTTTCCTACATTAATATATACATCAGTTTTTATACATATCAAACTATTGTAAATATTTTTTAAATGCTTTTCTCTGCCACCAAGCAGGTCAAGAACATCTATCTGTTCTCTCCAATCTCTACCTGTCACCTCTCTCCTCCTCATTTATCTCTTATATTTTCTTCCATTTTTTCCCACCATGATGCTAGTCCTACCTAGTAATTTAACTATTAAAAAGTAGGTTCTGGCCGGGCGCGGTGGCTCACGCCTGTAATCCTAGCACTTGGGAGGCCGAGGTGGGCGGATCGTTTGAGCTCAGGAGTTCGAGACCAGCCTGAGCAAGAGCGAGACCCCATCTCTACTAAAAATAGAAAGAAATTATATGGACAGCTAAAAATATATATAGAAAAAAAAATTAGCCAGGCATGGTGGTGCATGCCTGTAGTCCCAGCTACTTGGGAGGCTGAGACAGAAGGATCCCTTGAGCTCAGGAGTTTGAGGTTGCTGTGAGCTAGGCTGACGCCACGGCACTCACTCTAGCCTGGGCAACAAAGTGAGACTCTGTCTCAAAAAAAAAAAAAAGTAGGTTCTGACACACAATCTAACAGGGGTATCCCAGTGCACAAAAAAAGAGTTCCCAAGGCCGGGCGCGGTGGCTCATGCCTGTAATCCTAGCACTCTGGGAGGCCGAGGCGGGTGGATTGCTTGAGGTCAGGAGTTCGAGACCAGCCTGAGCAAGAGCGAGATCCTGTCTCTACTAAAAATAGAAAGAAATTATCTGGCCAATTAAAATATATATAGAAAAAATTAGCCAGGCATGGTGGCACATGCCTGTAGTCCCAGCTACTTGGGAGGCTGAGGCAGTAGGATCGCTTGAGCCCAGGAGTTTGAGGTTGCTGTGATCTAGGCTGACGCCATGGCACTCACTCTAGCCCGGGCAACAAAGCAAGACTCTGCCTAAAAAAAAAAAAAAAAAAAGAGTTTCCAGAGAAGAAGAAAAGGAGGATGAGTGATTTTACTTTATTTTTCTTCCTCTTTCTCTGGAATGAGCCCACTGAGAATAGAGGGTGGATACCTTGGTGCTGGGGACAGCATGGCTGCTGTGACTCTGTCTGCTCCAGTAGTGTCCAAGGCGATTGTGGAATTGCTTGGGATACGCGCAGAGGCTGGGCCCCGTCGGGCCTCCTCCTGTGCCAGCTCAGGGCCTCCTTGGCTGTGTGTCCTCTTTGGCTACCCCCCAACGGCCATATAAATTGTGTACCTTCTCTCACTGACCTCAGTGGAGTCCACATACTTCAAGAGAGTCTTATGCTTGGGCTCAGCTTATGGCTGTGCTTATTGTTTCATATAGAAGATTCCAAATTCAGCACTAAAGTCTATAGACTCTACCCTATAGAAATAAAAGCACTAGTACCTAAGAATTTATATTATTGAATATAAACATTTCAATGTCATTTGTAGTGGCCAAAAAAAAAAAAAAAATAGAAGCAACATAAATGCTTATCAATAGGTCCGACAAATAGTGGTACATTCATACAATGGGGCATTTTTTATTGCTCCTTAGAAATGAGTTAGAGCTGGATCTATTGCCCTGGAGAGATGGTAGGATATACTATACTTCAAGAGCTACCATGGTGAAATATGTACTGTGTTTCTCTTTTTTTTTTTTTTCTCTCTCTCTCTATTTTTTAAGAGACGAGGTCTCCCTATGCTGCCCAGGCTGGAGTGAAGTAGCTGTTCACAGGCATCATCATAGCTCACTGCAGCCTTGAATTCCTGGGCTCAAGTGATCCTCCTGCCTCGGCCTCCCAAGTAGCCGGGACTACAGGTATCTGGCTTTCTCTGTACTTCTTAAAAGACAAAAAGAAAAAATTTCCTTATTTGTGTCTACAGATTTGTTTATATTTTTGAATATTTTGGGAATATGTTGGGGCTCAGTTTGTTCCTGTGTAAATTGAGGATAAGAATAGTACCTCCCTCACAAGGTTGTAGTGAGGATTAAATGAGCCGCAGTAGGTAATATGGTAAAACAACGCTTGCCTTGCAATAAACATTAAGTAAATGTTTACTGTTATTATTGTTTTACGTGAACATAGGTAAATATGTAGAGCGATGTTCTCAGGCTGTTAATACTGGTTACAGTGCGGGGGGAGAGAAAGAAGAGAGGGAGATAAACTGTGATTTTTGCAAAATGGAAATATTATTTATGGTAAGAATTAAAGTGAAATTGCAGAAATTAACAGTCTAAGTTATATCTATGACAGTATAATGAATATGGGAAAACTGTGTATATGGGTGGAAAAATTAAAATATTGATTTAATTAGGTGACTAGAGTGTGGGCCATTTGTATCTTAAATTCTGCAACTATTTCAATGTTGTTTTTCCTATCAACTGTTTTAAAAGAGGGCCTAGCATAGCTCCTGGCACACAGATGCTCAACAAATGGCAGCTATTTCTATAATAGTTTTATTCTGAGAATGGCTCCCCTAGCATCTTCCTGTCTTTGGGCTCTCTCCAAACACGGCAGCCCTGCACGGCAGACCTTAACGAGTTCCTCCCCACTTCACTGCATCGCTGCTTGGTTTTTCTGTTTGCAGAGTTGAGTTGGTTCTGTGACACTAAGTAGCCACGATGACCTTGACATAGGGAGGTTATTCTGAATTATCCAGGTGGGTCCAAAGTCACCACAAGGATCCCTGTGAGAGGGAAGCAGGCGGGTCAAAGTTAGGCGAAGATGATGTGTTGATGGAAGCAGAGATTGGAGGGATGCATCACAAGCCAAGGAATGTGGGCAGCCTCTAGACGCTGGACGAGGAAAGGATGGTCTCCCCTGGGGTCTCCAGAAGGAACCTTAACAATACCTTGAGCCCCTCACAAGGCTCATTTCAGACTTCTGACCTCCGAAACTCTAAGAGGATAAATTTCTGTTGTTTTAAATCACTAAGTTTATGGTAATTTGTTTTAGCAGCAATGCAAAACTAATATAGGAACCTTGGGTAAAACAATCCATAATACCCTGGTTTCCTGCATAATCCTATTTTGCATGACTGCAGCTGAATATCACATTGTTCTTTCTCTTTGAATTCCTCCTATAAAGAAATCCTAATATCTTTTTAGGCAGATGGATGCCTTGGGCAGACTAGGGCAAAGATTTATGCTCAGAAAGGCAACTGTTTACATATATGCAAACAACAAAAACAAAGGCACTGGAAGGAAATACACCAAAATATTAACAATGATGAAAATATCAACTCATTTCCTGTCTTGAAGTTTTGTGGATTTTTCCAAGGGTCTCTAACAAACAGGCATTTCTTTTGTAATTTAAAACATAATTTTAAGTGATTAGGTATGAGATCATCTAAGTACTCACGCCATTCTCTGGTACCCTAGTAGTTAGCATAAGGGTTAGACCACTGTGAGCTGGAAGGGGTCAGGGAAGGTTTCACGAAGCAGGCAGGAATCTGAGCGCAGCCTGGCAGGGTATTTGAGAGGTACAGCAGGGTGCAGAAGTCATGCCTGGCAGGGGCATGTATGAAAGTGAGCCAAGAACAAGAGTGTATTTTCCTAGGTTAATAAATAAACCCATTTGACTCAAGAGGAACATCAGAAGAGAATATAGTGACAGTACAAAGAAAAAATAATAATTTATCCATTTGTGCTGGATACTGTAGTAAATGTTTTGCTGCATTATCTCACTTATCTCATATCTCCCAACAATCTCATGAGACAGGTTCTGGAATTATCCTAAATGTATAGATGAAGTAATGGAAAAAACATAGATGCCATGTAACTTGCCAGCAAGTGGTAGAGTCCAGACTTGAGCCACAAAGGCACTACCGAGTTTATGTTTGAGAGGTGAATTAGAGAAGTTTAGGTGGGATAAGAAACTCTCAAGGCCTTGAAATACCAGGTGTGTTCATTTTCTATTGCTGCATAACAAATTACCACAAATGTAGCAGTTTAACAGGACACTCACAATGTCATAGTCTGTAGGTCAGAAGTCCAGGCAGCTCATCTGGGTTTCCCCTTAGGGTCTTGTAGGCTAAAATCAAGGGTGTTGACCAGACTGGGCTCTTATCTAGAGGCTCTGGGGGGAAATCAGCTTCCAAGGTCATTTAAGTTGTTGGCCAAATTCAGTTTCTTGTGGTTGTAGGACTGAGATTCCCATCTCCTTGCTGGCTGTTGTTGAATTCTTCTTTTTTGTTTGTTTGTTTTTATTTTTTTATTTTATTTATTTGTTTTATTTCAGCATATTACAGGGGTACAAATGTTTGGGTTACATATATTACCTTTGCCCCACCTGAGTCAGAGCTACAAGCATGTCCATCCCCCAGACAGTGCGCACCGCACACATTAGGTGGGAATATACCCATCCCCTCCTCTCCCCCAATCTGCCTGACACCTGATGAATGTTACTGTCATATGTACACATAAGTGTTGATCAATTAATACCAATCTGATGGTGAGTACATGTGGTGCTTGTTTTTCCATTCTTGTGATACTTCACTTGGTAGAATGGGCTCCGGCTCCATCCAGGATAATACAAGAGATGCTAGATCACCATTGTTTTTTGTGGCTGAGTAGTACTCCATGGTATACATAAACCTCATTTCATTAATCCACTCATGTATTGATGGGCATTTGCGTTGTTTCCACATCTTTGCAATTGTGAATTGTGCTGCAATAAACATTCGAGTGCAGATGTCTTTTTTATGGAATGTCTTTTTTTCCTTTGGGTAGATGCCCAGTAATGGGATTGCTGGATCAAATGGTAGGTCTTTTTAGCTCTTTGAAGTATCTCCATACAACTTTCCACAGAGGTTGTACTAGTCTGCAGTCCCACCAGCAGTGTATGAGTGTTCCTATCTCTCCGCATCCACGCCAACATTTGTTGTTTTGGGATTTTTTGGTAAAAGCCATTCTCACTGAAGTTAAGTGATATCTCATTGGGTTTTGATTTGCATTTCCCTGATGATTAGAGATGTTGAGTATTTTTTCATATGTTTGTTGGCCATTAGTCTGTCTTCTCTTGAAAAGTTTCTGTTCATGTCCTTTGCCCACTTTTTAAGGGAGTGTTTGATTTTGGCTGTTATCCAATCCTTCTAATGCTTCTAATTTCTGAATTCCTCTTCTATTACTAAGTAAAAAAAACCTCCAAAGGGCTTGCTTGATTAAATTAAGCCCACCTGGATAAGCTCCTTTTTGCTGTACAACATAATTATGGGGGTGATAGCTCAACCTATTAACGGGTTCCACTCGCGCTTCAAGGGCAGTGGATTATTCAAGGATGAGTGTCCCTGGGTCATTCTTTGAATTCTGCCTATCCCCACCAGGTTAGGGATTTTGCTTTTTGTCTTGGCCAAGGAGAATCGCTGGAGGTTTTGTAGAGGGATGTGCCTTGCTGAGCATGGGGTTTTAGAGAGATTACCGGACATTAGTGTCTAGTTGGGACTGAGATGAGTGAAGAGTGAAGACAGGGAGACCAAGAGAGCAGGGGAGAGGTGACGAAGGCCGAGAACAGGACAGGCTCACAGGGAGCTGAGAGGAGAAGACAGATGGGAAAGAAATTAAGGGGAGAGGCTCACCGGGGCCTGGTGATTCATTCTGCAGGACTCTTGACCTTTTGGAACACTTTTGTATCCATAATTTCCTCTGACCCTCATTACACACCTGTGAAGCAGAAGGCATCATTCTCTCCATTTGACAAAGGAGGGAACTGGCAAGTCCCTGAACATCACTGTGCCTCAAAGGTCACGCTCTGGATCTGTGGCCCAGGCCAGCAGACTCAGCCCTGCTCTTCCTGGAGCTCAGGAAAAGGAAATTGTGCAGGATAGACTTATGGCCTCAGGACCCCGGGCCACCCTCGTTCCTGACATCTACCTTGCTGGGGCCCGCAGGCAGTTCCTTCCCAAGGGGAACATCAGGGGAATCTGATTGACAGGCATACGCTAAGGATAGGAGAAATTTCCACTACATTCCCGGAGACCCCATATTCTCAGTGAGGCTGTGAAGGGCAGAGGGGAGGCAGAGAGACGATTTTCTTCATCTCCGTAGGTGGGAAGGAGAGGACTTTTTTTTTTTTTTAATTAATTATTGCTTTGGAAAGGGAATGAAGGGGAAAGAGAATGTGAAGGGAGTGTGGAAAGAGAGCAAAAGGGATGTGGAGTACCCAGTGACACTGTTGATTATGGGTGATACAGGTCTACAGAAGGAAAACGAGGCATCGCAGAGACGCAAAAAGAAAATAAACAAACAAAAAAAACCCTCATAATCCTGCAAGGCAGAAATAACACCTTTTTAAGATTTAGGAGCCAAAGTTTCCAGGTTTTGTATGTGACTATGTGCATCCTATAACAAGTACCTACTGTTCTAGAATCTGCTTTGCGGTTGGTCAACACTGATGACAGCTGTCAGGGACAGGCGCCTGAGGCCAGTCTGAATGGCCGCCTCTCCTGGCAGATTCCAACAGGGCTGTCCCCCCAACCCTTGAGCAGCAGACAGGAGAGTAGCAGGCAAGCCCAGCAGGGGTCTTCGCCCCGTCCGGGAAAGCAGTCCACTTAGCCTGCCCTAGGCTGTCTATTCTTAAGAAACAAATCACTCAAAAAAAAAAAAAAAATCACTCCATTAAGAAATCTAGCCCAGTAATCTCAGCCCTCACATGCTTGCTTTTTCTCCACTCTGCCTGAATAGGAGAAAAGCAAAAAGGAGAATTTAAAATGGCACGTATTGATTGGCTTGGCTCACCAAAAGAGGGCACTTTTACTAGCTTTTCAAATTACAATTTATTCAATAGTGAAAAAGTAACTCAATTTGAGAGAGACACCCCTTAAGAGTTGCTTTTTCTCCACATAAATTATGTCATTACCATTGTTCACTCATCATTCTCTGGAAGCCACTGGGCAAAGCACAGTTCCTGGCACTTAGGAGGCAATCAATAAAGGTTGTTGAATTAATGAGACTATAACTGGCAGGGAAGTTCAAATTCCAGAGACTTGGGAAGTTCGATGTATGCAATGAGTTGAATTGTTAAGATTTATCCCCTTTGGTCAGTACTAAGACGATCACAGGGTTTAGAATCAGCAGGAACTAGGTTCCGAAGGTGCACCTTTTTAGCTCTGGGAATGCTTCACATCTCTGAGCCTTGGCTTTTGTGTTAGTAACAGGGTAGACATCTCTCTTGTGTGTCTGTGGTGTGGGGGTGAGGGAAAACTTGCCCTTTCCCCTGAAAGCTTGCTGAAAGATCAACTCACAACTAAGGCAGATTAATAAGAGAAAGGTCTGTTTAACATGAGCATGGGGAGAATCACAGAGTGATTGTGCAATATCCCAATGAAGTTCAGATATTTTTATACCTGTCCTTTTGGAGGGGTGGGAGAGATGAGCAGGACAGGTAATTCTGTTTAGGGGAAATAAATGGTTGTGTAACAGAGAAAATGGCCTGAAAAGGGGTAAAAATGTTTTCTATCTCTTCAAAACCCCCTCACACTTTTTGAGAACTAAAACCTATATCCCTGCCTGAGGCCAGTGGTCAGGAGGGCAGGGGAGGGTCCTGAGGGTGAAGCAGAAAAGCTTGTGATCTCAAATTAATTCCAACAACACTGATAGAGTGGCTTCTACGTCCAAGGCTCCAAGGTAAAAAAATCATACGCTACATATGTGTCACTGTCAGGGTCCTGCAGGAAACAGATGGCACAGTTGGGGTAACTGGGAGAGTCTAATCAGAGACTAATTACGAAGGTGTGGCAGGGTTAAGGGAAACCAATAAAGGTGATGAAGTCCCCTGGGGCTAGGAGTACTGGAGAGCTGTTACCACTCCTGGGCTGAAAGACTAAGGGGAAAAAGTAGTTCCCAAAAGAAAAAGACAGCTATAGCTGCATCTAGATATGGAGCTACAGCTGGATTGGAATCTGGAACTGGAGCCATGAGAATGGGCTGCTTAATAGGAGCTTGAGAGGACCACAGCCACTAGCCCCGCCCAGACTGGGCCTGGCACGGAGGGAACTGGGGGAATACATACTGCCCTCTCTCTTTCCTTCCATCGCTGACCGTCTGTTGGTGCATTTCAGTGCTGTACTATTGGAAACCAGAGCGGAAGGCCCACATATGCAGTCCACTGAGATCAAACTCCAGGGCACAAGGCAGGGAGAAGAAGGCTGATTTATAATCAGAAACATATTTGGTCTTTGTCCCCAATCTAGGCACAGAGCTCCTAAAACCCTTGGGATTTCCTAAGTAGTAGGAGTGATAAAGGAGAATGGAGTATCTTGTATTATTTGTAACCAGCCCCTTTCGACCAGACCTTTTATGTTAATGAGGTGACTTTTGAAATCTCAAACCCTCGCCCCACCCGACCCTGACCTCTGGGGAGAGCAGAGGAACTGGAGATTGACTTGATCACCAAAGGCCAGTGATTTAATCAATCACGCCTATGTAATGAAGCCTCCATAAAAACCCAGAAGGATGGAGTCTGGAGAGCTTCCAGGCAGGTGTGCGCGTGGAGGCGCTGGGAGGCCTGGAGATGACCTGGACGCTCCTCCTCCCTGCGCAGACCTCACTCTGTGCACCCCTTCCCTTTGATCATTCCTGAGTTTTATCCTTTTATAACAAATCTAATAGGTAAACTGTTTTCCTGAGTTCTGTGCTATTCTAGCAAGTGGTTGAACCTGAGGGGGGGTCCACAGGAACCTCTGATTTATAGTCAGTAGCACAGGTGACAACCTGAACTTAAAATTGATGTCTAAAGTGAGGAAGTCTCGTGGGACCCAATTCTTAACCTGTGGGATTTGAAGCCATCTCCAGGTAGAAAGTGTCGGAATTGAGTTAAATTATAGGGTACCAAGTTGGTATTTGCCAAGAAGTGGAGAATTGCTTGGTGTGGTCCCCCGACATCTGGTCACAGAAGTGCTCCGTGTTAAATGTGAGTAAAGGGAAAAACAGCTGCTTTTTCCTATATAAGTCAAGAGATGGGCAGGGCGGGGAGGAATGGAGAGTGTCCGGCACAGCGCATGATTCTACTTGCTCATGATCACACTCTGAGGTGGGTATGATTGTGCCCACTTTGGAATGGTAAAACAGAGGCCCACAGTAGTGCAGTCACTCGGCCAAGCTCACATGCTTTGTTAGTGGCCAAGCCTGGACTAGCGTACAAATCCTGACTCCCAATCCAGTGCTCATGTCACCTCCCACACCCGCCTCCCAGAAAGAGAGCCTGTTTTCTCCTTTGGCTTCTGGGTTCTTCTCGGGAATGATGAGACCCCGGTGGAAAAGAACTGCCTTTCTATGAAGCAGAATGAATTCTGCAAGTGCAGGATTGGAAGTTGGGTGCCAGAGATAGGGATTTTCTGTTTGAGCCTTTTTAGAATGGAAAGAGAACCAGCTCAGCAGTCAACAGGGCTGAGTCCTGGGTGGGCCCCACCACCAACAGGTATTATTTATTGAGTCTCTGCCAAGTGCCAGGCACTGTGTTAAATGCTTCACAGTCATCCTAACCCTCCAAGAAGCCTATTATTTCTGTTTTACTGGCCTGAAAACTGAAGTGCAGAGAGCTTAAAGTACTTGTTAAAGGTAGAAATAGGATTCCAAATCAAGTCTGTCTAGCTGCAAAGGCCAAGCTCCTTCCTTTACTCTAGCAGTTGTCCTTTGGAAGTCTGCAAGCTGATTTTTTTTTTTTTTCCTACTTGGACCTGAAGAATTTTGTAAAGAATTAAATCAGTGGCCAACACCATAAAATTATACAACTTCACATAAAAATCTAGATATCTGACTTCTGTTGAAAAAAATGGAAGGTCAGAAGCCCTGGGATAACATTCTTACATGGCAATAACTGGATGTAACCGAGTAACAGCTGCTCCTTTTAGATGGGAGATTTGCTCTCATTTTTGCCACAGTCCACACCCCTCTCTATTGCCTCCAATACTGAGACTGAGAATCAGTTGTTGCTTACCCTGCCTGGACAGTTGGTTCTTTTACACTCAGTCCACTCCACTTATTTATGTTGCCTGCTTGATTCCGGTAGGCATTTGGGCTTGTGTCTCCAACGTGCCTACTTCATCAATGGTACAAGATAATCTATTCGAGTGGGAGAAACAAATATTGGACCATCTATTTTCATTAATATATCTATGGTCACATTCCTTTTTAATATTTACTTTCATGTTTCATAATATACTTAATACGTTGATACAATAGTCATGGTTATAATTTATAAATAAATTACGAATAGACACTGAGTATATTTGCTCAGAATCATTTTTCCAGTAGGACTCCAAGATAGAAGAGTTTAAAGATCACTGCTGTCAATCACCTCATTTACACCAGCTGTGAGACACTTTGAAAGTCTCTTTGACTTTCTGGACCTAGATTTTTTTTTCATTTGGAAAATGGAGATATTGGTACTGTCTACCTTGAAGGATTGTTTTAAAATTCCAAACACCCAGCAAACTGTAAAGTGCTGAGCAATAATAGCAGAAAGCCACCCTGGGAGAAGGCAGTGGGTACAGCATGTGGTGGCTGCTCCTCTCATGCTAATGTCGATCTGGAAGCGGGCTTGGAAGGCTCCCTGCAGGGTGTGGAGTCATAAAGCCAGAGCTTCTGGCCGACCTGGCCCAACCCCTGCACAGCAACAAGGATTGATTTTCAGGTTCATTAGTGCTGTTGATGCGCTGCTAGGGAAAGACAATAGCCCTGCTCTCATTAAAGAGAAGCAGCTGCCCCATTTCTGTTCACCTTCCCCTCACCTCCAGCCTATACCTGGTCTCTCAGGGAGAACATTTTCCATTTCCTTCAAACCCACTGGCCTCCTTTGTCCCTGGGTTCATTCTGGCTTGGGGAGAGTCAAGATTTAATGGCGCCTCAAACACAAGTGAGGGTGTCAGCTGAGTGCACGCCTTGGTTGTGGTCATGACAAGGCTCCGGGACAGGATGCCCCAAGCGCTCGCTTCTTGCATTCCAATGACCAAGGATGATTTTAGAATTGCTGAAATCCCCAATGTACTGAAAGGTCAAATTATCCAGGACCACAGCCTGTGAAGGAGTGGAGCAAGGAGGACCAAATATCATACTCTATCCAGGACCAAGAACTTTCAGTGCTAAAACCATACCGTTCACGGAAAGCTGGGATAATTGGACATCCTAGATGGAGCTGGAATCTAAACCCCTGCAATCTGTCTCCAAAGCTCACACGCAAAACAGCTCCTCTAGAGAGCCTTGGATGAGGACAGTGAGAGCCACTGGAGGTGTGTGTAATGTGACAGGCAGTGCGCACCTACAGGGGGAAGGAAAGAGGCAAATGTAGGGACAGGTTCTCAGTGTTGTTTCTATGTCTGCCTTAAGGAATGGCAAGAGAGAGTAGAGAGGGTGGTCTCCATACTCACCCAGTTTGCAAAATGATACTCCAGTAGAAGAGAGCCAGGACCTGTGTAGACCCTAAAAGCTACTGTTTATGGGGCATCTTTACATTTACTTCGGTCTAAACTCTTATGGGTAGGTTTTTACAGACGAGGAAACCAGTGCTTTGAGAGGCTCAGGAATCTTCTCAATGTCTCCAACTGAAAGTGGTAGAGTCTGCACTTGATCTCAGGTGTGCTTGCCTCCAGGGTCTGTACTTTTAACCACTAGGCACAACACTGTCTCCCCAAGGGGACTTTAAAAAAAACATGGATCATTTCAAAGTATTATTATTATCATTATAACCCAGGAGCTAAGAGGAGTGGGGGTAGGTAGGTAGGTAGGAGCTTTGTTCAATCTTTCTGTGCCTTTTGAGCATACAGTATTTTCCATTATTGGTTGGCTGGGGTTAAGGTAAGGAGAGGGGCCAAAGTTGAGAGTCTTATATTTCTGACTTATTAACACCTGATCAGGAGAGAACATCAAAGCTTTCAAGTGCGATGGAGGTGTCTGTGGATTTCAGTTACCTACCAAAACCCTCCACCCCAAATCCAGATGGGGGAGCCACCTGAACATTGAGCCTTTGTGTATGGGGGTAGGGGACGGATGGAGTTGCCACACATTCATTGGTGCTACTGATTGTAAAATGACAGGCTTTGTAACACTGCCTATGGGCATGCACTAAAATTAAAGTCTTATTTAAAATACATAAGACAGACCAGTAGTCATTTAAATAGCTTAAAACAGTGTGAGACCCCCACCATCTGTAAAATACTACCTTGTTGGGAGATCCAGTCCAAAAAAAGAGTTTTTTCCTTGGTCCTGAGAGTACATGTAGCTTCAGTCTTCTCATTCCACAAACATTTCTTGAATTCTCCTATTAGCCAGGCACAGTGCTAGGTGCTGTGAGGAGATCAAGATGAGATTGACTAGGAAGGGTCTTTCCCTCATGGAGTCCCCAAGTCATTAAAGGTGGTAAGACACATACGAAAATTAATATACTGCTGAGTAGACATGAAGAAAGGGACAGCATTCCAGGCAGTGGGAACGGCCTGAGCAAAGATCCAGAGGATGTGAAACCAATACACTTGGGACTGGGAGGAGCCTAGCTTGGCTCACGGAGAACAGCGGGGACAAAGGAATATAGACTGCAGCTCCCAGCAGGGAAGAAGTATCCCTTGATGCCTGACCTCATTCCTTAAGATATGAAGATGTACAAGCCAGAAATAGGTCCCAGGAAGACCTAATGGTCAATGACAAGAGCTAAATGTGGATAAATTAAAACTCCTGGGAAAGTCACAAACTTGGGAATGCCAAAGCTGGGATACAAATGATCGGGTCAGAAGTTCAGCTGGGGTCTTGGCATGGGCTGCAGATCCAGTGCGTTTCAAAGACGAAACTAGAATTTGACTTAGATGTGGGCTGTGGAGGGTGGAAAGGATTTCAGGGGTTGGAGAGAAAGCCAAGGGCAGTCTGAGCACAGGGAACTGCCCGAAGAAAGGTGGGGAGGAGGGAAGCAGAAGGTAGCTTGGGGTGGGTGATTGCGCTGGTTTGACCAGAACCAAAGGGTCTTTCTTGCTCTAACTCCCCCGACCCTGGACAAGCGGACAGATCAGTGAGCTGAAGGGCAGCCCAGGTTTTGGAGGGTTGGGTTGAATTCCAGCTCGGTTCCTTTGCACCTCCCTCCGCCTCAGTTTCCTCACCTGCAGAAGGGCCTAAACAAGGCTTCCCTAGTGGAGATGCTGTAAGGACCGCAGCCTCTTGTCAGAGCGCTCTGGGTGCAAGTCCTAGTGAGTCTGCCTCAAGTAGCCTCGCCTTCTGCTCTGCAGCCCCCGGCAGCTTCCTCCGCAGGCCCCAAGGACAACACAAGCACCTTTTGGGGAAAGAAGAGAGTCAGGACTCCCCTGTGGCTTTTTGTAGACATGAGGAAACTTCCAAGAAGCCCTCCAAGTCACATGCTCATTTCTGAACCACTAGTGACAAAGGGGTGGGACTTCCCTTAGACCAATCAGGTCGGCTTCTGGAGCTGGGAGGCGGGGTCAGTCCCGGAGGCTCCTGGGAGCGGGAATCTCCGCACCCAATTTGCCAGGAGAGGGAGCACGCACCCCTAAGGGTCTGTTTTAGAGACAATTTGCTAAAAGCTGGTACGTGGATGCTCTCACTCCGCGGGAACATGCTGGCTGCTACAGCCAGGCTCAAGGTGCCTTTCCTTAATTGTATTATACTGCGGTCATTAAAACCTCTAAATAAAAGGGAGGGGAGAAGATGAAGGGAGATTCTAAGACAACCCAAGCAGCTCAGAGTGGTTCGTATCAAAACCATAACGTTGTCTATAAAGTTCTCTTAAATGCATATTGCATCAGACTTAAAAAAAAAAAAAAAAAAGCCTGTAACACTTCTCCCCTATTCTGCAAGGTATGTAACAACATATCCCTTTTCATTTCGTTCTCACGAACACCCCAGACTCTTGTGGGGAAGTTATAGGGTCCTTCCTGTTACCTCTTCTGTGCCATCTGGAGGGTCTTTACTCTTGGTGCCCTTAGTGATTGTGAACCTGGTAGAGGCCCCACTATCTGGGTACAAATCTCAGCTCCAGCACTTTATAGTTGTGTGAACTTGGGCAAGCTAGCCTCTCTTTCTTGCCTTATCTAGAAAAATAATAGTACCTAGCTCCTCAGGTTGGTATGATGATTAAAACAATTTGGTTTTCTCTGGCCTGTTGACAATGAGGAGAATTTTTGAATCTGGGTAGACTAGATTCTTGCCATTTCCTAACATCTCATTGAAGAGCAGAACATAGAACGGGGCTACGTGAAGTGAAGGAATGTGTACTTAATGAAAAGCATGTATTCCATAATTTAAAGAAATTACAGTATTATTACTTTCCATCATAGCAACAAGATATAAATAGATACTAATAAGTAAAATCAGGTTAGTTGCTGAAAATGTGCTATTCACAATAGGGTTGCATTATATAAATGTTTGCACATGTAAAAGTCCTTTAATACCCATGGACTTTAATTGCTGCATCGGCATAGAAAAATGCCAGCTCTGCCACTAATAGCTGTGTGAGCTCAGGCAATGCTTTTCACCTCTCTGAGCTTCAATTTCTTTGGCCATAAAAGAGACTAATAACATCTTTCTTGTAATAAAAGACCAGATGAAGTAATGTGTGTGAAAGGACTTTGAAGACTGGAAAGCACAGTACTTTTCTTAATTATTTAGTAATTATTGTAACTAACAATCATCCACAATAAAAATATATTCAAGGACAGCATAAAAACTTGAGCTTACAGTTTGAAATAGCAACCTTAAGAATGATCCAGAAATACTGAACTCGTGCTTTTTTTGTTTGCTTGTTTAAACAATGGGGTCTATAAATTGGAGACATTTAATCTTCTTTTTGAGACATTGTCATTTTGATTACGTCACCTTTGGTCTTCCTGGCATCTTCTTTAGAGACCAAATAGCAATTAGTGAATTGTTTCAGACAGAAATCTCGATGGTCCAAGCTCCTGGATTAAGGTAGCTCTCTTTATGAATGTATTTTCTGAGTAAACATGAAAACTGGATTAAACCAAGCACTTCATTGTGGATAAAGAAAATCGATATCCTGTGGGCTGGGCTGTTTATAGACTATTACATAAATGGATGCAGTATTTATACCTGCTCTCTCCGGCAATGGCTGTTAGCTCCTCACTTCAAGTTCATTCACATGGCCATCACAATGGAGAGCCAGTCATTGTGGGTTAAAAGCAACTAAGGTCAGACCCCTGCTGGCCTAGTCTGGCACTGCAGGGGAGGAAACACTCCAATTCTTATTAATGGGGAAACTGGCTACAGGAACAACAGCCGAGACTCCAAGGATTCAGTCTTGCCTCACTTTGTATTTAGGGTCCAATATTCCAAAGGTGTGCCCAAATGGGAACATGAAGAAAGGTCGGACTTGACTTACAGTGGAGAATGGTTCTTAAGGGAACTGGGGATCCTAATCTCCCTTCAGGGCAGTTGGGGCTTGGATGTGCCTGTCCCACAAGTTCACTCTTCATTGCTAACAGCACATTGCAACAACACAAGTTTTTCAGTACCTTTCACACTCGCTGTTGGTTGCACACGCTAACCTCCAGGGGGCGCAGCGGCTTTCTCCCAGTTTTTCCCTTCTGCCTCTCAAAGGCAAGGCGAGGCGTGATGACGAGTCAAGGGCAGAATGGAGCCCTCGAGGATGTGTGTGATGAGGCCACGGAACTAGGAGGCGGGGTTTGTGGGAATGAAAGTACCCAGAATTGTAACTCTTTCCCTTCTTGTGGTCTGCACTTCCTTTACTCTCATAAAACTGGAATAGTACGGGGTGTGCCTCTGTAAGGCCAAACGGAGTCCAGGGAAAAGGAAGCACAGAGCAGGAAGGGCCCAAACAAAACAAGAACCTCAGATGAAGAGAGCAAAGCTCTTGTTTGGGGGAAGGGGGTCTTGGTTGATGTTCCTGGTTGGCAGAAACCAGATGTAGCAGGAATAAGCTTAGAGAGTGGCAAAGTGGTGGGAGGCCTGGCTCCACTCCCAACCGAGTGTTTTTGGCTACAGTGAACAGGTAAAGGATTAGGACGGGGGAGTCCTGAGGGCTGGGGAAAGCCATTCCACCTTCTCTGCTTGAACATGGCCTAGTAGATGACCTTTCCTTCTTCTTCTCACAGCAGAAAGCTCTAAGGAGGGTTACCAATGGCCAAAAGTTAGGGTCTTAACTCATTTGGTTCACCCTACTGGCCCGGGGGCTTGAAGGTCACTGCAGCAAGATGGGGTTGTACCAGGAGCCAGGGTATCTTTCAACCAAGCCCCTCGAGCCTTTCCTCTGCAGGGTTTGTGCCTCTTCAGAGTTTGGCTTGAGTGACACAAATCCACTCTTCCCAGTAGAACAAAATCATCATCTGATTAGCATCCCAGAGAATGTTCTGTGATTGCAGGAAGGAAAGCTGTGATTGCCAATCTAAACTCGGAGGCCTCAGTGATTTTCAGAAGCTGTTTCATGAGCTAAGCAGGGAGTGAGGAACCCACCCTCCCACCCTCCATTTTCTGTAGTGTTCCTCTACACGGACAGATTCTAAGACACTTAGCCAGTCCCATTAGTGGATATTTAGGTCATTACCACATTTTTTGCCATTAAAAACAATTCTACATGAACATTTTTATGCAAAAAGCTTTGTGCCTTATTTCTTTCAGTTAGAGAAATGGGGTTTGATACCACCAAATTTCCTTCAAAAAATCTGTTTTATTCACCAATTTGTAATAATGCTAATATTGACAATAACTATTTTATCTTTTGATAATTGCCAGGCACTGTATTAAGCACTTCTCTTGCATTATCTTATTTGATCCTCTTATGTACTCAGTGTGCTAAGTTCTATTATTATCCCAATTTTAGAGATGAGGTGATGGAGGCACAGGACACAGAAGTTACTTGCTTAAAGTCACTTAGTAAATGCCAGACCCAGGCATTCTGATCCAGAGTCCATGCTCCCATTATTTCAAAGAGAACTCACCTCTATTTCAGGAAGAGGGAGCTTGGGTAAAAGGCAGCCACTGGGCCTGGGGAAGTTGGCCACTTCCCTAGGGAAAGGAAGTCAATTAGAAGCTTATTGTTGGGAATGTCACCATCTTGAGTCTTCATTAACAAATCTGTGAGTTTGGTGTTGATATAAAGACCCAAATTCAAGATCACAAAAGGATTTCACTCCAGCTGTGCCTATGCAACCTCTTTTTTAAATGCATAATTTGATCAACACAGTAGTTCCATTTAACCTGTGCCGAACAACTGGTTGAAGTGATCCCCCCACCCCCGCCCCCGCCAAGTTATGTCCTGGTATTCTGTCATGTCAGGATCATGAAATGGGATGGTGGATTGATCCAATTCGAGGGCACACTTGATGCTGGGCATTCCTAAAAGCAAAGTCACTCGATAGGTATTAAACATCACAAACAGGGACCACTCAGGAACTCAGGAATAGCTTTTCCAGGCACATTTGTTGTCCATGAGCTCCTGGGGACGATGCTCCCAAGAAAGGGCAGGAGGAAGCTAAGAAAAGGGGTGAGAAGGAGGAGACAGAGAAAAGACAGCTGACCCAGCAAGTGGGGATATTTATTTCTTACTGTTGCTAAATGCTCTTGTTACATTCCGGTGGGTCTATAATCTCCTAAGAAAATACCACCCTTCTGTCTCCTCTTACTTAGAAGGACATGAACTCTGTATGAGACAGCCTGTGACCACATGGGGAGTGTTGTGATCTGGGTGTCACGCATACTTTCTAGATGAGGAACGGAGTCCTCATTAAACCACCAGCCTGATGACACACACACACACACACACACACACACGCCTATGACACATGACACACGACCAGTCTGTTGGGGGAGGGGGGAGGGGTGGGTGCAAAAACTTCACTAAAATTGTAACGAGGTGGAGAAAATTATACTTCCAAGAACTCCTTTCAGGGAAATAATTGTGTAGGGTTGGAAGAAATACTTTGAAAGCCATTTGGAAGTGGGTGGGGTGAGACCCCAAAAAGAGTAGGCTAGAATAACAACAGATGGCTGCTAAATGGTCTTCTACAAAGCGGGTCAGGGCTTTCGTTTCTGTAAGCGTGGTATGCAGGGGGGGCACGGCCTCCGATGCCCTCCCCCACACCTGCCTCCATCCTCTCCTCTGAATAAATGCTGACCTAATATTTAAAGAATAGCAGTTTGGAGGGGTGCCAACTCATTATTCTTCCTGATGTGCCCATATTTCCCTCTGGCATTACACACACACACTCGCAGTCTAACTGGCACCTCCACCCGCGTGCTGCTGCCTGCCACACCGATGCCCCCACAAGGGCACCTGAAGCTTCCTCTGAGGCCTCAAGGCCAACATGCCAGGAAAGGCATGTGAGAATGGTTCATGGTCAACTGTTAGAGTTCAGGCACAAACTCCCATCTTTGGTGACCTCCTTACACCTCAGTTCCCCACTCACCATTAACCTGGGGTACAGCGGCCTGCTGATGCACCTGAATATCCTGGTGCTTGGTGTACTGGTGTGGCAGAGGTCGCAGTCAAGCAGGCCAGCACTGCCTTTACTTCCTGTGCTTGCTACAGTAAGTAGCCTTTAATGTTGTAGCCTAGAAAAGAAAACCGGGGGGGGGGGGGGGGGAGGGTGGGGAGGAGGAGAGAAAGAAAGAGAGAGAGCAGGGAGGGAACCAGAGGGAAAACCATACAGAGAAAACCACAGATAGAGAATGAGAGAGAACTGTAGCTTGTATAATAGCTTGTCAGAGCTGCACTCCATGTGACAGATGGTGCCACCCTGACAAGGAAGCTTGCACCTGTGCTGAACACTAATGCTGTGCAGGCCCCGAGACAGAACTGCAGCCTATCAAATGCTTCCTTTCAGAATCAAAGGAGAAAACTTGGGTATCTCCTAGAATGTTCTAACGTGGGCTCTTGAGTCGACTCACTAAACAGACTTTCTCTTCTGGGAGACAGTGGCCAAATCTGGATAAGAACTCAGGTCTCCCAACAGCCACATGACCTTAAGCAAATCCTTTAATCTATTTGGGCCTGTTTTCTCACCAGTTAAATGAGATGAGTTGGACTCATTTCTAAATGGTGTTTCTTAAAATTTTCACACAGTATACCAGAAAACCAGCAAATTGTTACACTGAAGCTCTACAATGCACATGAACATACTAAAAGCTCCAAGAAGTCCCATAGGGACTTCAGGTTTCTTAACATGTTTAGCTTTGTTTAGCCCACTGTTTTACTTCCCAGTGTACTTGACTACAGTACATTTTTTCATGGCTTGTGTACATTTGGGGAAATGCTGTTCTCTGTAAAGTATGAATCTGGCTCTCCTGGCATAGCCCCAGCACACACACATACACACATGCATGCACTCACATATATGCCTGTGCACACATGCATATTCATCCATGAACACACACATACACATGCTTACACACGGACAGGAAACAGATGACTTGGGACTCTCAGAGGAAGCATCTTCCTGTTCCCACTGTCACTTTTTACTTTGCTAATATCTTACAATGTTAGAGCTGGAAACAGAGATCCTCTCATTTAGTTGACTCTGCCCCTATTACGGTGGCTCCTAATGTTAGGAGTAGAGAGAGAGTAGGACATGCCAAATGCTGTACAGCTCGATAGTGGCAGAGCAGGAATGGGAATGAGGTTTCCCAATTCTCTTCCCTCTTCTCCTGGGAAGAGAGTGTGCCTTTTCGTGGTACCACTTGCTTTGGACACTCATTGTGGGGTAGATGTAGCTAAAGATGTCTTCCAGTTTTCGGCATTTAATATGGTATCTGGAGTAACTCTGGATATGAATGCTATCAAGATGTCGGTCAGTAAGTCCACAAATATTTTTTGAACATCTACTCTGTGTCAGGCAATTTTGTCAGCATTGGTAATACAACAGCAAACAAACAATACAACATTCAGAGTTACAGACATTACCCATACAATCAAATAAATACAAACAATTTCAGGTGCTTATAATTGATATGAAAAAGTGGATCAAGGCGACGTGGTAGAGAGGACTATGAAATAGCCGCAGGGAGGATCTAGAGGTGAGCAGAGCAGCTCCGTGGGCAACCTAAGGGCAGCTCCATCCACATTCCTAACAGGACTCCATCCTGGTGAGCGGCCGTCAACACAAAAAACAGTAATCAGCACTACCATTTCTAAGTGCTTACTACGTGTCAGGCACTATACTATGCCCTGTAGACCATCTGCTCATTTAATTCCTTAGTTAGTAAAAAGCAGAGCCTGTACTAGAACCAAACCTGACTGCTTCTAAAACCCAGGATCAAGAACAAGCTTGTTCCACTTTCCAAAGATAGAAGATGACACATTTCTCTTCTTCCTGGACATACAACACTGGAGTTAAGTGGTTCATAATGTTAACAGTTTCACTCAACAATCTAGTCTAAATTTTACTTTTCACTTCATTCCATTACTCTTAGGTCTACCCTCAAGAGACCCTCCCCTTCCCCAATAATACACACAAAATCAATTACATCGTAGTATCTGATGCCAGTTGTGTTTATACCATATAAGGGAGAAAAGTGTATTTTTATGAGTGGAGATTTTGTTTTTCCATTCTGTTCCCTCCCAGGGGATCTAACTACTTTTTCTGAAGTTAGGCATTGTGTGTGGTTTTGGAGCTGAGTTGGCAAGAGAATGGATACACGCTACACCTTATTTATTTTCTCTTCTGGGGAAGGGTCTCAGCTGTTTTTTCTCCCAAATTGAATTCTCTTACTCTTAAAGAATGACCCAAGCTGAGAAATTTCGCAAACATCTGAAATCTGAGAATTTGTGCCTGGAATCCATGAGGCTCATGGTTTCCAGATGGAGAGGCCGGAAGAAGAGGCGGCGGAGGAGTGGAGGAAGGAGGTGGAGGGATAAAAGGCAGGGGAGCCTGAACTTTGGATCACTTCTGGCTGCCTTGTGACCTGGGCCCGGTCTCTTGCTCTGAAGTCTGCCATTTGACAACGTGCCAGGCCTGAAGATAGGCAGCAGTCGTGCATATCCCCCTGAGACTGTTCCAGTGATTATTCGGAAGTCAGTCATTGTGAAATTGTCTTTTCCAAGGGCAGTGACTGACCTCAGTAGCACAATATAAAGAAAGCCCTATGGTTTGGCTATCAAGAGGAGCATAAACACTCCAGATGGATTTTCTCACCATCCCAGAAATGGCAAAAGACAGACACTTCTAGAAATCTTGGCTTCCTCACACCACTTAACCATATGCAATGGTGGACCTCCAGGTGACCTAATTCTTCCTCCACATGTCTTGTCCTCGTGCCAGAGGTGAGAGAAAGGGCTTAATAGGCAAGCTTGTTTTCAGTAAATAACAAGAAAGTACAGTTTGGCCACAGTGCGCTAGGTATGATCGCAGAAGGAATGCCTGTGTTTGATCAGCCAGTATCTTCTAGGGAAATATGAATTTGGGGAAAATAGATCAGATCCCACCTGTTAGCAAATGGGAAATTGGTTTGAGTGTTGAGAAAATACATGTTTTTATTGTTATCAGTGGTTTCTTTATCATCATCTCCCCCCAAAACTACCCCACTGACACTCCCTATCACCCCCACACCACCAAGTCAGAGAGCAATCTTCTTCCTCTATCACAGTTTTTTCCACTTAGAATAGGCTGAATCTGGCAGTAGGATATAGCGATCCAACTGGGTTCAAAAGGTCTCATGTGTGGAGAGAAACCAACCACAGAAAAGTTACTTCCAATTAACACCTCTAATCTCCAGATGTCCTAATAAAAATGGCAAGGCAGCAAATGGCCACCCTTGAGCCAGAAAATCATACTTGGACTCACCGTTTTGAAGAGTGAGGCAAAGCATCGACCTCTTCTTAACTTGATCTCTCGGTGTGGGACACATAAATGTTTAACAGAACTCTGGCTTAGGGAAGAAAGCAAGCAGAGATGAACATATCCTGTAATGGCATGGCTTCAACAGATCTCTCATCACCCCCTGAGGTATGAAGGGACGCTACCTGCCTCCTCAAGCTGAGCAGTGCCCAGAATCTATGAACTTCTTTGGAGAATGATGTGAATCTGGGGCCTGCGCCAGGTGTTATCATTGGGAAAAGGTGGACGATTTCCCTCTTCCCCACCCCTCCTTTTCCTATTGCTGATTGTACTGTTCAGAAGTGAATTATGATTTAATCCCTTCTGCTGTTAAGAGTATTACAAACTGTTGGTTGCAATGAAGTAAGAAAAAATATTTAAATAAAAGAAAGAAAGATGGATAGATAATGTTACAGCAAAAGACAAAACTCATCATTACCACCAGCAGAAGTACAGGCATGGAGAAATCCTTGCCTACATACCAAACGGAATGCAGCTGATGAACTTAGACCATTTCTATATATGGGCGACACGGCATGTGCTTTTACAATCGTGCAGTGTTGAAAGCAGTGCATCACGGGAGAAAAGATAGTTCCAGTCACATGCTTCTGCATTTTTTTTTTTTTTTTTTTTTTGTTGAGACAGAGTCTCACTTTGTTGCCCAGGCTAGAGTGAGTGCCGTGGCGTCAGCTTAGCTCACAGCAACCTCAGACTCCTCGGCTTAAGCGATCCTACTGCCTCAGCCTCCCGAGTAGCTGGGACTACAGGCATGCGCCACTATGCCCGGCTAATTTTTTCTATATAGATTTTTAGTTGTCCATATAATGTCTTTCTATTTTTAGTAGAGACGGGGTCTCGCTCAGGCTGGTCTCGAACTCCTGACCTTGAGCAATCCACCCGCCTCGGCCTCCCAGAGTGCTAGGATTACAGGCGTGAGCCACCGCGCCCGGCCTATGCTTCTGCATTTTTAATCTTAGGGTCATCAGCTCAGGGCCAGGTTACCACAAAGTGCTCGATGATCCGTGGGAAATGAATCATGTCTTCATTCCAGGGCTTAATATATGCATTACATCACTATTAGAAGCAAGCAACTCTTTGGTTGATGGCTCCAACTTGGATTAAGGTCAAAAGTGGCCCTGGAAACCAAATTCCCTAGTGAGGAATTGCCACACAACTCCATGTGCCCTTTCCTTCTGAATTCTTTCTTCTCCTAGCAGTAACTAACCACCAGTTTTCCAAGTTGGCATTATGTCTACATAAGGTTTATTCTTCTTGCAGCAAAGAGCTGGAGAAATACAAGTGAAAATTTGTTATTACAGGTTAAATTGTGTTACACCCAACTGGTGGTAGGGGTCCAGTTTCTTTTTATTGTACTCCAATTTTGTTGTAATGACTATTGCCTAAAATAAATGGGCAGTCGACAGGAGCTTAGAGATAACAGGGATGCTTAAGTGATTTTTATAGTAGCAGTATTTGTTGTAACAATTTGACCTGTATTCTGGTTATTAGTTTTATTCATCACATTGGAAACTTGGCACTTCCTTTGTTCATGCCATTATATGCAAAGCACTGTAGCATGAAAGTCACTTACAGAGCCATGGAAAAAACCCTCTAAACACAAGAGGCTCATGGAACAATGAAACCTCAGTTAGGGGGTATATATTGTTTTATTTAGCTAAATGTTCTGGATAGTCAAAAGTTTATTCAATTCCTGAGAGGTTGTTTTTTGTTATTTTTTCTTTTTTTTTTTTTTGCCATCTGTGACATATTTCTTGACTTCTTCTGACCATAATCTGGTTTGTGTGATACTCAGGGTCACCAGTTTTTTTTGTTTTTTTTTTTGAGACAGAGTCTCACTTTGTTGCCTGGGCTAGAGTGAATGCCGTGGCATCAGCTTAGCTCACAGCAACCTCAAACTCCTGGGCTTAAGCGATCCTACTGCCTCAGCCTCCCGAGTAGCTGGGACTACAGGCATGCGCCACCATGCCCGGCTAATTTTTTCTATATATATTTTAGTTGTCCATATAATTTCTTTCTATTTTTAGTAGAGACGGGGTCTCGCTCTTGCTCAGGCTGGTCTCGAACTCCTGACCTTGAGCGATCCACCCGCCTCGGCCTCCCAGAGTGCTAGGATTACAGGCGTGAGCCACCGCGCCCGGCCACCAGTTTGAATTATATTCTCTTATGATACAGTGAGGCTCTTAGGGATTGATATGTGCACAGAGCCATTTATAACACTAAATACTCCCATAATACAGGGCTTTTGAAGCTTTTCAGTAAACTCAAAATTTTTCTCTATTGTTGTCACTTCTTTCTCCTCTCCCTTAATCTGCTGTGGGCTTAGAAACCAATCATTTAGAAATATGAATTAAGAATAAATAGGTTCTGAGTGGGTGCTTGATGGGTAGATGTATGGCCTTTTTCTTATGCGTTTGCTTCATAGTATTTATTTCAACTGGTCAGAAGACTTGTTTGCTTACTTCCTAGTTACCATTTTGAATGGGTTGAGCAGAGGTTCCCAAGTTTTCCAGTTCTGTCTCAATTACTCATTATCAAACCACTAGTTTGACTTTTGTGTTTAATAAGTGTGGACAGGTGAAGCTGTCAGATGGCTGAGCCCCAGGTAAATGAGTTGCTACTGAATCCTAAAATGGTGTGATGGTTGTGGGCCATTTTTATAAGGTAAATGGTATATACTGTGGCCATGATGGCTAAACTCAGTAAATGAACTTTAAAATAGATAAGCTCTTTTGCCTTCCCTTTCCAAGAATATGAAGCTGGCCTAATGTCAAGCCGTTGGAGACGCCTTCAAGATGTTTAATTAAATTACAGACTCAGTGTCAGAGTTGGCTGACTTTTGGGATTCCAACACCACAGCAAAAGAAGATCCGGCTTTGCTCTCTTGTTGATTTCATTATTTATGGCCTTGGAACAAAGAACATAAAGCAAGTTTAATAGTCTTCACCTTCCAAAAGTGCAGTTTCAGGCAAGAAGAGGATTTCACTGCCATCCTTAGGCCCCCTTCCCTCTCTGTACACTGCATTTTCCAGGCTATACAAAGCAAGACCCATTCTGCAAAGAGCAAATTCCTGTGCCCCAAAGCCATACTGCATGCATGTGTGGGGTAGGGGTTCAGGGGAGGCAGTGACGTTATTCACAATACAAGGTAGTGCAGCTAGGAAAAGAGAGATTAAGAGCAGGGGTTGTAAAGTCTGGTACTCCTGGGTTTAAGTCCAGGCTTCCCATTTATTAGAGTGTAACCTTGGTCATATTACTTCATTCTCTAAATCTGATTCCTGAGCAATAAACTGGGGGATGACAGTATTGGTGTTGTGAGACTTAAATAAGATAATGTGAAAAGCAACTAGGAGAATGCCTGACCCAGAGAAAGAGCTCACTAAATGGTTAGCTCTTACTGTTAACAAAAATAAATGATATAAACTTGGACATTGCAATATTTAACAAGCACAGACACTCAGTGCACCCGGTTATTCACTTTAGGCAGTCTTTTTTGTTCCTGTTTCTGTGACATCTTTTTCTTTTAGTATGACTGGCAACCTGACTTTGCATTGGGTGTCTCTAACTCTGGTGCCTTAAGGCCAGGAGATATTCTAGACAAGCTGCAATTTCACCCTTTTATGAGCATAAAGGAAATGAGGCCATGTGTAAGCTGGACAAGTATCAATAAAACAAAATAAACAGTTATAGCTTTCAGAGGGAAAGATAATGAGAAAGGCTGGGGCAATGGGATGTGGTGTTGAGATACTGGCACCAGGACGGAGGGAAGAAAACCTCCAAACACATTGTGGTTTGTTAAAACACTGAAGACTCCCAAGTGCTACAGTGGTTGGCAATGCCATCCCACCAGGCAGAAGTAGTGTCCTCAGCAACCGGGAAGAGGAAGTAGGGGCTAATGATTGCTACAGGAGACAGAGAGTCTGCTGTCCTGGGCTTTACCAGCCAGGCTTATTGGGTGACCTTGAGTGACTCCCTACATTGGACAGTTCCCCAAAGTCCTCAGTCCCCAGCCAACTGAAGAGTCTGATGAAAAATAATTTGTTAAAAGGAAATTTAGAGCAGGGTTCACAAACTGTAGCCCCTCCAGACACACCTGCTAGTGGGTTTCAGGATTTTTAAACACTCAATTTTAATGCTTTAACATTTTCTAATTTATACAATATTTACCATCTTGGGTCTTCATGTTTGGCTCCTGAAGGCCTCCAAGTATTTGACTGCTGGTTTTAATGCAATCTCTGGTCCTAATACTACAAACCAGATTGGAATTGCTTCATTTACAACTTAATTCTATCTCTTCATCAATTATATGCAAATATGTACTTCTAAAGTTCCACAGGGATGATTCTTCTGGCCTAACTGTAATCTGTTCTATAAAGATTTTTTCTAGGATATATGATAAAAAATAAAATTTGATCTTCCTTCTAGTTAATCCAAATTCTAAAGCTTTAATGTTGGCCGGGTGCGGTGGCTCACGCCTGTAATCCTAGCACTCTGGGAGGCCGAGGCGGGTGGATTGCTCAAGGTCAGGAGTTCGAGACCAGCCTGAGCGAGACCCCGTCTCTACTAAAAAAATAGAAAGACATTATATGGACAACTAAAAATTTATATAGAAAAAAAAAATTAGCCGGGCATAGTGGCGCATGCCTGTAGTCCCAGCTACTCGGGAGGCTGAGGCAGTAGGATCGCTTAAGCCGAGGAGTCTGAGGTTGCTGTGAGCTAAGCTGACGCCACGGCACTCACTCTAGCCTGGGCAACAAAGTGAGACTCTGTCTCAACAACAACAAAAAAAAAAAAAAAAAAAAAAAAGCTTTAATGTTATTTGCAAACATCATTCAGGACCAAGTATTCCTTGGGTTATAATCTACTTTGCTCATAAAATTTAACCTAGGCATGTATCATTTTACTTTGAGGAGAAAACATAAATAAATCATAATATAAATAAATAAATAAACAATAAATAAATAAATAAATAAATAATGATCTTAAGTCTGTCCTTTTGCCACTTCCTAGAGATCTCCTAAGGTACTCTGGGGAAGTCGGGAGTAAATTATACTCGCACATCTAATAACCAAAACACCATCACCTCCAGCATTACCACAGTTAAGTATGCAGATCGTCATGAATATTTACACCTAGCAGGGTCCTTTATGCACAACTCTGAGAGACAAATGGTATTTCCAGTAATAGTTTATTGATTTCCAAATGCACAGGGGCGCCAAGTCCGAACATCCTGGGATTGCAGTAAATCTCTCTTACAAAATAATTTACAGTATGAAAATGATATACTGAAACATTAACTCAAACGTGTAATTCCCTTGAAAGATTGAGTGTTCCCTTGTTTAATGTAAAGGGTGGAAGGGGAAGATGACTAAGGAGGGAATGTGACTGTGCACAAGAAACCAGGCAGAGGACAATGAATTCACTGGTTCTCCCCACTCATGCAGTGTGGCCGGTCACTGTAGAAAGACTGGTCAGGTTTAACTCCCATCAAATATAAATCTGCTGTCCCCTCAACGTTACATCAAGCCCAGCATGGGCTCTGTGGTTTTTTTGTTTTTTTACATCAATGTACCAAGAAGTGTCTTTGTTTATTTTCATTCTGCTCTGGCCCTTGTGCTGTTTCTGGTATATTCTCTGTTCCAAATGATACTGTCTTAACAGGCAGGCCTTCAGAAGCAGGAACCACCTAGGTCTTACGGCTTTTGGAATGGGCTAGGGTGGGGGGGTTTCAGAAACACTGCTGGTGAAGGCAGTAATAATGTCTGAAGTCTCCCTATGGGCCTTCTTTTTCTCTTTAGGGCTGGGCTGAACTCAATCCATAATGAGTTTTTTTAACATAAAAATCTGGATGTGATCGGCACACAGTAAACATGCAATTAATTTTCTTATGGAAAAGCAAGTACTGAACAGCCATTACATGAGTGTGGAATTTCAGGAACCAGCAGGAGGGTATTTTCTAGGTGGGAAGAGAGGACTTCCTAGGCCCTGACACTACCACAAGGTCGTGAATTCTGTAGTTGTGCCCTCAGGCCTGAATGGAGTAGTTCATGCTCTCAGGTTACCAAAATGGCTGAGCATCTGAATTTCCCATGTCATTAGACATCTTGGAGGAAGGATGGAGTACAATTTCCTTCAGGGCTGTCACCTTGGCTCAGTGCTTTACGAGCTGACAATCTCTGCTAGGGAGTTGCTCTTCTTGTAAGCATCTTGTAAGCAAGAACCCAAGCTTTAATGATCTGGTGGCACTTAATGAGGGCTGGCAGAAACCTTTGCAGAGGTATACAAGATGAAGAGGAGGATGCTGTGAGTTTCCCTCACTTCTTAAATAGTTTGTGTGTGTACACATGTATATATTACATACATTTACACACATCACATTTATCATTCATATAGAGGTACACACACACCAGGAATCAGCAGGAGAGCCCAGATTCACTGAGCTATGAATCACCACATCCTCACAGAGTACAAAACTGGTGGCTAGGTTTACTAAAATATGAAGATTTCTTTTTCTGCAGCAGTGAAGCTGCAGACGTTTTCAAATTAAAGTTAGAGAGCACATCACCCTTCACTTTTACTATTTCTGCAAAGTGCTATACTCTTAAGGCCAAGAAACACCTTACTTATGGAAGATGGCACCAAAAATAAAAGGTTCCCCCAACTCCTGGGGGCAGGCTCATGTTGTTAAAGTGTACTTGAAGCATCTGCTAAACAGGAGGAATAAGGCTACTTTCATGTAATTTCTGAGCCCAAACTACAGCCATGAAATGTCATTTTGAAAAATAATTCATGAAGTAGGATGGTCAGACTTCAGTGGGAGAACCTGAAGCCTCTTTATCCCTTTGTATTTTTAGGTGTACCATGGCATGGGACAAAGAGCCTGTCCACAGAATTAGGGAGAGCTGGGTTCAAAACCCAGCTCTGATATTTCCTACCTGTGTAACTTGAGACAAGTGACTCTTGCACACCACATCTGTTTTATCATCTACAAAAGAGGGGTGTAATACAGGGCTCATAGTTGGTCCTCAATACAGGTTAATTCCCTTCTTGGACTATCAGCACTGAGACTCCAAGCACTTCTTGAGACTGCCTTGGATTTAATATTATCAAGTCAAAGGACAAATTCCTCTCAGCATCCAGAAACCCAACAATTGAAAGGTAGCCAAGAATTGCTATGAGTGCCCGATTAGTTCTGGAGACATTCATTACCTGCCTCCCTTGGTGACTTTTTAGGGATTTCTCTGAAGCCTGCAGCTTGCAGCCTGCAGCCAGTCAGAACACAATTCTGAGCACTCTAAATTTTACTGACCTGGCAGGAGGGAAGGCTCATGATGCGGGGGCTGAAGGCCCAGCAGCATGCTCCGGCTCTGGGGGAAGCTGATGCCACTGCAGGAAGCATCCTAGTTCTTACGCTGATAAATGCTGCCGGCAGGAACATGGGCGCCTGGGCAGAAGCTGCTGCCCTGTGTTTAATGCTTCCCTGGTTAAAGTTTTATCAGGTGCTGAAGACAGCAGGAGCCCATAAAGCAAATTTGAAACCCTTTCTAAGTAAAACCAAAAGTGCTTTCCTTGAGGATTACAGATGATATAATTTATTGAGACAGGTTGGCACATATTTTTATATTTCCATTTATATCCACTGCATAAATGCTTGGATTTCCCAGATACTGATTTAAAGTAATAATACATGATCAGCTATGGAGAGTCAATGATCTGTCCACTGCTAATATGAGGCTACCATTTAGAGATCGAACAATGATGACTGGGGAAAGACAACACAAGTTTCCAAATTCTAGTTTTTCAAATCTTCTGATATTTAAACTGTTTCAAGAGTAGCCATTGGTCCTTTTCTTTTAGGGTAGTTTTCTTGGATATGATTGGAGCTTGTAATTAGTTGTATGCCAAATTCTCCAGTCTTTGTAGACAGATAGGTAAACCTCCAAAATTATCTTAGCCATTTTTTGGCCACCAGCAGTTTGAGAGAAAAAGACTTTTTTGGGGGGCAATATCTCTAACTCCTCTCAGCCCCAATATCCAGACATATTTAGTGAGCTAGGGTAATCCTAACCTAGAAGCATATATGCCTGGTAGCTTCCTGGCCTCAAAGGAATAAATTATTTCACAGCAAGCACAGGACTAAAAAATAATATATTAAATAAATAGGACTCCTACAGTAAGCAAGTATTGTTTCTGCCTCAAAACCATCCTGCATGCACACAAATCAGCTGGCCCTAAAGCTTTGCAATAGGTACAGAGGTCACAGGCACTCAGACAGACAGGAAGAAAGGGATTTCTCCCAATGCAGGCTCCTTTTGTTCTGCCTCACAGGCATTAAAACTCTAGGCCCTGGGTCAGCAGCAACTCCAGGGCTGCTTGGATGTGGTTCCAATCGTATTTCTTAGAAGTTAACACCAAAATACCAGTAAAAGCAGAGGAGAGGGAACACATAGCCCACTTGTAAACAAGAATTACCTTTCAAGTCCCCTGTTTTATCTTAACAGTTTATGTGTATGAACATTCTATTCCATAATATAACTGTGTTTGTTTTATATAAAAATAAGGTCATCCCCTGACTCCAAACCATTTTTTAAGTAAAACTGATGCTTCAGGAAGATGCAAGGCTTTAAGCTTGCAGTTTCGTATTCCCCTAGCACATCACTACTTAATTGGGAGTAAAAAGCTTGGTTGTAGAAAATTGTGATTTGGGATTGGAAAAAGGGAAGGCAGTCTAACTTCAGGTGTGTCTCGTGTTACTTAACAGAGAGCCAGGGTGTGGGGATGATCTGAAGGTCTGTGGGTGAGGACTGGCATAGGAAGAAGTTCCAGGAGGGTATCAACCTGCTGGGAGAAGGAGCTGAATTCAGCACACCACATACAGAGTGGCAGGAATTCTCCCCACACTGCATTTAAGCCAAGTTAGGCTAAAATGAGGGTGGGACCAGCAAAAACCTACACTGAAAATCCCATTTGGTGGGATTATATTTCAGCCCTTCATGTTGTGACAAGCCCATAAAACCTAGAGAAAAATTCACCCAAATAATTCAGTTTCTATTACATCCTTTAGTGACTATTTTGGAAACTCGGGCAATTTGAATTCAGAAATATTGATTTCAACTTTTAATCCGATTTCTTTGGTCCTGTGTTTTTTTTTTTCCCCCTAAGGTCATTTCCTTTCTACCTCTTCAATCATGTTTTCATTTCCACAGCACTGAATTATGAATCTGAAGTCCTGGATAACGTCATATACTAAAAATATCTTTATCTTCCTAACTTTTAACTATTTCTCCAACGCTGTTTTCAAGTCATCCATCTTAATTCATGGCACCACATTTTCACAAATGTAGAACTGGACTTTTAGAGACTTTCTACATGAGTCAATTCGGCCCTACCTTGCCATCATTTATTTCATGCTTCAATATGAACAAAGTGGGGTTTTTGTTAGCAGGTAGGGAAAAAACGCTGACTTCCCTTCAAGACTATTCCAGATCCTTCCCAAGGAAGCAACAGTTTGGTTAGACAATATCACAGGGGTTGGCTTTCCTGAGCAAGTTCCAAGCAGCCATCGAAGAATTGCCTGAAGGACCCTTCTTAATTGCTCCTTGTTGATCAAAGGGGCTCTTTTCCTTGACCTAACACAACAAGAGAATGAGAAGCACACAGTCGGCGAGCATAAAACTGGTCCTCTATTGGAGAGATATATGTGCCTGTTGTGGATCTGGGGACGTATCCGGTGGAAGTACATTTGTTGCTGAGCAGCTTTCACAGAAATCAGAAGCCGTAACATACACGCTGTCACATACACACAGGGGAGGGGATGATTTTCCACTGGGGACGGCAAGCCTTCATGTGTCCTCTTCTTCACTGGCACCACTACAAAGGAAAAGGAGAACCAGGTGAGTTAAGACATCACAGGAGGGGAGGCAGCATAGCCTACTGGTTGATGACACAGGCTTTGTTGTCAGACATACCTGGATTCTAGTCTTAACTACCATAATTGAGCAGTGTAGCCATGGGCAAGTTACTTAATTTCTCTAAGTTCTGATTTCTTTATCTGACTACAGGAAGAATGATGATAATAAAACTTACTTTCTTGGGTTACTGGAGGATTAAATACGAGAATACATGTAAACTGCCTGGCATACAGCAAGTGAATACTTATTTAAAGGACCTGAGAGTCATATTATTAATTTTTTTAACTGACAAAATAAATTGCTGGTAAAAATCAGGAGTTTGATTTCCCCTAAGCCTTAAGCCATCTATTGTTAGGAGAAAAAAATAAGGAGAAGCTGTCATCTTCAATCCTAATGGCACTTTGCATTTGGAATAAAAGCCAAGGTTTCAACTCATGCCACAGGGACAGTTTAAATGTCACCTCTTCAGAGAAGATACTCTACCTCCCTTAGTAGGACTCCTTGGTTATTCTCTATCTTATTTCTTTCACAGCCCTTATCATATTCTATAATTTCTTTGTTTGCTATTTACTCTGTACTCCTGACTAGAGCAAACAAGAGTAGCGATACTATTTTATTAATTGTGTATAGCTACAACTATTTCATTATCTATGTACTATGCTAGGCACACAGAAGTGCTCAATAAATAGTTGTTTTTTAAAAGGGATTGAAATAGGCTGGTGCAGTGGCTCACGCCTATAATCCTAGCACTCTGGAAGGCTGAGGCAGGAGGATTGCTTGAGCTCAGGAGTTTGAGACCAGCCTGAGCAAAAGCGAGACCCCCGTCTCTACTAAAAATAGAAAAATTAGCTGGGCATCATGGCACACACCTGTAGTCCCAGCTACTCAGGAGGCTGAGGCAGGAGGATTACTTGAGCCTAGGAGTTTAAGGTTGCAGTGAGCTATGACACCACTGCACTCTACCCAGGATGACAGAGTGAGACTCCTCTCAAAAATAAAAAAAATAAAAAAAAAAAAAAGGAACTGAAATAAAAACAACAGGAAGAGAGGGAGGGAGGGAGGGATAGATGCAGTTGAAAGCAGTAGTCGGTGATTACTGTCCTGATCAGGGTATTTCATATGTCAGTGATGTTTCAGTGGCCAAAAAACTCAGTTGTAGTACCCAGAGGCACGGCCAGTACCTCAGCTGCTCAGAATTACAGCATCTCAGGCTTGGTCCTGGAAGGGAACACTCAGTACAGGGATCAGGGCAAGGAGAAGGCATAGCCCTAAAAAGAAAGGCGGCACACTTAGAAGGACAAAAGTCACAAACTTGTATAGTTCCTCCTCACCCGCTTCTAGAGGTCACTGTCCTTAAGATAATAACAAGAGCCAACTTGATCAAGTGCTTATAGGCACTACTATTATCTTCATTTCCCAGATGAAGACAGTGAAGCTCTGAGAGATGTAAAACCCTAGGATCACATAGTAAGGTCTGTGTTCTTAAAATTCCAGGTTTAGTTTGGTTGGATAAAGTCTGAAGTAGTCAAGCTGGTGGAGAAGGAAAAGGCATGTGGAATATCAGCTTCCAGCTATTATTACCTAGAGATTTTTCATCTCATGAAGGATTATCTATGTCTACATAAAAACTGTGCTCTTTTGCATCCATTTGGGAAAGGTTTTAAGAGAAAATATCCCAGGCAACAGACTTTTGGAACTTCCATTAAGGATGAAAACATTTCAAGACACAGGGCCTGCAAATTGAAGTAAGTGTACTCTAGGAGCCAAGAGAACCTACTCAGTAATCTTCACCATCCCAAACTTTGCCCTATTTTTACCCCCTTTTCCTGCTAGCTGTCTGATCATGTGATGGGGGTGCATGCTAGGAAGGGCTGGACAGTGGACTGTCATTAAAGAGCAGTATTTGGTGGCATCTGTCCCAAAGGGAACAAAGGATCTTTTATGAAAGCTTCTCATCAGAATCAAGGCAGAGTTGGAACTGGCGCCATACTATCCCCCATTGATATTATACCCAAAGCAAGCTCTCACTGTTCTCTTGTCAGTTTTACTTCAAATATGAGAGAGCTAGCATGTGACTGTGCCCTTTCCTTAAGCTGCTGTTCACTTTTTAACATTTTTAACTTGAGATACATAGTTTCATGAACCTACTGAAATTGTATACAAAATTCTATCTGTGTATTCTTTTGTCTGAGAATTTTCATCATATTCTAAAAGAGGTCAACAACCCCCCAAAATTGAGAATAATCAAATTATAAATAAATTCTTTTCCAGTTGCCAGGTCTTTATTATAAAACTTAGAGAGTGGCTGGGGAAAAGGACAAAGTCCTGACTGATAAAATCTTTTCTCATTACCGTAAAAAAGACCTGTTCCTGGGCCTGAAAGATACAGTTTATCTCATAGTTTAAAACACAAGATGTTGAGATTCTGGCCTATCATTTATTGATTCCTTCATTTGCTAAATATTTACTGTCTGCCACGTATCAGTCATGATGCTAGTCATAATAACGAATAAGATGGACACAGTCATTGCCTTCATGGGCTTTACAGCCTAGTAGGTGAGAGACAGACAGAAAGGGGTGGTGAGTGGTGGGTGGGAGTAGGGTAGAGAGAGAGAAACTTTTCCTTCCAGAATAGCATCTTCAAAGAAAGAATCTTAGTTTTATAATCAATAATGTGTTTTTCACAATAATGAAGAAAAAGGATCTGAACTGAATCTAAGATAAAGCTTTGCTCACCTCCTTTGTAGGTCTCTGCTGGAGGGTAAACCCAACTGTATAATTAGCGTGAGGCACCATCTCTTCTCCTGAATACTCGTTATTCACTTTGTATGCAAGATGGTCTGTGTTCATGAGATTTTATCTTACATAGTCTATAAAAGTTGGCATTTTCTCCAAAGTTAGTAATACAGCCTTCCACCTCAGCCCCTTACCATCCTCCTCTGAAACATCTATCAGTCACGGTCAGATTTATAACTGAGTGGGACTTAGAGGTTAATGTCTGTTTTTTTTTTTCTTAATGAACTACGGGTGTTAGGCAGACAGTCCATTCTATAGCAGATACTTACCAACGAGACAAGCAGCATTACATAATGGCTTTTCAGTCATCAGAGTGAACTAGGTTCAAATCCCTGTTATGGCATTAATAAACTGTAGGACCTTGGGTGAGTTTCTGAACCTTTCTGAAACTCAGTTTCCTCATGGTAGTACTATCTATCTTACGGGGTTATTATGAAAGTTTTATGTATTTTATGCATTATATGTTATAAAAATGTTGGCCCCCTTCCTTTATCCACCTTCCTTCTTATTCTGAATCAAAACCTGCCTCCTCCTAACTTTCCTTCAACATTCCTAGTTCTGGAATCTGAAATATCACATTCCAGAACAAGTATGTTCTTATCTCCAAATACCCTTCAAATATCTGGAAAGCAACTGTATCCTGCTTTGCTCACTTGGAGAGTTTTTTTAATGCCAACTCCAGACCTGATGAAATACAGGTATTGAATAGAAAGGTTCTGACTCTTCTACATGGCAGGTCTCTAGAAAAGTCATTCCCTGACAGACTCCAATGAGGACGAATACTGAGTAAAGTTTAGTTAACTGGCCCGCACTCAGTCACTGACTGATCTAGTCTGAGGGTACTGCTGGATCTAAAAGTGATAGTTTTAAAAATGGGGTACACATACTGTTGTCGTACACAACGACTTTCCAGGGAGTATTTGGGTGCAGATAGTTTTAAGGAAATAAAATGTCCAAACGCTTAACTTCTTTCCTAAAACTGACCTTTCCAAGAAGATGCCTGTAGTCTATAGGTTCTCATTTCAGCCACCCCCACTTTGCAAATCACCTTACTCCCACTTCAGAAAAGAAATGCATACCTCTCACCTTCCTGAATCTAACTCTACAACAATTTCAGAAGTCTAAATTCTAAGAGGAGTCCTATGAGAGAAAGGCAGGAAATAGTAAAGCAAAGAATCCCTTATTTCATTCAGGCAATAAGCTCTTGGCAAGGTTTTGTGCTTCATTTACTGTCCATTGATCTCTGAGTTAAAATTCAGAAGATAACTGTCATAAGGTATATACTAATATGTTTATTTGAATAAAAAAAAAAATGAAATCAGACTTGATCTGACAGAAAGCAACTCTGATTTGGCTGGATGGTTTGACCATAGCATTGGCTTTGCCAATTAGATTATACAGAGTGTCTTGCCTGTAAATTTAATAAGCTAAATGTGCAGTGCCAAAGTTTTGACGAAAACATACATAAAAACTCATATAAACTACACAACATGTCAGCAATCCCATCCTTAGCAACTGTCTAAACTTGATATATAAATTCAGACGTTAACTTAAATATGAGCAAGGAGGCAACATACTTTTTTCTATTCTTTTAGGGCTTATAAAACCAAAAAGTAAACTCAAGGAACTGGTAGCTCCTAAATTCTGACTGAGAGGGTATAAGATTTAACACATCCCTGGTTGGAGTGACAGAATGCGACTAAGGTGTCCCAGCCAGCAGGATACTGTATCCTTTCTCTGACTGGGCACACTGATGAGGTATTCTTTTTGTCTTGCTATGGTGCCTATGAAATTGAAGAGTTGTCAGAGGCACACCATAAGCCCCAGTCACATGCAGCCCTAAACACCTGCTGATAAAGTGATTATGATAGGGAAGTGTTTTACTACCTGACAATATTTTCATCTGTATAGATAGGCAGCTCAGCTTTTCGGCTTCTGTCCCCAGAGCTATATGGGGTATAAGAGGAAGTCAGTAAATGAGATGGCAGGCATTCTGACTTTTCAAGTTTAATCATTTCTTTTCCTAAGCATAGAATACAACTTAATTTGATTTGGTATCACTCATGTCTGCTGAATTCTTGGCTATGTATTAATTATTGTTATAAAAGGATTATTCAACTCAGGAGGATAGAGAAATTAAGAGGTATTGACAAGAGAGGAAGGCTAGATTAAAGCGAGATGCAAAAAGACAGATTTAGTATTCTCTAAAAATTAAGCCACCCAGGCACTGTACAAGGAGCTAACTGGGAAGTCTTGAGCTTTCAGTACCTGGGGGAAGTGGCTGCTTAGTCGCAGTAAGTATGCGATCAGTTCTTCTAGGGGAATGGACACACACTTGTGTCCAGAGACATTCCTCCACTAGACAGAGCAGAGCTGCCACCTTTGTCCCTCTGTCCCACACTCACCTGCCCCAACAGCTTGAGCTGAAAGGAAGAAGGTCACTGTGCTGTGAGGGATCAGAACTTACATATTTAGCCGTCACCTATAGAACAAGTGAGGTATAAATATAAAATAAAGTAAAATGTTCTTGGTTTATCCTGGATTAACTGAGAAATACATGATGAAAAGACTAGAGTTCTAGCCCTGGCTCTGCTATGTGATTCTGGGATCCAGTTTCCTCAACTGGGAAATGAGGATGCTTTGCATTATAAGCAAAATTTAGGAAACCTCCAAACCAGACAAAAACTAAGCTCCTTTCCAACTTATACACCTGCTAATTAACAAGCTCTCATTTACAGGGTTTTCTCTCTTTACTTCCTCTGCCCATCTCTCTATGCCCTGGCACCTCAATCTGAAGGCTGGCCTAAATGTTCCAAGTTCTCTCACCTCTTTTTCTGGCTGGGCCCAAATGCTGGGATGATGAATGGAACTTCTTGTTTAGTACCTAGTACAGACCCAAGAGTGAGCTCTGGTATGAGCAAAAGCCCCATGACTCCTCCTCATTCCATTGTGGTTCTTAAAAATGTTTGACTTGGCTCCAGCCTTATGGCATCTTCCTTCTCAAACCATAGGAAAGACAAGGAAAAGGGCTCTTCTCTCTCTAAATTGCATTCTACTTTATCCTAGGAACCTTCTCTGCTTCAATAACAGCCACTATTCATAGAGCGCTTACTTAATGTTCCATGAACTGTGCTCAGCAATCTATTTACATAAATCTCACTGCACCCTAACAACAGCTTCTGGTTATTATTATTGTCATTCTACAGATGAGAAAATTGAGGCCCAAAGAGGCTTACATGACTTGCTCAAGATACATAGCTTGCAAATGGTAGACCTGGGTTAAGCAATCAGACTCCAGAACCCTCAGAAATGAAACTGGACTTGGGTAAGAGGTTAGCCTGTATTTTCTGAACCCTAGGTTACCCAGTCATTAAATGGCAGCCATTTAAGTTCTCGGAGGCCCAATTTTTTCACCTGAAAAATGGGATAATAATACCTACAATCAGGGGTTGCTCTAATGAGATGGAAGACACATGCAAATGTTTTAAGATTAAAAAAAATGCCAGATAAGAGTAGGATTACTACAGAAGAAAGAAATACAGACACCTGGGTTTGTCTCTCAGCCCTCACAGCTGACTCTGCTTCTCCAGACCTACTTAGGGGCCTCTGAGAGACGGCTGGGTCTCCAGCACGGCTCATACCCTCATTCTGACCACAGTACCAACTGTGATCCCCACGCACCTTGGAGCCTATTTACCGTTTCTACAGGTGGCTACTCTTCTCGCACTGGACAGGGCCTGTGTGGGTGGTGGCCTGCTCAGTCAGGGCCCTGCTACAGGGAGGTATTTGAATAGAAGTAACAGGCGGGTCTGCCTGCCAGTGCTGGCGTCCTATCTGCTCTCAGAACTCCCTTCTTTAGGACTGCGTCCTTTGCTGCTGCTGAATTTAGAAAAGAATCATTTCCAGCATATTTTTTTTAATTCAAAAAGTAACTTTTTCTTTTTTGCTGCTTTTTACTTTCTATAACAAACAGGTATTGCTTCTATAAAAAGAAAAAAAAATCCATAACGTTATCCACCAGGGATACTCATCATTAATACACTGAAATATATTCGCCCATACTCCTTCTATACATATATAAAAATAAATATCTTTTATAAAATTGGCTCATACTTCACAGGCTCTTTCATAATCGCTTTTTCCACTCAACTATCAATCATTAATATCTTTACTTACCAAGAAATATATTTCTATAAGATTATGATTCATGATTGAATTGTATCGATTTATCATATCTAATATTGGACATTTAAATTATTTCTACCTTTTCACTATTATCCACACCTCTGTGATACACATCATTGTGGATGAATCATCCTTAATTATTTACAAAGAAAAATTCCTAGGAGGAAATTCTTGGGTCAAAAGACACGTTTGTTTTATAAGCTTTAATATTTAGAACAGCTTTAGATTCACAAAAAATTCCAAAGGTAATATAGAAGGTTCACACACCTAATGTCCTCTATTATGAACATCTTACATTAGCATGCTACATTTGTTACAATTAACCGATACTGATACATTAACATTAAAGTCTGTATTTTATTCAGATTTCCTTAGTTTTTCCCTAATGTCCTTTTTTTTGTTCCAGATTTCAGCCGGGATAGCACATTTAGTCATTGTTTCCTTAGGCTCCTCTTGGCTGTGATAGTTTCTCAGAATTTTCTTGTTTATGATAGCCATGACAGTTTTGAGGAGTCTTGATCAAGTATTTTACAGAATGTCCCTCAATTGGGATCTGTCTGATGTTTTTTCCACAATTAGGCTTTTGGAAGGAAAACCCATTATCATTACATCATATTAAGGATTCACATTATCAACATGACTTCACTGTTGAAGGTGACCTTCACTACTTGGTTGAGGTAGTGTAGGGTTTTTCCATGGTAAAGCTACTTTTTCCCACAGTGGGCTCTTCAGAAGGAAGTTACTATGAGTAGCTCACACTTGAAGAATGAGGAGTTATGTTCCCTCTCCTTGAAGGTGGAATATCTACATAAATTATTTGAAATATTTTTGAACATCAGATTTGTCTCTTCTCCTTCATTTACTTATTTATTCAATCATTTACTTATATCAGTATGGACTCATGGATACTTATTTTATACTTTGGGTTATAATCCAATACTACTTATTTTGTTAATCAAATTGTGCAGCTTTGGCCTTTGAGAGCTCTTTTAGTTGGCTTCTGTGTTTCCTTGACATAGCTCCATCAATGTGGGGTTTTTTGTTTGCTTTTTGTTTCTGAGCACTTCCCTACTTGCTGGCACTACAAGATCCTCCAGGCTTAGCTTATATATTTCCTGTCTCCGTCTTAGAATCAGATAGTCTCTATAAAGCAAAGAACATGTGTTTTTAAAGGCATTTGATAACTTGATTATTAATCTGCCCTCTAGAAATCTTATATTGATTTACAATTACTCATTTAGGTATGTGAATGCCCATTTTCCCCACATCCTGGCAGTCTCAAAGTGTCTGCAGGGAGCTGATCTGGCATGGGATAGAGCATGTGTGCATATGTGTGCATGTGTGTGTCTGTTCCTAACCAATAACCATGTTATTTCATTTCCTGTTGAACTTCATGAAGAAAATGCCATGGGGCAGTTAAGTTTTCCCTTTTCTCTGCCTTTACGATGGCCTTCCCCAACCTCCCTGTCCTCCTCCAGTGCTGCTGGATTTCACATCACTGAAGATCTCCTGTGGTGAGGGCTGAAAAAAACCTTTCCCATACCCTCTATTAGGGCCCAGGCAACTCCAGGAGGTGGGGAGTTAGAAGCAAAAAATAGCCCATGGGTTTACCTTCCCTGCTCCTGTACCTTCAGGAAATCCACCTGACCCAGTTTCATCTTCTCTTGGCATCTGAATAATGGAAACCAAATCTCTCAAGCAGTTTCCTTCTACAGAAATCTTAAACATAGGATTTAATAAAATGCTGGATTTCAAATTTCCTGTTGCCTCAGCTACCGTATCTTACAAGTTTCCCAAGAGAAAGAAAGGATCAATAAATAAATATACTTGACACCAATCTCTAATCTCTGTATAAACTGTAGGCTGTGTGTGTGTGTGGGAGGGGAGGGGGGGGCAGAGCGGGGGAGGGGAGAGAAAGAGAATGAATATGAATGAATAAATGAGAGTGAATATTTCTCAGTAGCTTTGAGTCCCATGATGATCTTGAATTGAGGTCTGGAAGTTGCAGAAGTTGGAACTTGGAAGTGCACCAACCTTTAAAGACCAAGTGCTACTTTTCATACAGCAGAGGGTTATGAATATGGATTTAGGAGTTAGAAACACCTGGGTTTGGGTCACAGCTCTGCAACTTACTAGCTGTGAAATTTGGAGTTCAATGTTCTTATTTGGAAATGGAGGACAGTTTAGTAATTTAGTTCCTACCCAGAAGAGTTGCTGGAAGGATTAAATGAGATTAATGTATATAGAGTATTTGGCAAATATATAAAGAGCCTGGCATGATTCCTGTCATTCAGTAAGCACTCCATACATTTTGTAGTTACTTGAGTAACATCACATGAAAGAACTAGGGCTAAGAGAGGCTAAAAGTCATACAATGAGTTGATGGCAGATTAAGACTGACTGGAAGTCAGTTTCTGGCTCCTACACCACCAAACCTGCAACCCCCACTGCCTCTAAGACTGCTATTTATTAACCAAAAAAAGAAAAGAGTCAACAATGTTGTCAACCATACACTGTAGGTATCATGCAGTCATTTCTTCAAGATTGCTTCCTAAGCTTGTCCTCTTGGTGTTCAGGCCATTTTTTTGAAACAACAGTAACAGCTATCATGTACTGGGAACGCTTTCCATGTGCCAAGTGTCGTGCTCAAAACCTTAGAAGCACCATCTCCCTATACCATTGAGTCCAACAGCACGTCCAGCTTACTCAGCCTGCACAACCTCTCCCATGGCTGTCCATTCCTCTTTTCCACTGCTGCCACCATTTCTTGCTTGAACCACTGCAGCTGCCTCCTGACTGGTCTTCGTACTTCTCTTAATTCACCATTGTCTACTTTTCAAACTGTATTCAGAGTAGTATTTTTTACATGTACAACAGATTAAGTCACTGCCCCACTTAAAAATCCTTCAATGGCTCCCTATAGCCCTTAGAATAAAGCCCATAGCCTACAAATCCCTACATGTGTTGACCTCTGCCTCCTTCTCTAACTGAATTTACGCCATCTTCCAGCCATACTGGCTTTCTTTCTGTTCCTCAAATAAGCTGAGCTTGTTCCTGCCTTAAGGCTTGTGTTTTCCTGTTCTGTCTCAAAGCTCTTCCCCTTACATCTTAGAATGAATGACTTCTTAATATTCAGGTTTCAGCTCCAAGGTCACTTTCTCAGAGAGGCTGTCCCTGACCAAGCGATCTAGAGTAGCCATCCCACCCCTGCACTATTATATTAACCTGTTGTATTGTCTTCATAGCACTGATCACTACCTAAAATTATTTTGAGGTGGCAAATTTTGTTCTGTGCTGTATCATCAGTACCTGGTAATGTGCTTGGCACTAATGAAACCTCATCAAATATTTTTGAATGAATGAACAAATGAATGATCAAAACAACCCCATGAAGTATTACTGTTTTAGAAACTTTCCCAGGCAAACTATAGGCTGCTTGCTGAGTTTGGAGATAATGCCCAGGAATCTCAAGAATAGCTTACCTGACAGGTGAAACCAGGCTCCATTTCTTTTCTAATTGTTATTGCAATGACCAGGCACATATAACCACTGGGCTCTAGGTATGAAGTAAAATGCTGTATTATAAATAATGATTAGTCTTACAAATGACTAAGCCTTACTGGAAGTTTTACTAGTAAAGGACAGGTGTGGCCGATGGACAGAGAATGCTGTTGTCACAAAGCAGAAGCAAGCTTACGTCCAGCTCTCCCTAAATACAGGAACTTGAAGAACCAATTCGTCTCCATGAGGAAATGTTTTCATTTGGCTTCCCTATAAAACAGCTGCACATTTGGCAACTTCCAACCCCCTAAAATCCAGCTGTGAGTTGTTCTGAAGGCCTGGATTCAAGACTTTAACCATCCACCTGTCACCCTACTAATGGTCTATGGAGGGAGAGAAGTGAGGATGATATCAAGTCATCCAGGCCAAGATGGAGATGAAGGTGCAGTTAATTCATGGACCCCCTTTCCCTCAGATGGAATGTCACCTGAAGAATGGCTCCAGAAGCAGAAGAGCTGGGTTAGTGATTGTGGTGGCTGTGATTGAAAGTAGAAAAAGCACACAACTGAGCTTCAAAACCCATTCTAGCATATGTAAAAAGAGGATGATGATACATTATAAGCACTCACTAAATGGATGTTATTGTTTGCTAGACACTGAATAACTTCACAGAAACTTTTACAGTCAGTTTTCATAATAACTCTGTGTAATACCATTAACACTCCATTTTACAGATGAAGACAATGAGGAGCAGAGAAATGAAGTAAAATCCCAAGGTCCCACAGCTAGGTAGAGCTGCAGCTACAACAAATGCCCGGCCCTGTTTGAACCCTGGGCAGGAGACTCAATGGTTAGAGAAGGCAGCACATAAGGGGGCTTGTGAAATCAGCTTGGCTGCATTTATCCAGCCAGGTTATTAGTAATGCCTTATTACCAGCAGCAGAGATGGCAACTGTTACCTTGTTGCTAAAGATTTTCCAAGGCCTTGACAGACTCTTACTAGAGAACTTCCTCCCTGCTATGGAGGATCCCAGTAGTCTTTTAATAAAAAAGAAGCACAGCTAGATTTTTTCACTTTTTACAACTGCACCCAGTCTATGACTCTCCTGTTGTAACCTGGCTGCAAGGTGGCCGTTTCCCTCAGACTCTCACCTTGGTTCTTGTGGGCTCTAGCAAGCATAATCATGTAAAAAGGTCTGCCACCAAGACACCTTCTTCTGGACTAAGGTCAGAGTCTCTCTGGGTCAGATATCAGTTTCAATTTCAATCCCATCTGTCCTGAGGTAAGGGGCACCAAGCTCTTGCTCTTTCAATTAGGTTGCACAGAAAGTATCTTTCAAGGTTTCAGCTGATTTTCACTATACCCTACTAGAGGATGAAGTTTGAATTAAATTAAGATGCTCCCTTGTCTGCCTTCAGGGAACCAGTGATGAAGGTGGTCTGACAGATCCTTGCTTTGCCCTCGCAGCCTCCAGAGGTTCAAGGGTTCAGAATGCCTTAGCATGGCTATATTGTAAATGTTGGTCTTTGCCACATGAGCTCCTTAGAGACTGAATTTGTTTCTCACTCATCATTTTATCCCGAATGTTTAGCAACATGCCTGGCACTTAAGACATATTTGGCAGCTGGCACATGGTAGCTCTCATGACCTGCCTTGGCCTAGGGATTTAACTGGTGAGGTGAAAGGTGGGAAAGGCAGACCTTCAAGGTAGAAACTGTGTCCAGCAGGAAAGCATCCTTTCTCTAGGAGCACTAAGATCTGTCTACTTGGAGAACTCCTAAAGGAGGTAATATAGTATGTTAGGATCACCCACTCTGGAATGACACCAAAATTATCATCCAAACCCTTTAACTCTGAGCTGTGTGACTTTAGCAGAGCTATTTAACATCTCTATGCCTTAATTTCTGTATCTGTGAAATGGGTAGTTATTTCATTCATTTGCTCTTTCAGTGAACAAGTATGTATTGGGTACCCATGATATATTAGGAACTATAACAGGTGCATTATAACAGTGAAAAAGGTTAACAAAGTCCTTGTTCTTATGGAGCTTAATTTCTAGTGAGGAGAAAATAAACAAGTAAACAAATAATTTCAGATACAGATATGAAGAAAATAAAGCAGGATGCTGGAATAGAGAATGATGGGTGCTTGTGTGTCTGCAAGGGGGGCAACTCAGGAGGCGAAATATCAGGATCTACCTCTAAGAGTTGACATAAGTATTAAATGAGATAATGGAGGTATAAAGTGTTTAGCATACTTCCTAACAGGTAATGAGCACTCAACCAAATTCAACTGTTTTTATATCACTCCCACCCTGAAGTCAGTTGCTTCTCTTTCACCTCACAGTGACTGAGCACCAACCACATGCCAGTGATGGAATGCAGTGGTGAGTTGATAGGGTCTTTACCCTTAAAGAGATCACGGTGTGGCAAGGAATGTAGATGTGTGCTAGGAGAGAAGAGGTGGTAAATTCCATCTACGGAGCAGAAAAGGCTTTAGCACTCAGTGTTGACAGATGGATTGGTATTTCCAGGAAGACAATGGAGCCAGGAGGGGGTATGCCAGGTAGAGGGAACTGCTTAAGTAAATTCTTGAAGTTGTGAAACAGCTCGGCATGTTCAGGGAGCTGTGAAAAGTTCACAATGGCTGCAGATAAAGTATGAGAGGGTCCACCAAGAGAAAAAGTGTCTCATCAGCAACTCCTAATGCTTGTCATCATGGGCCACGCTTGAAGTGTCTGCTAAGAAGATGGGGGATGTAGATGGGAAAGAACAGGAGATGAGAAGGCTGTTAGGACTCCATATGGCGTCTACCACACTGCCAGCACCTCAAAATGGGAACAAGGGCTATGCTTAAAATATTCAGGCTGTGTTCTCTGCAACACTCCCAAGGCAGCACAAACAGATGTTTCATGGAAAAAAAAAAAAGAAAAACAAATACCCAGTGGTAACTCAATATAAAGCCTGTGTGGGTGCTAGCAGGCAGTAGGCTGCTCAAATGTGATTACATCATCAGCACACGTCTGAGACTCAGCTTGGAAGAGTAACACGAGTGCCAATGTGATGATGCTGGGTGTCTGGAGCGAATGCCCCCAAGCAAAGCCTAGGGCTCCTTCTGTGCCAAAGCCAGACTCACTCGCCCGAGAGTCTAAGGCTCATGCCAGGGGCACTGAGAGAGGTGGTTCTAAAATGGGAAAACAGGAAGCCACGAGGAGATGTCCTGTGCCCAGTTAATAACTCAGGCATCTCTGCCAGCATGTCTTTTCTGAGATGAGTATAACTGCGAAGTGCATGTTTATAAAAGAGAATGAGGTCCCTGTTCTCCCACCGCCTGTTTACTACTCACTTCTACCCCCGCCTTTGAAGTAAACGTTCTCCCCAGGAAATGGAAAAGAAGGTAAGAAAGCTATCCCCACCTGCCGCCTACCTCCAATATTTCAAAAGGTTGTAATATAGCCGGTAGGTCTGGACTATAGGAATCTGCCCTTCCTGGGGGGAAGGTTGCTTGATGTAGACAGCCAAGGAGATGAACACTACATCCAATCTACTTTCAGCTAAACTCTCCTTGGACTTCAGTTCAGTGCTGTCAGATGAGAGAGCGCACTAGTCTAGTCATCACTAGATGACCAAAGGCACATGAGAACACCAAATAGGAGATCCAAAGCAGAGAGAATAGAATTGAACACTGCAGCTTTCCAACTGTTGCACGCCACTACCCAATCTCAAGACTGAACAAAGCCCTATGTACTGGAAGTGGTGACAGATACCCAACAGAAGAGCATGAAAAACAGCAAGGCCTTCACCACTTTCCAGAGATTTCCTCCTATAAGCCATTAAGCCTAAAGTCCCTATTAAGTTCCTTTGGTTTAAGGTACTTAAGGTTCCTTTTCGTTGAATCCCTAGAGTTAAAAATCAGTACATATTATAACACAATATGCCATGAGACCACCATAACCACTTGAACACACAGGAGTTTCTGGATGAGCCAGCTGTCACCTTAGAGCTGATGCGATGGGGTTAAGTTTTGCTGGAGAAAGAGAAATGATAATCTTTAAACGGGACTAGAAGGTATAAGTACAGGGTGCTGAAAGAAGCAGATAAGGGTTATTAAAGACATTTTGCCCTACTCCCAGTTTTTCCTGAAGCCAGCTCTGCTGTGATACCCAAATGACATAATCCTACCACTTTAGACATGTTTCATCTATATGCAGAATAACTTGTTTATGGCTTAGTCTCAATATAAATCAGGTGTCATAACATTTATTTATGATATCTGGAAAGCAACTGCTCTCCATTGGCCCAACCAGAGGAAACAGTGCAAATACACCAAGGAGCACCAGGAGAATATGACCCTTAGAACTGAGAAAGGCACAATCACCCGCTAAGACTGCCTAATTGAGGAGCATCTGTCAACAATTCGGATGGCAGGGTTCCCTGCTGTCAGAACTCTCACGTTCTCTCAGACTGAGAAACCAAGGTCTGAATCCAGTACTTCCACTTATTAACTGGGCAAAACTTACTCCACTGGGTCTCAGTCTCCCCACAGGATCAAAGATTTCCAAGTTCTTAATGAAGGTAAAAATGCATATAGCACATGGTAAACACTATTAAGTGATCACTTTTCTCATGAAATGACGTACATGACAGTGCCCTGCGCATACCAGACTTTCACTACGCATTGCTCTGTTCCCTTCTCTCTCCTTAGATGAGATGATTTCTAAGACTCTTGCACCAAGTCCGCATCGGACTCAAGTTTAATATAGAACAATAAATATATCAGATGGCTCTTCTACACGAGCACAAGGAGTTAACCAAAGTGCATAGATCTGTTGCTTTCCCCACCCACTCACCCACTCACTACTTAAAACATTCCACTGCAGTCTTCACTCAAGCCCAGCAGAGAGGGTGGGAGGAAGGGAATGACAACAAAATAAATATTTCAGCTAACCACTTTGGGGAAAAGATATGAAAATTCTTCGGGGAGTTGTTTTTAAATTAAAAACCATTTGCTGTGAGACAATAAAGCTACTTCTCTATAAAAACTATTTTTAGGGCCTTTGGCTGAAATATATGTAAGAAAGAAAAAAGGAGTTAAAAAGAAGAGTGATAATTCTGTGCATAGGAGTTTAAGCAAAGCCTGTGGAACTACCTGTTTTCTGTTCAGCTGAAAAGAGAAAGCTTATTTCCTTTCCAAACTGCTTCTCTAGCTCTCTCCCCTAAGTCTGATTTCTAACAGTGCTCAGAGCCCTGATGGGATAAGGCCTCTGGCAGCCACTTACATGCCTCTTTTTGCCCACGGAAGAGGATGGGAAGACCAGCCTTTGGGAATGGGGTCAGACTAACTGTACGAGTTTAGCAACTAAGGCTTGGAACCACTGGTCTATGTGAAATGCAAGATGCTCACCCACTTAGCTCTTACTCATTTTAATTGGCCTGAATGGTCACAATGTGGCTGCAAAGGGCACTCTTGCTAAGGGTCAAATAACCAGTTTCTCAAATTAGGCCCAGCACAGGAATGTAAAAATTGTCTGGAGAAAGAGAGTAGAAGGATCCCAATGAATCTGATATAACTCTGTACTAGAGGCTTTATTTTATTTCTTTCATTCCAACTCCTCCCTCCCCTCCCCTTTGGTAAAGAACAGTAACAGCACTGAAATCCACAGATAATCCTTAAATCTCTGTGGCAGCTCCAGTTCTAAAATCCTCCTTCACAACGACGGTTTGAACAACTGTTAACAAGTTATAACAAGGATCTCTCTTGCTCCAGTGTGGAATATCCATATCCTTTCTCTTTCCCTATCCAAATCATAACCAGCCTTCAAGTCTACATCTTCCATGAAGACGGTGCTGACTACTCCACCCTACACAGACTACTCACCATCCACCCTCAGGCGCAGAGAATCTGGGTCCTGCTTGTAGGGTCAAGGGGAACTTAGGAGTTATGCATGAAGGAGCAGTAGAAATGTAGGATGCCAAGGGCTGGTGAGACAAGGTGCGCTAGAGGCAGCCTAACCAAGGGAATAAGCATAAACAACTGCCATACAGGCAAGACTGGCGACAGAGCTGACAGAGAAGGGCAGAGTGGCAGCCCTGAGAAGTGAGCCATGTCCATAAACAGACAATTCATTAAAAGGCTAGGAAGTGGAGTGCAATGTAAGCAGGACTGAAGAGCTTAGTACGAAAGCTGTGAACAGTGGTAGACACTGGAAGCCTCTTTATAAAATGTCCTGGCTGTGTGGTTTGGGAATAAGCCCATAAGGTTTAAGAGAGTCACACAGACTGGGCACATGGCACTTAATGTGAAATCCATTTCCCTGCCATTGATCATCCACTACCACAGGTGTCTCTTGTTGTGATATTAACCCAGTATGGCTACTCATCTTTTATTCCTCCAGACAGTGAACTGCTGCTGAGGGCAAATACCCAATTCATGACTTACAGCCCTGACTAGCAGCCATGTATCTAAGATTTGTGGAATAAAGATACAAAAGATTTTCATTTTTCCTCCGTTTCCTTAATCTCCTTCCTCTTGGTGAAGACAGTCATAATTAGAAGGTTAAAAAAAAAAAAAAAAAAAAGTGGGAACAGTCTAGGCTCCCAGGTGGCAGGCATAGAGTGACTGGCTGGCTCTAGCTGCATGCAGAATGCTCCTCACGGTGACCACACAGAAACACTACAAAAATGTACTGCTAGCTGCTCTTTATCAGTTTTGGTTTTATTTTGTTTTGTGCTTTGGCTGGTGTTGTTTAAGAATATGAGAGCTTACCCATTCCATAATCCTCTACCGATTATACTTCCAGACATGCTGGCGGACCTGAAGTGGCAGAATGTGTGAGAGCAATTTTCAGCACCACTCCTCCAGCTGCCAGCCAGCTGCTCAGGGACCCATCATTTCGCTTTGCTGGAGTACACACAGCCTTGCTCCCTCCTCCAGTCCCCGTGCCCGCCCACACCACTTTCCCAGAGGTCAGCAGCAAGTTCACATCAAGCAACAAGCAGCGATTACAAATTGAGTGCCTGCTGGGAATATCTTTCTAGTGTCAAGCAGCCATTAAAAGCACTTAAGGAAATCACAAAAGGGAGGTGAGAGAATACTTCCAGAGACCTATGGGATGGGGAGGGCAAAAGGGAAAGCATCAGCCCACCTCCTACCTTGGGGGAAAAACAAGACATAAAAAGCAAAGTTAGTTCCAAAGAATGGACCTGCCTTTGGGAAACTGAAGAACACAGCATCTTCCAACCACTCTCTTGCTGGGGCCAAAACACTTCAGGGTGCCTGGGAAACCTTTTGCTAACACAAACAAGGTAAAATGACATTTTAAGCAACTATACTTAAAAAAATTTATTCAATGAGCATGCATGATAATGGGTACTCACATATAATCTCTTGTCCAACTAAGACTGCATCTCTGTGAAGAAGGCATTAAGGATTCTGTTTTATAGATATGGAAACTGAAGTTCAGAAAGGTCAGTGACTAGACCACATTTGGATCCCAGGATTGGCCAACTCTAAAACCTATGTTCTTCCCACTAAAAAGAAAGTTGGATGGGACTATAACTTCTTGCCCAGTGTCTGTATTAGTCTAATCTACATTCTCAGTAGATGTTACTACTCAGTTAATTAGGTATTAGTGTGACTGGTCTGCAGAGCATGGTGGCTCTTCCTGTCCACCTAATTAAAGGAAGAGTCAACCTAGCTACATTAAGTGGGCTAGTGAAGTCTCTTTGATGGAATCTTTCTTCAATCTTCTAGTTGTCAATAACCATCTAACAGGGATGGACTGGGAAATGAGATAAGTAGATAATGCAACCTTGGGAAGGTGACTTTTATGAGTTTTACTATCCTCATCTGTAAAATAGATCCAGTAAAACCTATGTAATAGAGTAGATGTGAACACTAAATAGAAGCCCTTATTATACAAGTCCTTAATATTATATCTAGCACAAGGTAATACTTTATAAGCAATAGTTATTGTAATTTCTGTTATTTCAGATTTAACAGTTTCAGAAAATACACGGGTTTGGCACCAACATGTTCTCATGCAGAAGGTGCTATTTATTGTTGAAAACAATTTCTAAATCTCGAGTTTGTTTCATGGCTAAGAACAACTACAACAAAAGAATGGCAATGGAAGCACAGACCACGGGGGTTCAGAAAACGGAGCACCATATTCTCTCCGGGGCTGGTCCTCTCCCATGTGGTTCAATCATCTTAGAGCAGACTATAAGCACAGCTCTTTAGAGACTAGAAACTTATACTACACAATATACACACATGGCTGGGAACCTTGAACATTTTAGGAAGCAAAAGACGTGTAGGATGAATTAATGCAAATGGCTTTGTTTCAGTTATATAGTTCCCTGAAGGCACATTTGCTAGAGGAACTCTCTTAAGATGGGTGGCTCCAAAGAAGGACAGTTCAGGCTGGTTCCCAGGCTTGTCTGGCAGCTTAACTGAGCAGACAGCAGCAAACTAAAGGAGAATCAGGCTGATACTGTGTTTTGGCCCCTCCTCCTCACCATAAAGGATGAGCTGTAACTCCAATAGGAGTGTGGAGTCGGGTTTTAGTCTTCTGCAACTCTAACTCAAAGCTGCTCTGATGATAAACTGCATCTTTTTCTTGCGCTCTGTCCACAGAAACATGAAGCCAGTGTTGCCGGAGACAGTTTCTATCTCCATTTTCATTTCTGCACCCTTTTCAGAAAGGCTTTCTAGGTTGAAGCAAGACTAACCCCACCCCAGGGCAAAAATAAAATGTGCTCGAAGTCATTCTCCTCGAGGAAATGGTGAACAAGAGGGCAGACTGCTCAGACATGCAAAGCTCTGAAGGTTTTTGCCTTTCACTATTTTCTTTTAGGGGATACAGCAGGCATTATTGTTATTTGAACTTGCAAAAATGGAGAATACAGGACTCAGAGATTCAATTCAAGGGTAGAAAATACAGTATATTTGGTTCTACAGAAGTTCCTGTAAAATAGTAAACTTTTCAGTATAGTAGCTTTTTGGCACGAAGGAAGCAAAGAACAATAATTTCTTTAAGGTTATTGCACCAGTGTTATCTAGGCTTATATTTCTTGATAGATTTGGAAAAACTAGTTCTTGCAAGTCTGTCTTTCAGGTATTGACATAAGAGTCAGGTGATGCACTGTGTAAAAATTAAGGCTAGAGAGACTCAAAGAGGGGAAGGCACTCTCTGTGAAACAGAAAATGAAAGATAATGAAATTCCACAACCTAGTTTTTTGATAGATTTTCAGCAATAAAAATCTGATGGGACTTAGGATCACTTAAAGATAGAGAAATTTTGCTTTCCCCCAAGCCAAATTTTAGAAAAAATCTTGCCCCTTTTTTTTTTGTTAGAGGCAAAACAAACATTTCCAGACCCTTTAATATATGTGCATATTGTATATGTGTGTATATATACACATACTTACATACACACGCACCCCTCACATTCTAAATTCAATTTGCAACCACTACTCTTTGATTTGCCTTGCAATTACAGAGCCAGTAATCCTAAACTGTGCAGCCAATTTTTATTAAGGGGTACCTCCTGCATATTTTAATGATTTAAATGGGGTGGGAGGGGAGTGGATGATGGGAGGTTGCTTGGTGGGTACAATGTGTATTGCTTCAGTGATATGTGCACTAAAGGCCCTGACTTTGCCACAATTCAACATGTCAATGTAACAAAACTGTACTTGTACCCCATGAATACTACAAATAAGAAATAAATAGGAAAAAAAGATTTAAATAGGTATGGAATAGGTACTATCTACCTATACCTGGAATACATATTGTATAAAAATGTAGTATTTTCTAGAAACTTGGGATACTCTTTTATTCTATAAAACATTACCCCACTTCTTTTTTAATTCCCAGAACCCTTGAAGGAGGATCATAATATTGGGTCTTACAAGTTATCTTCCAGGTACTTTTTAACTGCTGAGACCCAAAGCCTCAGAAAAAATGTTTGGCATAGATGTATCTGAAAAGATATCACTCTAAGAATCCCCGATAGACAAGCTGATGTCCAGAGCATATGGCCCACATATTGTTTCAAACGTAATGGGGTCATTTCTTGGATAGCTGAGCACCCCCAGCTCTTTGATACAAAGGAGCAATATCCTACCACAATCCAGATTTACAGAGTCTTTGACTATTACCATCCTCTACCTTTTGGACTGACCCTCACCATAAATATCAGTTCACATAACTAATCCTAAGCCAAGCACACTCTGCTCCCCAGTGGGTCTCTGTCTCACTATTCACTCTCTACACTGAAGGCTATGTCAGTGTGTAGCTGACAGATGGGGTGACTGCTGGCAACAAGCATATCAACAACCTTTGCTAGCTATGCATATGATGGCAAGAAGACCTTGGAGTACCCCAAAACTTGGATCCCGCAATCAGCACTTTTTCTCTTTCCCTCATAATGACATTTGACTACGATTTGTGCCCATTAAGTAGACCCAAGCACTCATTCACAAAGAAACCTGCTTGCACAAGGTTTGCTGACATGCACAGCAAATTACCTCCAATGTGCTCTTCTGGGAAAGGGTAGAGGGCCACTCATTTCAGGCCCACAATTCATTCTGCCCAAAACATTCTATCTGCTGCATGAATGCAAAAACATACGCACACACACAGGGCATCCCTCATTTCCTCTGGAGTAATGGGAGCCTGGGCAATACTTTAAGTATTCATTTTCCAACATAAATTAGAATGGAGCATTGAAAACACCAGTGACATCTGCACGGATACAAAATGTATTCATTATGGTTGGTGCTATTACAATGAAAGGAAATGCATTCATAATGGCAGGACATTTGAAATAATGTGTTGCTAGATTCTGCGTCCATAAAAAGTAATAATGAAGAAACAGGAGAGGGTCACATAAATAAAAAGGAATAACAGGGGCATGGGGTAGCTTTAAGGGCTCTGGGCAATTTCAGTGAGATAGCACATTCGCTGGATCCACAGGGAGAAAGTTTTGAAAGTTTAAAGGTAAAAGAGGCAAAAAGAGCATCAGGCTGACATTCTAGAGAACTGAAGTTTGAATCCTGGCTCTGCTATATGCTAGCTTTGTGATCCTGGGCAAGTTGTGTCAATATCTCCTTACACCTCGGATCTGTTACTTGGATACATCTTTAAAATGAGGAGAGCCTACCTCACAGGATTGCTTGAAGAAGAAATGTGAGGATGTATGTAAAGTGCTTAGCATGGAGTCTGGTGTATAATAAGCATACATACAATCAATATTAACTTTCGTTTTTGTTACCACTAAATAAATGTATGGCTCTGTGATTTTAGGTAGCACCTAGCTCTTCAAATGTTTCTTCTTCTATAAAGTGGAGCTAATAATAATACCTGCTCTTCCCACCTCATGAACTTTAAAAAAGAGGCAACTGACACATATATGTTTGGCAGACACAACTGACTGGTTGACTTAGTAGTCATTCCCAACTCACTCTCCTTGCTGCCTTCTACTACAGAGTGAAAGAGCTAAATATTTTGTACCTAGTCTACACTGCAGTTAGGGGTGGCTATGTAGCCCTGCTCAAACATGACTCAGAAGTGTAAGTCTTGTGGTTTGGTGGTAGTGATGGTGGGGTGCTCCTTGGGAAAGTGTTCACTTTCCTGATTAATAGAGACATGGCCCTTCTTCTGACCCCTTCTTCATGTCTGAACATGGATATAATACCCAAAGCTGCAGCCCTTTTTCAATCATAAGGCAACAAAGCATGAAGGAAAAGCCCAGGGTATCTCAGAGACACATGGCAGTCCTGACATCATCAGCTACTCAACCAAAACCAGCACTCACCTCTCTCCAAACTTAGTCCATGAAACAAATAAACCTTTATTTGCTTAAGCTACTGATACCAGAGTTTTCTGTTACTCATAGCTGAACACAATTCTAACTGATACAATGCATAAGTACTCTGGAGAATTAAAAGCCCTACACATAAGTATATGATCTTTCCTTTGCCAAGAATTTCATTTCCTTGGCTCCATCTGGCTAATTTATATATGTCCTTTAAGACTGAGATTTAGCAATATCTCCTCTAGGAAGTTTTCTAAGACCCTATCCCCAGTTGGATTAGTGCTCCCCCCACCCCTTGGACTTCTCAGAGCACTCCATAAACACCTCTATCAGTTCATGTTATAGTGTTTTGTAATTATTCATTTACTTGTCTGTTTGCCCCACTAGATGGTTAAAATGTCTTAACAACAAGGATCTTTATTTTAGCCATTTAAAAAATTCCTAGCACTTAGCATGACACCTGGCATGTAGCAGATAACTCATTAAGGGTTTGCAGAAATATTGAGTAAACCAATGAAAGAATGATCTGAAAAGGGCATGACGTAAACGATAGCCTGTGTAGCCTTATTATTCATTTGTATCTTTGAAACACTGCAAACAGCTTTCTAATTCCTGTTACGACTTTCAGGGACCCTGGGCTGGAAAAACAGGGGTAAGGCAGTGATTGTTATCATTTTAAAAGTTATTCCACTTGATCCTTGTCTGAGTTCATGACATTCCCCTACTCCTACTCCCTAATTTATTTTATACCATTTATTTAGTCTATATTTATCTACATAAAAATAGTTTAATTTCCTTCTTTGTTTAGCACCAAAACAAATGTTCACATCATCCAGTGGCTCCCTTCAGAGGTGTCTGAGTTCTATGTGGCTGGGGCTCTGGAGGCTTCCCGCCAACTCTGGCATATCTGGGTCCTGACCATCCCTGAATGCAGGGAGCAGCTCCTCGGGCTGAGTCTAATATGGTGTGTGGTTCTCTGCTAGGAAAAAGATATAAAATCTCATGTCCTCCTCCTATTAAGCCAGCTTGTCTCTGGGACTTGTATAGATAGATCACAGCCTTCTTGAAGTAAGATTATTAGCCCCACTGCCAAAATACCCAGGAAAAGAAAAATGCCAAATAATATAATACCACCATTCAGATTATAAATCAGAAACATGCTCTACTGTAAAGCACATTACATAAAAAGAAAAAAAGGGCTAAAAGGTGAAGTAGTCTGATGCAGGTCTGAACTCCCTGTCCCTCTGCCTGTACCACTCTCCATGTCCATTTTTGCTTGGCTATCTCCTTTGTTCAGTTAGGTTTCAGTTCAAAAGTGATTTCCTCAGTCCTTCTTTGAAAACATTCCACACCTTACCTATAAGTAGCTGCTTCTCCCCAGTCCCTTTCTACCAAATCATCCTGTGTCATTTCCTTTCTAACTCTGCTATCCAAAATTATTTTGTTCATTTAGTGGCTTACTAGATTTTTGTCTATCATTTCCCACTAGAATTAAATTTTACCAGAAAAAGGATCTTCTGTGACTGTTCACCCTGTATCTTCAGCACCAAGAGCTATGCCTGGCATAATGTAGGTGCTTCATAAACATGAGGGGTCTTCAGAAAGTTCATGAAAAATGTGTATCGTTAAGAAATTATGCATGGATTTCAACTTTTTTTGGCACTAAAATAAACTCCTACTAACTTGTTATAATATGTCTGAACGGGATCTAGTTTGAGGCACTAAGAAAGAAGGGTAAGATAGTTTGAAAAGAGTCCCTATCAGAGCAACACCAATTTTGCTAAAATTAAAGCAAGAACAAACATCAAATACATGGTGAAGCTTAGGTGGAAGAATGGTGATGCTTTTTGAAAAGTTTATAGGGACAATGCCCCAAAGAAACCAGCAGTTTACAAATGGACAACTCGTTTTAAGACAAGACAATGTTGAAGACAAAGCCCGCAGCACAGACGATCCACGGTCTTATTCATGCCCTAATTGAAGACTGTTCATTAAGAGCAGAAACAACAGCTGACACCGTAGACATCTGAATTGGTTTAGCTTACACAATTCTAACTGAAAAAGGTGACCAAACTTTCCACTTGGTGGGTGCCAAAACTGGTGTGCCCAGATCACCTGCAGACAAGATCAGAGCTTTCAATGGAAATTTTAAATAAGTGGGATCAAGATCCTGAAGCATTTCTTAGAAGAACTGTAACAGGAAATGAAACATGGCTTTATCAGTACGATCCTGAAGACGAAGCACAATCAAAGAAATTGCTACCAAGAGGTGGAAATGGTCCAGTTATGGCAAAAACAGACTGGGCAAGAGCAAAGACCATGGCAACAGTTTTTTGCTATGCTGAAGGCATTTTGCGTTGACTTTCTGGACAGCCAAAGAACAATAACATCTGCTTACTATAAGACTGTTTTGAGAAAGTTAGCCAAAGCTTTAGCAGAAAAATGACCAAGAAAGTTTCACCAGAGAGTCCTTCTCCACCACGACAACTCTCCTGCTCATTTCTCTCATCAAACAAGGGCAATTTTGCAAGAGTTTTGATGGGAATCATTAGGCATCCACCTTACAGTCCTGACTGGACTCCTCCTGACTTCTTTTGGTTTCCTAATCTTAAAAAAATCTTTGAAGTGCACCCATTTTTAATGAGTTAATGTAAAAAAAGACTACAATGACAAGGCTAAATTCCCAGGACCCTCAGTTTTTTAGGGATAGATTAAATGACTGTTATCATCACTGACAAAAGTGTTTTGAACTTGGAGCTTATGGAGCTTATGTTGACAAATAAAGTTTATATTTTTAATTTTTATTGTTTAATTCCATTTTTCCATGAATTTCTTGAAGTCTCTGGTATGTGTTCACTTAGTAAATCCATTTTGCTGGCATTAAGTTTTCTTTTGTGTGTAGGGGTGGAGATCGGGTTGATGAGCATTACTGTAGGGGTGGTGAGGTTGGCTTTGAGAGGCTATGTGGAGTTGTGGAAAGAGCCAAAGTCCTGGCCTTGCCACTTACAACACATACGAGAACTGGAACATATCCCTTTATTGCTCTGAGCTTCAGTTTTGTCATCACTATAGTAAATTATTTCAGAGGATCAGTTTAACAATTAAATGAGACAAGCACGTGGTAAATAAGTTAGTTCCCCTCTGCCTGGCCTTAAGGCTGTAGAAAGAGGAAGCAATACAGGAAGCCCAGGAAAGTGGTCTGATGCTATTCCCATTCTAGTGGTCACCTTAGCAACTGCTATGATTCTCCAGGGAGATAACCTCAAGCTGCTGTATCAGGGAGTCTAGCCCAGAGGCCAATTTTGAAGTCCTCAGTACATTCTCAAAACACTGAGCACAAGTCTATCTTGCAATAATATTAGAGATTTATTCCTCTCTTCTCAACTTTATATCAACTTATATTAAACTGGGGCTGATGTTATCCCACAGAGGTAAGCTTATAAATCTATTTTAAAGAACTTTACGTAGTGATTCTGCCACAATATGTGCTTCCTGTGGTCTCATCAAAAGCAGGGCATTCAAAGCCATCAAAAATCTGCAGTCCCCTAGCCTGCTAGAGACACTTTTGGTGACATCAGCCATTACAGCTATTTGTCTGTTTGAACACAGCTAATTCTTTACATTCAATTCATTTTGTCTATTCATTTGTTCATTTAATAAGCATCAATTGAGCACCAACTGCTGCATGTTCAGCCCTAGTGATACAAGTTACCACATATTGGGCAGTTATTTAATGTTACACATTGTAACCTAACCCCTTATGTTCATGAGGTCATTCAGTCCTCACTTCATCCCACAAGTACTATAATTATCCCCATTTTACAGATAAGAAAACTAAAGCTGAAGAGTTTACATAAATTGCCTAGGTGGTCAATAAATGGTGGGGGTCATTACTCTAACCTACCTCTTTCTAACACCAAATCCCATGCTGCTAATCACTACACTCCAGCAAACAGGTCCTGAACATGCACTTGGTACCTAATAGGGTGCTAGATGCTTTCATAAATTAAAAAGAGACAAGCCTATACTATGACCTTCTTCAGGGTGAGAGATCTGTATGATTCTTCTTTACATTTCTAGCCATCAAAACAATGCTAAAAGTGTTTACTGAATTGATGAGAATATGGCTTCTATTCTCAAAGACATAGTGGAAGCAAATAGACAAGTTTATATAAAAGACCCAAAATAACAACCTAAGAAAAAGATGAAGACACAAAACTGTACAGGGTACAAAAGGTGTGAGTGATCACAGCTAGGAAGTGGGTTTTACTCTATAACCAAGCAACAACACAAGGAGTCTGAACTAGCACAGGCATCACAGACTCAAATGCTTACAGGGCATGATAGGTATCATAAATGAATCAACCTGGGACAGGGGGAGGCTGTGGTAAATCAGAAAAGCACAACCCCCACCTAAGTAACAACTCAGCTTCAGCTGGTCATGTCATGGAGCAATGTGGACCCAGGATTACCAGAACTTTTGAATGTTCAAAAGAAGCTGAAAAACCTATTTTTGATGTGAAATTTTCTAATTTTTAAGTGCCGGTCAGTAATTCATAAACTGAAAAAACACTTTATAAGCCAAACAAAACATACCCTTAGGCCAGATTTGGCTAACAACCCATCGGTTTGCAGTCTTCAGATTCAACTGTATTTGGTCATCTTTTTATCATCAAGGAACCAACCCCATTTACCCTCTATGGCTTCAGAATTTGAAAGTTTTTGTCTAACAAACAGCATTTTTGAATATTTAGTTTTCTTACATGAATTAAATAAATCAATAACTGACAAATTAGGTCACCATGGGAGAAAAAGTTAACATTAACTCCACCCTAAGCAAAGAAACTTCGCATTTTTGTTACCAAGTGTAAACTTGTTACAGCTAAATGTAAGATTTCCCATTAAAATTTCAGAAATAATGAAAATGGTGCGAAGAATTTATTTCTATCATCATGGATCCCCTTGGGATCTGAAGACCCCAATTAGAAATTATTAGACTAAGCAAGTGGGCTCTAAAATCTGGTGGCAGTGAGGCAGGCATAGTGGGGAAAAATGTGGGATTTGGAACCAGACAAAACTGGGTTGAATGCTAACCCTCAATTTACTAGCTAGGTGACTTTCAATCAATTATTTAGCTTCTTTTACTCATTTGCAAAATGGGAATAATCCCACCTACCTTACAGGGCTGCCATGAGGAGTATATTCAATTAAGTATGCAAGCTACTTTGCATGATGCCTGCCACATAGCAGGGATTAAATAAGACTGCTTTAAACTCTGTTCTTTAGTCTACACTCAAAAAGTTTGAATCCATGTTGGACACTCTCTTTGGGCCACCTACAATCAAATCACTGAGTTTTCAATCTCCATTCCCTACCTAAGTTTCTGTTTTGTCTTTTGTCTGCTAAGCTCTGGGCAGTGTTTTCTTTCCCCAAAGCTCCCTGAATGTGATTCAGTGAATTACTGCAGCCTAGGGCTGTGAGCAGCCTTATGCACTATGGTTTTAGAGTGAAGCTCCCTACTTTCTGATTAAAATTTTCACTGCAGCTGCCACTGGGCAGTCAGCCTCCACTAGGATGAACAACTTCTCAGGGCCAGGAACCATCAGGAGCCTGCATAGTCATCACTACAGCCACCACTCAGTGAGCCTCTACGTGCTAGACCCTGTCCTAGGAGATCACGTATCTGCACCGTTATCTACATTGTATAGGTGGGAATGCTGAAGTTCACAGAGATTACGTACCTTCCCAAGGTCAAATCCATTAGAAAATAGTTAACGCGGGATTTGATTTCTGAATCTATGTCTGCATAACTTCAAAGCCCATGGTCCTTCCACTATCATCAAGTTGCCTCTCTTCAAATAATACATCTATGGTGGTAAATTTTCATATGTGTATATATATGTGGATGACCTTCTTTCCCACAGAGAAAGAACATTATGAGCATAATGTTTCCTCATTATTCCCACCACAGCAGAGACATAATACAACCACAGAAAAACCAAAAAAAGGGGGGGAGCCTAGCAGCACCCCCAACCTTCTTTCCTTAATTCTGCATCCTGGAATAGAGCAGCAGCACAGAGGATTATCTACTGCATATCCCACCTGTGACTGACAGAGGAGGGATACAGAAGATGATCTTCTATGTGGACAAGTCTGATTTTTTTCTTTGTTCTTATCCACATCTAAGTAAAGATGATCCTCAGTCAAATCACATTTGTGATCTATGTTTTTCTCTCATCATCATCATCATTATCTAACTAAAAAAACCACCCAGATAAAAGCCCATTTAATACCATTATAATGATTAAAATAATTCCAACTCAAAAACACAAAAAAATGAAAGGTCCTTTATCACACATGGGGGCAATGATGATACACACATTGATGTAGGAGTGTACATCTATTAACTTCCATTACACCCTTCATTCAAGGGACTCCAATTCCTTAACCACAGCCTGAGAGTTAGAGGTGGAGAACTGGAAACTTGGTGTGCTTAGGAATCTTGCCTAAAACCATACCGACTCAGGTATGCAGATACGACAGCATCTATTTCTTAGTACCCTCATGCTAAGTGTCAGCCAAAAAGCCAAAAATCAATCTTTGTTCCAACCTCTAATATAATTTATTAATAATTGAACTCATTTGTACAGTGCTTAACTAATCACAAAGTCATTTGTCCAACACACATTTATCAAGTGGCCCTCATAAGTAGCCAGAGAAGCTGGTGAGGCATAAGTCAACCCCATTTTGTGAATCACGGAAGAGAGGCTCTAAGAAGTTGCAACTTACTCATGGTCACTGAATTAGTAAAGAGATGGAACTAAATTGACACCAAATTCATGGTTTTCTTCATATACTTTGGCCTGCAAGAGGCCACAGCAAATGAGCAACAGTGGTGGTAGGAACTATATGCTGGCTGAATGATCACTACTCTGTATGTCAAATGCCAAGCATGCAAGAATGGAATCTGTTCTGGAATGGCTGCTGAATGTGGTCATTTAGGAGCACTTTTCGTCTAACTATAAGAAAAACTGTATGTTAAGAAAATCTAAGTTGACACCTTAGATTATACACTAGTTTGCCTCTCTGGGGTAGCACAGTAGAATATCATTCAATTTTGCCTGCCTTTCCCAATTTACTCTTCCGCCCTGCCCCTGACTTGGGAAGGAGAAGCCCTATAAACCACTTGACTCCCCTCCCCATCTCCACCACACATACTTTTTTCTGTAGCTAACTGGACTGGGTATGCCCATCTAACACAAGAGCAGCTAACAGGCAGATGAACTGGCTGGGTTTTGTTTTGAGACAGTGGTGAGGCAATGGTGATTCTGCATCAGAAAACTATAGAGCTGGGGTCGAAGTGGTGCCAGGGCAAGCTGAAATTATAAGGGAAGAGGAGAGACACAAGTAAACAGAGGAGACAGCTCTGCAGAAAGGAGAGTGAAATGAAAGGAGAAAGAGACAAAGAAAAGGAAGACTGAGAGAACAATATCTGGTCCTAACCAATTCCCACTCCTATCTCCACCAGGCACAGAAATACTTCCTTCGATGGGGTCCTGTGAAATGCACCATATCCTTTCCATACACCCCTGTGTTATCTGAACTAGTCTGGGTAAATCTCTGTTTATTACAATTAATCAGTTTCTGACTAATACAATAAGAAACAGCAGACGTAGTTATAACAGAGAACAAGTAAAAGAGTAGGAAATGGTTAAACAGAAATTAAATCTCTTTCTATCAGATTGCACAGAAAGAGCGGGAGAGAATAAATGAATAAATGAATGAATGAATATGTCAAGATTGAAGAGGCCCCAAATTATGGCTGTCTCAGAATACACCAAGTTTCTTTTATGTCCATGCTCTTTTTAGAACCAGAAGGATAAATGTTGGCAAAGCCCTCTCCTTATAGAATAAAGCACAATGCTGACAAAGTGTGTTGTAATACACACTTTACACCTTGTGAACCATGGTTCAAAATCCCCTTGTAACTAATTGAGCCTACTTTTATGATGTCTATTCTCTACCCATCACTAGTCAACTTAGATTGTATAGCTCTGTTCAGGTCACTGGTCTGAATGAGTCAACAGCTGTGAAATCTTCCCTTATTCCCTAACAAGAACTAGTCACTTTTTACTGTGCTTCCCATAGCACTTAACACATTTCTGTGTGGGTTCTCATACTGGTAGATTATAATTCTTCGCTCAGGAACCTTATTGCTGAAATGGACTATTCCACCTTGAGAGCAGGGCCCATGGCTTATTCTTTATCTCTGTTGTGCCTCACACAGTATCTGGTACACATGGTTATGAAATAAATAGATGCCCATTAGCTCTGTCTCGTGAGAGAGGTCCTGGAACAATAAATAAGATTTAAAATTTTTCTGTAACAAATCAACTGTGGTTGCAACTATGCACACAAATGGTTTAGCCATTTCAATTGAGTTAGACTGTCATTTTAGTTAAAAAAAAAAAAAAAAAAAAGTACCAGTACCTTTTGATACCAAGTCAGAATTTATTAAGTACATGCCAGTTAAAGAGTTTCATTCCAGCTGGGTGTGATGGCTCATACCTATAATCCCAGCATTTTGAGAGGCTGAGGTAGAAGGCTCACTTGAGGCTAGGAGTTAGAGGCCAGCCTGGGCAACATAGCGAGACTTTATCCCTATGAGATTTTTTTAAAAAGTTAGCCAGGCATGGTGGCGCACGCCTGTAGTTCCAGCTACTCAGGAGGCTGGGGCAGGAGGATCGCTTGAGCCCAGGAGTTCGAGGCTGTAGTGAGCTATGATCGCGTCCCTGTACCCTAGTCTGGGTGACAGAGTGAGACCCTATAACTAAAATAAATAAATAGATAGATAGATACATAACAAGTTATATTCCAAAATACTGTAAGGGATAATGGGATGAGGTGGATGAAAAGGAGGTTAAACTGTCTCTCCCAAACTATTAAGTACAACTGTCATCTTTAGGAAGCTCATATTGTACGATAAGTTTAATACTGAATAGTCAAAGTAATCATTTAACTAAAAAAAATTTGAAATGTTTAAAATGCCAGGATATAGAGCTGGACTGAGTTCCTTAGAAACACAATTTATGGGTCAAGCAGATACTGGTTAATGGCAAATCAGCTTTGTAAACAACTTCCTATGATACAGGGGAAAAATAGCCTTCCTCTTTTATAATTGCACTCTCCTACTGGCAAAGCTGAGGAAGGTGAATAGGAGGCCATTAACAACTGTGATGCGATGTTGAAAGGGTTTTGCCGAAGGTCATGCATGGTGTCACTTATTCACTGTATCCTCCAATTTCAAACAGAGGAAGCAGAAACTAAGGAGCTAAACAGTGATCAAGGTACTACTTTTGCTCATGGAGACCCAATTAATAAAGTATAGTGCTGACTTAGATGGACTGGTGTCTGAGGCTACAGTAGATGCCTCCTGCCACCTCTGCACTAAATTAAAGTTATCTAAATCCCAGAGAAGTGACCTGATTTACTTATCTAGGCACTGATGGAGAAGTTGGAACAAACACCTGTATGGGTCTGTCATAGGTGATTCTTTCCTAATCTGCTTCAGAAGAGCAAAGAAGGCCCACCCTGACTGAACCAGGTGACTCAAGAAAGCGGAAAAAAAAGAGAGAAAGATAAGACCATGTTGTCCTTTCAGTGCAGGGATTGTTAACACACTAACCCTTCACAACAGAGAAGAAGGGCCAAATGATTACCAGACTCTCACCAATCAGATAAATTGCTCCTCTTCCCATGGGAAGGAGCAAGTAAGGGATAAAAGAGAGGCAGAAGCATGCCCTTAAGGAGACGGAGGAGTTGGCAAAAGTTCTGATTCTATGGATCCGTGGGAATAGGGAAAAATATTTCTCCTCAGATGGGCTCCTTGGCTGACATTTGTGAAGATGTTATCCTACTGTGAAATATGCTAGTGGAAGCATAAAAAGATGTTAGGATACCAAAAGATGCTAGAGAAGCACTGCACACAAGGCTACATTAGTCCCATGACCTAGCCCAAAGGATCCCATATTAGAGATGAAGAATAAATTCTATCTCCTTTATAGATTACGCCGGAGCCAAGGAGAAAGTGAGGGCTATAAGCAAGGGTAAAAAGGCACAAAACCCAATGGGCTCAGACAAATGCAAAATGAAGCTGTTATATCTTTCTCTCCAAATTAACTTTCCCTTGCAATAGTACCACTCCCAGTAGTCTGTGGTCTCCCAGAATAAGGACCTCGGAATTTTGGAGTCTCAGAGGGATAGAGCTGGAAGGAACCTTAGGGCCCACATCAAATTCAGGACTCTCATTTTATGTATATTCACAATCAAGACCAGAGAGGTTCAATGACTTGTCTGAGTTTACATAACTAAGCAGTGCCAGAGCTCAGCTTGGAAGCCAGTACTTTTGACTTAGCTCCATTCTTCTCCTTTATTCCTCAAATATAGCTATTCACTAAGTCCTATTTCCCCATCCTTGTTTCCCCCACCTACTCTTTTATCCCCTTTGCTACTGTTCTTATCCAAGTCTAGAACTTCAAGATCTTTCATCTGCATTACTGCAATAATGTTCTAATCAAGTGGACCTTCAAGATTATTCTTCCCATCTGAAATCACTTCTCACTCTGTCTCAATAGTGATTCTCTGCTCTACTGGGGTGGGTTTCATGGTTTTGCCATTGCTCTTTGCCAGCATGTTCCACGTAAGGACATGTTCTCCTTTAGTCTTGGTCTTAGAATGAAGGAGAAGGGAGCAGAGCAAAAGCTGATTCACAATGGACACGCAGTATATGAAAGAAATAAATACTTGTTATCACAACTGAGATTTCAGGGTCATTTGTATATTCTATGCATTTACACAGTGCCTTGCACAAAGAAGGCATTCTTTTTTTTTTTTTTTTCTGAATGAATGATCTCATTTAAGCCTCATAGCAGTCTCATTTTAGATACCATTATCATCACCATTTTGTAGATGAGAAAACCAAGGCTTAGGGAGTTTAAATCGTAGGGCTCAGGGTTACACAGCTAGTAGGTAATAAAGCTGGAATTGAAAACCAGAAGCTTTAACCCCAAAGTTCATATTCTACAACCAGTGCATCACACTGATTTGTGAGAACTCTTACAACTTATAGTTTGAAATACACATTTGGTTCTTAATTATGTATTATCTAATTGTCTGATTATTTCATGTATTATAATCTTGACTCCCCTCATTTACCCTTGATTGTAAGCAACTTGAGGGCAAAGACTGCATCATGTCACAAGCCTAAACACCTGGCTCAATAAAGACTTGTTCACTAATCAACTGTGGCTGGTGCAGACCAAGAGTTCACTCTTACTTCCAGTCCTCACAGAGTCAGAAGTCTGGATTGGGCGCTCCTCACCTTGACTCAGTGCTCAAGAGGCAAAGACTGAATTTTAAACAACTTTTAGGTCTGACAGAGACATAACCTTTGAAGAAGGAGATTACTTCGTTCCTCCCAAATGTCAGAGCTATCACTCAAAGACAGGGAGGAAGAGAAATTGCCACCTAGAAACATTATTTTAAAAGTAGAAAGAGGAAATGGTTAGGCTTCAGTTGGAAAGTAGGAGTCAACACAAAAAGTTTGTTTATTTTGGGAAATGTCTGAGGACAATTTGAGTTCACACCCTGCTTTTCCGGAGAGTAGCCTGCACTAACACTGGCTCAGACAGGCCACTGTTCTCCAATCTTATCATGTACAAGGCACACAAGTTTGAAGCTGAAAGGGCAGCCACTGTCATGAAAGCACCTCTGTAGCCAGTTGCTTGACAAGGACAAGGAAAAGAGCACTGCTCAAATCTCTCCAGGGGCTCTTCTGCCATGGCCTTGAGAGTACAGTGTACTCCCTCCAAAGCTCTCCCTGCTATAGCCCTGCCTTTCTCAGAAGGCTCAAACAGCAGACAGGACAAGTGAGTCAGCTTTAAATAAAAATAGAAAAGAAGCCAGCCTTAAATAGTTAGATTTAAACCTCTTTAGAGTAGACATGCATGAGAGAGGTTTAATTTATTTTCGTGCAAGCCTGTGATGGTCATTTGACTCTGCAGCCAGACAGCTTTGGTTGAAACACTGGCCCTACCATTTACTGGCCATGTGACCTTGGACAAATTACTTAATCTTTCTATGTTCAATCTTTCTCATCTGAAAAATGGGGATGATAATAGTATCTATTCCTATGGGATTATTTTAAGGATTAAATGGAATTATGCCACGTATGCCACATAGCACTCTCAGAACAGTGTCTGGCACATAATAAGCCCTCATCAGTGTTAGCTATTAGGCCATGATGATCATTATCTAAGGAATGGCCATGGGTTCATGAGGCCTAGTCAGTCATTTTCCAAGTCTAGAACATGGCAAAGTATGCTGATATATATAATCAGCAAATAATATAACAAGACCTGCTACATATTATAGAGATAAACAAAAATCTCTATAATATAAACAAAAATCAAGTATAGATGCTGTCATTCAGGTGCTCAAAGGCTACTGGTGTGATACAGCAGATACATAATTATAAAATAGAGAAGAAAGTGGTAAGTCCAAAAATGAACTGTATTCACAGTAGCCAAGATGTGGAATCAACATAAGTGACCATCAATGGATGAAAGGATAAAGAAAATGTGGTATATATATACAATGGAATACTATACACCCATAAAAACAAAATCCTGTCATTTGCAATGATATGGATGAATCTGAAGGACATTATGTTAAGCAAAATAAGACAGGTACATGCTGCATGACCTCACTCATATGTAGAATTTTAAAAAGTTGATCTCAAAGAAGTAGAGTGGAATAGTGCTTACCAGAGGCTGGCACAGTTAGAGAGAGGAGTTAGGGAGTTGTTAGTCAAAGGATACAAAATTACACTTAGATAAGGAGGAATAAGTTCAAGACATCTATTGTTACTATAGCTAATGACAATGTATGTTCTTGAAAAATGCTAAGAGAGTGAATGTTAAGTGCTCTCACCACAAAAATGTATATAACTATGTAAGGTAATGCATATGGTAATTAGCTAGTTTAATCATTCCACAACGTATACACACTTAAAACACCATGTTGTACACAATATAATTTTATCTGCCAATTAAAAAAATAAATAAAAAAAACCTACCAAAGAACCAAAAATGAACTATAAAGATTGGAGGATCAAAGAAGGATTCATGGCAAAAGGGTCCAACTAAGTTGGACCTTGAAGGAAAGGTAGGAATAGTACAGCTAAAAAGAAGACAGATAGTTCAGTCTCCATAACAGCAGAGCACTAGAGTGAGCAGCAGGTAATATGAGCCTACCTTTCTTTTACGCAATCACTCAAAGATTAGTAAAGAATGTTAAAGAAAAAGAAAGATTACCTCTAACACAAAGTCTCAAAGCCCAAGCCAATACTCATGTGTAAAGTGCTTAGCATTTACTAGTCACTTAATAAGTATTCAATAAATGGATTCTACTATAATTTTATTATTATTATTACTACCATGGAAAACCAGTTTATTTTTCCCCATTCATCATCTTGATACAGAACCAATATTTATAATTTGACTCAGTTCAGAAAGAACTAAAGGACCAAGGTAGAGACAGGAAGGCATGATTCTCTCAGCCCTGCACCTTAGAGCCACCATCTGCTCTACTGAAACTCCGCTTGGTACTATAATCTGTCTCAGCCATTATGCTGTCTCCAGAAGCACAATTCCTCCGACTCACTATCCTCCCTTCCCCTCAACCTGGGAGGAGAGGCAGTAGCAGGTTAGGCTCTTAGAATAGTCTAGTCCTTTCACTTCATGAAGAAATCATCTCTTTGTCCTTCTTTGGTATGAACAATAGCACATTTGCTATTAGATAGTACTTATTTGGTACGGACCTTCACCGCCACAAGATCCATGGTACAAGTGTCAACACAACTTAATAGCAAACAGAACTTGGACTGCATTACCTGTCAGCTTCTACTGAGAAAGAAATGTTTTGAAACAACGAGTGCCTACACTGGTCAGAGTTACGAGGTAGGAGAAGAGGGCTGGAACTACTAAGACCACCATAGAGGCTAAGTGGTCAGGGACAGAAGATAGCAAAGGATATGAATCTCTGAAAGGAGTCCTATGTACCTGGGGGGTAAGGGTGGGGGTGGAGAGGGGGCAGGTACATAGTGCTTAAGGTAGGAGAGTCAGTTCCTTTAAATCAATTTGGCAACTGCATGGCATGAGCTTTCTTATTCCAAACAGCATTAGGATAGATCTGGTTTTAGTAATAACAGTGTTTACTCATTTACTTAAGCATAATCTGGTATGTTCTAGAAACAAGACTAAGAATAATCAAGAGAAGACTTTCCTATCATTAAGGTAGCCCTGCCAAAGTGAATTGCCCCTAGTGCCTTAATATTACTTGGTTCTTCACAAAAATTATGATGCATGAGCATTATTTCACATAGCTACTAGGAACCATACAGCTTGGGCTAGTTATTCTTTAGGCCAGGGTTTGAGGATGAATCAAGGCCCTAGGCTTGGGATTCTAACACTGCCAGAGTAGAATCTCTGCCAGGTTGTAAGGGTATAGAGCTGCAGAGAAACACTGAAGATATAAACTTGTATAAATTCCCTACCAGTGCTGTCCTGGAGGGAGATCAGGCTCTGAGACTCAAATACAGGCTTTTTTGTCCATGTCTATAATACCTTACTATTTTCAAAGAACTTATATTTGTTCATATAATCCCCCCTCAACTGTTATCCCATCTTGTGGATAACAAAAGCAGACTCACAATTAACTGCTGAAGGAAATGACCTGCACCAGGTGATAGACTGAGAATATAATCAAGTGAATCTAAGGTTTTCTCATTCCAAACCAGTGTTCTCTCCACAACTTAGAAAACAGTGTTTGCAAAGCTATTTATTTGTTCAAAAAATAAACTGGGTTATGTTCTAGAGAATGCAGCTGTGAAAAAGACAGTTTTTACCCTCATGACACTTATTTCTAGTGGAGAAGAAAGAAAATAAGTTGAATACATAATACATGTTCATGCAGTGACAAGTATATGCAGAAAACCAAAGGGTAAGGAATTAAGGAATATTTCAGCAGAGAGCTGGATAAAGTGAGTGAGCCAAGTGAAGATCTAGGGGTGAGCATCTAGGCAGAAGGGAACGTGAGCACAAAGGCCCTGACATAAGACGAAAGTCCACATCTGTTTGAAGAAGAGTAATAATAGAGCATGACTGAATAACGAGGTGAATAGTTGTGTGAGGATGGATAGAGAAGTAGGTGGTAGTCTCATCTTGTAGGACTTCACAGGCCCCCTTCCTCCGGGGTTATTCTGAAGCAAATTCCAGACACAATATAATGCATACTGGAGTGTTCTGAATGGGAGAACTAGTTGATCTTCTTTGTATTCTGAAAGTTCACTGTAGTGTCTATGTGAAGGATGGAATGGGGGGTTGGGGTGGGGGTAAGGATGAGTAAGAGTGGACACCAGTGGAAGGCAGTAGGATTTTTGAAGAGAAATGATGTGGCTTGGACCAGGATGATGAGGTGGGGGTGGTGAGAGGTCTTTAAATTTGATGTATACTTGAGGGTAAACCTGACAGGATTTGCTGATTAAGTGGATGTGGAATGCAAAGAAAAGAGAGAGATGTTGAGGATTACTCCTAGGCTACTGACCTGAGACAGGATGACACCATGAACTAGGAAGGTGAAGTCAAGGGTAGAAGCATTTTGGGAAAAGAGGAGAAAACTAGAGTTATATTCTGAAAAAAAGAAAGAAAGAAAAAAGTAGCTAAGAGAGCAAAGGCATGGCATGCAGAAGGTGGCAGCCTTACTTTAAGCACTGACTCTTGCCACTTCTAGTTCTAGTTGGGCAACCTGGAACACACTCTCATTCAATTTCCCCATCTATGTAATACGGGGATAGCAAAACTACCTCTCAGGATTGAGAGAATAAAGAAATGGGATGCACCCTGTGCGTGCACCCTGTAAGTTGTAAAGGTGCTGATCAAGGTTAATTTTGTTTCCTCTGTTATTTCTGGTAAACGTTTGTTTAAATGACTCATATTTGAGTCATAAGTATAAATACAATTATATCAACACATACCATTATAAAAAGACTTAACTTTATTTCATCTAATCCTATCTCACTTGTTCATAGTACACTTTAAAGGGTATATGGTATCCTTTTAACTTCTTATTTGCATTTATTATATACTAGCATTCACATATATTACCTTATTTGATTCTTTATACAGACAGAGTAGGTACTATTGCCCCCAGATGACTGATGAGAAGATCGAGAGACAGAGAGGTCCTACTGAAGGCCTGACATGCTGATCTCATTGCCCCCCTTTCTTAATCCTTAAGTTAGACTACTGGGATCCTAGCATATAATTCATTTGGCATCAAGGCTTGGTCATATTAGGGAAATTTTTGACGTGTTGAATGCTGAGCACTTCCATGATCATTAGTAAAAAAAATAATAACTACTCCTTAGACATCGTACTTAACAGTTTGCAAAATACTTTTATTTATATTATTTTCTTGGTTCCTCCCAACATGTGATAATAAGCATGTGATAGCTACCACATGTAAGAGGCACTATCAAGAGAAAAAAAGATAAGCCTACTTTATGCAATGACTTAAAACTAGAAAAATGTCACTGTTTTGTATTTAGAAATGTTCCTTGTGACTGACCCATTCATTCATTTAACCAATATTTGAGTGCCTACTCTGTGCTAGGCAATGTGCTGGGGGCTTGGTATATAGTGGTACCACAGCTTTGTTATTGTTAAAAATAGAAAAAAATTACATTACTAAGCTGAAAAGAACACAAAACTTATTTGTGATATTTTATTTTTTAATGGGATTATGAACATCCAAGTTTGGTTTTTTTAATGTTAATTTTTAAAAATAGCCCAGCAGCCCTCTCTAGGCCTCCTTTTCCCCGGAATATGTATTAGCTTCATTATCTGTACCCCTGATACTTATGCTTTTGTGTTGCAAATAAATTACATCAATGGTAGTAGCAAAATGGTCTAGACATCCCATTTATTTGAAGCAAAGTACAATGAAGAGGATATTTCAAACTAAGGGTATATAGATGCTAAACATTTCTTGTATCCTCTTTCTGCCTGACAAATCATTAGCAACAGGTCCCAACATCTAGTGGAGAATGAACAGCATTCCCACAGTATATCTTGAGGAACACTTCTTCTAAAGGATATTTATTTGATAGGGGTTAAAAGAGTCTCATGGTCAGTAAGTTTGGGAATGCTAGGTTAAACAACATAAACATATTGCATTATCACAGGCCTGCTCAAAGTCTTTATCATACCATGGTACTTGTAGAACTCCAAGAGGTGGGTATATAAAGAGCTTTTGCCAAACTTATCGAACCATGGAACCGTAGTTTAGAAGAGCAAGCTGACAACTCAACTAGTGTTTATTCTAATATATCTTGGAAGCCCTGCATTGGGGCCATTTCCATTTATACTTGCATGTGATATGAATTTTTTTAGTAGACTGCTGATTCTTTAAACTTGTAGAGAGCTGAACAGACACAGAACAAACGTATGCCCCTTAAACGCTGCAATATGAACAAGAGACCATCACTACATGATAAGCACCAGAAAAACAAGGACTGGGTCTAGTTTTTGTTTTCACTATAGCTCTAACATCTAGCACTGCCTGGCAAATAGTAGACACTTGTTAAAATTAATTAAATAAATGGATAAAAGAATGAATCCTGCAGAAATGACAGACGGCTCATGGAGATTTGGAATGGGTAGCCATACTATTTTTCTGTCTTCAATGATTTCAACTTCTATATCTAGACTTCTAGGTTGTGTTTAATTTTCTTAGAACAAAGGACTGAGAATTATTCCAGCCTTTTACATCATGACCCTGTACTAGTCTAATAAGAGAAAGGTTACACTGCTTTTTGTTGATGAACAGCACATTAATGAGATCTCTGTGAAATAATCTCATCTCTATTATGCAGGCAAAATTACATTTTCCAGCATAATTATTGTGTCAGTAGAGCTCCCAAATTTTGATATTAATTGTTTTACTTGCAAAGGCAACATCAACTTATTAATTTGTCAAATCTCTGGAAAATCCAAAGTAACCTCATAGTTTTAAGTAGCAATTATCAACCTATAATGCTCTCTTATTCTATCTTTTGCATATTTTCCTACCTGTCAGAACAACTGGACGATTTTCATTTTCTGTAATAGGTTTTAAAAGCAGGACTAATAGGTCTCTTTAAAATGTGTTTTTGAATTATATACCATATCTCAGCCCTTACTTGAAAGATTCTAGAATGTTAGCTCTTTGAGGACAGGGACTTAGAATGTTTTGTCCACAACCCTATCCCTAACACCAAAGACAATGCTGTAACAAAGGAGCTGCTCCATAAACACTGCTGAATGAATGCTGTTTCTCCTCCCATTGAGACTCACTGTTTTAAAGTAAAATATCTCCTCCTCCTTTTCTCTCTCTCTCTCTCTCTCTCACACACACACACACACACACACACAAAGGAACACAGGGAAGTCTTGCTATGTACTATGGCATTTTTCCCATGAAAAATATATACATCTTGGGAGTTTGGTTAAAACAGATCATTTGACAAGCTTTGGAAAGTCTCTTTGCATTGTTTAATGTCACCAAGTCACCTCCTCTTCTGATCCTTAACCCATCTTGAGCCACAGAAGTAAGTTAGGAAGGAGTCATGACTCACACTTATTCACCTGATCAGGGCTTAGGATATAAGGCTAATCTTGAGCTGTCAGCCTGACAGATCTCAAAACACAATAGGACATTCTCCAATATTGCTCATTCAATAATTTTTATTTCGCAGTTTACCTTACTTTACTAGAAAAAAACTATTTTCCTTTTTATTATAGACAGTTTACATCTATTCAAGTCTGATTCTATTCTAGATTGGGACCATCATTTCCCTATAGAGTAGTATAGGTTCTATTTTATAAATACAACACAACAGATAACAGGATTCAGTACACTGACTTAGTAGCTCTGTGACCTTGGTTAAGGTACTGAACATCTCTGAGTCTGAAATGAGAATAATAGCACCTTCTTCCTAGGTCGTTATGAGGATTAAATGAGATAGATTATCACTTACATGAGTGCTACTTTCATTAATACAATCTCTCAAGGGTTGATAGACCAGTAGCCATGAAAGTACCTAAAGAAGTTCATCACCTCTACAAGTCCTCCTTTTATTTTCTTTCAAATAAGCTGCCCTCCCCCATTCCATCCACAGAAGTAGAAATTCATAGGTATGCTTTGTGGGTCCTATTTTGTCCCCAAGCATGAATTCTTCTGTAGAATTTAGACAGCATTTCTGGATTGCTTCTGGCTGAGTGGTATCATTTAGGGTAGTCATTCATCTGGCCCCCTGCATTTCTTTTCACAGCCTATGTAACATTCTTCTTTCCTCATGTGGTTCCTTAAAGAGACTTGGTTGGCTAGGGACTTGACCCTACATTTTACTCTATCAAAAATTCCTAACCAGAGGGGATGAGCACTAAAAGCTAGGAGCATGCTGGGCTGGAGCATCTGTGCTTGGCCTTTTCATCTATGCAGCTTGCTGGTAATTGCTAAGTTTTCCCTCCTGCAACAATTATCCCTCCATTTCTCTCCCCACCCCCACCTCACCCCCAGTTAATTATCAGTTCTAGAATTAAACTGCTTGCCTCTCCTGCTGTTACCATGGCAACAGTTGGCCTGCACCTGCCACTGGGTGAACAGTGGCTCTTTCAGAAGAGGCAATGGCAGTTGCTGGCTCCACAAAAGCCAGGGAGCAAACTAATGTTTACCTGTCTGGGGAGAGAAGTTCCTGTTTATTCCACCTTAGGCACTTTCCTAGCAAGCTCCACCTCAACTTTCTTCTCAAACTGCTTGTTAACATTCAATAAAGAAAAGGAAAAAAATTTTCTGATAAAAATCCCAAATCCCTGTTGGCTTCTCATAATCCTATCCATCAGCTTCACTTATTCCCAGCTAAGAAGTTAAGAGACATGAATCTTCCATCTCCTGACAAAGGTAGGACAGTAAAAAGGTTGGAAGCATAGAATTTTAAGCTGGATAGATCTGGGTTCTAATCCTGGTTAAGTTGATCTCTAACTACATGATCATGACTTAGTCACTTAACCTCTTACAGTATCAAATTTCCTCATGTACAAAGAGGGGATCAGAATAACTATACCTCACAGAGTTGTTTTAAAGCTTTGAAATATATAATATATAGGTCTAGCTCCTACTTAATGTTAAAGACATAGGCAGGTATCACTGTTATTGTTGGTTAACTACTAATCCTGGACAACCATGAAAGTTAGGGCAAAGTTAGTTGGCAGCTTGGTCAGTTTTAATTAGTCCTTGTATGAGTGATAGTACATGGAGACCAAGATGCATCTAGCAGCCGGGGTAGCTGGGAAATGCTTCTCTCCCTGTCTTTGCAGCAATTCTGTCAGCTCCTCCCTCTCTGCACTGTTTTTCTCATACTCAATCTCACTTTCCTTTAAATAGAATTGACAGAACCAGAGGGTAAGGGAACACGTACTCACCAAGAAAACAAAATACTTTTCCATTTTACAAACACATTGCAACCTACGGGGAATAACTGGTAGTGGTACTAAGGAGTAGGGGGAATGAGGCATTTACGTAATAAAGTGTTTTTCTTCCCTGAAACCCTAACTTATAAATAAGAAACTCTTTTTTTTATGACTTGCAACCACTCATGTTTAGGTACTTAGTACAAACAAGAACAGGCACGTGGATTTCATCAATGACCCAAACTTCACCATTTAGGGCACCTCAATTTTATCTCAGCCTTTGGCTACCTTTCTTAAAGTTCTGAAGCCACCTCCCTGTAAATCCTAATTTTAAGAAAACCTGTACTCATTGACTCTAAACTTCACACCATCTTGAAAAGAAAAAAGAAAAACAAACAAAAAACTCCACCAGCATGTGCTCCCAGCATCAGTTACAGATGCCTGCTGTAGGTTTCTGGATGAAGAGGTGAATGCAGTTCAGCCACATAGAGCTTACCAAAAAAAGGAAGGACCTTTGGAAGCTACCAGGAAAATGGAATTACTGACCTCTTGCCTGCTTCTCACTGGGAAAAGAAGCAAGAAGATGCTTGAGACCAGCAGGTTTCTCCTAAAAAGAAAAAGACACCCCAAACAATTTTGCTGTGGCTACCCACAGGTGAAGGGCTATAACCAAGGACATCAAATTTAGTCTTAAAACACAGACTGGAGTTTCACAACTTACTAAAATCTATGCTGTTTAGTGCCAGTCTAAAAGGTATATGAAGACAAACAAGGAAAAAGAGAAGCAGGCTGTAGCCAGACTCTTTAGCATTGGATCTAATCCAGAGACCAATGTGTCTTTCACATCAATTCATCTTTTAAGTAAAATATCTATGCCCTCAAATAATTTGGAAAATGTTGGGGCTTTACTCCATTAATTTAAAAGGAACTAGATAACTACAGCAGGCCCTTGAATAACATTGTTTTGTCTGACATTATCTTGTTATAACACTGATGAGAAAAGAAAAATGGATTTCCACCTGCGGTTTGCACATTCTCTCCATGTCTGCAGGGGTTTTCTCCAGGTAGTCCAGTTTCCTTCGCATCCCAAAGATGTGAACCTGTGCGTCTAAACTGTCCCAGTCTGAGCAAGTGTAAGTGTAGGTATGAGTGCGTCCTGAGATGGAATGGCGTCCTGTCCAGGGTTGGTACCTACCTTGGGCCCTGAGCTGCTGTAATAGGTTCCAGCAACTCGAGACTCTAAACTGGAATACCTAGGTAAATATTAATAATTATCTTACTTGTTTTTATTAATCTTTCTTAAATCTTTCTAAACTATTGTTATATCAACTAGCCTATGGTAAAACTGGTTTTGTTATAAATCATTTCACTTAAAGTCTCAGTTTCCAAGAACCTATTGATGTTAAATAAGGACTTACTGTACTTTCCAAACTTCATTTTAAATTAGAGGAAGGGGTCCAGCACAGTGGTTCACACCTGTAATGCTAACATTCTGGGAGGCCAAGGGGGGAGGATCTTTTGAGGTCAGGAGTTTGAGACCAGCCTGAGCAACACAGAGACCCCATCTCTACTAAAAATATAAAAAGATTAGATGGGCAACTAAAAATATAAAAAAATAGCTTGGCATGGTGGCATGTGTCTGTAGTCCCAGCTACTCAGGAGGCTAAGGCAGGAGGATTGCTTAATCCCAGGAGTTTGAGGTTACTGTGAGCTAGGCTGATGCCATGGCACTCTAGCCCAGGCAACAGAGTGAGATTGTTTCAAAAATAAAATAAAATAAAATAAAAAATAGAGGAAGGTAAGAGCTATCAAAATAGGACACAAATCAAATAAACAATTTCTTCTTACAACTACTTTATCTCAGTTGCTTTTTGTTCCATCTAAAAGAGCAAGCCCCCAAAAATACTTTCTTCTATAATGGGGCAATGCTGTAACCAAGAGGTAAAATGTAACAGAAAGTATTAATAACTTTTTGGTGCCTCAACATGGCATACCAGAACCTTTATAAGCTGGACTCAGTCCACCTTTTAGTCTCATCTACTGCCCTAGTCCAGTCATGCAGTTACTTACCATTCCCTACACAGCACATGCGTTTTCACTCCTCTGAGCTTTTATACTTGCTGCAGGTCTCTCTGCTTGGACAGCCTTCCTATCCTTTCCATCTGAAAAAGCCCAGCCCTACCCATCTGTCAAGGTCCAAAAGAAATGCTATCTTTTCTGATTCTTTATCCTGAGTTAGTTGTATCCTATAACTATTTACTTTAGAGAATCACTATGGAGCCACAGTTAGGAGTTTATGTTCTGGAGTCAGACTACTTGAGTTTGAACACTGGCTCTACTGCTTTTTAGTTGTGTGATCTCATGAATGTATAACCTCTCTTGCAACTAAGTATTCTCATTTCAGATGAGAAATAAAGATAATGTATTAACCACTTACTAGGACTGTTGTGAGAAACAGTGTAAGTAAACGTTTAAAATACTTCTTCATAGTTGGCACTAATTGCTTCTTTATAATAATTTGTCATGATGATGATTATTATACTGTACGAAATATGAAATTATTAATAGAATTGTTTATTTAGCTCTCTCTAAACTAGATTTTGAGATTTTTAAATGCAGGGACAAAATATTAGTCATCTTCATATCCCTGAGGCCTAGTGATATGGTTTGGATGTTTGGCTTCTCCAAATCTCACATTTAAATTTGATCCCCAGTGTTGGAAGTGGGGCCTGGTAAAAGGTGCTTGGGTCATTAAGGGTGGATCCCTCATGAATGGCTTGGTGCACTCCCCATAACAATGAGCGAGTTCTCACTTTATTAGTTCACATGAGAGCTGGTTATTTAAAAGAGCCTGGCACCACATCCTCTCTCTCTTGCTGCCACTCTTGCCATATGATATACCTGCTCTCCCGCCGCCTTCCACCTTGACTGGAAGCTCCCTGAAACCCTCACCAGAAGTAGATGCTGGCACGTTTCTCGTACAGTCTGCAGAACTATGAGCCAAATAAACTTTTCTTTATAAAATTACCCAGCCTCAGGCATTCCTTAACAGCAGCACAAAATGGACTAATACACCTAGCATAGGATCTGGTACACATTAGGCAGTCTAAGATGTTTGCTGAACAAATGAATTAGAATTGCTCTGCAATCTTTCCTGTCTGAGAGGTTAGGAAATTGAGCTACTAGAGGCAAATGTTATCCTGATAAGCTCTGAGGTCAAATATATAAACAAGGCTGGCCTGCCAAACATCATAACTACCGTTCTGGATGGCAAACAGAAGTTGATTAGAGCAGAACAAAGCATGCAAAATGACACCCAGGCCCCTTCCTACTGGGCCTTTTTTTTTTTTTTTTTTTTAGCATCATGAAGCCAGAAAAGGCAGGCAGACGTATACTAGAATTCAGACTGTTCCTAGTCAGCATTTCCAGTTGGTGGCATATGCAATAAGCTAGAGGCACCTCGGCAGAATTTTCCAGCAGTGAATGGGTTCTCTGGTTAATACATAAAATAAAGTTGTGAATCTCACAGGCAAATTTCTAAAAATCAATTACTTTAGCAAAGAGGCTTGCTTTTGGTATAGAAAGGCAGCATAATGCATAGCATGGCTTCATCTTTCATTTGGTTAACGCAGGGGATAAACAAACCATATTGGCATGGGAAAACAGAGTCAGCTCAGGCTCCATAAGAGGGAAATGCGAAAGTTAAGAGACTCTTTATGCTGAAGGCAAACTTAGATGTTGGAACCCCACTCTGCATAATCAGCAACCTTGATAGTTTCATTCCACGTCACAACTATCGCAGCCATTTTCTTTGGCTTCCACATAGGCCTCCAGAAATGAAGCCAACACAACAACCAAACCATGAATTTGCGATCAGCAAAATGAAGACAAAAGAAACCTAAGGGTATTACTGACTTAGTCCTCTTTTCTCTCTACAACCTAGGTAGTCAGAAAGAGCAATGCCATATCTTAGGAACATATGGTTATTCATTTAGAGGGGAAAAAAGAGTACCTAGCATATAGCCTCTGGATAATTTTTAAAGAAACAAAACTAAGAAGGTAAAAAAAAAAAATCTATCAAATTATAAAATCTATATGCAGATTCTTTTCACTCCATATTTGATACAACATCTGTATTCCTACTGACAATTATACCCCCAAAATTAGGCAGAGGTAATAGGGGTGGGGAGTGATGAGGGTAACATTTACATGGAAATAAAAACAGAGTACCAGGAGGTTAAATGACTTGCCCAAGGTCACACAGTCAGTCACAGGCAGAACCAAGAATAGAAGCCAGGTCTGCTGACTCTCCTTCAGCTCCTACTTCTTCAAAACATGCTTCCTGTTTAATCACAGAATCAGCATGGGTCAGATTCACACTGATCTCAGCAGGAGCTTTTTGCCTGAATAACAGCCAGCTTTGAATATGAAAAATTCTACAGAAGTTCCAAGTATGGCTGTTACTATTAAAAAGCCATATTCTTCTTAGTTTAAAAAAAAAAAAAATCACAGAAAACCTCAATAGCAAATCAAAATTTAATCCTGATCTTGCTCCTTCTCCTCTGAACACAAGAGTTTAAGAGTCTTTCTCTCTCTGACTTCCTCCTACTACACAATAGCTTTCACGCCAACAGATCCTATTGCCACCCCCTCTCCTCGAATACATATTACTTCTCAGCAGGCTCCAGGAGGAGTAGAAAAGGAGCCAATCTGTGAGGGAGCGAACACAAGATCTCCCATAATAGCATAGAGAAGACAGAAAATTGCTGCCAAAAGTGTAAATTGCTTTTTTGCTTGGAAAAAAAAAAATCACTCTGAGCTTCAAAGACAACCTCTTAAGAGATGACTCCATAGAATTAATGCCCATGCTCTATATGTTAGGATTTTTGTTCTTCCACACCCTCCGAGAATCCTTGCCAGCTCCATGACTGTGTTATCATGGATTTGAGGACTGAGCTACCAGATGGAGAAGCAATAGGCAGCTATTCTGTGGGGTCAAAGGAAAGCTTGGCTGGCTGCTCCTCAGGGAGCACCCATTTTGCTGCTAACCCTCTGAGATATTTTGTGAGAATAAGACGAAGAAATATCCCTTTATAATGACAGAAGCTAAGGAGAGGGGAAGCAGCTTGCAGAAAACAGAGACCACAGCAATTCAATGTCAAAGCAATTATAAGAACTCTCAGGTTAAAGGAAAAGACCTAAGTGATCTTTCTGAGGACTGTGTGAATTCTCTTGGCTTTCATACAGGGTCACAGAGAGAAGTGTGCTGGCCTCTTGGAGATAGTCTAAATGGTGGTTAAGAGCATTTGGTGGTTGAGCCCTGAAGCCAGATAGATTCAAGTCCAAGCTCTGCCACTTACTAGCCGTGTGACCTAAGGCAAGTTAATCTCTCTGAGCATTAATTTCCTCATTTGACAAGTGGGATAATCATAAGCTTTACATAAGTATTAAATGAGAATATATATAAAACACACTGGACATAATAAACCTTCAATAAATGGGTGCTATCATTAATTAACAGGATGACTACACAGTAAAATTCAGGACAATGAACAGACATGACTGAAAGCACAATATTTGGTCCCCTCATATCAACTGCTTGGGAAATCAAAACAGAAAAGAGGAAAGAAGGTGGAAAGACTTTAGCTGGCAGAAAGGGAGGAAGATCTATTATAGAGAAATATGTTTCCATAGGACAGAAATTATTCTTTGTCCTTCCACTGCGGAGACTGGTTGGAACCTAATTCTCCCTGGACTTTTGTGTAGATAGTAGAGAAGTGGCTATGCGGAAAGAACGCTAGCAAAGGAGACACAGGCACAATGACCCCAGCAGGACTGGAACCCAGGGTCTCCAGATTCATTTCTCATCCAGCTCCTGTGTAAGGAGACCCACACTTCCTTTCTGCCTACCTTACACAGCAAATCTTCATTTAATACTGTCAGCAAAACAGAAGCCTTTGGAACAAAATTCTGCTTGGCTTATTGAAATGGCAAGGTGTATATCATAAATGAGAAAAATTTCAGATCAAAGGCAATCTGCCCTAAAGTGTTAATTGGAATAAATTGAGCCAAATGGTAGTTCAATACAAATAAACTGAATGGAACCAACAAACACAAATTTAAAGGTTAAAAAGGAAATTCGACTCTTCTTCCATCTTTCTGCCAAATTAGAACATGCTCTTCAAGTGCTCATTGTACCAAAAAGGGTTCTGTCAAGTCCCAGTCCAACAGACTGCCCGCTGACATCCATGGCAGCCTGGCTCGAGGGAGACAGCCTGACATCCTAGTTGCTAGTAAAGAACCTCTATGCCTCTACACTATTTTGTCAAAATGACACAAAGTTATCTGCAATTAAACTCTAAAGTCAGTATCTCACACTGAATAGTATCTGTGAAGCGAGTGAATCTCTTTATAAGGTCCTTATATTTTTCTAATCGATGTGACTCTGGCATGTGGCCAAAAAGACAAGATGAGTATGTTCATCCCAAACAGGATGTCCCAAGACAGAAATGCCATTGCTATTCTATGGAGCCTGCATATTACCTCTGCTTTAGTATTTTCTTTCTTTTTTTTTTTTTTTAATATTTTTTGAGACAGAGTCTCACTTTGTTGCCCGGGCTAGAGTGAGTGCCATGGCGTCAGCCTAGCTCACAGCAACCTCAAACTCCTGGGCTCAAGCGATCCTACTGCCTCAGCCTCCCGAGTAGCTGGGACTACAGGCACGCGCCACCATGCCTGGCTAATTTTTTCTATATATATATTTTAGTTGTCCAGATAATTTCTTTCTATTTTTAGTAAAGACGGGGGTCTCACTCTTGCTCAGGCTGGTCTTGAACTCCTGACCTTGAGCGATCCACCCGCCTCGGCCTCCCAGAGTGCTAGGATTACAGGCGTGAGCCACCGCACCCGGCCAACTTTAGTATTTTCTTTATCATGGTCTTGTTTGAACTCTTTCTGGGATAGAAGGTCTAGTGCTCTGTCTGGCTTGAATTTTAAGGAGCTAGAGCTAATCTTGAGAGTGGAAGAGCTAGAACGTCAATGAGATAGTTTAAATAGTGTGTTTAAACCAAAGGTCTGTGCAAAATAGTAAAAACCTGGCCATTAACTAGAGAATATATTGATTTCGGTTCCCATCATTGCTAGACTAGTCTAGTCTCCCAGGCTCCTGACCCACCTCCAATTCATTTTCTATTTTGTAGGCAGGAAAGATTTCTAAAATGCAAACCTGCCTAGGTTAATTCCTGTTTAAAATTCTATCCACTGCCTTCAGGATAGAGCTCAAATGACTTATGAAGGCCCTAAATGATCTGGGCTCCAATCTATTGTCTTTCTTCCACTCTTATCTGGAGCTTTTACACAAGTTGTTTCCTATACCTAGAACAATCCACCCCTGTTCCTTCTTTGCCTATCTTCTCATCTTTCAGATCTCTGTTTATATATAACCTTTTCTAGTTAAGCCTCCCGTTATCCTCCAAGACTCACTTAGGAGCCCTTCCTAAAGCAGCCTAAACTTCCCTTTTCATAGCACTTCCCCCACTGTATAAGTGCCTGGGTACATGCTCACCTCTCCCACTAGACTTAGGATCTACAAGGATAGGGACCATGTCTGCCTTAGTCACCATGATACACTACAGCACGGCACTAGACACAAAGTAGGGTCACAAATATCTTAGGTGGACAGAAAGAAGGGAGGGAGTGATGAAAGGAGGAAAGAGGGAGGAAAGAAGGAAGGAAATAAACCATAACACAAAAGGAGCCTAGGAATTATTGGAAGATGAAGTTTGAAGGGGTCTCCCGAGATTATGTAAGTTTAAAGCAGGGTACACCTGTGGCTTTAGCCACAGCAGACAAGGAGCTGGATAGATTCTTGCAGTTCTAGAGTAGAGGTTGAGAACCAGTTTCCAAAGGAAGGATGCACCAAGAGATGCAGATGTTGGGATAACATTTGGCACTAAGAAAGGGGCTCAGGATTCGAGAGAAAGAAGGTATTGGTTTGTAAATAAAACCAAAGGCCAAATCTTGGCTCCAGTAAGGTGACCTTGGCTAATTCATTTATTTTCTTTTAATGAGAGCCTTGAAGTAGATTGGTGATTTTTAAACTGAATTCTGAGGAACCCTGGGTGTCTGTAGAAGCCCCTCAGGGTCTACTGTGAAGAGAAAAGGTTCACCAAAGGAATGTGGCCCCACTTTAACTAAAGAAAAATTATTTTCTACACATTGAGGTTCTACTTACAAGTCCATTTGAAGAAAAAGTGCTTCTGCTAAAAATAAAGTTTGAATAGAAGTGGCCTGGATGGCCGGTGTGATACTTCCCAGCATTAACAGTCCTTGATCCTTTGCAACAGATGGGACCTGGCCAGACACTGCATTTTACTTTATACAAATACCCCTCAATTGTGCTGACGGCACAGCTGCAGCATTTCCTGGAGTTTATTCTCACTGCTGCAGCAGAATGATAGCAAAGGTAAGTAAACCAAAGTCCAGGTTCACTGAAAGGCTGAGGCAATAATAAAATGTACTTTTAAAATTTATCCAACTATGGTGATACAGAAACACAAAGAAACATTTTTTTGTCTATACCTATGCCCTAGGGTTCATTACATAGGTGTCTTGGGTTAGACATAAAGATATTATAGGTCAGAAATAAAGAATATTGGATCCAGAGCCCACTTGGGGGGGGAAAAAAAAAAAAAGCAATCCAATTCCAATCAAGAAAGAACAATGCAAAATTTATCTAGTCAGTCCATCAGATAGCCTAACTACCATTATTCAAATGTTAGTGTCTACTTTTCTTAACAAGGTATTCTGAATGTGCTACAGAATATAGCAAAGTTACTGTCATTACATACTTTAAAGTCTACCTTTATCTGAAGGTTATAGGCAGGAATGACATAGATGGGGAGGGAGATGGCACTCTTACAAAATAAGATCTTCAAAGCCCAGGCTTAAGATAGAGATTCCTTTTCTGTGCTGTTCCTTGGCTGTCCGTATTTCATGGAGCATTAAAAGGCCACAAATATCACTTCCTTCAATTCTGAGAATAGACCAGCAGCAATAATATCATCTTACCTGGGTCCTTCCTCATCGCCCTGAAACACAAACAAAAAGGAACAGCATTAGAAATCATCACTAATACAGACAGATTTAGATTTCTTTCTTTTTCCCTCTTCTCTCCCAACCTGAAAGCATGGATTGTGCATTTATTGTAACAGAGACAAACCAATGGACATCTAAGGGCTAAGACAAGCGCCAACATAATCCAATGTTCAAACTGCCCAGTGAAGATGAACTGATAATTTGCCCTTGCAAGCAGAGAAGTGAATGCACAGACCTAGGAGGCCTAAATAATAGCCTTGCCTTTTTATTTGTATGGCTGGAAGTATTTAGTTCTGAGCAAACTGAGAGCCTCAAAATAGCAGCGGGTCTTAGGCAAAAGCTGACCAGTTCCAAAAACATCAAGCTGTTTCCTTCAAATACTCATTTCTGCCTTGGTCTAGCATTTTTCCTGCAAACACGACCACAGCAATTCTAACATAAAGCACATTCTAGTAGAAAGGGCACTGAATTGGGACTCAGGAAATTGGGATTCTAGTCCAAGCTCTATAACTTCTGAAATTTGTTGACCCACATCATTCTTCAAAAAAAAGTCTTTTCTCTTTTTCTCACCCACTCATTGCAAAAACAATGTGTTAATGTTATTTTTCCAGGTATTGCATTCTCTCAACCTAACTTTATCAGTAGTGATCAAAGCAGATTCCTTTGAACCTCCTTCTGTGAGCAAATGAGATCACTCAAATGACCCTCAAGCCATTCTTTTGATGCCCTCCTCCTTAGCCATCCAGGGATGGTCTCAAGAGAGAATGTACCTTCTGGTTGTACTCCCTGGAGAATAAACAAATGAACAAATGAATGAATGAATGGTTCCTATTGGTGTAAAGGAGAATGAGCTTTGGAGGCAGACACTCTGGGTTCAGATCTTATCTCCATCACCTTCCTGCTGTGTTACCCTGCTTATTTTGCCTCTCTTAATTTCAATTTCCTAATTTGCAAAATGGGGTAATAATTATCTCTGTATCATAGGATATGTATGAAGATTGAATCAAATAATGCTTGTAACCATTAAGCACAGTGCCTATGACACAGGATGCACTTAATAAAGGTTATTTGTCAATATTAGTAGCAATTCAGTATGATTCATTAAGAAGCTATTACATGTAGGTGCTAAATAAGGATAAAAGATAAATAACCCATAATGATCTAACTTTCTAGGAACTCCCAATCAGGAGCAGGGAAAACAGGCAGAAAGAAAATGCACTATGACTAATATGTTAAGGACTCTACCAAAGACATAAAATGTTTTGAGAGTCAAAAGATAAGTTATGAACATTGCTTCTCCTGGAGAAGATGGGAATGGTTTCACAGAGAAGATGACATTTATATTGCTACTTGAGGGATAAGTAGGATTTTCCCAGGCTGACAACAAAGAAAAGAAGGAAGGGCACTGAAAGAGCAAGAGCAAAGGCACAGCAGTTTTAAAAAAAGTATTGTTCAAGGAAATTTGAGTCTCTGAAAGCAGAGAATGGGGATGTCCATGTGTGTGTCTTGGTCAGGGAGCCTGCGGGTGAGACTGAGGGCAGTGTGAAGTACAGTGGGACTGCGGTAAAGAGAGATTGCCAGGGTGTAAGCCTTTAAAGGACAGCTACAGCCAGAAAGGTGATTTAAATCAGAATACACACTGGAGGTTGAATAAGAAGGGCACTGCTAGCAGACAGTTAGGTATTTGTGATAGTGGTAAGGGCACTAATCATACCTAGTCAAATGAGAAGGCAGTGGGGAGAGTGGTGCAGAAGGGTATAGCAATAGTGGAAGCTTTCTTTGCGTTTTGATCAACTTTGCATTTTGATCTCATTCTCTCATGACAATTATAATATAGCAAGAAAAAAGTCATATAATTTAAATTTAATATGAGTTACATAACTATCAGTGATATAATTAAATCTCAATACAATTTTTCAATTAATTTTGGATCTTTAAACATAATTGTCTAGGAGAACCTTATGGGAAAAAATATCTAAACTTTCTCCCATGATTTAGCGCAAGTCCTCCTCACAATTCCATACCTTGGTGCCATGATTAAGAGATGGGTTTCTGAGTTATAAAAATATGGTCTCAAATTCTGGTCCATTAATCCCATCAGTGAAGCTTTTGGCAATGCACTTAACTTTTCCAAGGTTCAATTTCTTCATGTGCACATGGAGATCCTAATTCTTACCTCAAAGGGTCACTATATGGATTAAAATGAGAAAAATCTGTGTAAAACACTAAGCAAGTGTTTGTTACACTGTAAGTGTTCAGCAAATGGCGTCCATTATTGTACTTTCCCTGAATTGTTAACATTTCTAGGGGAGAATGAGGAAAGGACAGAAAAGATGAGGCACAAGGTTTTGCTACATGTTCATCCATTTCTGTTGTTTATAGATGCAGGTATCTTTTCAGAAGCAATAGTCACTATCACAAAGCAAGAACACACACACACATAAATTACAAGGCCATTCTGAAAAGGTCGGCAGACATTCAGAGGATTGCTAATCTTGCTAGTAAAAGATGTGCGTGTGCTGTCCCTGCTACCTTATTTCAGGTTATTTCACATCCCTCTTCTGAAAGCCTAGCTAATTCCTAATCATCCTTTAAGATCAAGCCTCACTGGGAAACTTTCTAACAGCTTGAGTGGGTTAATCTTCCTGTAAGGTTTACCCTTCTAGGCTCGTACTTAGAGAAGAGAACTGAGAGTGACAACACCACACAGTACCTCCTCCCTCCCTCTTTGGATTTCAATTCCTTGAGAACAGAAACTATGTTTTGTTTACCTCTGTATTCACTGCACCTAACATAGCACAAGGCACATAGTAAATAATTAAGAAAGGAAAGGAAGGCAGTGAAGATATAAATAGGATTTAAGATTAATTTCTACCCCCATTACAAGTGAATTCTGATTTCAGGGAATATTAGCAGAGTCTCTTACATACCAACTTCCATTTAAATGATTTGTTGGATTTAAGCTGTGCTGCCAAATTCCTCCTTAAAACATCCTGAATGCTCTTGGTTGGCAAACTACACTCTCCTGCAACCTCTCAGTTCTACTTCCACTGTGGAAAAGTTATTTACCAAGAATCAAGTTGAATTCCAAACCTGTCTATATTGGTTGAACTTGTAATTATAATGACACATTTAATTAAATAACAAAAAATGAGTGCAAGAGAGACAAGTGTTGCCTTCGTGAGTTGTTGCTTTCATGAAAAAATTAATTTGAATGCATCCACAGTATTTAATAAAGTGAATTATGTAAAAATTGCTATCAATGTTAATACAGGTGAAATACATGCAAAATACTAGAAAAAATAAATTATAAAAATCTAACATTCTGCATTCAGCTTGCTTTGAATGGTATTCCCCCTCATTATAAAAGACACCGAAATTGGATCTTATAAATAGTAGAACATAGGCGTGGTTTATGCCAGAAACATGACATTCAACTCCAATTAGCAACCCCATATTTTCAAAGAAATGACCTTGCCTCAGAATCAAAAAAACGTACAAATATATGTTTCAAGTTTAAAATATATGCTTAAGGTATGAATGCATCATTTTAATAATTTCCTCATCCAAAACAACATTTTCCAATATCATCTCACTGCAATTCAGTACTCTCCTTCCAAAATTGGACAAAAGATGCAAATTCTCATGATGTACAAATATTTTTTAATACTTGACTTTGGCAAAGAGTTTTTAAAAATGATGTAACTAAATTCAGCAAAAAAGAGAAAGTCAGAAAATAAAGCAGAAGGGAATATTTCTGAAGTTTGTTTTATGAAGCCAATATAACCCTAATACCAAAACCTGATAATAACATCAGAAAAATATAAAAATACAGACCAATATCCCTCACGAACAAAGACACAAAACCCCTTAACAAAATATTAGCAAATTGAACCCAGATAATACATCATGACCAAGTGGGAGTTTATCTCAGAAATGCAAGGTTGGCTTAATATGGTAAAATTAACCAATGTAATTAACCATTACAATAGAATAATGGACACAACCCATATGACCATTTCAGTAGATGCAGAAGAAATATCTCCCAAAATTCAACATTAACTCATGATAAAAACCCTCAGCACATTAGGAATAGAAGGGCACATCCTCAATCTGATAAAAGGTATCTAATAAAAACATCATACTTAACAGTAATATACTGAATGTTTTCCTTCTAAGATTAGGAACAAGGCAAGGATGCCCACTTTTACCATTTACATTAGACATTGCACACTGAAAGTCCATTGCAATAAGGCAAGCAAAAGAAAGAAAAGGCATAAAGATTGGAAAGGAAGAAGTAAAACTGTCTGTACTTACAGATGGCATGACTGCCAAAGTAGAAAATCCATAAAACCACTACTATAACTAATAGGTGATTTTGGCAAGATAGCAAGATACAAGGTTAATATATAAAAATCAACTTTTTATGTTATATATTAACATAAAAAATCTGAAAAATAAAGTTTTAAAATTATTCCATTTTAATAGCATCAAAAATATTAAATACCTAGGAACAAATTTAATAAAAGCTATTCAAGACCTTTAAATGAAAACTATAAACCATTACTGATTATATAAAATCAGACTTACAAATAGAGACATGTTCATTCATATTGTTTTTCCCCATAGCTAATGTCATTTCTCTTTAGCTCCTCTGGCTTCAAAGTTTTTTTCTTTGTGATTAGTTTTCAGAAGTTTGATTTTGACGCATCTGGATGAGGATTTCTTAGAGTTTATCTTGTTCAGTTCACTTAGCCTCTTAAATCTGCAGGTTTATGTCTTTCAATCAAATTTTTAACATTTTGAGCCATTATTTCTATAAACATTTTTTATCAGTCCCACATTCCTTTTTCTCCCATGAATAGTATAGACCCTTTATTATTGTCTCACAGGTCCCTAAAGGTCAGTTATTTTTCAATTTTTTTTTTTTGTTGTTGTTGTTTGGATTGGATCAATATCAATCTAACTTCTAATTCATCAAATCTTTCCTCCAATTTGCCATTGAGCCCATCCAGTGAATTTTTTATGTCAGTTATTGTATTTCTCAATTCTAAAATTTTCATTTGGTCCTTTTTTATATCTTCTATTTCTTTGTTAAGCTTTTCTATTTTTCATTTGCTTCCAGCGTGTTTGTAATTGCTCAGTGAGGTATTTTTATGGCAGCAGGTTTAAAAGCCTCATTTGATAATTCCAGTATCTGTGCCAACTTGGTGTTGGCATATTGTCTTTTCTCCTTTGAGTTGACGTTTTATTGATTCTTGATATAATGAGTAATTTTGAACTATATTCTGAACATATTGACTTATATTATAAAAATCTAGTTCCTATTTAAATCTTCTATTTTAGCAGATAGTCATCCTATTTACATTCAGAATACATGTCCTGGATCACTTTTGTAGACCATGGTTTAAATGCTAACTTGGTTTATAAAGCCTCTACAGTGCTATTCTGCTCTGGCCCATTCAGATAACAGGACTCACTCTATAGTCTCCACAGAGCTAGCTGAGAAACAGGAGGGATACCAACCCATTACTACATGGCAGGAGTGGAAGATAAAGTTCTACCCACTAACTCAGCTGGGGAGGGGCAATGCTTAGTGGTAAGAAGGAGGAGTTAGAGCTCTATCTGCAGTCTCCAGAAGGCAGAGGTACTACTTTCTTACTGTTACTGCAGGGCAGGGTGGAAGTCAGAGTTCCACCAACAAGTGCTTGGGAGATGGGCACCACTTATTATTGAGAGGAGCAGAGACAAAAGTAGAAGTCAGAGTTTTACCCAGAGGCTCCATGAAGAAAGAAGGATACCTCATTACTGCAGAGGAGGATATAGAACAGGTTTTGCTCCACAGCTGCAGTGCCAGTTTGGATTGGAAAGGAGTGTAACTTTTTTCATGGTGTTCATCTCCAGAATAGGCAGGTATGGTCAAAAGGTTTCTCTATGACTGAACCATCACCCTTTTCCCAGTATTTTGACCAGAGAAAACTGGCTTTTCTTGGGTATTTTCTTTTTGTCTGTGTCCATTAGTGTTTCCAGTTTGCAGAGCACACAGGCCAGGATATATAGGAAGCAAGGAAAACCCCAGAGAATTCACTGCTTTGTACTCCCTCAAATCCCAAGGTCTCCAGTCAGTCTGTCATCTTTTCTCCACCTTCAAGAGTCTTCTTGTAGGTTACTTCAGTATTTTTACCCAGGGATTTTTCCTGTGATTAGTGGAAGGAGTAAAATGGAATGTGTTTAGCTGCATCTTATTCATAACGAGAAACTGCACTTTGCTTTAAATGCATCAAAAATAAAACGGATTGATGAGTGGAAGACTGGAAAGATGGCTAGACTTGCAATGAACCAAATATGGCAAAATGTTAATGGTAGAATCTAGGTGGTAGGTACATGGGTATAACCTATAAAATCCTTTCTACTTTGCTATATATCTGGAAAATTTTATAATAAAGTGTTGGGAGGGAAAATCCTTTGGCTCAATTCAAAATGCAGGTGATTTTTTTTTTTTTAATTCCATAACATGCAAAGGGAAGAACAGAATTCCTCTGTTGAATAAAAGGTACTGAATATTTGCTCTGATCATTAAGTTACCAGATTAACTGGAATGAGAGGCTATTAGATAATAACAACTCTTTGTAAATGCTCTAGCCAGCTGAATATTACTTCTTGTTTTCAACAGCTTATTTTGTCCACAGCCTGGTCCTTAAGAGTAATTCCATCAGAGTTAACAAGGATAGCACAGCTTAGGTGCTTAAAGGACAATTAATGTTGGGGAAGGACTAAATTCACTACTTGAAATAAAAATAAAAGAGAGGGGGCTAAGTTTCAAAATTAAACCTTCATTTTTGAAAGAACAACCTAATCAACACATAGAATAAATGTGGGAGTCCAATTTGAGAGGAATTTGGGAAAGAGTTACACTATTAATTCCTTGAGTTAACTCTGGTTGAACTTTTTGTTTATTAAGACACAAAGTGAGCATAAGCAAGAGAAAAACTCCTTCTCCACAAAAAACAGAAAAATGAGCTGGGTGTGGTGGCATACACCTATAGCCCCAGCTACTCAGAAGGCTAAGGCAGGAGGATCACTTGAGCTCAGGAGTTTGAGGTTGCAGTGAGCTATGATGATGCCACTGCACTCTAGCTCAGGACACAGAACAAGACCTTGTCTCAAAAAACAAAACAAAAAAAAAAAGACACACAGTGATCAATTCAACATCGTAAAAGGTCTTAGGTAATACAAAACTGTCTAGAACACTGATTCTCCTAATTTTTCCCACACATACTAATAGGACACTTAGTGTACGGCACACAGTAGGGAAAAAGCACGGGCCCTGCAGTAGGACAGACTTAAATCTAAATCCTGGCTCTATTTTCTGCTAACTAAATGACAGTAGGTCAGCGTCTCTGCAGTTCTCTGCATGTCAGTATCTCATCTGTAAAATGGAGTTAATGAATGCTGACCTAAGGATTAAATAAAATGACAAATATAAAATGCTCTCTTCGCTGTCTAGAAACTTACGCACATAATTTCTTAATTCTGGGGAGGATAAAATGAAAAGAACAGGAGCTATTCTTTTCACACATGGATGAAAATTAACACATTGACTGCCACACTAGGAAAAAAAAAATTTTTCCTTGGGGCCACAGTGTTTTATTATGAAAGTAGAATAAAAATATGAAAAAAAAAAAATGATCCCATCTAATTTAATGAAAAATTTATTTTTTATTATTTTCTGTGCATGAGTTAAATGCAACTTGAAAAATAGTTCATGTGGCTCACAAGGTAGAGACGTGTGAGTTACATAATCTTCACAAGGCCCCAGGCTCAAAACATGACAGTTACTGTGTTAATCAAGAGCCCTGGATAGGTACATTTCTTGCCAGGATGATTTGGATAATACCTGCCTCCTGGATTACCCTGGCTCTTCTGTTGGCTAGTTTGTTCTCTCCCAAGCCAAGGCAAGACTGCCAGTTAAGGCTGAACTAAGTCAGCAGCAGTCCTGTGAAGTCCACAGGACTGTCCTAGATTTTCTTCAGAAAGGACCTACCCTAAACCTATCTGGCATTGGCTTGACCAGAATTTTCAACATAATGCTATGGAATCTGATGAACAGAAGCCTCTCCCTAGTAGATGAAATGTAAGTTTTCTATATTTTTTTAATGACTGCCTTAAATAATTTTTTAGAAGTAGATTCAAAATGCCTAAATATGTTGTTTGGTAAACTGCCCAAGATCCTTTTATTCCTGTTACAAAATAACAATGACTATTAGTAATTAACATTTATACAGTGATTCAACATTTACCTTGTATCTTTCAATTTTGTTTTTTTGTATTTTTTCAATCCTTACAATGCCCTATCCGATGTGCCACTTTTTTTTTTTTGGAGACAAAGTCTCACTCTGTCACCCTGGTTAGAGTGCAGTGGCATGATCATAGCTCACTGTAACCTCAAACTCCTGGGCTCAAGCGATCCTCCTGTTTCACCCTTCCAAGTAGCTGGGACTACAGGCATGCACCACCATGCCTGGCTAATTTTTCTACTTTTTGTAGAGATGGGGGTCTTGCTCTTGCTCAGGCAGGTCTTGAACTAAACTCAAGCAATCCTCCTGCCTTGGCCTCCCAAACTGCTATGATTATAGGCGTGAGCCACCGTGCCTGGCCACATGCCACTACTAATCCAGCAGTTATACCCAAATTTATATGACTAGCTCCTGAGGCACCCTTTTACTATTCACAGAATAAATCCAAAATCTTTCATTTGGTCTGCTTTACGGACCACTTTCTGATTTGTTCTCATTCAGTCCAGTTCTCATCTCTATTATGACTTTATTTATAGGCTCATTTCACAGCTTGGGATCTATCACCTGCCCTCTTCTCTGGCTCTGATTTCTAACTTCCCTGCTTCAGTGTGATTAGTATCTGCCCCACTGACTATACTCCTTTAAGTCATGATGGATAAATACTTTGCCAGGCCCAGACACTGGGTGCCCTAGTGGCCAGTACTTCATACTGGTTTATATACCAGTTGAAACACTTAAAGCCTATCTAAGCTTTCAATTTATTCACGTTCATGGACCACAAGGGAGTATTTCCAGAGCTAGCAAATGTGGCAGTTTCCTCCTTTTTCTCTTACTACTAATAAGTATGGGTATTTTTGTTTACCTCTGCCTTTGGCTCAGCTGATTCATTAGAGGTATCAAGTTGTTCCTTGGCTTGGGCCATCTGAGTCATCAACCTATCCATGTGGGATTGGATGTCTGCCAGTATCTCAGTCACATGAGCTGTGGCCATTGCTTCCTGGATGTCCACTAGATGAAGGGCCTTCTGCTCCTCATCAGCAATCACTTTTTGAACTTTCTTAAATTCCTGCTGTATAAACACCTTCATCTGGTCCCGAGTTACCTGTAGAACACAGATAAACAAGAATAAGATGGACATACAAAGAAATGAAAAGGTAGAGTTATTGCTACACAGTCTTGGACAACATACAAACCATGGTTCCTATATGACCCTGAAGTTTTGGAAAGAGTCTATAAACAATGTTCCCTAAATTCTTTGATGAATTTACTGCTAATCTTTTGGAGTGTTTTGTTCTTTAGGAAGTAATTTTATAACCTTTTTTGCTTTTGTTCATTTTATACCAATAATATATAATTACTATTTTAAAAGTTTAATAGATGAGTATATATAGTCAAATGAAATTCTTCTTTTCTCGCCAATTACTGTTAACAGTTTGGTATGTATCCTCCCAGCCATTTTTATATATACTTATATTCCTATATGTATATAAGTTATGTAGTTTTTATATAAATGGATCATAGTGTACATATGGTTCTGTGTCTTGCTTTTTCTACTTAAAATATGTTTATGCATTACAGACAAACTTCATTCTTTTTATTATTTTTACTACCTGTATATGACACAGAGATATGTGTGCGTGTGTTTATCTCCTATTTAACCATCACTCACTAAATGAAAATACAGGATATTTCCAAATTTTTGCTATTATAAATAACACAGCAATGAACATCCTTGGATATACCTCTTAATATTCGCATATGAGTTTCTTTAGAGACCTTTGGAGCCACCGAGTCAATTTACATATACTCTAAAAATACTGACTGATATTGCCAAGCTGCCCTTCAAATAAGATGTACTAATTACTTTCCTACAACAATGTGTGAAAGTAAGCACTTCCCTACGCCCTCACCAATATTGGATAATATCAAACTTTTAAATTTTTACTACCTGATAGGTGGAAATACAGCATTGTTTTGTTTTACAATAGTAACTATGAACTAAAAATATGACTATTGGCTATATCTGGCTAGGGCATAAGAAAGGCAAACAAAGTGAGTAGGTATCAAAATAAGAACTTCTAAACTCCAAATCTTGCCAGCAACCGCATTTATTGATGTTTCCTCACAACTATGTTTATTTTATGAGTATTTTTAAAACAACTATGCATATAATGAGTAGCTGAGATAGGGACAAGAAGAGTAAACAAAAGGAGAAAGGCCAACAGAGGATTTCAGACCTGGAATAGAAAGTAGTTGTCATCTCAGTGAACTCCTTCCTTTTACAGATAAGGAAACGAACACAGGGGCAAACTTGTAGGAGAGGCAAAGACTCCAGTCTTCTTGTTCACAGACTGGTGCTCTGATCACTCACTGTTAGTCTATCAGAAGGGAAGTCAAACTGGGAAAGCCTCAGAGATTGAGGAAGAGAAAGACTAAAGGAGGGGGAAGGAGATGAGGCCATTTTCAATGAGCCTTTTAAAAATTGATACCTTAAGCACCTTTTGTAACGCTGCCATAAGAACATTAATGTAAAATAAGGCACGTATGATACTATCCACTCACACAGTAAGTTACTAAGTGACAGAAGCCCTCAGGAATTCATATACTCTGCAGGTGCTCTCCCTGGTGCTGGAGAAAAGGGGAGGGAGAGTGTTAATTGTTATTAATGTCCCTGCAAATTCTGTATCAGGTTGAGAGCTATGATTTATGATTATTTACGTAATTCCTTTTTATTTTTAGTGTGTATATTTTAGGATTATTATGCTTTGTGGTTATCATTTATTGATGGATCTCTATCCTTGAAATAAAATTAGGTATTAAATGACTAGGACCTTCTCTCAGAGACCAAACCTGCAAAGTTTTCACTAAGGGATGAACTTTTCTAAATGTCTGAGAAACTCTCTTAATGGCTATAAGTGACTAAAAATGGAGATTGCAATAAAAACTGATTCACAACTTATTTTACTAGACATCACATACACATGTGGGTCAAAGTTAGGATGCTGATATCACAGACAGGAAAGGTGTGGACTAGAATATAGGTGAATAAATCATGAGTTTTAAAATTCTCTATTTCCCATTGTTTTACAGATGTTTTTCAACAAGACATTTTATTTTATACATATCAGGCCACAAATGAAAACTGAAGGCAAAATAAGCTGCTCTATAAAACCTTTGTGCCTTCTTCCCACTCCCATTCTCTACTAATTAACAAATAGGTATACTCCAACCTAATTCAAAATGGTAAGAACAAATTTCTGGGTCATAGCAGCCATTCAAATTCGGAACTCAAGGGAAAGACTCCCTGGGAAATTGGGCATGTGGTAGGTTGGGTATTCTGGAAAGGAACTCTTGCCAATGGCAGGAATGAAGTAGCTTTCAAGACTCCCTTTCAAGACTCCATCTCATTTCCTTGTCATCAAAACTCCATTCTGCTAAAAACTGCAGTTCCCCAAGAGTGGTAGGCCCTTCATGTCTGGGCTTGCTATCTGGAGCCGCTGGCATCATTTCCAAGTGCATTTCCTAGGGACTTCTTCAGCCTCTGTCCTATAGTTTCCAAAAAGTGACAGTGACAGTCTTATACTCCTGACTATATAACTATATGCAATGATACATAAAAAAAGAAAATTCTGCATACTCAGAGAAGACAGAAACCTGGACGTCTGCATGTACCATAGACTGATAAAATTGATGCAAAAGTTTCCTTTATACAGCATCTACTAGTAATTGTCAAACATTTTTAAAGCCACAGAACTTCCCTCACTCCAAACAAAATCTTAATGTGGAATCTCAAAATGTAGTAAAGCCAAAAGCAGAACCATTCTGGTTAAAAAAAAAAAAAAATTTCCCATCCTTCTTGAAGTCCTTCTTAGGGAACTGGTAGTGATCTCCAGAAAAATCTCACCTGAGGGACCTGGGTCCTCAACACAAATGAAACCTTAAAAGGAGCTTACTCCCTTTGGTCAACTGACTGGCCCCTAGTTTGTCAAAACCTTCAGCTCCTAAGTTACAAGCAAAATGATGTATCTTTGCTATATTTGCACTAGGGTGAAATGTGATGTTGATTACTTAACCAGAGCATTTTACTAAAATTACTTAACACAGTATTGTAATTTGAAAGATTTGACCATTGTATGATCAAAACTAACTAGTAAACATCTGAGACCAACCTCCTCATTTTATAGGTGAAGAAAAATAAAAGTCCCAGAGAAATGCAGTAATAAAGTCAGGTTTAGAAACTTCCTCTGGTCCAGTCCAATGTACTTTCTGCCATAACATATTGCCTCCAGTGATCCCTTTCTGACTGTGTCAGGTTTTTCAAACGTATTCCTTCTTAACTGAGATATTTCCTCAGTTAACAGGCTGCTTCTATTATTATCCTGACTGGGATATTATTCTCCCTAAGTAAAACTTGGGAAAAAGGATTTATATCTGAAGAGTTACTACTGTCTTATCCGATGGTACTTTCTGTATGTTCTGATAGTTAATATTCTCAAGGTAGGCCAGACCTAAGAGGCATGCAGACTGGTACCTTACACATACATAATTAAAAAAGCTTGTATTTAAAAACAACTTCACTCAATGTACTTTACATGGGCTAGAAGCCATTAACTTCCAGCTAGGTGGGCTGTAGAAACCCAAGGCTTCATTTACTTTTTTAAAATTTACTTTTCTATCAGAGGCAGATTATAAAAACAACAAGCATACAAACTAGAAAGCATCATGGCTTAAGAAAGATTTGTTCCGGAAAAGAATTCCTGAGATGAACTGAGAAAAATGGATCGGGGGAGTAGGAAACTACTCAAAAGAGAAGCATGCAAGTCTACACTGCTTGAAGATTTCAGAAACACTTGTTCTATTAGCCACATGTACTGCAAGGTTTAAAGGAGGCTAATTTAAGAATAATTTTAAAAACTGTGGACTGCATGAAATAGAGGATGAGGACTCTAAATACCTCCTCTAAAAAGTCAAAAAGTCCATTTTTGCTTCCCTCTTCTTCATCTGAATGGCCACTTTTCTAAAATAGAAAAACAAATGAGCAGGAAATGGGACTTTTTCAGATGCTGCAAGCTGTCCTTACTGCTACCACACAGTGCCCTCCCTTGCCAGTGTCTATGGAAATTTTCAAGTTGGGAAGCTCAAAGTTAAGGTTTCTGTACAGCCTCCAGCATTTATTCTGGCATTATACGCCAAGAGAACTCCTTTCAAACTTCTGTCAGTCTCCAATGCTGGCAGAGAAGAGCTTCATCAACAAGGATATAGGCTTTTTTCAACAGATGGCAAGATCTCCCATTTCCTGTGTCCTTTGTGTATGGGTGGAATAGCCACTATTTGTGAAAAAAACAAAAAACAAAAAAACAAAAAAAACTGCCCATATTCCCCTGGCTTGGATATTATCCAGCAGCCTACAAACAGTGCAGACATGAACCCTGAACTACATTCCATTACCAACATTCTCAGTGATGTCATTCTCAGTAACCTAATTAGAAGCCTAATTGCCTTAGCTTTTGCAATGGAGCATTGAGAATGATAGAGAAAAAGTTTACTAAAGTGAGCATTTAGGCTGGGCATGGTGGCTCACTCCTATAATCCCAGCACTTATAGAGGCCAAGGTGGGAGGACTGCTTGAAGCCAGGAGTTCAAGACCAGCCTGGGAACATAGTGAGACCATCTCTACAAAAAATTAAAAAAAAAAAAAAACAACAACAAAAAACAGCCAGGCATGGTGGCATGTACCTGTAGTCCCAGCTACTCAGGAGGTTGAGGCAGGATAGCATGACCCCAGAAGTTTGAGACTGCAGTAAGTTATGATAGCACCACTGCACTCTAGCCAGATGACAGAGCAAGACCCTGTCTCTTAAAAAAAAAAAAAAAAGAAAAGAAAAGAAAGAAAGAAAGCAAGCATTTAAACTCTTCCTTAAACCATCTTCTCATTCTCATCAGAAGCTTTGAGGCAAAAGCAGTCATTTGCAGCTTCTTCACTTCCTTTCATCACCCCTACTTTGTTAATAGAGCACCATGAGATCTTTACCTCCGTTATCCACTTAGTTACTTCGAGTATCCACTCAATGAAGTAACAGTGGTATTTACTGTTGCTATTGTGACTGTTAGTATTTCTATTATAAAAGACTATAATAAATATACCAAAATGTTAGTGGTTTATCTATTAGTGGTGGGATTACAAGTACTTTTCTCTTTTTTACTTTTCAGTCCAAATTTTCTATAACGTGTAGCTTTTTTTGGAACAATAATTTTTAAAAAGAAATGTAGCTTAAAGAAAAAGTTAAATCCTTAACAAAATATTAGCAAGTCAAATGCATTAACATATAAAAAGAATTATATATTACAACATAAACATAGGATATATGCTGGGTATGCAAGGCTGGTTCAACATTTGAAAATCAGCTAATGTAAGCCATCCACATCAATGGGCTAAAGAAGAAAAATCACATAATAAAATCAACAGATGCAAAAAAAGCATCTGACAAAATCCAACACCCATTCATGATAAAAACTCTTAGCACACTAGTAATGTAGAACTTCTTCAACTTGATAAAGAACATCTATAAAAAAATCTACGGCTAACATCATACTTAATGGCCAGAAATTCTAGGCTTTCCTGCTAAGATCAAGAATATGATCTTATCACCTCCTTTTCAACATGGTCCTGGGTGTTCCAGCTACTGCAATAAGAAAAGGAAATAAAAGATATACATGTTGGGAAGGAAGAGATAAAACTGTCTTTGTTTGCATTTGACAAGATCAGTTATGTAGAAAATCTGAAAGAATTGACCAAAAAAAGGAAGAAGGAAAAAAAAAAAAAAACCTCCTTGAATAAATAAGCAATTATAGCAAGACTGAAGGACACAAGGTTGATATACAAGTCAATCTCCTTTTTATATACTAATAGTGAACAAGTGGGATTTGAAGTTAAAAAGACAAAACCATTTACATTAGCATCCCCCAAAATGAAATACTTAGATATAATTCTAACAAAATATATACAAGATGTATATGAGTAAAACTACAAAACTCTGATAAAAGAAATCAAAGAAGAAATAGATTCATAGATAGAAAGGCTCTATATTATGAAGATGTCAGTTCTTCCCAACTTGATCTACAGATTCAACACAATCCCAATCAAACTCCCAGCAAGTTATTTTGTGGATATAAACAAACTGATTCTAAAGTTTACATGGAGGGCAAAAGATCCAGAACGGTCAACCCAGTATTGAAGAACTAATTCAGAACTGACACTACCCAACTCAAGACTTACTATGAAGCTATAATAATCAATACAGTGTGAAAATGGCACAAGAACAGACCAATAAGTCAGTGGAACAGAATAAAGGGCCAAGAAACAGACTCACATAAATACGTCAACTGATCTTTGACAAAAGAGCAAAGGCAATACAATAGAGAAAAGACAGTCTTTTCAAAAAATGGTGCTGGACATTCACATGAAATAAAATTAATCTAGATGCAGACCTTATACTTTTCACAAAAATTTACTCAAAGTGGATCATGGACCTAAATTTAAAAAGCAAAACTATAAAACTCCTAGAAGATAACACAGGAGAAAAGCTAGATGCCTCTGAGTATGGTGATGACTTTTTAGATAAAACAGCAAAGTCTTAACCCATGAAAGAAAGAATTGATAAGCTGGACGTAATTAAATAAAAAAACTACTATCCTATAAAAGACATTGTCAAGAGAATGAGAAGGGAAACACAGACTGGGAGAAAATACTCGCAAAAGACATATCTAATAATAGACTATTGTCTAAAATATATGAAAAACTCTAAAAATTCAAAACTAATAAAATGAACCTGACTTAAAAATGGGCCAAAGACCTGAACATACCAATCATATAAACAGATGACAAATAAGTATATGAAAAGATACTTATCATATGTCATCAGGCAATTGCAAATTAAAGCAACAATGAGATTCTACTGCACACCTGTCAGAATGGCCCAAGTCAAAACACTGACAACACCAAATGTTGAAGAGGACATGGAGCAACAGGAACTCTCATTTACTGCTGGGAAAGCAAAATGGTGCGACCACTTTGGAAGATAGTTTGACAGTATCTTAGAAAACTAAACACAGTCTTACCATACAACCTAACAATCACTCTCCTGGGTATTTACCCAAATAAACTGAAAACTTATCTCCACATAAAAACCTGTACACAGATGTTTATGGCAGCTTTTATTCATATTTTTCAAAATCTGGAAGCATCCAAGATATTCTTCAGTAGGTGAATGGATGAACCAACTGTGGTACATGGAGACAATGGAATATTATTCAGTGCTAAAAAGAAATAAGCTGTCAAGTCATGAAAAGACACAGAGGAATCCGTATTACTAATGTAACAGGCACCAAGAATAAATTTAAATGATCCCTGTATGTTTTTTATAATCCTCTCCCTTTACTAACTACTTGACCTTTTGAGTTGTTTTTCAGAAATAATGGATTTTCTGCAAGACAAAGGAATCGAGACTTCCTGACACCAAGATTCTCTACCTCCTCAACCTGCCCCAAGGCATGTGGCCACTCCTTCAAAAAAAAAAGCCCATGTCTGTATTAGGCAGGAAGATTTGAGGCAGCTTCTCCCACTAACAGGGACATGACATCTGTCGTATTAAAAAATTCCTTTCTTCCTCAGCAATCCTCTGTTGTCTCAATAATTGGATCTTTGTGCGACAAGCAACTGGACCTAGACTGAATCTTAGTGTTTTGACAATACTAAGTAAAAGAAGCCAATGATTCCAACTATGTGACATTATGGACAAGGTAAAACTATGGATACACTAAAAAGATTAGTAGTTTACAAGAGGTGTGGAGAAAGGGGGGATGAAAAGGCAGAGTACAGGATTTTTAGGGTAGTGAAACTATTCTGTATGATACTATAATGCTGGATAAATGTCATTATACATTTGTCAAAACCCACAGAATGTACAACACCAATAATGAACCCTATTGTAAACTATAGACTTTGAATGATAACGATGTGTCAGTACGGTTTATCAATTGTAACAAATGTACTACTCTTGTGCAGGATGTTGACGGTAGGGGAGGCTGTGCATGTGGGGTGGGGAGTGAGTACCTGAGAACTTTGTATTTTCCATTCAATTTTTCTGTGAACCTAAAACCACTCTAAAAAATAAAGTCTATTTTAAAGAGTCAATATAAAACTAAGTAGCCTAGAGAAGATCTTGGGGTAGGATGAGCATCCAAAGGGCCAGGCAGGATAATTCTTCTGCTTGAACCTTACTCCCAAACATGTCAACATTTCCATTTTCTCTGCCTTCCCAGGTAATACTAGACCCTTCCTTCCCAATCTGACTCCCTCTTTCTATAATACATCAAAGTTTTGAAAAGCCCTTTTCAACTTAAGCCCATTCAATGGCTTCCACAATAGTTAAGCACTTAGCACATGCTGCCCCCGTCATTTGAAGGTGGTTCTATGGAAATCTCAGTCATTCTGTGGCCCCTCAGAAGTGCCTGAAAAATTCTGAAAAACATCTAACCAGTTGATCCAAAGACCTTAAGTCTGAAGTTACTTTTGACAACTATCAAGCTCATCAATGAGAAACAGACATCATTACAATATATGCTTCAGGACACTATATACCCACAATAGCACTAAACCTCATGATACTGCTCACATTATAAAGTGGGAAATGGAGTTAGGAGCAATGCTGGTTGAAACAGAAGGCAAGCCTAACTTTGGCCCTGTTTTGGTCATTGGACATTTTGTCTTTTAATCCATGACATAAATAAGGTCTTAGAAATAATAACGAAAACAATATTAATATCTACCATGTGCAGACAGTATTCCAGGTATCCTCATATGCACATTTCTCACTGAATGCTCCGGTAGGCAACAATATTTTCATTTTATGTTAAGGGAAACTGAAGCCCACGGTAGTTAAGTCACTTGCTTGATGCTATGCCACTGGTGAATGATGATTAAGGCGAAGATTCAGCTCAGGTCAGACCTATTCCAAAGATAGTGCTCTGACAACCACTCTATACCACATCTTGCTACTCAAAAGAAAATCGTCCCTCTAAAAATCAGGCTTAGACCACTGGTAAGCAATCTGGAAAGCACTCAGGATGTGAGGTCAGAGGCCATAGATTAGTCCTGCCTTTTGGAACTGACCAGCTGTGTGACTTTGGGTAAGCCACTGAATCTTTTTATTATATTTTATTATAAAAAATGAAAAGCCAGCTGGGCGCGGTGGCTCACACTGCTTGAGGCCAGGAATTCGAGACCTGCCTGAGCAAGAGTGAGACCCCATCTCTACAAAAAACAGAAAAAGTAGCCAGATGTGGTGGTGCACCTGTAGCTGCTCAGGAGGCTGAGGCAGAAGGATCACTTGAGCCCAGGAGTTTGAGGTTGCAGTAAGCTATGGTGCCTCTGCACTCCAGCCTAGGCGACAGAGCGAGACCCTGTCTCCACACACACACACACACACACACCCACCCACCCCCCAAAAAAGGAAAGGCCAAACTTTGTTTCTTTTTATCTCTAAAGTGAAACAACTACATAAACTTTAGACTCTTAGAGCAGTAATCCACCAATCCGCATTTACTTCTCCCTAATCATATTTGTTGCCAAAAAAAAAAAAAAAGACGGAGGATTCAGGGGACTGGAACTCTAACTCAGCAATTGTTAGGGTGACATAGCCAAAATAAGAAGTAAATAAGAGTGTAGGATAATCCTTTTCCTTTGACAATGCTGCCCTATCAAGTGATTATCCTCTCTCTTTAACTACCAACGTTTTTCAAAAAGTAACATAATACTTGCTGTGCTCTCTACCACAAAGGTGTCTACTACTCACCAATTCCATTTGACTTCACCACTGACCAGTGTGTAGCATTCAGCACGACGGACACCTGTTAGTCCTATGTTTGCTGTAACCCTGGACTTCCCTGGCTCTTGGTTACTGGCTTCATACCTGAAATTCTATATACTCTCCAGGTGACTGAGATTGAGAAAATCCTCCACACCAGAGTTTTTCAACTTTGGCATTACTGACATTTGGAGCCAATGATTCTTTGTTGTTAGGGGAATGTCCTGTCAATCCTACGATGTTTAGCAGGATCCCTGGCTTCCATGCACTAAATGATAGTAGTGCCATCCCCATCCCCAGTTAGGACAACAAAAAGAGTCTCCAGGCATTGCTAAATGTCCTCTGGTGGCAAAATCACTTTCCTTTGAGAAAAACTACTCCGTACCCACTTCCTTAGCAATTTTTCCCCATCTTTGAAATTCAACTACTATTAATACCTCCATAGGGATGGCTCCTAAGCCTGGATTTTCTCTCCAGGAAACCAGTCTCACAGTTCCTCTTGGCTGATGCACATCTCCACCTGGATAATTTCTATTATCCAAGCCATCAAGCCTGAAACTGAATCCTCCCCCTCCTCATCATTATCATTGCTACCTTCTTTCAGTGCCCTATATTTAAGGCACGATTCCAAGCACTCCACGTATAATACTTCAATTAATCATCACAATGGTACTGAAGGAAATTAAAAATGTTTATCCCAAAATATGACATTTTGACATTCTGGACTGATTGAAGAAGCTTCAAGGTCTCTCTGACCTTCTACCACCATCATGACTCTATCAAAATCTTTTCTTCTGCCTGAGATCAGAAGGAGGACCTAGGAGGACAATTGTTTTTTTCTTCCTCTCCCTGGAAGACCAGGACAGACTCTAAGAAGAAAATGTCCAGTCTCTCAGACTCACTTAAATCCCAAAGGGAACTATTTACCAGTTAATTTTTGTTCCCCATCCGTTCATCCACCCCAATAATCCTTTATTGCCTCTCTACAGAATTCCTCTTTCTCCATCCCATAATCCATTTTACCAGAAAGGCATATAAACTTCTGAACCCCACTGGGGAGTTGAATCCTCATTTTCTGGGGGTTCCTGTGTATATTTATTAAATAAACTTGAAAATTTTCTCTTGCAATCTTATTGTGTTTATTTAATTTTTCAATGAAGCTTCTGAGAGCAAAGGGGAAGTTTTGCCTTCACCCCCACAATACCATGAGGTAGCTATTATTATACCCATTTGACAGATGAAGAAACTAAAGTGGGGAGGTAAAAAATCTGCCCAAATTGTCACACATATAGTAAGTAGCAGAGTTTGAACCCCCATAGTTTCTGCCTTCTGATCACAACCTGCCTTCTGACCACAACATTATTCTCCTACACCTTCCCGGCAAACGTTGACTTGCTTCCTCTATTCCCCTTAGTGAAACCACACTTTAGGCAGTCCCCTACGCTTCACACTCTGGAGTCAAGTCCAGCAGATAATATGTCTCTTGACTTACTATCTGAAGGGGAAATTATGACACTTTAGCTAAGGGCCTTGCACAAAATGTTGGTCACCACATTCTGACTGAATGTCAGTAGCCATACCACATCTGCCCCTCCAAAACAGTCTGGCTGGAGAGCTGTTCCCCCACATCTATGAAAACCCCCTTCTTTTCTCTGCATTCCCTTCTCACTACTCTCCACTAAACATCTAGACCCATTCTTCAACGTTACATTTTAGTCCCACCTGCCACCCCACCTAGGCCCTTTAACCCAATACCACTTCCCCTTGCGCCACTAACTTGCTAAAACAAAATTCTAAGTGACAGAGAGCTTCTGAGTGATTTGAAAAAATCAGTTAGGATCCTGCTCCTACCTTCAACTTGTTCCTAGAAAGCTTTCTCTCCCTTCTCATCTCCACTTGGACCTGAATTCTTGACTTTCTAATCTTCATCTCAAATCCTACTCTTGGTTCCTTTTAGTCTTAGTGACTAAATGTGGCCACTGACCTGGTGTTTAGACCTTAGCTTTCTTTATATAGTCTTTGGCTTGCCTTACATCTTTGACTCCTGGAATCATATTCTCTCAGATAGAAACCCCATATCTTAGAATACTCCACCTTCCTCTACTTCTGTCCTGAGTAATTCTTCCTAAGACTATAAATTTTGGTACCTGAGCCTAAGTACTGAATTGTTCTTTAACAGCTTCATGCATGTGATCCTATGCTTCTTCTGAATCTCCTTCCCTTCATGGTTCTCCTTCCTCGATACACGAACATAAATGTAAGTATTCCTGTACATACACATACACATACACAGGATCAGAGGCTCAGGATGATGTTTCCTAGAGGCTTTGTACTTGAAAGGATCTAATAAACACTTCAATTGAGTCTGTTAATCAGTTGTGAAATAGACAGCAACTGTGTACCCCAGTCACCTGTGAAAGACACAGTCACAGACAACTGACAAGCAGTTACATGGAGATCTAACCACTGCAGTTGTGGCATCACTGCCAAGCATCCTCTTCTTCCAGGGCTGCTTGTTCATGCTGTCGGCTGCTATGACTTTATTGCCGTGACAACCTGATGTGTAACCCAGTGACACAGCTCTGAACTAGATGCACCAGAAAGCAGTTCACTGGGGATGGTGAGTTTACTGTGACTCGGTATTATTGCTTGCTCTTAAGATGCTTCTCTCTTTGCCTGACCCCACGGTGGCAATAAAGCATGCAATCGAAACTTCTGAGCACCATTTTTCCAGAGTAAATAGAAAAAAATTCTGGGTGGCTCTCACTGTAGGAATGTACAAACAGAAGAATGAGTCCCCAGAGAGACCCAGAACTTGTAATAACCAAGAATAAGAGGAGAGCTTCTATTCCATCTTGATTTCCTGCTTTCTTATCACCTTAAACTATGCATAAACAAGAAAGACAGCTTCTGCTTCAGGAGTTATTATGTAGGAAGTATAAAGTGACACTTAAAGTTTGAGGGGGCAACTATACAGAATTTATACTGTTTCAAAGTCTTTCTTTCACAATACAAAGAAAGCCTATTTTATCTGTTGATGATTGAAGCAATTTTAAAACAAACAAGACTCACTCCTCAACTACCATTCCAGTTCTCTACCCAAGCACCTTCCCTGAAAAGCCATAGTTATTATATTTATATATTATTAAAATCCCAACATTGAAACAACTGCATGCCACCAGGAATACTCAGGGAAGGAGACCAAGATGCACATGTCATGTTTTCTGAGTCTTCTTTGCTACAGAGGACCACAAGGGTTGAAGCACATAGAATCTGATGTGGTGGAGAAAGGGTTTGAGAACTGGCTCTGCTCATTCTATGCTTCTAGAGCTCAGAAAGGTGAAAGTTTCTTCATAGAAAGGGGGGTAATAATATTATTCTTACAGATATTTTTCTGAACTTTACATAAAATAATACATGGAAAAAACTTAGTACTTTCCGGGCACATAGGATCATCAGCAGAACAGTTCTGCTGATCAGAGGTAATAGTAACTGAATTTTTATTGTGTGCTTTCCCATGCAGTACCAACTGAGCTCTTACAAAGAGCCTCCAACAAGCTTTCTAAAAAAAAAAAAAAAAAAAGAAGACGACGACGACAACGACGACAACGACGATGAAGACGACGACTATACCTTTAGGAGTTCAGATTCTCATTTCCTAAGGGAACATCGGAAGGCCTTTCTTACACATCCTTGGAATTGAAGAGTAAGGATATCAATACATGCCTCAGTTTCACTAAATGGTCACAGGTTGTCAGGGAGCAATGGCTGCCTTTTCTAGTTTGTTATGATCTGACTGGGCAACGTCTCAGATACAGTCTACTTCAATGATACTGAAGCAAAGCACAGAGAGTACAGGAAGGACGGGTCACATTCTGCTCCACAGCAGCTGCACGGAGTCAGTCTATGGGCACAGTTGGCTCCTGAACCTCACGACTTGCCTCTTATTATATTTTCTCTCCTTTGTAGACTAAAATTCCACTCCACCTCCTTGAGGAGCTAAAAACCTGCTCACCTAAAAACCACAGTGCTCATTAACTAAGTACAGTTGCTAAAATATTTTTCAGGTTCCCAAAGGCTGTGACATCGAATCATCATGCATCATTTCTTATCTCCTCCTCAAAGTTTCCCTTTTTAGGGTACTCATTAATAAAAACATAGTATGATCAGTCCTACCTTATAGAGGACACTGAAGTATGTGGACTTGTGTCATTAGACTCCAATATTTGTGCTCTTCACCATAAAAGGAAAGAAAAGCCTGAGCATCCCATACTCAATATAAATTATTTTCCCTGAAAGTGTGAACAAACTCTACATTGGTATACTATTCCCAATCCATTTTCTATATGTAAAAGGTTAATAACTTCCTATAACTACTAATAATTCTATATTTAAGTCATAGAAAGGCAACTTAATAGCATCCTTAGCCCTGTGTCCTTGGACAAGTCACTTAACCTCTTAAATCTCTGTTTCGTCATCTGTAAGAAGGGGATTTTAACATCTAACTAATTGGGTTGAGTAAGGAGTTAAGGAAATTTGGTAGAATCTATTTCACCTGCCATGAAGTAAATAAAAGCCATTTAACAAGGGTGGTCATCGATTGGATCACTGGGCTAAATGGAATTTCTCTCTGCAGAGACCTGATGAATTCTGTCCTTTGGTTAAATGGAGAGTAATCAGGAGAGAGGCACTGTTTTAAAATTTTACATTTATATATATGTACAACCATCCACATATACACGTGAGGTAGACTGAGAGTTGGTTGCATTCTGTAGGTTTAGCCTTAAGATATCAAAGAAAACACTTTTTTCCTTTAGTAAACCTAAGTTTTATTTCCTTAACTGAATGAGGCTGAATTAACAGGAAAGGAGTAGGGAGGGGGACAGAAGAGAAGCAGGCCCTTGAATAAAACTCTGGGTGGCTTTATCACTATTATCACAGTAAAGGTTTATGTCTAGGTACCCAGGCTCCTAAATTAACTGTCAAATACAATCCTGCACTGGAAACATGAAGCGTGGCTACTAGGGGGGAGTCCTGACAGTTCCACTCCCATCTCTGCATTGGCTGTGTAATCAGTCCTTCAAGCTTTTGGCAGAGAGTGCATTATCAAGTCTCCTGTCAGTGCAGAGAGGAGCTGGTGCAAGGAGAGAAGGACATCACAAAGTGTTAATTTTATTAAGCCATTTAAAGCTCAATCCTTTTGCTTTCTAACAATGCTCTAGCCTACCAGGCAGCTCAGAAACCATGCCCACCTTAGTTTTAAAATGCCTAGAGTAGATGTGTGTAATGGTTCACTTAGGAGCTCTGGGACCCCAGTAAGAAAGGAGAGGAGTCAAAGGATAAAGCTGCAGGGGAAGGGAGAAGACGAGGTAGGAAGGGAAAGAAGAATCTCAGTGGTGTTTACTTTAAAGTGGGGATTTATCTCCTAATGTGTTTCTTAACTATGACTTAGCTTCTTTATTTTTCTTTTAATTTGGCACCAGGCAGTTCTGCTAACTAGAGAGTTTGCTCATAACAATAAACATAATTGCTTCTATGCATTGATTTCTTGTTTCTATTGGGAATATATGGACACACAGCTGCACACTCCCAAGGCAGATATATTTGCCTTGACTTGAATGGGCAATAGAGCTATGGTGAACTTATGCCAGTTACTCTGCAGCCCGGCAAGGCCCACAGAGTGAGTAAGCCAGTCAGCCACACCATGGGATCCTCAAAGTGGAGATTTAACTCAATTTATTTGCTTATCGTTATCACTCAAAGTGGTATGAATGGCCCTTGAAAACCTGCAATCTGGGTCACTAATCCTCGGGCGTGTTAATTGATCAAAGTATAGAATCTAGTTATTTATAAACAGGTGGCTTACTCTCAGCAAGGCTTGGAAGGTCTCCTCAACTCTGTGGGGAGGAAGCTACACCTACGTACCCCTGCCCTTCTGCTGGAAGCAGTGGCAGTCCTCAAGACTAGGAGAAGGTTCTCAGCACCCACCATTTACAGTGTAGAAGAAAAAGAAAAATCTCAGGACCCTCCCTAAATTCATTATGCCAAAAGAGAGAACTGAGCCTGAAAACTGAGTCACACAAGCACTGCCATGCCCTCCCCAAGATGGTACAGGGTTCCTCTTTTAAGAAATGAAAGGGCTTAGAAGATGACTAAACAGTGGTTTTTGTTTGTTTCTTTGTTTGTTATTATGGACTGGGTATGGGAGGGAGAAAAGAAGCCTGGCTGGCAAGGTGGTCTTGTTACACAAATAACCCTCGCAATAACAGCCCTCAAAGAAATGCTTTTATTCAGACCTTTAAGGGTGTCAGACCATCAGCAAACCAGTCTCAGATTAAATAGGCAGGGCCTGGCTGCATTTAACAGAGATTTGCTACAAATGCAAATCTCTCCCCCGGCCTCCCCACCAAGACAGCCTTACAGCATTACCGCCCTTTTGTCAGCAGCCATCTCAAAATATGTCAAAGAAATATATTTTGGGTTAAAATATTATTTCCTTCAGCCCTAAAAAAGACCTTTCAAGATATACAGCCCCAATAAAATGAGTGCATGTCAATTATAACCTTAAGACTGTAGAAATCTTAAATGTCAATTACAAGTTTTATCTTCACAGACGCAAATCAAGGAAAAGATAGGATCACTCTTCTGCCCTCACTGAGAAGATTCACAACTTTGACTACTTCCTCTACCCCATTTTTTTTGAATGTTCATCTTATCATATATAGATTTACTGAGCACCAAATAGAACTTCACAAGAATAACACCATTGCCTCACTGTCCACCTTCTTCACCCCTCCTTTTTTCCTGTACCCCACCTTTTTCCTTTAAATGTGAAGTTCTCAACCTCTTCTACAGAGAACCCAGTCCACGACAGATACTTTGTGAGCTGTTAACCCACCTACCACTGCACAAATTTCAATGACTACTATATAATTCTCTCCCTTAACTACCTGATCTTTTGAGTTGTTCCCAGAAATGGTGGGTCTTCCGCAAGACAAAGGAGCTGAGATTCTGAAGGCCCCTGGGCAGACTTCCTGATGCCAAGATTCACCATTCCCCACAACCTACCCTCAATGTACCTAGCTAGCCCCTTGTTAGTTACACCACAATCTGCCCCAGGGACAACCTGTCCCAAGGCAGGTGGTCTCTCCTTTAAAAGCCCATGATCTCCATTAGTTGGAGAGACAGATTCGAAGCAGCTTCTCCCACTCTCCTGATGTAACAGAAGAAATAGCTTGAAGGAAATGGCAAAAATGTTTTCTGTCTCTTAACAGAAACATCCCCCACTCCTTTTGGAGAACTAAGACCTCCATCCCTGCCTCAAGCCAGTGGTCTGGAGGGACACGGGAATGTCTTTTGTTCTTTGTGCCACAGGAGATGGCTCAAGGGAACTATTTAGGCAGAGGTCACAAGACTGTATAGATTGTCTAAATCAAAGATGGGATGAATCTGAGCTAAGGTCATGAGATTGTCTTAGCCAAAGATGGGACTGATCAGAACCTTTAAAAGCTCTAACTTCTGCTCAGAAGCAGGACAATGGTACTTTGAGACAGGAGTCTGCCAACCTCCTCATTTGCTGGCAAATTAATAAACCCCTCTTTCCTTCTCCTCAAACCACTTGTCCTTGTTCTTCAGATGCGGCCTCGGGGACAAGTGCTGAACTTTCGGTAACACTGATAAGACCTCTGTTGTATTAAAAAAATTCCTTTCTTCCTTGGCAATCCTTGTCTCAAAAATTCCATCTTTGTACAACGAGCAACTGGACTTAGACTGAAATCCACTTGCAGTTTCAACAACAGCTGTGTTTTTCCCAGGCGTGTCCTTAAAATCTTGGCTTAATAAACCTCCATTGTGTGTGACTGTCTCATTTTTGGTCACTTATCATTTAGGTTAACAGGATGCTGTACTCAGCACTTCACATGGATTATATCATTTAATGTTCCTAACAACCAATGAAATATGTACTGTTATTCCCTATTTGCAGCTAAAAAACAAAAAAAAACCCTGAGAAATAGAGAGTTTAAGCACAGGATTTGCCCAGGGTCCTATAGCTATCAACACTGGAGATGATGAGAGCAGGGGTGGGGGGAGGAGTGTGGTGATTTACATTTGTAGATCTGATTCCAGAGCCTGAGCTTTTAATAATTGTGGTAATAGTGCCTCTGCCTGCCAGAGACTAACACGAGGTTTCTGACCCTCATTCCTGTCTAAAAGAGTAAAGGAAAAAGAAAAAGACTGACACCTCAAGTGAAGGGTCAAAAAAAGTGATTCAGGCAATAATATTTCTCACTTTCTCTCTCAACAGTTTTACTGAGATATAATTCACATATCTTACAATTCACCCACTTGAAGTATACAGTTCAGTGGTTTTTAGTATATTTACTAAGTTATGTGGCCATCACCACAATCAATTTTAGCACATCTTCATTATCCCAAAAAGAAATCCTGTACCTATTAACAGTTGCTCCCCCTCTATCTCCCTCAGCCCTAGACAATACTGAGTCTACATTCTACCTATAAATTTGCGAAATCTGAACATTTCATATAAATGGACTTATACAATACTTGGTCTGTTGTGAACAGCTTCTTTCCCTTACCACAGACAGAGTTCAGGACATCTATCCAAAAATATGACTGTAGGAGACCACAATAGGCCACCCCAAAATATACCTCTTTGGTGGAAGAATTATTTTGAGCTCATTATTTTGAGAAATTGCAGACATAAGCTCTGAAAACAAGAGAAGTTACCCTTTTGTAAGAGAAATTTACGTCTATAAAGGAAATCTCCATTTGTAAAGGTATCTCCCTCTCCAAACTCAGGGTAACTCTAAATCACTAGAAACTCTTTTATAAATGGAGCAGGCACATACTTAAATCTACATAACCTTACCTTCGCTTACCAGGCTTTTCCAGGGCATCTTCCTATAATCAGATTTCCCCTTCCATGATATTTAAACCTGAGGCAGGAGATCAGAATAGGGAACACAGGTGGGGTGGAATGGTAGGAACAAAATCAGGGTTATGGATCAATGACAACAAAAGCTATGGTCAAGCTACTATTGTAACCATTATGGAAACACCTTGCTGGCTCTGGTTTAGGGAAAGTCCCTCAGGTGCCTGCACAGATGGAGGGCAAAAGCATCCTCAAGTGACTCTGACTTCATTATACCATCATTACCATAAATCACTGCCCCCCTTAATGGGCTTTGGAAGCCAGGATGCCTCCAGGCCTGAAAAAATAAAGTAAAAAACTCCCCTGCCCTGTGGATGGGAAGAGATAACATTTTCACTGGTCAGGGACAGCAGCACAAGAATGAGGAAGTAAGAAGAAAAGGAGAGACCCAAGGAGACCCCAGTGCCACTGTCCACCTGGACGTGTATCCGCTCTGACCCTTCTGGAGTGTACTATCCCCTGCTTGCTTTGGGAGTGGGTTTGCTAAATAAAACTTCTGCTTGTGCTTCGATACTTTGGTTTCAATTCTTTGTTACTGGACACAAGGATGGAGGAAGATCACACACCAGTAAACAAGCCTGAATTGAAAGTCACCTCTTTGGAATTTACTCATTTTCCATAGGTATTTCCCTGTATACATGAGGTATACATGTTAATAAACTTGTTTTTCTCTTGTTACTTTGTCTTTGTTAAAAGAGTCTGTCCCCAACTAAGAACTCTGATGGGTAGAGAATTATTTTTCAGGATCCTACTTTTCTAAATTGGAGTTCAAAGATAGAAATGGATTCAATAATAAAAATATATGTATTTATAAAAGATAATGTTCGACGTGTGAACTAAAATAAAATCCTAAGCTGCTCACCCCTGACTGAACAGAACCCTTCTTGGCCAAGGGGACCACAGGAAAACCTTAAAACTGAGTTCCTGGCTATGAAGGGAAGGGAAGTCAAGTCCTACAGGCCTCTTTATAACCACCCTCCCCCCACCTTTGGAGTTCAGATACAATTGATCAGCAGTAATGTTAAAGCAGAGATCGTAAGACTGACAAAACACACTCTGTGACAATAAGATACTAAATTATTAACAGGACCCAAGGCCATGCAGGACAAAAGTTAAATTACCTGCAGGCCATCCATTTTCTGAACAGATCACTTGAGTATTTTGTGGCTGGTCTCCAATTAACAGACTTCCTTACCTTAACTTAAAACATTCCAAGCTTTTAGACAAAGCTTTACTTCTTTAACCAACTACAAATCAAAGAATCTTTGAATCCGCATATAACCTATAAGCTCCCACTTCTGGATGTGTCATCTTTTCTGGCCAAACCAATGGACACCTTCCCTGTATTGATTAATGACTGTATCTGTAATTCCTGTCCCCCTAAATGTATAAAACCAAACTGCAACCCAGCCCACTTTGAGACCACTTGCTCAAGACTTCTTTGGCATGGCTTCCCACACACATTGGCTCAGAATAAACCTCTTTAAATTATTTTACAGAGTTTGGGGATTTTTTCTGTTAATATTAATAGATTAAAAGTAAAATACTAAAAAAATGTAGATATATATATACACAGATTGAGCATCCCAAATCTGAAAATCCAAAATGCTCCAAAATATGAAACTTTCTGAGCACCAACATGAGGATCAAAGGAAATACTCACTGGAGCATTTCAGATTTTCGAATGAGGGATGCTCAATTGGTATAATTGAAATATTCCAGAAATAAAAAAAAAATCCAAAACACTTCTGATTTTAGGCATTTCAGCTAAGGGATATGCAACCTATAATATCACGTTCTACCTGAAAGGCAAAACACCATAATATTACCCATTTTTTAATAGGTGTCTCTCAAAGTCTGATCATTGACCATGTGCATCAGAATCAACCAGGATGCATATTTAAAAAGATCTCAGAACGGAATCAGATGCCCTGAGGCTCAAGAATCTACATTAAAAAACAAAAAGTACCCAAAGTTTACAAACCACTGCAGGTAGCAGAAGAATGGGTGATTTTTTTTTCCTTTGTCTTTACACTTGTCTTAATTTTCCAAATTTTTCTACAGAAAACATGTACAGACAGTCCCCAGTAAGATTTTTCAATTTTACAATGGTGTACAAGTAATACACATTCAGTAAAAACTATACTTTGAATACCCATACAACCATTCTGTTCTTCACTTTCAGTACAGTATTCAATAAATTACATTAAATATTCAACACTTTATTATGGAATAGGTTTTATGTTGTATGCTTCTGCCCAACTATAGACTGGTGTTAAGTGTTCTAAGCATGTTTAAGGTAGACTTAGCAAAGCTATGATTTTCAGTAGGTTGTGTGTATTAAATGCATTTTGATTTACAACATTTTCAACTTACAATGGGTTTATCAGGATGCAACCTCATTTTAAGTCAAGGAACATGTGCATTACTTCTATAACTGGATCAGAAAGAGTGAGAGGGGGGAATTTACTTTGTTTTGTTTTGATAAAGGCAGGGGAATAGTGAAGGAAAAAAAGAACTTGTTTCTCCTTTTTCTGCTACTCAAGGGTCTACAGAGGAGAAAAAGGGGCCACATTTGCTTCTGGGTTATTTCCATGCCTCAGAGCCTAGAGAAGACCTGAGAAAACACAGGTATTCTTTTCTGATTGGTGTCCTCCATCAATCAGGTCAAACTATTGAAGCACTTGCCTCAGTTCTTCATGGAGCCAGGGCTAAATGCTCCAGGGGTTATGGTTCCTTTGCCATCTCCTCACATTTTCTGTTGGAAAAGGCCATTCTCTAAGTCTTGGTGCTCTAGGATTGTGGGACACTGGCTAGAGGATCCCAGCAAAGGGAAGTAAAAGAAAAGTATGATGGAAAAATAATCAGTGCAAGGTCATATTGCTAGGCATGACAGGTTTTATATATATATATATATATACACACACACACACACAGATATATATAAGTATATATGTGTATATGTATGTATGTGTGTGCATATATATATCTCCACAGATACAACAATAGTATATGGGTGAAATACATGGAGTAAGACAAATCTGAAGTCCAGGTCTCATCACTTACTAGCTAGCTATTTTAACCCCTCTATATCCCAGACTGCTCATCCATAAAACAGGACAAATACTTATTTTCATAGGGCTATTATAATAATGCATATCCATTTAGTACATGCCAGACTCCATGCTGATAAGGGTTGAGAATACACAGCTAAAATAAATACAACTCACCCCCCTGAATTTTTTTATGAATACCTATAACTACCTATAACTTTTTTACGAAAAGTGCAGAAATAGGTCAATAATTCTAATAACCCCTCAACCAAAGAAACACTTTTACATGTAGCAACTTGATAGCTGAGGCATCTCAATTCTCTGCTTCATTTGGCTGAATAAACACTGCCCTAGTCAATGTTACAGTCTTGGTGCAGAGCAAGGACCAGGATGAGTGAGGCCTGGCTTGAACCTTGTAACTAACAGGACACTAACAACAAGAATTCTAATTAGGTTTGTCTTATACTCATTATTATTTGTACATTTAAGACTTACACTTTTTGACAAGAATCTGATTATCATAGAAGAAAGAAAGATTGGGCTACATTCCATGCCAATGATATCCACTATGAAAAATGATTGTAAAGTCCTTTGCAATTATAAGATGCTATAGAAATGCTAAATAAAAATAAGAAAACCATTCTCAGATCTATTTAACTAATTTCACGTTGCTAGACAATTCTTTGGTTTCACACTTCAGTAAGGACACCTAGAGACTGGAGACAAGAAAAGGAAAAAAACCTGCTGCTTTAGGCAGCCTTGGTATCACCAGATCCCATGTTTAATCCCATTCTAGTCAGACAGAATAATGTGAGAATAAAGTGAGAAACTCTCACTTGGTGAGAGTTTTAAGATGCTTTTTTTGAGAATAACTTCTTATAAGATTAGTATGAATCTGAGACACACAACTGTATTTTTAACTGCTTGCTTCAAGCATACCAATTATAGGAAACAACGAACAGAACACCTTATAGGGAAAGAAAAGCAATCAATATATAATAGAGAAAGTGGCTGTTATTAACTGCATAATAAAAATTTAGTTTGATTGAACTTGGCATGTTATGTTTTTGGTTCATTGCTTTCTGAGGACTGAGTAGAGGGAATGGAGGGGAGGGAATCAATGTATTGTCCAGGCCTTGGTTTCCTATGGGTAAACTATGAAAGATAACTGTATAGTCACTAGGAAAAGTATGTGAAGATAAAGAACTCAGAAAGCTTTAAATTTCTTAAAAATCCAGTTCCAGACACACACATAAACCCCTGACTGACTACATCTTTTAACTTCCCTAAAGCCTAGCATAAATTAAGAAATCTACAGACAAAAATCCTGTTTTGTGCAATAGGTGTTTCTGAAAAGTTTGGCTGGGAAAAAAAAAAAAGTTTGCAAACTGAATTATGTCAAACACATTAGGACTGCTTATTATTTAAAAGACTACTTCCTACTAATCCTTTTGACAAATTAAAGATTGTTATTAAAATTAATCTTCTTCCACGACATAAGGGGTTCTATATGTCTAGAGGTATGCATCCTTTAAAATAAGCTTACCACAGCAACATTCATGCACAAAACTTCTTCTGGTCCTGTGCCGTATTATTTCTCAATCATCACTGGCTCTGATTCCTGCTCTGAGGCTCACCCCTAGTGGCTGGCTGTTCCTGCTGTTCCTCTGAGTTTAGAACTCAGCCTACTGCTGAACCTAGGCATGGGCTTTGATCTTCCTCCTAAATCCTGACCAGGACCCCTTTCCCTCTTTTTGGCTTTGCTATTTTCCGTTAAAAGGAACAATGTAAAGTAATTCTGTCCTCTTAGCCTCAGCTGGCTTCCCAACCACCTCCCTTTACCCTCCCCTACTCCTTTACTACCTCTGCTCAATTTATTGTTTCATAAGCCTAGATTTCTATTTAGGTTTTTTTTTTTTTCAAATTTGAAATCACTCGGACTTATTTCTAGAGACTCTCTTCTATTTGCTGAAAAGAGTGGAAAAAAAAAAAAAATCATAACAAGCATGAAGAAAAATAGCCAAGGTCCAGCACAGTGTTTCTCAAAGTGTGGTCCCTGAATCAACAACATCAGTATCACCTGAGCATTGCACAGAAATGAAAATTCTCTAGCCACTCCAGACCAACTAAATCAAAAACTCTGGGGGTAGTCCCAGCACTCTATATTTTAGTAAGTTCTCTGGGTGATTTTCATGCACACTGAAGTTTAAGAACCACTGTGTCTGGAAGAAAAGGCGGCATCTAACAAATGTTTGGATAAAATGAGGCAACTCATTAAGAAGAATTAAGTCTATATTATTGACAGAGAAGAATACTATAATATTCTACATAATGAAAAAAGCAACTGAAAAACCATAGGTATAGTGTAATTTTGTTAATAATGTTTAAAAATGTATCTCCATGGGGAAAAATGTCTAGAAGGTTGTGCACCAAACTGTTAATATAGGTTAACTTTGGGTAAATTCATTTTACTTTTCCTTTAGGAATATCTGTATTTTTTAATCTACAAGCATGCATTATTTTATAATTTTAAAAAATGGTTAATCTAGGCATCTTCTATTGCTCTCTGGCAAAACTCAGAGGTAAAAATTAACTCAGTCCCCAGTAGACTTCAGTGTCTGAACTAATCAAGCTTTGTGATGCTTTAGGGAATTCTAGAGGAAGTGAAGCAAAGATAGTGCTCTATTCTCCATGACTCAATCAGTGCTTCTATGTAAAGCCTCTGTGCCAGACAATGACAGGTCATAAAGCCTGAGAGATTCTGCACTTCTTAAATAGGCCAACTCAAACAGGGGATGGTGGAGTTCTGCAGGAAAAACAGAACACACTAAAAACTTAAGGGTCTCTTAAAAGACACCAATTTACTTTCAGAGAAATTTTCTTTGTTGCAGAAATTATATATATTTAAGTCACCCATTTTTCACCCCCCTTCCTGACCTAGCAGTCATTCTGCAATTATGTTCACCCTTCTTCAGGCTGGCTCCAAATACATACAGCATATGCATGTGGTAGACTAAGAAGGGGCTTGAAAATAAAATAGGTTGGTGGTAAATGATCCAGGGCAAGATAAAGAGAAGGTAAAAGAGAGGTATGTGTACATACATACCCAGGAGTAAGTTGGGTCCATACAAATATCCTTTAACTTATCCTGCATCATGGGAAAACCCTGAGGCTTCCATGGGTTCCTCTCATGGGACCACTCAATTCTTTCATTTCTGGCAAGTTTCCCATCAGAAGCACTACATACATTCACAAAGGATCTCAAAGCACTGTACCTGTATTATCATCATATACAGAGGCCACTTAGTGTTATCTGTACACATCCTCTCCCTCTTCACTGCCCTGCTGATTACAAGCACACTGGTGTGGCAGAAACAGAAAATACAGTGTCTCCCTCAGCATAGGCTGTTGCCCCAGAAAAGAGAAACTTGGTAAGAAAAGCTTTCAGGAACCTTTAATAATTGGTTCATCTTTACTAAAGGAAAAACTACTTATACCAGAGGTCCTTCTACTTTGAGCTAAGAAAGTTGATAAAGGTTACCTTAATTTTTTCTATCAAGATACTCTTTACTTCTGAAACCTTAACTACACCAGAAGACAAGAGATATTATCAATGCCCCCATACTTTCAATGTCATATGAAGTGAAAATTATTTTGTAAATTGGTGGCTGTAGTCACCTTTTCAAGAGCCTGTCACTCTCTGTGGCTATGCCTCATATAGTGTTTCAACTTAGAAAACTGAGGCACAATGTGATTATATAGCAAAAAGGAGATAAAATCCAGTGCTTGGTTTGCAACATGACATAAAAGAAAGAGTACAGGCACTGGAGTCAAAAGTTTTGATCTCACCTCTACTTTATACCAGATTTGGAGCAAATGACTCTACCTCAGTCTCAGTGTCCTTATCTATAAAACAGGAATAATAAGCTACTTTACAGCGTTGTTACAGTAATCAAAAAGTATATAGGGCGAGAGAGGAAATGAGAAGTTAGAGGGTAAAGAGTTTCAGTTTGGAATAATGAAAAGGTGGTGATGGTTATAAAACAATGTGAATGTACTTAATGCCATTGAAATTTACACTTAAAAATGGTTAGAATTTTGTTATATATTAGCACAATTATGTAAGGCTCCTAACATAGTACCTGGCTCTCAGTAAGATGCTCAAGAAATAAAAGCCAGTCCCATTTCCCTTATAAATAATGTACAAAAAAAAAAAAAAAAAGACACATGAAGTAAAATAAAATCATGCTCCTTTTCCTATTTAATTGTGAGAGGTTTGAGTCTGAAGCAGAGCCAGCTGACCCAATACCAGGTAGTGCCACAGTGTCTGGGTAGGAAGGAGAAGGGAGTCTGTTAGTCATAATTCCCCCTCCCCCTGCAACCTGGCATGTTCAGTTCCAAGTCCACCCCCACCCTGGTATGGCGTCTCCCAGAATATCAACCCTCCATCCCCTAACATCTTGAAAAAAAGCTGGGACGCTTAAGCTATTTCACAAACCAGACTCCAGGTCGTGAGGACAAAAGCATTCTCTGTGGCAGCTGGCTCCTATAAGTGGGAGAGAGACTAGATGCTAATGCTGAAGACAAACTGGATGGGTCTGGATCCTGTTCCAGTCCCCAGCTTTAGGTTGAACAGTATCTCAGATGCCTTTGGCTAGATTTAATGGACACAAAGGACTGAGCTCTCAAAGGCCCAGTAAAGGAAGATTAAAAACGCACTTGTCTCCAGTTCAGGGAAAACAATTAATGATTATGTGTTGTAAGTCATAAAACAGAGAAGGAGAAAAATAGATGACTTATCTCCAGGCATATTAGAACATTATTTTTGATGGGCAGGCTTAATTAGATCTTAATGCAATGTTCAGATAGATGATCATTAACACCCCTCAAATTTAGCTCAGGGAGAATAAAATGCTTGGGGTACTAACACTCAATCAATTACAAAACAATACTTACCTTAGGGTCTGAGCTCTTGAACTTTAACCTTTCCACCAACTCTATCATAGCTGCCTTCAGTCCACCTGAGTCTTTGCTCTAGAAGAAAGAAAAGTCAGGGGTCACTAGACAGCATTTTGTTGCTCCGTTAAATACAAATAGCGTTTCAAAGGACAATGAAATGGAAAGCAATTTTTTCTTCTTATCAGCCAAGAGAACTAAACAACTAAAGAGAGCTGCATTGCCTCTCTTCCCCTTCTCTATGAACAAAGAGGGTCAAGGACATAAATTGCCCAGTGACCTGAAAGAACTATATGAAATGAAAATTAAATGCAATTTGTGCAGGCCGACTCACTGCTTCATTTCAGGCTCAACTGTGCCGACATTCACTGAGGGCTGAGGCTCTGCAAAAGAGATTTCCATCCAGGATGTCTATGTTACGGCCTAGTAAATTTCATTTTGAACCTTTACATGTCAGATATAGAAGTATTCAATATTAAATATTGTTAGGAAAATTAAAACAAAGAAAATACCTTGAGATTCAATTGGAAACAGGATTACAGTGTGCTGATTAAGAATACAGGTTTGTGAGTCAGAAATAAATAGTTTCAAATTTGAGGTCCATCATTAACCAGCTAATTAATCTCAGGCAAATCATTAAATTTCTCAAAACCTTCTACCCCTTCTATAAAATAGGGATAATAAATAGGGTTTTTCTGAGTCGTAATTGAAATAGTGTTTGCAAGGCTATTAGCAGAGTATATGGCACATAGTGCTCAAAAATTACATGGCTGGGTGTGATAGCTCACACATATAATCCCAGCACCCTGGGAGGATAGGTTGAGGCTTGGAATTCGAGACCAGCCCAAACAACATAGTGAGACATTGTCTCTACAAAAAATTTAAAAATTAGCCAGGCGTGGTGGTGAGCACCTGTAGTCCTGGCTGCTTGGGAGGCTGGGGCAGGAGATCACTTGAGCCCAGGAGTTCAAGGCTGCAGTAAGCTATGATCATACCACTGTACTCCTCCAGCCTAGGTGACAGAGTGAGACCCTGTCACCCTGTCTCTAAAAAAAAATTTCTTAAGAAAATGTCATGTGCTATTATTATTTCAATGTAATGATTTAGAGTAACACAGTCCAATAAAACACAATGTAGCCCACATGCAAGCCATATGTAATTTTAAGTTTTCTACTAGCTATAATAAAAAAGTGAAATTAATTCTGATATATTTACCTCAGTATATTCAAAATATTATCATTGCAATATGGAATTTCAACATGAGATATTTTATATATTTTTTCATACTAGGTCTTTGAAATCTAGTGTGTATTTCACAATTATAGCCCAATTCAATTTAAACTAGCCACATTACAAATGCTACAAAGATACATGTGTCTAGTGACTATTGGTCAGGTCAGATTTAAAGCACAGATTATAGAGACCCATTGCCTAGATTCAAATCCCAAATCTACCACTAGCTGTGTGACCTGAGGCAAGTCATTTGGCCTCTCTTTGTTTCAATTTCTTTATCTATAAAATGGAGCAGTAATAACAGTACCTACTTCATAAGGTTATAGTAAGATTAAATGACTTAATATATGTCAAGGTGCTTAGAACAGGGCCTGGCACATGGTAAACACAATAGGAAGTATGAGACAGTTTTATTATTATTGTTTGCTCCCTCATGGTGCTTTAAGTTCCTTAAGGGTAAGAACTACATCTTTTCTCTCTCTGTATCCCTCGTGCCAGCATCAAAAAGGTGTTGTAAAAAATCTGAATAAATGAATCAATTAATGAACATACAATCTTAAGACATGAATGCCCTAATAATAAGACATTACATGTGTGTAGCACAATCTAAAAATCACGAGTTAATTTTCTTATCTCAACAACTTACTGGGATAGGGTAGGACCACTGATTTCACCAATGAGGGAAAGGAAGCAACAGGAAGTAAAATCACTGTCATTTTTATGGGGAAAGAAACAATAAAGAAATACAAGAATAAACAAACATTACAAATAACTCCAACTCAAAATTGCCCTCTGGATGAGTGCTAACATACTTTCCAAATTTGCAGAACAAATTTCAATTCTTCCAAAACAGGAAATAGTTAGTTAAGACCCCATTGTATGGATTAAAATATACCAAAGGCTCAATCTTTTTTTCCCTCTGACCTCCCTTGCCTCCCAAGTCTACACAGTAAAAATTCAATGTAACATGACTCTGACCAATATTCACTTTAGATGTGCCCTCCAGACACAGCTTAGACCACATTTCCATGCTAGCTGTGGTTCTATATTTTAATAATTTCCATTTTTTAAAATGATTGTTTACAATTCCCCTAAATTCTCCACTAATTTAAGTCTTTAATCTCTGTGGTCTCACAGCAGACAGTTGGAAAAAGGAATCTAAAGGTCACATACCAGGGTGTGGGTGAGATCTGAAGTATCTAAAAAAGGGTTAAGTTGCCAGACACAATCCTGCTTTTATGAGATGATCAGACAATAAAGCCTGTCTGGTGATATCATTACTCTAACCTGCTTCTCATTGGCTGAACAAGCAGGTCACTTGTCCCTGGAAAGCTCTCTTTCCCCACATCCCAGCTGCCAGCGCCCATTTTAAGCTCTTCGGCAAGAGCCCTGATGTATAGACCTCCCCCCCTGGCTTTGGAGACCAGAAAGGAATGCACCAAACTGTGCCTTAAAACCTTCAGAAAAGAAATAAAACGATGACGAAGGAATCCCTAAGAAGCAGACAGCCTGTCTGCAGGCAGATGTGCCTCGTGTAGACAGATAAGGGAACTCCTAGCCTTCTTTCATAAAAACTCAATGTGTCAGCAGAATCATTCCTCCTTTTCACAAACCATCAGCAGCATCACCTACCCAGGGGAGAGACAAAGGAGAGACACCTGAAGAGCACCTCCCTTCAGGAAACTCACCTGTCCCACCTCCCCATCCCACTTTCTGTGAATTATTCAGTAAGATTAATTGGACTCTATGTTGAGCCTGCTACACTCAGTCTCTAAATGAGTGGTGAAGAAAACCTTCCCCACTGGCTTTAAAAAAAAAAACCCATAAAATAAACAGTTGGTCAAAAGGGAGAGTCTCCTCTGGGTAAACCTGACCCTAACATGACAGCTGCAGAGCTGGAGCAAGAGTCCAAATAGAGGACTCTGACCCAAATCCACCTCCCTGTTGCTTTTCCCACACTCCAGTCCCTTCCTGCACCCCAAGAGGCCTCATGCACAGGTGTTCAAACTAGTATGTCCAAGCTCTGAAAACATCCCTCTCAGTCACCCTTTAGCCACACCTGAAACCTAGGGATACACATTTCATGGGTAGGGTCCAATGGCTTGATCCATCTTCAGGCAGACAGATTCTGCAGGCCCTGGAAGCAGGCTCAGGATATTTTGTCAGGTACTTCTTGGGTCCTAGATACTTGGAGAGTGGTCTACAAAGGGGCAGACATGGTCACAGGAGGGGCCTTCAAAAAAGCACAGGACAGGACAGGCACAGTGGCTCACGCCTGTAATCCTTGCACTTTGGGAGGCCAGCGTGGGAGGCTTGCTTAATGCCAGGAGTTCTAGACCAGCCAGAGCGAGAGCAGGCCCTGTCTCTACAAAAATAGAAAAATTGGCCAGGTGTGGTGATGTGCACCTGTAGTTCCAGCTACTCAGGAGGCTGAGGCAGAAAGATCACTTGAGCCCAAGAGTTGGGGTTTGTAGTAAGCTATGATGAAGCCACTGCACTCTAGGCCGGGAGACAGAGCAAGACCCTGTCTGTCTCTCTCTATCTCTGTGTCTCTCTCTCTCTCTCTCTCTCTCTATCTCACACACACAGCATAGGATATAGGGCAGGAACACAGGTTGTCTGGGCCTAAGGGTGGTATCTGAGTATGAATATCCCTAAACCATAGGATGGCACCATGTTTCAGTTAATTGTTTGCTGAGGGCAGTCACTACTCAAAAAGGTAACCAGAACAGGCATTAAAACTTCATATGTTCCCTAACTGGTAGAACACAACAGCTGCCTCTGAAACTCACGTTCCAATTGAGTAGTGGACCATAACTAAAGCAAAGCTAATTCTAACCTTGTTGACATTTGGTTCCATAGATGACCAGATTCTACTATGTCAATCCTTGGGACAAGCACTGTGACTAGTGAAGAGGTGGAACTCTCATGATATCCGTACTTCCCTACCTCCATCCCACCCAATGCAATCCAAGGACATAGGAGTTCAGCATGAGCAGATTTTGTTTATGTACCTCTTTCCTCCCCCAAGACAGTGTAGAATAAAAAGAGACAGGTCCCATGTTGTGACACCCAGCCCTCAGAATTTGATTAATCCGCATGGGATGCTTCACAAGAGCCAGCTCCCAGGTATGAGTCAAAATAAAACCAAAGAAAGGACAAAGCTTTACATTTGAAGGTATTCTTTACTTTCCAAAGCACTTTCACATGCATTCACTGGCATTTCACAATAACCCTAAAAAGAAGTGTATTCTCTTCTCAGTTTACAGCTGAGAAAAATGGCTGGCGAAAATCAAATGAGAAACTCAAAAATCATAGAGCACATATACTCTTTCACTGGCATTTCACAATAATACAATAACTAAGAGGTAGTGTATTCTCACTTCACAAAGGAGAAAAATGGCTTTGACAATGATGTCCCCAAAATCAGAGCCAGTTAGTGGCAAAACCAGGGATCAGAAAAATCCAAATGCAAAAGATTTATATATACAACAGAAGAGACTGTTATTAAGAATACACACACATACACACACACAAAGAAACACAAAGAATTTTTATAAATCAGTAAGAAAAAGCCAAATAAGCACAAAAGAAATCCCAACAAAAAAATATGAACATAACAGAAATGTGAAATGGCTTATAAACATATCAAAAGATGCTCAAACTTACACATAATTAAGATATAATTTCTTATCCATCAGACTGAAAAAATGAGAATCTGATAAAAGCAAGTGTTAAGGGGCTTTGGGTGAATTGAGGACATCCATATGCTGTTGATAGATGTGTAAAATGATAACGCTACTCTGAAATCACATGCCTAGCAAGTCCATTTCTCGTTCCCCTTGAGAAACACTAGCACATGTGTCAGGAAAGCATGCACAAAAGTATTTATTACAGCATTGTTTGTAATACTAAAAAACTGTAAACACCCTAAGCATTCATCAATGGTGGGTCCCTAAATAAACTGTGGAATTAACAAACTATGGAATATGACATAGCAAATAAAAAGAATGACATAGATCTATATGTACCTGGATACAAGGCAAGACATACTGTTTAATATTTTTAAAAACCTGCAAAATGGTACTAATACATATAATAAATACAATTAATTTAAAAAAACTCACAAAACTATTATTTTCTATGGGTGATATATATGTACATAAAAGATCAGAAAAGCAATTATTGCTGGGTCTGGTATTAGGGATAATAATAGAAGAGTTTTAGACTTATGTGTATTAGTTGCATTAATATTAGTTGCATAATTAAGATTTGGTAAAAAGAAAAAAAGATTTGGCATACGGCCAGGAGGGCAGGGAGGAAAGGGGAGAGGAAAAGAAGGAGAGAGGTAGAAATGGGGGACCCAGAGCTCCTGCTTCTTCCCATGAGTTTGCCTATGTGTAGTATTGGGGGGCCTGTTCATTTTACACTGCAAACACATGAACCAGTAGGTACAAGACAGGATTATTTTACTTGGTATTCATGTATGGATTTCAGGGGGTCTGAAATCTGTAAAATTTGGGCCATACATGCACTATTCCAGGGAAAGAGACATTATCTTTCCTCAGATCCCCCCAAAAATTTAGCATTCCTAGTGTAAAGAGAATTGCACAAAGAGAAAAGACACCCAGGTTCTATTTCTCATTCTGCCAGTAACTGCTATGCGAGCTTGGGAAAGTCATTTTACATCTCTGGGTTTTTGTTTCTCCATCTATACATGAGGAAGATGGGCCAGATCAGAAGCTAAAAATTCGCAGCCTGCAGCCTACCCAACTATTTTCTTTAGCTTTTAGAGTGTTGCCCCACACACTTAAAATTCCCAGTGGAATTTTAAGTTAGTTGCCAGCAATTAAAAATCAGAAGATATGACATAATAAAGATTTCTAGCTTCTTTTGAAAATCTGAAGGGTATGATTGTGCTGGACTCCCATTCCCACATACCAGAAATTGGCTGAAGGTGAGTAGCAGCTATTCACTTTAGGCAAAGCAAGCTCTCTCCAGCTTGCCATACTAACCTTAGTTTGCTTCTTTCGTTTACATTACCTTTCTGATAGACATCTGAAGTTACTACCCATGGCACTCCCTGAAAGTTTTCTACCTCTAAGTTTCCCCATTTTTGAATATCAAGAAATTGAGGTGTCTTTCTTCAAAGGAGTGCAGAATCCTTGATATACACATATCCATTCACCCCCAAAACAAAGAAATAACACAGTTCCTTCTAATGTAAACATCCTTTAAAAATGGGCAAGGGGGGCCAGCTTTAGCTCAGCGGTTCCTTCGACAGTACTTTGTCAAAATAGGCAAGGGGCAGAAACAAAGGTGGAATATGGTAGGCAAAGTGGCATCAGAACATGAAGAAGTATTTCTTGACAACCTTTTGCACTTTTATGGAAGTCGGTCTAGTCTAATGCCAATTACCAGCTGGGCACCCAAAAGAAAAATCAAATGTCAGCAAAATGTAAATATAAAATCACATAAATATCCTAAACTGGCTCCTAAATATTGATTTCTATATTACAAAGCATCAGAAGATGCTGAATTCAGAAAGAATACTGGCTGTCTGTTTGGGGGTGTTTTTCTTCCTAACCCACTGGCCTTTTGCTGATACCATGCAAAAAAAAAAAAAATATCAATCCAACTTTGTCATTTTTACAAAAAGGTCTTGTTTGGGAGAAACAGTGCAAAGGATCAGAAGATGGAATACATTTCAAAAGGAAGTGAAGCTAAATGTTACTACTGCTATCCCAGGTATGAAAATCTTTAACATCTTCACATTATTTCATTTTCCAGCTCAAAACCCACTCCTATGCTAGGCCACCACCTTTAGCTGCTCAGACCCAAAATCATTCTTGGGTCTGAGAAAATCTATCAGTAAGTCTTTTTAGACCTAACTCTAAAATAAATACCATCTCTGGTTGACATAGATTCTTCACCATCTCCACTACTCCCAACCTAGTACAAGCAGCAATACTGCTCCCACTCTTGCTACCCTACAGTCCATTTTCCACACAGGAACCAGAGTGAAGTTTTAAGAACATAAATCAGATTACTTATTCTCTTGCTTAAATAGTCTATGGCTATTTAGAATAAAATCCAAAATCCTTAGCTTGTCCTACCCAGTAATCTGACATTATCTACTATTCACCCCTCCATCCTGCCCTTACTCATACTCCATCCATTCTTTTTATTCCCTCAGTAAGCTTGTTCCATCTCAGGACTTTGTACTATTTCCCCCACTGAAACCACTATGCCCCCAGATCTTCTCATCACTGGCTCTAACTACACCCACGTCACTAGCTCAAAAGAGTCCTTCTCAGATTCTTAAACACTGCAGTCCCCAACCACCAGGCTGCAGACCAGTACCAGTCTGTGGCCTGTTATGTTAGGAACTGGGCCACATAGGAGGAGGTGAGCAGCTGGCCAGCGAGCAAGTGAAGCTTCATCTGTATTTACAACCACTCCCCACTGCTCACATCACTGCCTGAGTTCTGCCTCCTGTCAAATCAGTGGTGGCATCAGATTCTTATAGGAACGTGAACCCTACCGTAAACTGGGCAAGCAAGGGATCCAGTTTGCACGCACCTTTTGAGAATCTAATGCCTGATGATCTGAGGTGCAGTTGAAGCAGTGACGATAGCACCAGGGAGTGGTTGTAAATACAGATTATCATTAGCAGAGAGGTTTGACTGCACAGAGACAATAATAAATCAATTGCTTGCAGACTCGTATCAAAACCCTATCAGTGAGTGGCAAGTGACAATTAAGCTGCATCTAGTGGCAGGCTCTATAGTGGAAAGTGAGTTGATGTACTTCAATTATACAGCTGCATCTGGTGGTAGGCTTTAAACCAGAATCTGACACTTATTTTATTTACCACTTCTGTCTGTGCCTCTTTCCCACACCACACACTTGTCTCAGTCACAGTGTTGGTAATTCCATAAGCTAAACCCTAGCAAAAATGAGTAAAAAACAAACATCACTGGAGAGCTCCTTTGAAAAGGGGGAAAAAACCCAAGAATGAGACAGCAGAAGATTCTAAGACTGCCAACAAAATGAAAGCTTCATTTAAAAGAAAAATACCAAGAGTCCTACTTAAATTACCGGTTTACTGCAACAGGTGATTCACATTCTCCAAGCCCAATTTCTACAATATGTGGCAACTTACTATCCAACAAAGGCACAAAACCTTCAAAACTGCTTCACCACAAGGAGACCAAGCACCCTTAAAAAACAAGCCTTTGGAGTTTTTCAAAAGAAAAAAACACGAAGTACAGAAGCAATTATTGAAGGCCACCACTTCATCAAATGTGTCTGTACCGACAGCATCATTCTTAGTGGCTAACGGCACTGCTAAAGCTAAGAAGCCCTTTACTAATTGGTGAAGAGTTGACCCTGACTGCTGCTAAGGACATTTGCCATGAACTTTTAGGAGAGGCTGCAGTTCAAATGGTGGCACGTGTTCCTCTTTCAGCTAGCACCATAACTAGATTGATGAGATAGCAGAGGATACTCAAGCACAACTGTTATAGAGGATTAATGAGTCACCATAGTATGCAATCCAGGTTGATGAGTCTACCAATGTAGACAACAAGGCAACAATGCTTGTTTTTGTTTGATACATTTTTCAGGAGAATGTGCAAGAGAATATGTTACCTGCACTTTTATTGCCACCCAACACCACAGCTGCAGAACTATTCAAGTCTTTGAATGATTACATATAACGCAAACTGAATTGGTCATTTTGGGTCAGTGTACGTGCAGATGAAGCAGCTGCCATGACAGGACAGCTTTCTGGTTTCACTACTCAGGTCAAGGAGGTCGCTTCTGAACATGAGTTTATGCACTGTGTCATCCATAGAGAATTGCTGGCTAGCCAAAAAATGTCACCTGAACTAAGCAACGTTTTGCAGGATGTGATTAAAATTATCAACTACATTAAAGTACATTCCCTTAAATCATGTTTGTTTGTGCAGCTGTGAGGAGATGGATGCAGAACACACACATCTTTTACACACAGAAGTGGATGGCTTTCTAAAGGTGGATCACCGGGCAGAATTTTTGAGTTATGAGAGCTGTTCCAGAGATTTCTTTCTGAAAAAGTCTCCACTGGCAGCACACTTCAGTGACACAGAATGGGTTGCAAACTTGCTTACTTGTGTGACATACTCAACCTGCTCAACAAACTCAATCTGCCACTTCAGGAGAAAGCGACAACTGTGTTCCAGTCAGCAGATAAAGTGGCTGCATTCAAAGCCAAACTGGAATTACGGAAGTGATGAGTGAACATTGGGATTTTTGACATGTTTCAAACATTAGCAGAGAGTTTGAAAGAGACTGAGCCAGGGCCTTCTTTCTCCCAGCTGGTGCATGATTATCTATCTTAGCTTTCAAAAGAGTTTGAGCATTACTTCCCAATCACAAAAGATCCCAAAACTGGGAAGCAATGGATCCACGACCCATTTGTGAATAAACTAGATGAATCGATTTTGTCCGAGCTAGAAGAGGATCAACTGCTTGAGACTGCAAATGATGGTGGCCTTAAAAGTATGTTTGAGACAACTTCAAATCTCCACACATCTGGATTAAAGACAAAGTGAGACTGCCTGAGATTGCCACAAAAACACTGAAAAGCCTGATTCCATTTCCAACATCCTATCTTTGTGAAGATGGGTTTTCTGCAGTGACAGCAACCAATACGAGATTATGGAGTAGGCTGGACTGAAGCAACACACTTCGGGTGTCACTGCCTCCCATCACCCCCAGCTGGGACCATCTAATTACAGGAAAACAAGCTCAGGACTCCCACTGATTCTGCATTACGGTGAGTTGTATAATTATTTCATTATACATTACAATATAATAATAATAATAGAAATAAAATGCACAATAAATGTAATGCACTTGAATCATCCCAAAACCTTCCCCCAACCTTGGTCCATGGAAAAATTGTCTTCCATTAAACCAGTCCCTGGTGCCAAAAGGTTGAGGACCGCTGCTTAAACAACCTCCCTCTCATTCTCATACCCCAGTCCCTATCTTCTTCCCTAGTGTATTCATAGTACTTATCATTATTTGAAATATTATTTATTAACTTGTTTACCATCTGTTTTGCTCATAGAATATAAATTCTATGACTTAGAATTGTTTATTGTTAGGTTCCTTACTGCCCAAAATACTCCACCTGGCACATTTTAAGCCTTCAATAAAGATATGTTGAGTGAATGAATAGATCAAAAGAAAAAAATCATGCCACTACAAACAATAAATGTATCTTAATAAATACTATACCTCAAAGAATTGTGGCAAAAATTAAATGCAATAATGTGTAGAAAGTTTATAGTATAGAACCTGGTATAAGCTAAATTCTCAATAAATTTCAGTTATTTGTTATTGTTATTATTAATTAAACAATATAGTGACTATTAGGTATCAGGTACTGATCTAGAGAAGTGATGAATAACAAAATGAACAAAAGAACCTGTCACTGATCAAAATACTCCGTAAAAAATATACAGGAAGAAAACTTCAGAGAGAAGAGGAAAAATAGTTTTATGATATTCAGAAAGTATTTACCTATTAAATACCTTCATATAGATAGTAAACATTAGGAGAACATGTCAGTACAAATAAGAAAGCTTACGTGTGAGTGGGAATAAATGAGTAAAGGTAAAACAGAATGGTGGAAAAAATATGCACTTTGGTGTCAGACCTGGATTCAAATTCCAGTCCTTCCACTCCGCTGAGTAATCCTTGGCAAAACTCAACTTAAATATCAGTTTGCTCATCTATAAAATGGGAATCATAACAACACAGCTTATTGGGGAGTTGTATTGAGGATCAAATGAAATAATGTATGAAAAGTACCTAGTCTCAAACCACTCAATAAATGATAGCTATTATTATTTTTTTTTTTTTCTCATCTCTGGAAAGAGCCTCAAAATTCGACAGACAAGTTTCTAGATAGACTCTCTTAGTTTTATAACTTCAGCCAAAGGTTAGCAGTTTTATTCTTCATACATATGAAGTCAGAGTCCACCACTCAACACAAGTTATACCCTGCCAGGGTTCACACAGACCCAAAGTACAGAGAGAAGAACAGTAGGGGCACCTATATAAACACAACCTTACATCTCTTCCCATGACTGCCTAGTAGAAAGAAAATGGAGGCTATTTTCTAACCATAAAGCAAATGGTATATTGTCCCCACCTCCCCTCTGCTTCTATAAAAATTTCCCACAGTTCAGAATGTAAAACAGAATCTAAAGAGGACAACCAGTAAGACTTGTGAACCTAAAATTAGACCTACCAGCTGTGTTTTGGTTAGCTAGTGCATAAGGCACCAGCAGGACACTGAAATATACAGAAGCCTCTTCTCTAAAGACAAGTTTTTCACCAGCCTATCTACCCACCAGATTAAAGCAGGCAGAAGGAACAGAAGAAGAGGGGGCTGAACAGTTTGCACCCAAGAAACTTGGTGTCCAGAACTTCTATTGCTGCCAGACTAACTTGTCTGGAACTGAACTCAGAATAGAACCTTACTATAACGGCAATAAGAAAAAGAGCCACCAATTGCCAAGGGCTTATTATATTCCAGGCACTGTGCTAAACTCTTTACATCTATGATCTTATTTGTGCCTCCCCATAACCCAATAAGGAGAAACAATTAGTATGCCCATGTTACTGAAGAAGAAACCAAGACTCAGAGAGGCTTAGTGAAATTACTCAACACGACAAAGCCTCAGGTGGTAGAGCCAGGACTCAAATACATAGATTACAAAGCCAACTGGGGCAAAGACTGTTTGATCCTTCGATATTCATTCTCCCATTTTTCCTTAATAACAGAACCTTAACTTTTAGCTAGACACACTGTGGCCTAGAGAAATGACTGTTTCCCAGCCTCCTTTGCAACTAGATAAAACCATGGAATTGAGTTCTGGCCAATGAAACATAAGCAGTAATGTGTGCAAATTCCAGAGAGTTCTTCTAAAATAGAGGGGTATGCCTTTCTTCATTTTTCTATGTCTGTTATTCCGAAACTTGGAAGTGCCTGCTGGACCTCCAGCAGTCACCTTGGTCCACGACAAGGATTACACTCTAAGGATGTCAGAGTGGAGCTAGAAGGAGCCTAGATTCCTGCTAACTTTGTGGTTCCTCTACACCAACCTTAGAATGCCTACAGACTTCTTTTACGTGAGAGAGAAATAAATATCTATCTTATTTGAGTTGCTATTATTTTGGATTTTTCTAAATTATTTCATAACTTTACATGCCGTCAAACTTAATCCCAATGTAAACACCGATACAGTAAACTGCTATGCAGTACTGGTCTCTTTCAGTTCTTCATTAATGCCCTGGGACTAGATGAGATTATACTATTTCATATCACACATTTACCAAATAGTTCATGCACATCTACTATCCAGCAGGCACTGTGGTAGGTGCTGGGAACACAAAAATGATTAACATATAGTTCTAGCCTTGGAAGAGTTTATAACCCATGAGGGACAGATATGGAAAGGGATGATACAGTACACAGTATTTAGTGCTACAGTAAATGTGTACAGGCTACTGCTATGGGAACACATAGAAGGGCTATCTAAAAGGCTGTATCTACCTAGTAAAAACGCTAATGTGACATGGTGTCAGCCTAGCTCACAGCAACCTCAAACTCCTAGGCCTAAACAATCCTCTTGCCTCAGCCTCCCTAGTAGCTGGGATTATAGGTGTGCACTACCACACCTGGCTAGTTTTTTCTATTTTTAGTAGAGACAGGGTCTCACTCTTGTTTGGCTGGTCTCGAACTCCTGACCTCAAGTGATCCTCCCACCTCAGCCTCCCAAAGTGCTAGGATTACAGGTGTGAGCCACTGTACCCGGCCTGAAGTTCATTTCTTTTCCTTCTAACTTTCATAGCATACTTTTTATACTTCTCTAGTACACACAATTAAGCATGTTAAAGACTGCCTTTCTTATTAGGCTATAAGCTTCCTGAAGTTGAAACCTTTCCTTATTTCTCTCAATATCCATCACACAAGTCACCACAATAACTGCCCCCAAAATTATTAGGATAAATAAAATTAACTTATAAAAATATCAGTCTCTGAAATTGAAGCTAACTATTAATATATGCTAGAGTTTGGACATATTATAATGAATGTTCTCTTTAATATTCTTATTGAAGTTAAAAGCAGATTATCACCTTATCAAAAAATAATCACCTCTCAAGAGATTTTAATACATAATTTAATGTTCAAAAAGAATAATCTAGCACATTATAGTACACATCAAAGTCATTGCCCATATGGTTATTTGCCATAAATTATAGACTGTGCCTTTAGTAATGTGGGAAATTTTGTTTGACTGGTTTTGTTTTTTCCATTTTTGATTAGTTTTCTGACATCTAAAAAGGGCATCAATATTGATTTTTTTTTCCCCCTGACGACATGTTGGCTTGATCCCTATCATAGTGATGCACACATACACACATACACATATACACACACAGAGGATTCAACTTTCCCAGGGCCAGGCTTCTGTTGTTTCTCACTGCATTCTCATTTCTACTTCATGTATCAGAACTAAAGCTCTTGCTCCACCCACTCCTTGTTTATACTCTGTCTATATTCTGAGAAGTCCATGAGCATCTATGTTTCTCCCTGCCACCCAATAAGTTTAGCACCTGGTTCTGGATATTAAAATAACCAACAGGAATAAGAACATGAAACAGAGCTAGTCATCCCAGACTGAACTGTAACCCCAAGCAGAAGACACACTCGACACTGATACGGATGAATCTCTGTCTTCTCAGACTTAGGTCAGATGCAATGGGAGAGAAAAGCTGGGTATACTAATGGATAGGTAGGCCGGACAAACTCCATGTTTGAGGGTTATCGTCAAGAATAGCTGGTGCCAGAGGCACAAAATCCTTTATTTCCAGAGGAGCTTAAGAAAAATAAGCCTACTGCATCAGCAATCTTACCTCGAAAATCAATTGCCTAGCAGTATAAAATGCCTATTAACCCAGTCTATTTTGATTGAAAGATCAGGGAAGAGAAAGAGAGGGCATTAGACTCTCGGGGGAGAGAGCAGGGAAAACCTGGACCTTTTCTCTCACACCCCTGTCTAAGCTCTGCCACTTTCCAAATGTATGACCCTGGGCAAGTTATTTGACCTCTCTATGCCTCAGGTTCCTTCTTTTTTTTTTTTTTTTTTTTTTGAGACAGAGTGTCACTCTGTTGCCCAGACTAGAATCACAGCAACCTCAAACTCCTGGGCTCAAGCAATCCTACTGCCTCAGCCTCCTGAGTAGCTGGGACTACAGGAACGTGCCACCATGCCCAGCTAACTTTTATATATATATATATATATATATATATATATATATATTTTTAGTTGTCCAGCTAATTTCTTTCTATTTTTTTAGTAGACACGGGTCTGGCTCTTGCTCAGGCTAGTCTCAAACTCCTGAGCTCAAACGATCCGCCCACCTCGGCCTCCCACAGTGCTAGGATTATAGGCCTGAGCCACCACCCCAGCCTTAGAATAGATATATTACAATAGAATGTTACTAATAGAATGTACCTCTAGATCGCTGAGCCTAGGAGTTTGAGGTTGCTGTGAGCTAGGCTGACGCCACCGCACTCACTCTAGCCCAGGCAACAGAGTGAGACTGTGTCTCAAAAAAAAAAAAAGAATGTACCTCTAGGATTGTCATGAGGATCAAACCAGTCAACATGTATAAAGCACTCTGAAAAGTGCCTGTACATAGTATTACGTAAGTGCTAGCTATTAATATTATTAATCATTTTTCAAGAATCAGGCTATGTTCAAAAGTTGACCAATGAGTGAGGGAAAGGCAGGGAGAGATTTTTCAGGCCAGTGCATGAGACATTACATTATCCTTACTCATGGAATCACAGAAAGGAGGGTCAGACACAGAAAGTACCAGAGAACATCCCCTGTCTCCCAGACATCAACAGGGATAAGTCATGTACCCTTAACTCTGTGGTCTTCCTCCCGAAAATCCATAAGCCCAGTCTAATCATGAGATGAACATAAGACAAATCCCAAAAGAGGGACATTCTACAAAATATGTGACCAGTACTCCTGACAACTGACAAGCTCATCAAAATAAGGAAAATCTGAGAAACTGTCAAAGCCAAGACGAGCCTAAGAAGACATAGTGACTAAATGTAATGTGGTATCCTGGGTAACCTACTGGAACAAAAAAAGGGCACTGGGAAAAACTAAGGAAATTAGAATAAAATATGAACAATAATGTATCAATATTTGTTCCTTAATTGTGACAAATGTATTCAACAAATGTATTCACATTAACATGTTAACAATAGGAAAAACGGCATGGGGTATGTGGGAACTCTCTATACTATCTTCTCAACTTTTTTTTATAAATTTAAAACTATTCTAATGTCAAAATTTTATTTAAATACACACACACACCCCCCCTATGTATGTATGCCTGGCCCCATCCTGAGAGATTCTGATTTGATTGGCTGGCGTGGGGCCAATCACAGGTATTTTTTAGAGATTTCCCCTCTACAGGTGATTCAAATGTGGAGCCAAGGCTGAGAAACATGTTTATTTTGTTGGGCTCATCAGCTACTCCTCTTTCACTCCAGCCTACTCCATCATGGCGTTCTTGCTACCCCTCCAACACCCCAAGTTCACCTTTAATCAGAGCTTTTGTATTCACCATTCTTTCTGCCTTAATCACTCCCAGACTTTTCTTAACCCTTACATTATAAAGTACAATTTTAATAATTTAGGTTGCAGGAAGAGTCCACACCCTTACCATGACACAATTAGATAGCTCTTCCCCCTTCATTTAACCCTTCTAGTCTCTTTAATGAAGCTCCATCACTGCCAATGTTGAATCCCCTGAAAAAATCTAATATTGTAAAAGGGATTCCTATAACCTCATATTGCCTCCATAGAGTAGTATTTTCACTTGTGCTGACAGCACATTGTAATTGCTAGAACAATGTCATTCTCTCACTTACAGAGCTAAGAGTTATATAAACCAAACCAATTATCTCTACTATAAATAAAAACACTGGACTTTGTATAAGCAGCACCAAATGGTAGCACAATAGGAAGGTTTCCCTAGATCTTTGCAATATGTCATAATTCAGGTCTTCACCCAAATGTCATAGCTCAGAGATGCCTTCCATAACACATCTAATCAAAAAGTAGCCCTATCCTGCCACACCACTCACTCTTACATTACCAGGATTTATTGTTTTCATAGTACATATCACCATCCAAAATTACTATCTCTCTCCCCTGCTACAGGGTAAATTCCAGAAAGCTAGGGCCTTGTCTGTCCTGTTCACTGCATACTTCCAAGACTTATTACAAGTTAAAAAAGCAAATTTTGGGCCCAGGCATGGTGGCTCACGCCTGTAATCCTAGCACTTTGGGAGGCCAAGGCAGGAATATCACTTGATGTCAGGAGTTCAAGACCAGCCTGCACAAGAGCAAGACCCCATCTCTACCAAAAAAAGAAAAAAATTAGCCAGGCATGGTGGTGCATGCCTGCCTGTAGTCCCAGCTACTTGGAAGGCTGAGGCAGGAGGATCGCTTGAGCCCAGGAGTTTGTGGTTACAATGAGCTAGGATGAGGCCACTGCACTCTAGCCTGGGTGACAGAATGAGACCCTGTATCAAAAAAAAAAAAAAAAAGTAGTACATTTTGAAGGGTAGACTGATAAACTGAGAAAGGGGAATCCCAGAGCTACAGACCTCACATAAACTTTTCACAGAACTATTTAGGGGCAGCCCCAACTTGTGACACCAGGCCATCTCTTTACCCTAGTCTTAGCTTTTGTCTTATTCTGCACAAATAAATAAGACACTGGTTGAACCATTAAGTAGCCAGTGCTTCGTGCTTATTAGAAGGTGACCTATAGCCTTTCAGACAAGAAATAAAAAATATAAATAGGTTCAAACTCTGCATCCCTACCAGAGCTGCTTCTGTGAGCTAAGAGCCAGAGCCACTGACCACTATTGGATACCTAATGGCATACATCCAGCCCCTCTGGAGTCACAGCTGTTCTGAGCATATGCCTTTATCCTTCCAACCACCCTGATACCAGTGTCCCCTCACTGACTCTCCCATGCAGTTGTTCCCCATATCACTTAACCAAACATTCTTCTCCCCAAATACTCATCTTAAAAGCAAAGAGTGTGGTTTCAGAATCTTTGGGTCCATAAATACCAAAGCCATGTTAAGAGCTCCACAGATACTATGTACTTACTGCCAACCACTTCCCCCTTTGCCACTTTTTAAGTCTCTACCTTTTCTTCAGGTGATCTTAGGGTGAACTAGATAAGTGCTTTTCAAATCACAGGACGTCACCCATTAGTGTGCCATATGAATTTAGTAGGAGGGTTCAGAATTTTTCTTTTAACACAACAGAAAATGAACATACCGTATGTAGTAAGGTAAACAGTGTTCCATTTGAGTTAAAGAGGTGTGTATGTAAATGAGGTCACAATGTAAAATATATTTCCCCTACCGTAGGCTATGTTCAAAATAGTTTTAAAAACTACTAAATACTGACTATATCTAATTGTACTTTGATTGTTCAACAAAAAAATTCATTAACTATAGCTCCAAATGCAAACTCCCTTGACCACATAAGAATTTTCACATGAATAAATCCAAAAAGCAGATCAAGTTTCTTGGTCAGATCCAATGACTCATTTTCAGGCCCAGAAATTATGGTCAGAGCGGAAAAAAAAAAAAAAAAAAAAACATATCTGAGATAAGAAGTCATGACCCAGGTAAGAAGTCATAAAGTGGGCCGTGTGACTATTTTTCTATGATAAAACTAGAGCCCAGGCTCAGTTCAATTTTGGACCAACAAAATCCTCTGCAGACCAAATGCTGTGGAGCCAAACAGCAATAGAGCAAAGTCCAGGAGAAAAGATGGAATAGTGCTTCCGTGACTAAGTGTTGACTTTGTCCTTTCAGGGTGCTCAGCTCAGACCATGTGGCCTAGCAGGTTGCTTCTACCCCTGATCCCCTCTTGCTGTGTGGTCACCCTGGTTTTCTGCCCATCTGGCCTTGTTACTTTTCCAAGAGTCAACAGACCTTGGCAATAATTTGACTTTCAACCACCAATACCAACCACTCACAGCCTGATTCAGCACTGAAGTATCAAAACAAATTGTACAGACTCCTCCCAATGCTAAACTTGTATGTTTAACTAGCCTCTTCATATTAATAACAAAAACAAGAGCTAACATTTATTGAGCACTAACAATGTGTTAAGCATTGTTAAAGTCTCTATCCACTAAGTCATTTCGTTCTCACAAAAACCCTATTTCTTATTATTATACCCATTTTAGAGATAAGGAAACAAGGCAAAACTGTTACATAACTTGCCCAAGGTCAAAACTAAGTGGCAGAGCTAGGATACTTCTTGTCCCTCTCTAATACTGTATTATCTTTTATTTATTTGTAACACTGTATGTTTTTCTCTATTTCCCTCTAATACAATGTCAGCTCCAAGAGAAGTAGAGACTTCTTCCATTTTGTTCACTGCTATATCTCTAATGCTTAGAAAGTACCCACACTCCACTGATGCTCAATAAATACTAGCTGAATGAACGAATGCCATTAAACAATGATCCTCTTCTCTTGCCCATCATCCCACTGAGTCACTTTTTATATTCCAAAAGACTTACTCTTGGCCAGGCCTGGTGGCTCCCGCCTGTAATCCTAGCACTCTGGGAGGCCGAGGCGAGAGGATCGCTCGAGGTTAGGAGTTCGACACCAGCCTGAGCAAGAGCAAGACCCCGTCTCTACTAAAAATTGAAAGAAATTAGACAGATAACTAAAAATATATACAGAAAAACTTAGCCAGGCATGGTGGCACATGCCTGTAGTCCCAGCTACTCAGGAGGCTGAGGCAGAAGGATTGCTTGAGCCCAGGAGTTTGAGGTTGCTGTGAGCTAGGCTGATGCCACGGTACTCTAGCCCGGGCAACAGAGTGAAACTCTGTCTCAAAAACAAAAAGACTTACTCTCTTGCCAATAAGCAAATGTACATTGCACTCAAAACATTTGAAACAGAGAAGTTAAACTAAAGCTACAACCAAGCTCCCACCAAGCTCAAACCTTTATTGGATCAAAATGAGCAGCCCCTCACCCTAGCTGCCTAAAAGAGCAAATGGCATGCCGTTTCCTAAGAGAAAAAAGAAAATATTACTCCAGTTTCTAGAGTTCTTTTAAACACAATGTCTGACATTAAATGAAAAATCATGAGACATTAATAAGCATCAAGAAAATGTGACATATAATCCAGAATAAGGCCCAAAAAGATCCAGAGAAATAGATCTCTAAAAAATAACCAAATAGACATTCTAAAGTCAAAAAACATGGTATCTTAAATTAAGAATTTAATGAGAGACACACAATGGAGTATTTGCAGTAGTCAAAAATAAATTTAAAAAAAAGAATGAGGCAAATCTATGAAGTAATTTCCAGGACATGCTGCTAAGTGAAAAAAACAAAGCATAAAAGAGTATTATTTTCCCCATAAAATCCATTAACTCCAGTTTCACTATGAGGAAGACATCAGACAAATCAAAATTACGGAATATTCTACAAAATACCTGACTAGCACTCCTCAAAACTATCAAGGTCATCAAAAACAAGGAAATGTAATGTTGGAGTCCTGGATAGGATCCCAATATAGAAGTGATTAAGGGGAAAACTGGTGAAATTCAATAAAGTCTATAGTTCAGTTAGCAAAACGGTTCCAATGTTAGGAAAGGCAGAGGACAGGAAGCAGCTCTTGATCTGAGGACAGTTACTGATCCCAAGAAACTGGGCTGTGAATTTGGTTAGGGATGAGAAGTAAGGTGGGAGAGGAGTAAGGGGTAAAAGAAAGCACAGCCTATGGCATGCACAGAGTGGGACATTTAAAGGAGACCCTTTCCATATAGACGTGAGACCCTCCCACCTTCCCATCCCCGCCAAAGAGTAAAACCCCAGAGTAAAGGCAAGCTAAAAGTAAACTTGCAGTCCCTTCAAAGGGGACTGTAGGAAGTGTTGTCTCGGAGCTGAACAAAACAGAAGGGGGATTAAAAAAATGAACGAAAAATCTTTAAGAGGCTGTAACCTTGGGCAGGCCCTCCTGAAAATTTGGTTCAAGAAACCTTAAGAAATTAATTCAGGCTGGGAGTGGTGGCTCACGCCTGTTATCCTATCACTCTGAGAGGCCTGGGCGGGAGGATCACTTGAGGTCAGGAGTTTGAGACCGGCCTGGGCAAGAGCAAGACCCCCGTCTCTTCTAGAAATAGAAAATTAGCCAGACAACTAAAAATAGAAAAAATTAGCCGGGCGTGGTGGTGCACACCTATAGTCCCAGCTACTTGGGAGGCTGAGGCAGAAAGATCGCTTGAGCCCAGGAGTTTGAGGTTACTGTAAGCTAGGCTGACACCAAGGCACTGTAGCCCGGGTAACAGAGCAAGACTCTGTCAAAAAAAAAAAAGAAAAAGAAAAAGAAATGAATTCAATTTAAGGGCGTTCTAAACAAGTTGTCTTCTCAGGCCTTAGCAGAAGCAAACTCAAATTTCTCTTGAAATGTGCAGCTTCATGCAAGTCTTGGGGAAATCCTCACAAATAATTTTTTAAAGTCAATGAGAAGTTATTGAATCAAACATAACCAAGCACAAAAGGAAATAAACAAAAAAACCCCATCAAAAACAACAGAAGAAAGTGATCTGTACAGTCTTAACATACTGGAATTATTAGAGGCAGACTACAAATCAACATGCTACTGTTCCCAAAGAAATAAAGAGAATAGCTATAGTATGAAAAAACATAATGAAAAGATATGCTTCACAAATTTATACTACTATATTTGAAAATTTAGACAAAATAGACAAACTTCTGCGAAAATGTAGCTTATCAAAATTGACTTAAGGAAAAAAATAGACAATCTGGACAAATGTATAACCATTAAAGAAATTAAATCCATAGTCAAAAATATTATACAAAATTATACAAAACAATAACAAAACAATCCTCTCCCTCTGCCCACACTCTCTCCAGGTCCAGACAGCTTCCACGGTCAGTTCTACCAATTATTCTAGAAAGAAATATTCCAATCTTACACAAATACTTCCACCAGAGCATGAAGAAAGAATACATTAGAAACAATACACTCTGCTTTGGACTATGAAGCCAGCATAACCTAGACTACAAAATCTCATGAGGACAGTACAAGAAAGAATAATTACAGGCTAATTTCTCCCATAAATTTTTAAAATTCTACATAAATTATTAATAAACCAAATCAAAAAACATAAAGATACTTCATCATGACCACATTGAGTCAAGTATTAATATATCTCAGAAATGCAAGGCTGCTTTAATTATAAAATAGCACGAAGAAATGTAAATAAGACCATATAAATGCACACACCTATATTTGCAAAAAGAAAACACTTGAAAGATAAGCCAAAAATGAATAAAAGTGGTTGCCAACAGTTGGTGGGAGAACCAGGTAAAAGGGGCATTTGAGACATATGAACACATTACTGATTTTTTTAATTTAATTTTAAAAAGTAAATCAGCTGGGCATGGTGGCTGATGCCTGTAATCTAGCACTTTGGGAGGCCATCGTGGGAGGATGACTTGAGGCCAGGAATTTGAGACCAGCCTGAGCAAGAGCAAGACCCCATCTCTACAAAAGGTGGCATGCTCCTGCAGTCCCAGCTTCTCAAAAGGCTGAGGCAAGAGGATCGCTTGAGCCCAGGAGTTTGAGGTTGCAGTGAGCTATGATGAAGCCACTGCACTCTAGCCTGGGTGACAGAGAGAAACCCTGTCTCAAAAAAAGAAAAGTAAGTCTATTAATGTAATTCATTGCATTAACATAGTAAAAGAGTAAAATCACACACTCATCCCAATAGATGCAGAAAAATAACTTGATAGTCAATATCCATTCAAAATTAAGAAAAATTTGGTAAACTAGGACCAGAAGAGAACTTTCTTAATCTCATAAAATATATTTAAAAAAAAACTATAGAACATATCATTTATTTGTGAATGATGTAAGTTATGCCTAGATTAGGAACAAGACCAGAATATCTATTATCACATCTATTCAACATTACACTGGAGGTCCTATCCAAAGCAGTAAGGCAAGAAAAAACCAGTTATAAGGATTGGAAAGAGACAAAAACTGTCCCTCTTTGCAGGTAATATGATTATGTACGTAGAATGAATCTACAGATAATTAGGATAGAGTATTTAGCAGACAGTTAATACAAAAATCTATATATAAAAGTTAATCATAATCCTACATATAATTAGAAAAAAGCTTAAAAACATTTTTTCCAATGTTACTTAGGATTAACTGCACAATGTACAAGATCTTTCAGAAAAAAAGAAAACTTTATTGTGAGGCAGTAAAAAAGACCTAAATGAATGGATCAGAAGACTTCATGTAGTAATGGCATTAATTCCCTCTATATTGGTTTATAAATTCAATACCATACCCAAAAAAAACTTTTGCAGGCTTTTTTATAGCATGATTCTAAGAAACATAAAGGGCCAAGACTGGCCAAGACACTTTTGTAGAACAAGATGGAAGGACTTGGCTCTATCAGATATTAAGACATGCTATAAAGCTATAGTAACTAAAAAATCATGTTGTTCACACAGGGATATGCTAACAGATCAATGGAACAGAATAACAGAGTCAATAAACACATTCACATACAGGCACTTGATGTATGACAGGTGGCATAGCAGATCAGTGCAAAAAGGGTAGGCTTTTCAATAAATGCTGCTTAGAGCAACTGTCTACCTGTATGAGGGAAAAAGGAAATTGAGCCCCTACTTCCACTACACAAAAATCAATACTAAGTGGAACAAGACACAAAAAGCACTAATTATAACAAAGTATTGATAAATTTTACATTAAAATAAAGAACTATTCAAGGCACCACTTTTTTTAAAAAGAAAAACCACACAGTAGAAGATATTTACAACCCATATAAACAACAGATAAGTCAGAAACAAATATATAAAAACTTCTATAAACGAATGAGAAAAAGATAAACAATCCAATAAGAAAATAAGCAAAAGACCTGACTGGATATTTCACAATAGAAGAAATACAAAAGATACTCAAAGTCATGGGTGACTAGAGTAATGCAAATTAAAACTGCCATAAGATGCCATTACATATCCACAAGATAGACAAAAATTTAAAATATTGTAATAGCAAGTGTTGGTGAAAAATACATAAGCAAATAGGAACTCGTATACTCTTCATGGCAATGCAAACTGGTACAACCACTTTGGAAAATAGCAACATCTAGTACTGTTGAAGGTATGCATAGTCTATGATCCAGTAATTTCACTCCTATGTTTATATTCCATTTAAATGTATGGAAATGCGTACCAGGAGACATGACCAAGAATGTTTATACCAACATTGTTTATAATAGCCAGAAGCTCCAGAACCTAGGAACAAATCAAATGTTTATCCATGATAGAATAGGTAAGTGCAGCACATTCATAAAATGGAAGTCAATACAGCAATGAAAATGAACAAACCACAGCCAATCACTGAATGAATCTCACAGACACAATACTGAGAAAATGAAGCAAAACCCAAAAGAATGCATGATAAAAATATGATACCAACAGAGGCAAGTTCAAATAAATTTTTGAATGCACACGTAAGTGGTACAAGTAGAAAGATAACCAAAGATATCATCACCACAGAAGTCAGAATAATGGTTATCTACAAGGAAGAGATGGTTATAATTGGAAAAGGGCAGGGGCAGGAGGGGGCTTCAATATTGTAGTAATATTCCATTTCTTAATCTGGGTGAAGGCTATATCAATCAGTATTTGCTTTATAATTATTTGTTAGACCGTGTGTATGTTTTTACCCACTTTCTCAATAAAAAATAGGGATTAAAAAAGGGAAAATCTAATACACACGATCTTCATTATCAAAGTATTTGTTATCCCAAAGCCAGCAATTGTGAGGTTGCTTAGGAAAGCAGAGGTCATCATAGTACGACAGCATTCACTGAGATACCAATCTCTTAATGAACTGATGGCTCCACTCAAACTTTCCTCCTTGGTCAACACTAGCAGTTTCTCTTACTGATTGTAAACACCCACAATATAAATTAAAAGGCAAATCATTTGCAAATTCATTCATTCAACAAATATTTACTAAGTGTCCACTACTTGTCAAACACTGCTCTAGGGAACCAGCAAGGTCCAAGATAGAAGGCCCAGGAGGAAGACATGGGAACTTCCACTCCCACCCCAATTTGGCCTCTACCCTCTTAATGTCCTTTCCTACGAAGTTGCACACATGAAAAACCTAAAAGGAACTCAGGGCACACATGAAGTTATCATCAAAACCACTACATAAGGGAGTCTTTTCACTACAGAGAAATCACTGTAGTGATTGGATTCATTTTGCAAAATCATGGCTTCTCATGTTTTCAGGTAGGCAAAGAGATTGCCCTATCAAGAGCCCGAAGGCAAGGCACTAGTCTCAACGTTAGTGATGCAGCAGAAATTGGCCTAAGCAGGGTCAAAACTCCCAAGAAATGCTTTACCTGGGATCCAGAGCAGAGGCCTGCAATTTTCCAGAAATTGGACACTAGATTTTGTGTGTGCATGTATTTTATCGGGTCAGAGCACAGAACTTTCATTTGATTCTCAAAGGAGTTCAACCAAATGGGTGAGTAAGCACTGCTCCCAACAAGTTGAATAGATAGCTTTTTAGGGACGTGGTGAAAGTGAATATGGTCACAGCTAGGCCACCTGAGTTGAAAGCCAGGTGTCCGGACCCCTAGGCCTATACTCTGAAGGCCCAATACTTACTCTTAGTTCTTCGAAGGCTTCGTCTAGGGTGGAGAGTTGGTGGCCCTGGTGAGCCCCAATGACTGGACACAGGACACAGATGAGCTGCCTGTCTTCCTGGCAGTAAGTGCTCAAATCGAGCCCATGGTCCGGACACTTCCTCTTGGCCACTCTCTCTGCTTCCATTTCTATTTCAGGGTCAAATTCGCTTTCTGCTTCAGTTTCTCCCTCCGCCTCAGATTCTCCTTCTTCCTGATTGTCCTCCTCTGCCTCGCTTTCTTGCTCATCCTCCATTTCTTCCTCACTGTCTTCTTCACTCTCGTCATCGCTCTCATCCTCACTCTCTTCCTCCGTCTCGCTCTCTTCTTCCGACTCACTCTCTTCCTCAGACTCACTCTCTTCCCCTGCTTCGCTTTCTATCTCCCTCTCCTGCTCCACTTTGGCCTCCTCGTCTTCCTTCCCCGCCCCCTCCCCGCCGGCTCGCGCGGTCCAGGCCTGGGCGCCGTGGACGTATTCGGCCAGGTGGTGACTGAGGAACTTCTGCCTGTGAGCCTCGGCGTGGCGGCGGCAGTAGCAGAAGCCGCATTCTCGGCACACTTCTTCGGCCCCAGGAGCCTCGTCGGGCTCGCACTCGTCACATGTGCCGTCGTGAGGCAGCTCCTCGAAGGCCGCGCCCACGCCGGAGGCCATGTGGGTGCTGTGACGCGGCCAAGGCCTCCGAGCCCGCCGCCTTCCCTTCGCGCGGCCTCTTCACTTCCTCCTTCCACCCCCGGGGTCCCTTCCTCGGGTGTCGCCGCCCGTCTGGGCCGCACCGCGTCTCCGAGCGGGACCTGGGGCCGCGGCAGGGGCTGCCCTGGCGGAGGAGCAAAAGGCCTCCCCGCCGACTTCGCCCGCTCTGCGCTGCTGCTGCGCTTCCTCTGCAGCGCTGGGCACTTCCGGCGCGGACGCCCTACGCCCCCGTCGGCCCCCGCGCCGCGCCGCCCGCTCGGCCTCCGGCTACCCCGGCGAGCTCGCGGGCGCCGCGGGCCCTTGCGCCGCCCCGGTTCCACTTTCCCTTTCGCTGTCAGGCGGCCCCTTTCACTTCCTGAGTCATTTAAAGTGGCAATGGCCCTTTTCTGCCTTTCCCGCGGGGCTCAGCTGCGCGGCTCAGAATCTCAGCATCCCCCGAAGGAGTAGGAGGATGGAGGAAGTCTCCCGGAATTGGGCCCCGCCTCCCCCACTCTCTCCCTGCAGGTGTTACCCTGACTTTTCAAGGCCACTAGCTTGGTGTCCCTGTGTATTTCAGTCGCTCTCTTGCCACGTTATCGCTGCCCATCACAGTCCCCGCTGTTCTGCAAGGTGCCAGGGACTGAGTGGTGTTTACCAGACTGAACCTGACCTCTTGGGACTTCCTGAGGGCCCCAGAAGGGCTGTGTTTGAACTCCAGGGCTCAGGGAATGTCAGAGTCAGGCTGAGCAAACAAACATTTTCGAACCACTGCAATACTATGCCTTGTCTGTTTGCAAAGTCTATTTGCATTCCTGCTTCCTAGGGGCTCAGAACTTCTGGGATGGCAACCTCTGTGCCTTTTTCTGAGAGCCTGTCTTGGCTTAGACTGAAATGTCAGGTGAAGTGAGATGGGAAGAGGCAGTATTTGTCTAGTGAGAGTTCCAGGTTCCAGCCATTTTCCTTTATGTAAGGAGTCCCTCTAGATTCAGATTGGATTCCAAGAGAAAGTTAGGGGACCATTGTTTATTGAACAGTACTAAAGTGCCAAGAACTGGGCTAGATCGTTTTATGGCTCTTTTTAAAAGCCGGTTTTTTGGAAGATTCCACTGTCCAAGGGCCCCCAAATCCTGATGCCACTGCTTATCAGTTTTGTGATCATGGACAAGTTAACACATCATGTTTTCCACTTTTTAAAAAATATGTAAAGTGAAAATAATGGTAATAGCTATCTTATGGGGTTGTTGTATGGATTAATTGTAAAGGTGCCTGCACTGTATTCACTAATTATTATTTTTGGCACAAATTATATTTAGTGCTCACAGTAACCCTTTGAAGGAGGTTTTGAAACATTGTACACACATTGGGCATTTCTGGTGGGCTAGTGGTAGTGTAGGCAACTCCCAACCCCTACCCCAAATCAATGTCTCTCCATTCACAGAAGAGCTTTTATTTTGTACTGTATTTGGGAGAGGAAAAAGAATTTTTTGATCTAGTAAGGCGAGGGGCTGGGGGTGGTTAGGAAGAATGGAGGAGTGTGGAGTGGTGTTTGTCTTTCATTGATTCCCTTAGATAATTTTGAGCTGGGGTTTCCAAATGGTCTCCACAAAAATACCAGGGAATGAAGTGGGTTAAAAAGCATTTTAAACAATTTTTATGTTTCCCTGGATGATGTATGCTTAACCTTTGTGCAGCTTTTGTTAGATATTTTAGTTTTTAGAAACCTTTTTTTTTTTTTAACCCTCAGAACAATTCTATAGAATGTTGAAAAATATCGGATTTGTTTTGTTCTAATTTATACACATTTCTCCTTTTCTCTAGCTCATTTCTCTGGAAATTGCTTATATGTCTGCCTTTGAAACAAGGATTGACGCACCATTCTGAAGAAAAATATTCAACAAATGTCAACTCAAATGTCACCATCAATAATACCTAGTGAGTAGTATTCCTTGCTTGATTATTTACACCTCCTCCTACCCCAGGCTTAAAAGGAAACAACTTAGCCTTTAGAAACATAATGTTATCACATGTAGAAATCTTTTTTCAATGAAGATAATTTTTTAATGTCTTAAAAGGACATTTTGTGTCCGGATTTTTGGTGGGGGGAGGAGGAGTTTTGTTGTTGTCGTTATTGTTGTAGTTATTTCTTAATTTTACTTGACAGAAGGTTAAACTGTAATACTGTGCTATTTAGTATCTGACACTTGTAATGCTTCTTTGAGTCCTCTGTGGAGAGAGGGTCTTAGAGGCAGAAGCTGATGGAACTATTAAAAAGAAACTTTATAAAATTCTATTGACAAGTTGTGGCAGAATCAATGAAGCAGATCTTCTGTACCCCTCTGCACAGAAATTAAAACCGTCTGATTCCCCAGGAATCGGAATCTTTGGGAGCATCCAAAAATGGCACTCTTATTATATTGATCTATTACTGCATAGAAAATTGCCTCAAAATGTAGCAACTTAAAACAATAAACATTTATTATTTCACATAGTTTCTGTGAGCCAGGAATCTGGGAGTGGCTTAGCTAGGTGGTTCTAGCTTAGGGTCTTTCAGTGAAGATGTGGGGTACACTATAGTCATGTGAAGGCTTACCTACAAATGTAGGATTTGCTTCCAAGATGAATCACTCAGATGGCTGTTGGCAAGAGGCCTCATCACTTTCTACAGGGCTGCTTGAGTATCCTTGTGACATGGCAGTTGGATTCTCCCAAAACAAGTGATCTAAGAGAGGGCAACATAGAAGATGCATTGTCTCTTATGACCTAAGCTCAGAAGTCACCTGCCATCATTTCCAATATAGCCTATTGCTTTCAGAGATCAGCTCTATTCAGTGTGGGAGGAAACTACACAAGGGCTTGAATACCAAGAGGTGGAGATCTTTGGGCCATCCTGGAGGCTGGCTACCACAATCTGCCCTTTGATCTCCCAGGATTCGCATATCTCCCAAATGCAAAATACACTCACTTCTTTTTTTATTTTTTAGATAGGTTCTCACTCTGTTGCCTAGGCTAGAGTGCAATGGTGTCATCGTAGCTCACTGCAACCTCAAACTCCTGGGCTCAAGTGATCCTCCTGCCTCAGCCTCCTGAGTAGCCGGGACTACAGGCATATGCCACTGCACCCAGCTAATTTATCTATTTTCGTAGAGATAGGATCTTATTCTTGCTCAAGGTGGTCTTGAACTCCTGAGCTCAAGTGATCCTCCCCTCTTAGCCTCCCAGTGTGCTAGGATTACAGGTGTGAGCCACCATGCCCGGCCTGAAATACACTTACTTCTTCCCCAAGTCCCCCAAAGTCTCAACCCATTATATTATCAGCTCAAAATCCAGAATCTTATCACCTAAATTGGGACCAGATGGGGATGAGACTCCTGGATGTAGTGTTTTAAGTGGAGCTCCTCAAGTATAGTTCATCTGAATACCTGGGTCTCCCACACTTCCAACATACAATGGTGGGACAGGTTTAGGATAACTGGTACAGACACGCCTGCTCAAAAAGGAAGAAAATACGGGAGGCTCTGAGAGTCACTGGGCCATAGAATTTTTAAATCCATTTGGGCACATGTTGGAACTTCCTTGAGTAGGGCTCAAATCTATTTCTGCCCAGGAATGACTTTCCATGGCTCTTGACCTCACCCTTTGGGCTCTTGATTCCACTTTCTGGGTCATCCTTCCTTTTTCATTAAACGTCGTCCATGTTTGCAGTTATATAGTTTTGTCAGTTTGCTTCCTACAGGTAGAATTTAGGAGGTCCAAAGGCCACTTTTCATTTTGTACTGTCTCTGTGTGTCTGCTGGCAGTGTTTCTGCCAATATAATTCTTTTAAAATTTTTGTGAGTCTCCTATAAATCTAATTGGGGTTTACTCTGTTGGACAAAAATTATACCCACCAATCTCTTCAAGATAAGTCTGTCTCTATAATATAGAGTTTCTTTGCCGAAACTGCTGAAGCACAACACCGGTAAGCTTTATTGAAGCCCTAGTGTTTGCTTTAATGATTCTCTGAATCACAGCCATAGATCTTTTTGAGGTCTGAACAAAGGGTTTCACAGCCACACTCTCAGTTCATCATTTGATGATGTTTTCTTGGCAGTGTCCTGGAGTTTATCTTTGCCTGGAATCAATTTCTTTATTTTAGCATCATTTGCCATCTGGAAAAGATGGGAATTTCCAAAACTAGCAAGTTCTGGATCCTTTTTTTTTTTTTTTTTTTTTAAGTCCTTCCTGTAGATCTCTTTCTTCTCACATTTTGCATAATCAGCAAGAAGACATCAGCCAACACCTTTAACAGTCTGCTAGGAAATATCCTTAGCTAGAACACCCAATTGATTAGGCACATTTTCTACTTTCCAAATTACTGCAAGTGACAGTGCTACTAAACTCCTGCCACTAGATAACAAGGACCCCTTTCCTCCAGTTTCCAGTAACATTTTCCTCATTTCCCTTTAAGCTCTCACCTGCAGCTTTCTCAAAGGCCATCCGGATTCTACTAAGAATTTCTTCAAGACTCCAGTCTTTCACTAACAGTCTCCTCAAAGTTCTTCCAGCTTCTGCCCACTGCGCAGCTCCCAAGCTGTTCCAACATTTCAGGGTTTTGTTATGGAAGAACCTTACTCTTCATGATAAAATTTGCATTAGTGGTCTATTGCTGCATAATGTAGGGGGCAAAGGAAAACTTCCTTTTCACCCTCTGGAAGTTTGCTGAAAAATCAACTGAAAAAAGCAGATTAATAGGAAAAAAGGCATACAAATTTATTTAATGTAAGTTTTACATGACATGAGAGCCTTCAGAATGAAGACCCAAAGATATAATGGAAACTGTCTATTTTTATGTTTACATTCAACAAAGTATGGACAGCCATGTAGAAATATGATTGGACAAAAAAAGGGTATGATCTAATGCTAACAGACTGAGAAGGGAAATCTAGCAAGGCTTGTATGTTTAGATTCTTCTTGGCTTCTCTGTGCAGCATTCCTTCCTTCTGGGTATGGGGAAGGATCCTCTCTGGGATGGGGGCCGTATGACCTACAATCAAACAAGGTAGGTCAGATCATTTCTTTGTGGCCAATTTTACACAGAAAGGCAGGGGAAAGTTAGAGTAATATTTTAGGTTCTATGGCTGGGTTTGGAGAAAAGGGGTTCTGGTTTCTATGACCTGCCTTGGGGAAGAAGGATTCTAGTTTCTAGCCTCAGGGAAAAGTGAGGGGTGAGAGACAGGAAGGTAGGAGAAGGGCAGAGAGAAACTTTTGCTTCTCAGACCACTTCTAAGGCCTTCATTTTGGAGTATTGTTTTTTAAGCCCCAACAGTAACAAATTACCCCCAAACTCTGAGTCATCTTGGGGGCTGGTCATCACACTTGGCATTGCCATTGTGGTCAACAGTAGCTATAAGGCATCTCCAAGATGCTTAGCGGGCAGTAGATGTGGAGAACAGGGCAGTTTGCAGCTGCAACTGTTTTGTGAGTGTACATGGGACTTCCAGAAGTAAAATGGTGTCGTCCTAAATAAGCAGGTGTCTGCTATTATGTGGCTGATAGCTCTTAAGTCTTTAAACATTTGAACTCTACAGATGAGGAAACCTAGGTTCAGAGAGGTAAAGACACTTGTTAAAGATTACCCAGCCAAAAGGTAGCTGAGTTGGGATTCAAACTCAGATCTCTCTGACTAGATCTTACTAATTTGGCCTGTGGTATCAATAGATGATACCCCCAAATTGCCTAACTGCTTCCCAGTAACTTTACTTTGTCTTTTTCTTCCAGCTGTGAAATCAACTTCTATCCCCTTCACCTGTTCCAAATAGAAGAGCAGAGTTTAGTAAAATTCATAACACAGTACATTTAATTTCAGAAAAATCTTAAATTGCAAAGACAACAGGGTGAAATTTCAAAGTCCACTGCTTCAAGAAAGGTATATGCACCCCTTCAGCTGATCCCATTGTTATGTAATTAGACTGTCACTTCAGTGACTGGTTTCATTTTCCCCAACAGGCCCCTGAGATTGCGCCTAAATCTTATCTCATGCTATTATCATATTAGCTAACATCTTATCCTATTAAAGTCAGTACAGTGAAATGTGATATCCCCTACCCCATCCCAGCTCTGCTAAAATATAAAGAATGAAGACTATGGCTGGGCCGGACTCAGTTCATCAAAGCCTATTGGAGACAGACACACAAAATAATTCCTTGGCCCAATACCCTTCTGAATATTTTCATTTCATTCAGTGTTTACAAGTAAATGGCTCACTGCTTGGTAATATTATAATGCTCTAAACAACCCCACCCCTTAAAAGCAAGCATGTATAAAGCTAACTCCAGACAAGCTCTGATCAAGATATTTTCATTACATTCATTTAGTATGTTACTCGCAAAATAGTGCTAAATAGTTCCTGTAACTATAACAATAATTAAAATGCTTCATTTTCATAACCATGATGTAATTCACCACAAGAATTCAAAAGATCCCATTAAATCTTGTTTCAGTTTTCTTCAGACAGTTTCTACAAAGTCCCTGCTAATAGATGCTTCCATTTTACCAGTGTGGAAACTAAAGGCCAAGAGAGATACTTAAAAAAACTTCCAGTCAATTGTGAGTTAATCTCTGACTTCCTCTCTGGTTTTCAAGCCAGCTTCCTAACCTCTGGGTGATGCTAATTCTTTTCGGCAAAATGATGTTTTTCAAAATCCTCTCCTTGGAAATGGTTTCTTAGGGGTGGTCTTGGTGGTCTTGGCTTTTATCTGAGTGTGCTGCAGGGAATGAAGGCAGACACTTAATCATCAGTGAGATCCGCACTATTTGGGGGTGAGAAAAAATCCCTAAATTTGCCTTCCATTACACCAGTTGGAAAAGCAGTCACCTCTGGACTGGAACTAATTAAAGACTTTGTATTTCAGCAGTTAGTGCACTGCCCTTGTAAATCAGGGATTATGAGGGAAAATCTCCCTGAGGCTTGGTCTCTCCATTTATTTATTTATTTTGGAACTCAGGTGCAGATAGGCTAATCATACTACTCAGATCATAACTTGTCTACAGTACATGCAAGGCATCTTTCTTATTTTATGTATTTTTAATTTAATTTAATTTTTAATTTTTCCTTTAGTTACAGACTTCACTCCCATTCCCCCAGCTTTTCACAGAAACTCTAATGTGTTTGGTAAATGTCCTTGAGTATAAAAGTATCTTTAAAAAGTGTTCTATGTTTTATTTATGCATGTGTTAGACTTTACAGAAATAGGGCACTAAGGAATGCTTTCTGTTTCTTTCATTTTTTTTTTTTATACAATGCTATGATTGTTAAAATTGTGGATATCCACTCTTGACAACATTTAATATTATCTGACTTTCTAATTTTTATCAATCTATTGGGTGAAATCATTGTGGTATTACTTTTGCATATCTTGAATTGCTAATAAAGATAAATAGCTCTATTCTTGTTATTTGAGTAGCCTATTCATAGCTTTTGTCTATTTTTGTTTGAGTTTTCTGCCATATTATTGTTTTTGCGGTATTTTCTTGTACCTTCTAGATATTAACCCTGGTCAGTTTTAGACATTGCAAATATCTTCTCCCAATCTGTCATCTGTCCATTAACATTATCCAAAGTGGTGTCCTTTTTGAATAGGGATATTATGTTTTAATGTGATCAATCCATTCTGTTTAAGAAGTCCTTTTCTACCCTAAGATTATAAATATATGCTCTAATATCTTCTTTTATCTTTATGGTTTTACTTTTTTTTTTTTTTTTTTTTGAGACAGAGTCTTGCTCTGTCACCCTGGCTAGAGTGTAAGAATATAGTGGCATTATCATAGCTCAATGCAACCTCCAACTCCTGGGCTCAAGTGATCCTCCCTCCTTGGCCTCCCAGAGTGCTAGAATTACAGGTGTGAGTGGTTGTTCCCAGCCCTATGGTTTTACTTTTTACAATAAGTTTCATTTATAAGTCACCTTAGTATATGGTTTAAGGTAGGGGTCCAACTTTATTTTTCTCTGTAGAGTGAGACAGTTTTCTCAATATCCTGACTCAATTTATAATCCTAACTCTGAATAAAGAAATTTGCATTATGGGAGGTACCCTAATGATGTTGCTAAGAGTAGAGTGTGGGAGGTAGCTAACAGGTGACTTATTCCCCCTAAGTATGCTCCTGAAAAGTGGTACCTTTTCAAAAAAGTTTGAAGACAATATATTGCCATAGTAGTTATTTTTAGACTATGACGACAGGACATTGGAAGGGTGGAACTGAAGGAGGAAGAGGCTGCAAAACAGGAAAGACAGATAACCCAATGGGGCCACAGGACAGTCCAAAGGGGAAAGGGCTGTCCTGAAAATTCTTAAGGCAGCCTCTCCTGATGAGGTGGGGTGAGGACTGAGAACAGGTAGTCTCAGTGTGGGCCATTCATTTAATAAGTGATGATTGCTTTCCACGGGCCAGGTACTTTTCTAGGCTCTGAGGATATAACCACGAAACAAGGCCATGAGTGCCGCCAGTGCATTCGTATTTCTAGCACAAATTGACATTCTCCCATTTCTGGCTCACCTTCCACACTACCACCAGAATACTTCTTTCAAAGTGCAAATTTAATTAAGATGCACTCATCTTCTGAACAGCCACTAGTAGATTTCTGTTGCCTACTGAGAACTTGGCATGGTTTGACCACCTGCTTACTTCTCCAACTTCATCTCTTGCTACTCCTCCAACTCTACGTCCTGATCCTCCATACACCAAACCATTGTATGTGCTAAACATCTGGTGACCCCAAATAAGGCAATTCTACCATTTCCCCCATGACAGGACCCCACAAAAACCCCCAAATTTTTATGGCCAACTTGAATGTATAAATGTCTGGGGATGTAGCTAGACATTTTCAATGTCTGCTTATAATATTTAGTGTGTTAATTTAGTTAAATATATTTTATTTTATTTTGTTTTAACTCTTGAGACTCTGTTGTCTGGGCTAGAGTGTAGTGGTGTCATCATAGCTCACTGCAACCTCAAACTCCTGGACTCAAGCCTCCCAAGTAACTAGGACTATAGGCATGCAAGCCTCCATGCCCAGCTAATTTTTTTTTATTATTTTTTGTAGAGATGGGGTCTTGCTATGTTGTTCAAGCTGGTCTCAAGTGATCTTCCTGCCTTGGCCTCCCAAAGTGCTAAGATTATAGGCATAAGCCATGATGCCCAGCCTAATTTAGTTAAAAATATTTTAAACTGGCCGGGTGCGGTAGCTCACGCCTGTAATCCTAGCATTCTGGGAGGCCGAGGTGGGTGGATCGTTTGAGCTCAGGAGTTCGAGACCAGCCTGAGCAAGAGCGAGACCCCACCTCTACTAAAAATAGAAAGAAATTATATGGACAACTAAAAATATATACAGAAAAAATTAGCCGGGCATGGTGGTACATGCCTGTAGTCCCAGCTACTCGGGAGGCTGAGGCAGGAGGATCGCTTGAGCCCAGGAGTTTGAGGTTGCTGTGAGCTAGGCTGATGCCACGGCACTCTAACCTGGGCAAGAGAGTGAGACTCTGTCTCAAAAAAATAAAAGTATTTTAAACTAAAGATATGAAATATTAACTTAGAAATATTGATTCTGTTTGTCTCTCAAATTTCATGAAATAATTTTCTTCTCTTCATTGGCAAATCTGACAACAATGTCTGTCCTCATCATCACTAGAGCCACTTTTTTAGTCACAGAATGCAGCTTCAAAGCTTTCTACAATGTTTATAATATAGAGCTTTTTGAAACTAAATAATGCAGTCACTAGAATTTTTATCACAAGCCACACATACACCTTTATATAACAATAAGACATTTTTAAAAGTCCCCTATAGATGTATATATGTATTCTCCACAATGGAGCCATGTGCTGTGTGGGGTTTTGTGGGTTTTTTTGTTTTTTTTTTTTTGTGGTCTTTAAAAGGCTAGTTTACAACAACATGTACCACTAAGGATGGTGAGGACACACCTCAGGCAAGGAATAACACTAAGTGTTTAGATCAATCTCTCTTTCTCTCTTTCTCTCTCTCTCTCTAACTAATTTCGTCTACTTCCCCAAATGGTAATTTATTTTACTTAAAATGAAGTAACCACCTCATAAAATAATAGCCTTTAGAAGAAATCAAATTTAAGATAATCCTTTTCTGAAAAATAATTTGGAGCAAGAATCTTGCATTACATTTGGCTATCAGGAGCGACGGATTATTATGGTTCCCTAAACCATGCCATGCCTTGCCATACCTCCATGCCTTTGCACTTGCTCTTCCCTCTCCTATAATGCCTGCTCATCTCCTCCTCCATCTGCCACCTACCACTGTTCTCACCAGTGCCTCTGTTATCATGTTTATAAATTGGAAAGCAGTTGTGTATGTCACCTACCATGCAGTGAACTCCTTGAGGGCAGGGGCTGTGTCTATTGACTCTGGCATCTTCAGCACCCACGATGGCATCTAGTACCTCATTTTCTTCCTTGAAACCTGAAATAGTGAACTGAAAGTGAAACAATTGAAAGGATCACTCTATAATTTATTGTGCAAACTGGAATAACTTGAGAATGGAATTGAGCACCATTGACAATTATGCCAGGACACTAGTATAGACCAGAACTGTCCTGGGTAAACTGTGATGTACAATCATTCTAATAAGGTGACCAGGGGAGGCAGCCTTAAATTTCTAGTTCCCAAATATTAATAAGCTTCCTAGATCAATATTTTACCTTTCATGGGTCCAACTTCCTGCTTGTCCCCCCTTTTTTCTCATTCCTTCTCCCTTCCTTTTTTGCTCTCTCTTTTCTCAGCAAGACTCTGTAAACTTGCTAAACCACAACCACATAATTCTCATCCTTACTTCACGGGTAATTTAAGGATTAGAAGAGTCCATAACTCCTAATGTGGAATGTAAAGTGTGGAGCGGGAGCAAGGGAAGTATCTTGAGTATAGCTCTTGTGAGGGATAAAAACTCAAGACCTTTATATTTCCCTCCTTAGAAAGAGCCCTTGTGATTCAAAGCAAATGCTCAATAAAGGAAAACTTTTTTTTTATTTAAGCATATTACAGGGCTACAATTGTTTAGGTTACATATATTACCCTTGTCCCACGTGAGTCAGAGCTTCAAGCATGTCCATCCCCCAGACAGTGAGCACCACACCTATTAGGTGTGAGTATACCCATCCACTCCTCTGCCCTCCCACCTGCCCGACACCCAGTGAGTGTTACTACCATATGTGCACATAAGTGTTGATCAGTTTATACTAATTTGATGGTGAGTGCATGTGGTGTTTTTTTCTCTATTCTTGTGATACTTCATTTAGTAGAATGGGTTCCAGCTCCATCCAGGATAATACAAGAGGTGCTAGATCACAATTGTTTTTTTGTGGCTGAGTAGAACTCAATGGTATACATTTACCACATTTTATTAATCTACTCATGCATTGATGGGCATCAATACATGATTGTTCCCACATCTTTGCAATTGTGAATTATGCTGCTATAAACATTCGAGTGCAGATGTCTTTTTTATAGAATGTCTTTTTTTCCTTTGCGTAGATGTCCAGTAATGAGATTGCTGGATCAATTGGTAGTTCTATTTGTAGCTCTTTGAGGTATCTCCATATTACTTTCCACAGAAGTTGGAAGCTGTGTATCATGATGGTTAAAGAGCAAGCATTAGAACCTGGATTTGAGTCCTGGCTCTAACACCTACTTAGCTAGTAACTTTGAGCACACTACTTAACCTTGTTAACCTTAGTTATCTTATTTATAAAATGGGAGGGGGTGCCATAGGCTCATTATGAGGATTAAGTGAGATAATGCATTTAGCCCTGTGCCAAGCACACAATAAACATTTACTCAGTGAAGCCTAAAATTTTATATGCATGTCAGCAAAAGTTACAAGTGCACCCATTTTATCTGGATGAAAATATTTATAACAGATTTAATGATCAGAGCAGTGGACTGAGAATGCAGAAATTCAAGTTCTAGCCATGATTCTACCATTAATAAACTATGTGGCTCTGAGCAAGTCCTTTAACTTTGCTGGCTTTTCAGTCCTCTGTGAAATGAGTGAGCTGGAGTAGATGATTTCATTCCTATTTCAGTTATCTTTTGATATGATACACACCACTCCAAAACTTAATAGCTTGAAACAATAATGATTCATTGTTTCTCAGGATATTATGAATTGTCTGGGCTCAGCTGGGCAGTTCTCACACTCTGTCACTGTGATCACCCATGCAGCTGCTTTCAGTGGGGTGCTCAGCTGGCGCTGGAACAGTTCAAGATGTGTCACTCACTTGTTTGACAGCTAGGTTTGTCAGCCTCAGTTCTCTACTACATGAACTGTTATCCTCCATGGTCATTCTCTCTCTACACAGCCCTTCAGCTGGGTAACCTGGACTTCTGTACACGGCTTCCAAGAGGATAAAAATGGAAGCTTCAAAGTTTCTTAAGTTCTAGGCCAGATGTAACACAATATTACTTTCTCTGTAGAGTATTTGTCAAAGCAAGTCAGAGGCCAACCAAGATTCAAGGAGAGGAGGAAAGGCTCTACCTCCTGAAAACTTTCGAAGTTACATCATAAAAGGGCATCCAGGATTGGAGGGATTGTTGTGACCTTTTTTCAAAGCAATTAAACCAATCCATGTGGTACATGCTGGCTCTGACAGTTCATATTTAAACCTAAAACTCTGAGGCAATTCTAGTTCTCCTCAATTTGATATGAACTCTGTGAATTCCCCACTGAGTGCCTAGTATGTTCCAGGCCTTGAAACTCTCTCTGCTGTCAGTTTAGCTCCAGTAGACATCTGTTGTTTTTTCTATCCAGTGTCCCCTCAGCCCCCAATTTCTCTCCAGGGACCTCTTCATAGCTGGTTGTGACCCAGCTGCCATCTCCCATTCTTTCTAACAGAACCCTGATTTGCCCAGATATTTAGATATTAGCATTCTCAGCCCTGGGGCATGAGCTATCACAGAGCTAAGCCAGTCATGAAAATACCATACTCTTTTGCCAGTAACTGGTTTCGAGGTGCACATGTGGCCCAGCTCCAGCCAATGAGACATTAAGCCTCCCTTTCATGGGAGGCTTCTAGAAAAGATTTTCTTTCCTAAATAAAAGAAAGAGACTTGTGAGAAAAAAGACCTACCCTTCCTTGCTGCTTAGGATCTTGTGTGGCACAAAGTGTGAAGGCCACCATGAGGCATAAACCTAACGGACCCTAGGGAAGCACCCAGACCCCTGACATTATTAAGCTTCGGATTTATCCAGATCTGCCTAGCTCTGGACTTCTTGTTATGTGAGCTAATGACCCCTATAAGTACGCAAGTCTGTTACCTGCTGTCAAAAGCACCCCTCCTCCACTCCTCTGAGTCTCTATGGCTCTAGAGACACTGAATCTAGGCAGGAGCACAGAGCTAAGCAATTAACTCCTGCATTCACCTGACCTCAGTGGTTACTTCAGAGATGGGCCAAGATTCTGGCAGAGCCAGTGAGGGGCAGTGTGATTTTCCTTGGGAATTCTGAGAAAGAGGCAATCATTTTTTTTCCTGCTGGACTTAAAAGTGGAAAGGTAATAGCAGCTAGGGCTGCTGTGGCCATTTTGCTAAATCTTGCTGACTTTAACAGTCAACACTCTGAGGAAGGCAGATCAAGAGAAAAAGGAAAACTGTTTCTTGATCTGAATCCAGCCATGCCCGAAGCCTTAATCCTACATTTTTCAGTTTACCGGACCCACCCTTTTTTGGAATAAACTATTCTGATGGAACTTTCTGTCAGAATCCCAGCTGAGGAAGTATGGATATTAATTATGAAACCATCCACCAAGCTGGTACTCTCTGGGACTTTTATTTGGAACCTCTGTTCGTCATCCAAGTTCATCCATTTCTATAGGTATATTTTCCACCTGCAGTTATATAGTCTAGCTGTTAGGAGTAAGGCCTTGGGATTAGGCCTAGTCCTGGGTTCAAATCCTGGCTCTGCCACAGTTTAGATCTGTGACCTTAAGCAGGTCTTTTAAACCTCTGGGTTCTTTAGCTTTAGCATGCTTAAAACTAGGGCTGTAATGGTTCCTGCCCCCTAGGGTTGTTATAAGGATAAAAGCAGTGACTGCATGAAAAGTGCTTAGCCAGCACAGTGCCTGGCACACACTAGCTTCTTACAAATATTTGCTGTTATTAATAAAACCTAACCTGGTGTGGTAGGCAGAGTAATGGCTCCACAAAGATGTCCATGTCCCAATCCTCAGAATTTTGTGAATATGTCATGTTACATGGCAAAGGGGAATTAAAGTTGCAGATGGAATTAAGATTACTAATCGGCTGACCTTATAATATAAAGATTATCCTGGGTTATTCAGGGGCTCCAGTGTAATCACAAGAGTTCTTAAAAATGAAAGAGAATCAGAGGAGGTAGAATGGTATGGGAAGGACTCAATCTGCTGTTTCTGGCTTTGAGCAGGGAGGAAGGGGCCATAGCCGTGGAATGTCGGTAGCCTCTGGAAGCTAGAAAAGGTAAGGAAGCACATTCTCCCCTGAGCCTCCAGAAAGGAAAGCAGCCCTGTTGACACCTTGACTTTATCCCAGTGAGACCTGCTACTGAGAACCTCCCATACATCTCCCTGTACCATTGCTACTATGGACTGAGCCATGAATGAGATAGGCATGGCCCTATGCTCATGGAGCTTATGAAGTGTGTGTTCTGTGGCATCCAGGGCTTTATGAAATCCTATTTGGTAATGAGCATAGGATTTTCCAAGGAGAATTAGAAGATATAAGTCATGACAGCTACCCTTGAAGAGGGAAAGCAGCAGTAGAGGATGGGTTGCTAATTGAACAAGGGCTGAGACAGTAGGTGTTCACAACTCTATCTGCTATGGACTGAATATTTGTGTCTTCCCCACATTTATATTGAAATCCTTAACCCTCAGTGATATGGTATTAAGTGGAAACTTTGGGAGATAATGAGGTCATGAAGGTGGAGTCCACATAAATGGGATTGGTACCCTTATAAAAAGGGAGACACATGGGCTTGCTTCCTCTCTCTGCTCTCCACCACGTGAAGACACGGGAGAAGACGACCATCTGCAAATGACAAGAATACCTTCACCAGACACAGATCTGCTGGTGCCTTGATCTTGTACTTCCCAGCCGCCAGAGCCATAAGGAATAAATTTCTGTTATTTGAGCCACCCAGTGTATGGAAATTTGCTATAGCAGTCTGAACGGACTAAACACCATCTATGCTGGAAGTCTTGAGGTTAGGCTGATCTGGCTCCTCTGTGTGGAGGGCTCAGGGAGAAGAGAAACATCAGTTTTGCTATCATGAAAGCCACACTTCCTGTGTGCCAAGCTAAGGGCCGATAAGGGCTGTTCCTCTTTACAGAGTGATGCCTTCAATCCTCACCACAACCTTTTAAGAGATGTTATTGGGCTCCTTTAATAGAGGAGGAAATGAAGGCTCATAGAAATTAAGTAACTTGGACATGTTTACACAATAAGTAAATGGTGAAATAGAATTTTTAATTAACAAATTAAATTATTTTATTTTTTTGCCAACAAAGAACCGTAAATCCTCCCTATTTCCCTATAGTGTTGGCTTGGTTGTTTCAGTATTCTTTTTGCATTGTCCACTTCACATTATAAATTATTTGGGGGCCAGAACTGTTTGGGCTGATTTACTCAGATCAGTGCACCAGGAAGCTTAATGCTTAATGTCATATTTCATCAAATCTTAGGTGCTATCAGTTGGAGTATGTACCATCATTCCATATAGCACTAAGAAAGAAAAAATGCTAGGGATTGTAAGACCTCCTGATTTGAGAGTTGTTGCAATGTAGAAAAATATGCATTTTAGAGTCCATAAAATAGAGTAAAAAAATTTTTTTTGATGATGATGTTGATGAAGTGTCAAATCCCAGTTTGCTGGTCTACTTCCAGACTTACCCTTATGCTTTAGCCCAGTTAGTTTTAAATATCTGAAAAAAGTTCCCTTTGAACAATTCCTGTGGAAATTTTATGATGTTCAAAATATGTTACTATGCAAAAGTATCTCCACAAAACATTAATAATGAAATATATCAATAATTATGGGCTGGGTACAGTGCTAAGTGCATTTCAATATCCCTCTTGTTTTCTCCTGGCCATCTTATAAATAATTAGGTTTTTATTATTGCCATTTACAAACAATACAATTGAGGCACACAAAAGTTTAGGTACCTGTCCAAGGCCACCCAGCCAGCAAATGGCAGAGATAAATAAGACTTGAGTCTCTGCCTGGGACTTCAATGCTTGTGCCTCTTGCTGTTTCAAGCCAAAGCAGGAAAAAGCAGGGGGGATAAAAGCTGCCATTTTCATTTAAAACATTTTGCTGACCCTAGCCTTTTGGATCATATAATTAACGTCTGTTTTTTCTCAGTCTTTCTGAGCTACTTACCCAGTTATCTCCCCAATAAGTGTTTTTACCTCCCAGTATTTATTTGTTCTTATTCTTTTACAAATCAGTCTTCAGAATTTTAATCATTCTTCGTTCACTTCTCTAAGAACTTAACCAGAGATATGCTGGAATTGCAGTCAGAGAAGTGCCCTGAAAACTTAAAATTTAAATAAAAAATCTTTTATAGTCCATCTGATCTTCACAGGAAATTAGAAAACACCACACACTTAACTGGAAAAATACTTGAAATGAAATGAAAAGTGAGATTTACTGTTATTTAGATTTTGATTAAAAAATGTTTATCCCTTATCTAAGGCTCGGGGACACTGGAAATGAAGGAGCTGAATGCTTGCTTTATGGAACTTTAATGATCTTCTCTTATTATGTTATATTACCGTTTTCTAAGCCTGTGGTCAAATACAATAGCTTTATTAAAGCTGTGATTCAGTTAGAAAGGGGAATGAATTTTTCTGCCACAGGAGCACTGGTGAGAGATGAGACAAGAGGGTAGTGCTGTTGGGGGAAGAAAACTCCTGGACAAAGAAAGGACTCATACCAGTGGCTCACCCCACTGGAGTATATTCTTCTTCCCCCTGGGAGCTAAGCTTTCTTGAATTCACTGCCAAACAGCCGACGGGTACTTAGCTTCCAGTCCATTTGGAGAAGAAAAACAAAAAACAAAAAAGGAGGTCTGGGGTTGCAGTTCTGACACAGGATAAAGCTTGCTATGTTCTGTCTCAAGTTCTCTTGCAGCATTGACAGTGATAAACTCATATTTGTCAAGCATTTATGATGGGCCAGGTACTACTGTAAGCATGGTCCATTTATCATATCATTTAATCTCCTGAACAATCCCATGAATAGACACTATTATCATTTGCATTTTACAGATGAGGAAACTGAGGCAGAGAAAATAACTTAAATTTATACAATAAGTGGTGGAGCCGGAACCGGGATTTGAATTGATATTTTGAGTCCAGAGTGCACGCACTTGGCCATGATGCTATACTGCTAAACACCCACCTGCTTTTGCCAGCAGGTCATGCACCCTGGCTGCTAGTTAAGGGTGGGGGAGGGAAGCCTCTCAGAGAAACAGTTACCTCAATCCAGCCAGAGAAAAGAGGGATTTGGAAGGAAATTGTTGTGGGGCCTCCTAACTGAAACAGTGCTGGCTCCCTTTGAAGGGAGAAAAATGAAGCAATTTCAAATAGTCGGGGAGGTCAGAGGTCAACACTAAGCCACCATAGCTAAGCGATGTAGAAATGCAAGCCTGTCATTGCTAAAGTGACAAAATAGAATATCAGGACACATTCAAAACAACCTCACGTAATTATTATGGAAATTAACTGTTGCTATTTCTGAGATATTTTTGCCAGCTGTGTGAGGGACATATGACATCATGAAAAATTACTGATGAAATATAGGATGAGGAATTGAGACTTGGGGCAACTGTATGACCTTGGCCAAGTTTCTGAACCTCTCTGAGCCTCAGTTTCTTCATTTGTAAAAGAGAGATATTAATAGCATTTACCTCTTAGTGTTCTTGCAAGGATTAACTGATGATAATGTAGGCAAGTGCTTGGCACAATGCACAGTGTAAAGAAAGGGCCCAATAAATGATAATTCTCCCTTTCGCTCTTCTGTCAGTTCCACCAGCTATAAAACTGGGTCCCATCTGTTCTGAGGGAAATACATTATTTATCCATGAAGACGGGGCTTTGGATGCCAGTCATTCGACAGATATTCAACATAATGCCTTCATGTCCCAGGGAGAATGCCAGGTGCTGGAGATACAGCTCTTTGGGCCTGGTTTCTGCCCTCACAGAGTTTACAGTCTGCTTGGAGGTGGGCACTGAAAATAATAAGTAAGAAAGGAGCAGCATAGGATTCGATGGGAGTATGTGTTCTGCGGGATCAGAAAATGGCTCCCCGAGGAAGTGACTGGTTAGTTAATGCCTTCAGGATGTGTGTTAGTGATTGACGGGGAAGGCACCACGGAACACGAGGGTCCCAGGTTAGGGGAAGGGCTAGTGAAGCCACAAAGTCAGGGTAGAATGAGGTATGTCACAGGCTAGGAAGCACAGATGGACTGCTTCGGCTGAATCTCAGACAGCGAGGGATGATTGGTGCTGGGTGAAGTCAGAGACAGAGCCAGAGGTGGGATATGGAGGTCTTACAGCCTGTGTGGAGCCTGCTGCTCAGGTGAGGCCCAGGGGTTAGCAGCAGCCTCTTAGCACTATTAAAAGTCATTAGACATTCTTCCCCAGAGTAGCAGAATGCTGTGTGTGTTTGTACGTGTGTGTATCTTTGTATTACTCTACTTTGTCAGGCCTCAGTCAGGAAAGCAAAGGTCACTTGATGTCATCCAAGATTGAAGGCTTATAATACAGGGAGATAGTTTTACAAAGCTGGAGTTGAGGAGGGTAGCTGGAGGGGTAACAGTCAGAGAAGCAGCCCCGTCTCCCTAATCCCCACCATCTGGCCCTGCAGCCCCAAACAAAGGGTTTCTCAAGGTCCAGTTTAGGCTACTTCGAATACAGCTGTTATGAACAGTATAGTATGTGTCTTCTGTGAAGATAAGGACACATTTCTGTTGGGTATATACCTAGGAGGCTAATTGTGTGTTTGCCTGTAATAGGTACTGCCCAACCTTAAGTGTTGTATAGGAAAGAAGCTTCCTTGCTTTCCTCCCTCAGGGATCACAACAGTGCTGCTCAGGGGCATTTTCAGGGTAGCTTTGAGACAAGGACTTGAACCCTGGAAACAATCCATGAAGAAGAAACTGACTTTCTTAACAGCAGATGAGGAAAGAATGGAGCAGGCACATTGTCTGCAGGCAGAAGAAAGAGAAAGAGTTTGTTGCTGGCAGATATTCCACTGCATGGTTGCAATGGAAGAACTTTCCACTGGAAGCATCTTTTGGGAGGGTCAGTTCTTCCTTTGCCTTATTCAGCACCTGGTTACCTGGGCTGATCCAAAGTTACCAGCTTCGGGAGCCTCGGATTTTGCATCCATGGCAACGCATGTTTTACATACCATTTTATTTCAAACAATGGGAAATTAAACATTCGATGTAAAGCAATGTCAGATTTCAAGTTGGAGGGTGGGGGAGGGGGTAAGATCGTTTCTCCAAGTGGCAACTTGTCAGACGGAATGCTTAATACAATGCACTTAAGGAAAGGCATTGATAGAAAGTCTCCTCATTCTGTGGTGTGCATAAAAATGTTTCCCACTACACGTTTCCCTTGGCCTTCCCTGCCCTTGCATGCTGATTGCATCTCAGAATGCAAACCATACACACACACACACACACACACACTCACACATGCCAACAGAATTCTAGGGATGAAGCAGAAAATTTTTTAAAAAGCCCCATGTTTTGAAGGTGCTGACTCGGGGAAGGGGGGGTGGGGAAAAATATGAAACTATTGTTTTTAACTTGCACTGTTCACTTAATAATTTATCATGAATAAAAAAAAATAAATAAATAAAAAAAAAAAAAAAAAAGCCCCATGTCTTTAGAATGTAAGACCTTTCTTTCAGTGGCTCACTGGCAGGAGTAGGGTGGCAGGCGCTTACTAAATATTTGGTTAATAAATAAATGAATGAGTGTGGCCTCAAACTCCTCAGCAGACGAAGGGTGACATTGGGGATCATGTTTCATTTTGTGCACCAATTTCCTTATTATGACTCTTAATGACTTAATTCTGTGATTATCTTTATGCCTTAATAAAAAGCTTTTAACAATTAAGGGTTGTCTCTCAGAAGTTGTATTTTAAATTCATTAGGCATTGTATTTAATAGCTTCCACTGTCTGTTAATGGTATAAGAGCGGCAGGTGGGGTGGTACAGCTTGTTTACAGTGACAATTGCTGCCTATCTCTTTGGTTTTGTTTGCTTTTTTTTAATACTTTTTGTTTTCTCTCCACAACTGCCCCACCCCCAATCAACATAAAAAAAAAAAGGATGACAGACCAGTAGAACTGGCAGAACAAGAAATCAAGTTCAGTGGTGAAAAGCAAACAAATAGTAAGTTCTGTCCTCTTTTGTGTCTCCTTTCTTGTTGAAGTTGCTGGCATTGGAATTTCAGGTATAGGCTGCTTTACTGGCTCAGGAGACAGGAAGCCATGCTCTTCTCTCCACAACATTTGGTTGAGGAGGAGGTCTCAACTCCTTGTCACTTGCAGGGAATGTTACATTTTGGGGTAGGTTTTTGTTTTTGTAATAAACACACACAAACACACAGGCACCCACAAATGTATGAATGCCTAATATTAAGAGAGTCAAGTCTGGCAGGTGGAAATGAGCCCTTTTGACACATCTCTATTTATTGTGTTATTTCACCAACAAAGGCTCAAATGCTAACTAGCTTTGTGAATAATTCGCGGATGGGAATGTGATCATTTTTCTAAGTCAGCCGGTGGGCTCAGTTCATTGCACTCCCCACCTAAAAATAAATTCTCTGGCTGACTGTGAACATACCGATACTTGCTGCAAGTGAAGCAAACTTATGGGGGCCATTAAAGTGCCAGGGCATTGGAAAATAACAGTGAAGTGAATGCTGATTTGCATTTATGTCATAAAATAACTTGTCACCTTCAATTTATCACAGTAATTGGTACCAGAGGAGAATGTGTGATGCTTATACTTGGTTCAAAGCCACCTTTCCTCACCTCCCAGTCCCTGCCTCTTCCTCTCCTGAAATAGTAGTAGTTGCATTTCTGAAGATGAGCAATCTTAGACCTTTTCTGTATCACTGGAATTTTCGAAATGAGATGCATCAATGTATTCAAAGAAATTAACAATGGTTAGTATACATTGTATGTTTATTTTAAGCCAGATACTGTGCTGGGCAGTTTTGTTTATTAGTGCAGTTAAATCTCTCAACAACCCAATGAAGTATGTGCTATTATGTCCCCATATCATAGACAAAGAAACTGAGGCACTGAAAAGTGAAGTAACTTGCCCAAGGTCATAGAATCAGTAAGGGGTAAAGCTAGGATTTGTGCCTAGGCAGTAACACCCTAGAGCCCATGATCTTAACCACTATGCCAAACCAGACTAAACCTGGCCTAGACTACGATGTACATGCTAATATACATTGATGAGGGTGGCATCAATACATGGAAAAAGCACACGTTGCCAAGATCTTCAAACCTATAAGAAAAAACATAATGAGAATGATGCAATTACTTTTTTCAAACCAAGAGAGAGACCTGGCCAAGGATAAGTAAGGTATTCCAACTAGGTTTAGAAAGATAACCAGTCATTTGTGGTTATTACCAAGGCAGTGGAAGCATGGGTCTCTTGATTACAATGGAATACTTTGAATCCTGTGATTCTATTTCTTATAAAACCAATCAAAGCCACACACGATAGATAGTTGCATCTTTATTAGGGAAATTCTCCAGGTCTCTCTCAATTTAGCTACTATCAGAGAAGACTATATATTTTAGTTCTATGAATTATAAGTCGACTTCTATTGATGCATTCTAAAGTATTTCTGAGCTTGGATCTCCCATGTTTCAGAGAACAGGTCAATTGGGCTTCATCTTACTGTCTGGCATATGAACACCCTGGAAAAGGGGTACTTTTTCAGGCATTTTGGGGTATATAAATCGCACTGCATTTGATGACAGGCAGATCAAGGTTTAAATTTTCCCTCTGTCACTGCTCTGGAACCTTGCCAACTTACTTTACCTCTCTGAACTTCAATTTCCTCCTCTGTCAAAGCAGCTGATGATACCTTCCTGAAGAGTAAGTCAAGTAAGGCAAGTATGAACATTTAGCTAATATTTATAGGATACTTTACAGATTATGGCAATGACTACACAGGCTTTTTTTCATTTGGCTTGGGTTTTGTAAGTACTCTGACTACATGCACCGTGCTAGGTATCTTTTTTAAAAATTGTAGTAGATATACATAACACAAAATTTACCATTTTAACCATTTTTAAGTGTAGCGTTCCATGGCATTTAAGTACATTCACATGTTGTGCAACCATCACCAATATCCATCTCCAGAAATTTTTTACCATTTTTTAATTTTTTTAATTCTCTTCTGAAATTCTATACCCATTAAACAATAACTCCCCATTCTCCCTTCCTCCATCCCCTGGCAACTACCCTCCTATTTTCTGTCTCTATGAGTTTGACTACTCTAGGTACCTTATTTAAGTGCAATCCCACAATATTTGTCTTTTTGTGTCTGGCTTATTTCCCTTAGCGTAAGCTCTTCAGTGTTCTCCCATGTTGTAGCATGTGCCAGAAATTCATTCCTTCTGCTTTCTTCCCTGCTCCTTCTCTCTCTCCTTCTTTCTCATTCTCTCTGTCCTTCTAAAGGATAAAATAAATTTTACTTATATATCTTTAAAAAAATTCATTCCTTTTTAAGACTGAATGATTTTAAGGTTGTATGTGTATACCACATTTGGTTTATTCATTCATCTGCTAGTGGACATTTGGGTTGTTTCTACCCTTTGGCTACTGTGAATAATGTTGCTATGAGCATTGGTGTGCAAATATCTATTTAATTCCCCATTTTCCTTTTCTCTTGGAGTATTTACACAGAAATGCAATTGCTGATCATGTAGCAAATAAATAAATTTTTGAGGCTGGGTGTCTTTTGTGTATATTATCTGGAGTAGAAGGGGTATTGAGAGGTACCCTGGGAGATTCTCGGGTGTTCCTGCAGGACTGCCCCACCATCAGTCCCCCAATTAGGTCAAGGACCTACAAGGCAGCTCCACAAAAACGAGACTACACCACTAAATTATCCAGGCTCTCTGATGCCTGCCTTTCCTCCAGTTACAAGTGACAGATTGCCAGAGCAGGGGAACGTAATCCTGAAGATATTAGTATGCAAGCCAGAACAGGGAGCGATATGGTTTAAAACTATTTCTCCACTGTTTTTGCTACAGATATGTGTCTGAATGTGACACTTATCCCACCCCCAGCCCACCTCCTCCTCTCTCTGCTGGAAGAGCTAAGGCAGGCACATTGGGGGTGTGTTAACCCTTTCAGAACCAGCATCAATGACTTCCTCAAAGCATTCAGTGTTTCAGCAGCCCTGCCTCTGAGCATTAAGTTAGCTGAGAAGCTGCCATTCACGTGATGACATCAATTGTTCTATAACTGACAGACACTGAACAGTCTCATTATCACCAATAACGGAAGCACCTCATTCATATCACACCTGTCAAGGCAGTCAGGTTGGGCCATGTACGTATCTGGCAAAAGCTGCTCAGCATCACACAGGAGGAGAATCCTGCACTCTGGTGATGCACCCAGCCCAGTGCCCATAGGGAAGACACAGAAGATCAGAGGTAACCACTATTCAGAAAACATACTCACTTTTCTTCTGATGTTGCTTTTAACCTGTTGCCAATCTTAAAAGAGAGTATTGACTTTGTGGATCTTGAGCAGATGGCAAGAGGTTAGGAGAGAGCCCTCTGAGCTGTGGAATCGCAGTTGTCGCCCCTTCAATTGTCACTTGGCAGAGTCATCTTCCTGAGTGGCCCAGACAGGGCTTTCTAGGAAAATCACTTCTGGCTGTGTTATCACGGGGCCTGCTTAGAGGAAGCATGGTATGAAAATCATGAGCTTTGGCAGGAGATGGACTGGGGTTTGCATCAGCATTAATTTACTACACCGTGTGGGCAGGTTTCTTAATCTCCCTGTGCCTGTTTCTCTATCAATGAAATGACGAAGATCAAAAATACAATTTACCTCATTTTGGTTACTTATTAGCTATATGGGCTTTGGGAGATTAACTTTTAATAAGCCTTAGTTTCCTTATTTGCAAAATAGGCAGAACAATTCCCATCTCTAAAGAATTGTTGTGGAGATGAAATGTAAATGATACATAGTAGGTACTCAGTAATTGTGAGATATTACTATTTCAAGCTATCTTCCACCCTTTTGATAGTAGTTGGGGTATAAATAATCAGAATGTACATGCAGAAAATAAAATTTAGATTCAAATGGAAAACATCCATGTTGAGTGTACCTAGGGATGTTGTCACCGTCATTTCTGCCAGGATGGTTGAGTCTGATGCTACTTCCCACATTCTGGAAGGCAGATGCCTTTAATACTTTGATTCTGTCTATCAGCACAGTGTTGTGCTTAAGACGCCCTTGGAATCAATTACCAGGGATCAAAATCATGGCACCTCAACTTCTAAGCCTTATCATTTTGAACAATTTCTTATTTTCTTTGTACCTCAGCTTACTGATCTGTAAAATGGGGACAAGAATTGTATCTACCAAAGAGGTCATGATTAAATTGAGTAACACATCATTAGAGTACCTAGAATGGTATGTGGCATGAGATAAAGTGTTAAATAAATGTTAGCCATTATTATTACCCAGAAACTTTCCTGTGCAACTGCCATAATCAGAGGGGTAGGGGTAGTGGCCTGGCTCAAGAGAGCTGATTGTATGCCTCTCTTTCCAACTTTGCATTCAGTGACATCACATTGGTAGCTTGAAATTGGCCACAATGGGAATGTTTACACTATGGAAATTGGCAAACATTTAAAATCAACCCCATCCCCTCTCCCTACCCAGAACCAATTGTTAAGCATTCACCAACAGACTGCTAAGTGCAAGAGAACTGCACTGTGCCACTAAGCCCGCCTTTCCATGGCTCCAGGGCCAGGTGAAAAAAGGGGTGTTGGGCAGGTCAAAAGCTACTGCCCAATCAAGAAGATGGGGAGAAGGAGACACTTTTCCTCTCCTGAGCATATAGTTCTCACCCCTGTACATGCAGAAAATAAAAAGTGAAATAAAATTTCACCTAATTTCATTAGGTGAAATTATCTGTTGTCATGGGACAACCTTTCCAGACATCATTTCTACTCATCCTACTTTTTGAACACTTTCTTTAGTCAGGGATTTTTAATTGTAAGCAACAGAAACATTCTCTGGCAAACATAAGCAAAAATGGGAATTTAATGGCAGAAAATGAAGGCTTGAAAGGAAGTCTGAAGTAAGTGGTTTGGAACAGACAGTCCCAGGCAGCTGCAGAAACTTCCGGCAGCAGGAATCCCCTAACTGTCTGACCAGCTGGAATAAACAGTTAAGAAGCAAAGTCTTAACAGGGAGAATCCAATTGTGAGTTTAGACCACATGCCCACTCACTGGCTGTATTGGGGCAACTAGATTTAGGACTCAACAAAATTAACCATCACTGGATAGCAAACAAGATATTCTTGAAGAAATGGTTGCTGGGTGGCCACAACAATGACAAATGTTTACCTTTTTAGTCCCCCTGGTGGGTGGGAAATGTTTTGTTGTTGCTTTCTGCAAAGGGATGTTCATGGTCATTCACAGAATGGGAGGGCAGCATAGATCTATGAAAAAAAAAAAAAAAAAAAAAAACAAAAAAACCCAAGGCTCATCGAACTGCAGAAAACAATGACCTCTAGGGAAGAGCTCCTTGCCTTTAGCTTGAAAAATCCCAAAGTTTATTGTGTTCATGTGCGTGCACTACACAGCGTGATCTCCATGTGGCATTCTCCGGGGAAAGACTTAAGAACTTAATCGGCCCTTTTCACCTCCAATTTCTCCTGTTCCTGCCCAGGGTGATTAATGTGTGATGGCTTTGATGACAACTCCACAGATTCCCCAAGGATCTATAATCTTGGGATGGCATCATAGGGTGATTTGTTTCCTCCCAGGTCCCTGTACATTTCTACAGGTACCAGCGAAGCACTCGGGAAAGTCTTTTGTAAACCTGTCAGAAATACTGCTGGGCTCTGGTGTGCCTTTTCTAGTTTAAATTTCCTCTTTCCTCCTGTTCCGCAATGTGATCGATTTTGGAAAGGTGGTTTTATCCTCTTTCGTTCTTTCTTTTGTTGTTGTTTATAACAACTCTGTAGATGATGGGCCTTGCTTCCTTAGCACTATCTGGATGACCTCCCTTTAACAGCAGGTTTCCATGGCTTTTCTTTTGAGGAATCTGCTAAGAAATTGGTTCAGGAAAGAATCAGTAGCAGCCCCCAAAGACATGGAACCTGCTTTTGATAGAACAAGTCATGGGAAGGTGGGTCATCATATAATCTTGTGAACTATTGAAGTGACAATAGCATGGACAACGTTGGTGCCTTTAAATGGGATTATTAAACACAGAATATTTTACTATGTGACCCCCCTTTGAACTGGGTGGAAATGGGCAGAAAAGAAGCCACTTAGTCTGTCTGTGCTTCCACTTCTCTCTTGTGTCCTGGTGGTCAATTCCTATTATTTACTGAGTCTTTACTATGTGCTAGGCATTGTCATAATGCTTCACATGTGTTAACTCCTAAAAAGGTAGGTCTTATTATTATCATCTCTATTTTCAGATGAGGAAACTGAGGGTCAGAGAGCATGAGTAACTTGCCCAACGTCTTAGAGCCAGAAAATGGAGGAGCCAGGGTTTGAACCCAGAGAGTCTCCCACCACAATTCAGCCCTTTCTTACTATGCTACAGTGCCTCCCTAAGGGGCAAGGGCCATGGTATCTCCATCTCTTGACCTCTGTGCCTGGCACTTAGTAGGTACCTGCTTACCTCTGCAACCTCAAACCGTGTGATTCCCCTTCTGGGGCTTCGCTCTTCAGTCACACAGGCCTTTCATTTCCGAACAGCAGGCTCCTTTTCTCAGGCTCTCAAACATGCAATTCCTTCTGATTGAAATGCTCTCCACTCCCTCTTTTCCCCTCTACGCTGGCTGACTTCTGCTCATTGCTCTGGTCTCTGTTTAAATGCCACATCCTTCAACCTCCAATGTGAGGTTGTCCCCTATTAACACTCTCATAGGGCCATGTATTTTCCTGTCATCCCATTTATTACAGTAATGATTTGCTTAATGTCTGTCTCCTCTACCAGACTCTACACTCCAGAAGATCAGAAACCATATCTCTCTAGTTAACTGACCTGTTCCCACCGCCTAACACAGTGTCTGACCCAAAGTTAGCAGCCAGGAAACATTAATGCCATGAATAGATAGATGCTCAGTGTCTGTTTGCCAAATAGATGAAGGTTTTGAATCAAGCAAGGGAACCAAAGATAGGGCTTCGGATGACAACTCCACTGTTCCATGTATTTGAACCATTACACCTTATACCCAGGGGATGCTATTCAAATTGTATCAGGGGCAATCGGAACTTACTATTGGTCTTAGTGTTGGGGTACTGGTTCAAGAAACTTCCTGCTATGCCAGATGTTAACCTGTTAATTGCAGGATCAGGAGAAGGTAGGGGGGCTGAGGTGGCTGGGAAAGTGGGAGGGATACACTCAGAGGAGTAGACATTTATCAACTCAGCTGGAAGTATTTCCATAGTCTAATAACCAACATAACTATACTGATACATGCAGCACATACCTAGGCCATGACTAATCACTTGAAAATAACCCAAGAGGGATTTCACATGGAGCACCAACTTCTGAATTGCTAAGTCCAGAGTCATTACAATAATTTTTATGGCATGAGTCATGCATCCAGGATCATAGTATCAGGAAAGACAGACACTTTATGTGGAGTTGGGTCACGATCTTATATTACAGGGAGATTTTTGGATGGGTCCCAACTATAAACAGGTGGAGGAGAAGGGAGCCTCGCAGCAATGTTCTTTGGACATCTTTTATTGGCTCAATGCCTTGAGAAGTCAAAGATGCTTAACCTCGTCTTTCATTAGCATTTTTGATTTTGCTAATAGGTCACTAGAGATAGGCTCACTAAATGATGAAATTGAATGTGCTGCCACTGGAAGTGCAAGGTTGGGAGCCATGTTTGATGGCAGAGGCTTTGTTTTCTTTGAAAGGTTGGCAGAATGTGGTCTTCAGTGTCAAGCAGCCAAAGATCAAGTGGCAGTGGCTGGACTTTGCGTGGTTGGGAGTCGTGGCAGAGGCAGGACACTGACTGCAAATGAAAAGTAATTTTCCCTGGAGTTACTTGACCTTTCTTTAATCCCAAACGTAACCTGCAGAGGCACTAGCTCTTTCCCCTGCAAGGTGGCATCATTTTGCTGGCTCTGATGTTGATGGAAGGTCAATCTGAGGGCTGTATGTATCAGAGGCAAAGGCTGCTCCCTTGCCTGTCTACCACATGTGATCCTTTTTAACAGTCCCTCCCCTTTCCTCATGCTCCCAATCTTTTCCTTTTGCCTTCCCTTTTAATCATTTTCCTGGTTCGTATCTCAAGCTTGCTAGTGGCAAACAGAACAAAATTTGTTATTGACTCCCGGGTCACTTGTTTCATGGATTATTTCAGGTCAAATCCTATTAAAGCAAATGTCTCCACTGTGGGGAAATCTCTCTGAATAACCAAATCTGGCATCTAATCCTCAAGTAAGGGCTAGCTTACTGCAAGTAGACTTTGATAGCAGGGTTTAGAAGGAGCTCAGGTGGACTTCGTTTCTAGCAATAAGGCAAATGACATGACCTAAAAACCTTCCCTCTGTAAAACATCTATAAATGTTTTATAAAATATAACAAACATCTTTTTAAATTCATAGCTGAGCTCATAAAAATGTAAGGAAAATCCCTAGGGACCCAAAACAAAGAGAGAACTAAAAGCAGAGTGATAGGTGTGAACTGGAACTGGGCTGTCCTGATTTTTGTGTGTATGTGCCTGATCTTTGTAATCAAATTGGGTTTAATGTGCCCCAGTGGGAGGGAAAGTTGAATCTTTCAAAGACCCTCTATAAAGCCAGGACCCTCAATGGAAAATTTTATCCTTCCAGCAAAGGGAGATGTGAGAGGAGATTGCTTGTCTTAGCTTGAACTCAGGTTGAAAAAAAAAAAAAGTCTCTGGGAATATTTCTCCTGTCATCATATGTTTGTTATTTAAATTTATGATTTAAAGTGATTAATATAAAAGTGAGCCAATTCTAGCTTTAACCCTGGGATGCCTGACACAAGGAAACAAAAACATCTTCAGAAGGACATATGTTCAACCCAAATAAAACAAGAGTCTCACAGATAAAATTCTGCCTGAACAAGAATTTAGAATCCCAAGTTACAAAATATCAAAGCCTCCATGTCAGGTTGCTAGATTTAGGAAAACAAAAACAAAACACTCAGTTAAGATTCAGTTTAGATTTCAGATAAATAACAAATAATTTTTAATGTAAGCATTTCTCAAATATTACATGCAACATGTGTATACTAAAAAATTGTACATTACATATCTGAAATTTAAGGTTGACTGGGTGTCCTGTATTTTATGTGGCAGCCCTTTATATGCTAAAGTCAGGAGACACACGAACAACAGGATTAGAACACCCAAGAACTTTAGATACTGGAGTAATCAGACATACACTTTTAAATAATTTAATACATTAAGGAAATTCTTTAAAACAAGAGAAAAAAAAAAAAGATGACAATATTAAAAAATGGCCAGGAAATCTTGAAAAAGAACCAAATAGGACTTTTGGAAATTAAAAAATTATAGTCATTGAATTTAAACAGACGGACAAACAAAACAAAATAAAGTTTCAGGGATGGATTAAGCAGCAACTTAGACACTATTAGAGAGAGAGCTAGTCAATTAGAAGACAGAGGGCAGCACAGAAAGGAACAGAGATGGAAAATATATGAGAGAGGTTGGGCCATGGAGGATACAAAGATGACCTAATGCTGCAGTCCCCAACCCCTGGGCCACGGACTATCCGAGCCTGTGGCCTATTAGGAACTGGGCCACACAGCAGAAGGTGAGTGGCAGGCAGGCAAGCAAGCGAAGCTTCATCTGTATTTACAGCCACTCCCCATTGCTCTCATCACTGCCTGAGCTCCACCTCCTGTCAGATAAGCTGCGGCATTAGATTCTCCTAGGAGCGTGAACCCTACTGCAAACTGCATGCAAGGGATCTAGGTTGCACATTCCTTATGAGAATCTAATGCCCGGTGATCTGAGGTAGAGCTGAGGCAGTGATGCTAGCACAGGGGAGCAGCTGCAAATACAGCTTATCATTAGCAGAGAGATTTGACTGCACAATAAATGTAATGCGCTTGAATTATCCTGAAACCACTCTTCCCCCTGGTCCGTGCAAAAATTGCCTACCATGAAACCAGTCCCTGGTGCCAGAAATGTTGGGGACTGTTGACCTAACATATGCCTAATAATAATATTTCTTGAAGGGGAGAATAGAAAGAGAAAATAATTTAAGAGATAATGACTGGGAATTTTTCTAGACTGAAAAAAAAGGGAATTCTTAGAAAGAAATATAGCATGTTCCTACCAGGCAAAAAAACCCCAGCCATATATAAATGCATTATAATGAAATTACAGGATGCCAAAGACAAAGAGAATAACTTTTAAAAAACCATTTAGAAAAGACTAACATAAAAAAAGAGAAGAAAGATGAGAAAGACAAGAGGGCAAAGTATATCCCACTCTTTACACTAGACAGATCTATCTTTAAGCCACAGCCCCACATCTCACCATGTGGGCAGTTTACTTAAACCCTTTGAGCCTTACTGTCTACCTGTAAAAGAAATATGTGGTCTATAGCTATCATTACTAATCCTCATAACAACTCTTCTAAATGCCTATCGTGAAGTCTTGTTTGTTAGTATGTATTCAGCAAAAAGCAGGCATTAATATTATTAACAAAACTAATTTCCCCATGATATTAATAATTCCTACCATACTTGCCCCCATGCACCCAACCTCAAGATGATTAATACTTCAGTGTGTGTCCTATTGCAGAAAGCAGATAGCATCCTGGCTGGAAATGTTTAAATGACCTCCATGGGGCTCCTTCAACCCTCCAAGACAAGCTATAGAGATCATAACTCCCTGTGGTCAGCAGAACATCCTTAGGTTATTCAGGGAACCACTATGAAAATTTCCCTCTTTGTATCCTTCTTTTCGTCAAACCTTCCCTAAAATTCAGATATAAACACAAGGCTAACTTGTAAGCCTTCCTTGATTCTCCAGATGAGCATCCAAAGTCCTGCAACATGGTCCCATAGCACTTTCCCCTACCATAGATAGCATTTATCACACTTCATTTCTGCTGGACAATTTTCCATCTTCCCCTAGTAGACTCTAAGCTCCATGGAGGCAGATTCTTACCTATCTTGCTCACCACTGCATCCACAGTGCCTGGGACTTTTTAGGAGGTGCCTAAAAAGTTACTGAATCTGCAGGTAGGGAAAAGAAACTGGAAGTTAAGGGCTGGAATTTGTTTGTGTAGTCACTGTACATAAAAACACAGCATTTTTCTAGACTTGAAAGGGACTCTAGAGACTATGTAGTCCTTCTATTGCTTTTCCAGATGAGGGAAATGAGGAGTTCATCAATTTGTCTGAAGATTCCAGGGCTACTCAATGGTGGAAATCAGACACAAATGCAGTTCGGCCAGTTCCCACACAATATTGCTTCACTCTATCATGCTGCCTCCGTGACCGTGGCTGCGTACATGAAAGAAGCCAGACACAAAAGGGCTACTATTGTATGATTCTACTTATATGAAGTATCTAGAATTTTATAGAGACAGAAAGTAGATCAGAGGTTACCAGAGGCTAGAGGAAGGGAGGAACGGGGAGTTACTGCTTAATGGTTACATAGTTTTTTCAGGGGGAGGGATGATGAAAAAGTTTTGGAAATAGTGGTATGGTTGTACAACATTGTGAGTATACTTAATGACACTGAGTTGTGCACTTAAAATGATTAAAATGGCAAATTTTATGTTGTATATGTTTTACCACAACTGAAAAAAAAAAATCATGACTTTAGTCAGTCCCCACTCACCTTGCGTCTCCAGGCCATTTGTGGAAGAGGGACAAAGACTTTACTAAACATTAAAAAAGAAATCATTTTGAAGAAGGTGTAAGCAGACAAAGACAAATGCATGGTTTAGGGCCATCTAATTAAAAGTGACACCTTTCTATTATTAACCCACAATTTCTCAGCAAAGTAAAACCTGTGAGTTGGTACTGGAAAAATGCCAGTTCTATAAGCTACTTAATTTTTCTGCATAGGGTGTAACATAACTGTTAAAAGCATAAAAGATACCATATGGCACTGATGAAAGAGAAAAAAGTTCTTTTTTGTTGTTGTTACTCAATGAACAATTAGCTCTCTATTCTCCTAAAAAAAAAATGAAGGTGCCATTAGGAGAAAAATTTCAAAAGTGTCAAGAAGACATATCCAAAATGGAAAGAAAGTTGAAAAGATAAATAAAATGAGCATTCCTTTAGCTATATTTGGTGGAGTCCTGCAGAGAAAAAAAATTCCAGCTAGGCAGTATTGAGACATAGTTTATTAATACAGTTTCCCCCACAGCAGGACACAGAAAGAGAAACTGGTAAAACAGTCACATTAAAAAATTATGACTCCTACATCTGATCTTTATGAATACACAGAAAAGAAACTGTCCTCTTGAGTCGTCCTTGGGCCATGTTGAGGTGGAGATGCAAAGGATTATGATTTTTTTTTTTTTTTTTTTACTTGAAAGCACTATTTGCTCACACATGGTTGGAACAGACTGAAAGTTACTTCCCACATTTAAGGGATTTTTAAAGTATTTATAAAAAGACACTATGAAGATTTTGAGCAGTTCTCCCAATTACATTTTGAAATAAAGCACTACAGGCTTTTGTTCTTAGAGTGTACAAAATTGAAGTCTGTTTGTATTGCCCTTGGGGAAAAATTTGTAGTAGGTGGTAAACTGGTTATAAATGGAATTTCCCTACAATCTTAGAGCTAGAAGGGAGCTTACTGATCATCTAATCCCGTGTTTCGCATAGTACAGGCTGTGCCCCACTCTTGAGTTATGAAATCAAGTTAGAGAGTCACAGATAACATTAGGAAGTAGAGGAGGTGAAGTAGAATAACATTGAGTAAAAGAGAAGTGTTATCCATATGTTTTGTGAAAAATTTGTTTCAGTTGTATTAGAGCATATGTGTGCGTGTGTGTGTGTGTGTGTGTGTGTCTTTTAGTGTGAGTTCTGGTCCCCCAAATTAGAAATTACCAATCTAATCAAATACTTTCCTGTTCCAGGTATGACAAGTGGAGCCAGAGAGGGGAAATGTCTTTCTCAAGTTACACAGCGAGTCAGAAGTAGCCTAGGTTCCTGACTCCCAGTATCCTTTCCATTAGATCTAATGATCAAAATATGCTTAGGGGTGGAAGTCAACCTTTGTCCTATGGTTTCCATATCCCCTGGCAGCTGGCATTCTATTGTATCCTGGAACATTTCTTTGCTTCTAGACCAACTGGACTCCCTTTTCTCCACCTCTAGCACTCCTGCCGCCCTTCTACCATTTGGGATCAGTGGTTGTGTGGGATGGGGCAGGTGTGTAGAGGGAAAAATAATTAGTGCCCAGGCTTGAATGATCCATGACTCATGGATAGCTCATGGTAGCTCAGAAGGGACAGAGTTCCATAGCTCACTGCTTCCTGGAGCTAATGAGTCACATCAGAAATAGAATTGCAGCCTCTCTGTGAAAAAGAGCGGGGTACGTACGATATCTCACGTAGAGGGCATTCTCAGAAACAAGATAACCAGCTGACAACTGTAGGCTCTAGGTAATTCCTGCCAGACTCACACTCTAGCTGATTCTCCTGCGTCAAAAAAGCATGTGGATAGTTTTCTGTAACTGCAGAGATAGAGCAGGATTATGAAAGAGGATCCTGCCTGGGACTCAAGGTGCCTCTGGTTTCGACTTAGAGGGGAAATGATGTACTTCACTAATAAACAAACACGTTGCATTTACTATGTGCCAGGCACTACTTTGAGAATATTATAAATATTTACTCATTTAATCCACATTATCAACCTCTAGGTCTTCTAAGAGGACTCTCCTACCTTCAGTTGTAAGCAGAAGGTTGAGATGTGTTGAGATGTGTTAAAATAATTTGTTTTTCTTCTTGATTCGAAGACAGGAGGGTGAGTACACTTAATAGAGTTTAGAACTATGTCATTGACAAAGTGAATTAATCAACAGTCAAATCCAGGGAGAAAAGGTCAACTGCCTACTTTCTCTTGGCAGAAGGAATTGGGAAAAGGATTGTTCTTGCAAAGATTCATCACTTCTTGAAGCTTTCCAGAAGTGGTGATGGATTTGCAAAAAGCCATCTGCTTTTTAAAAAGAAAATTTAAACCGCCCTCATATATTTGTAGTATAGCTGCCTTGGTGCATCGGGTCTGCTTTGGTCTTGAAACCCACCCACTCAAACCCATGTGGAGAGCAAACCTGTGCCCTTTGCCTTATGAACCAGCACCCTGCATAGTGCTGGAAGAGGGTCCTCAATAAATAATTTATTAATTTATTACTGTATGTCTAAAACTGATCCTGACCTTGGAAACAGCTAGATTTGGCTTTGATGATGACAATTAATAGAAGTTTACTGAAGCATAAGAAGGGCATGAGTTTTTTAAAAACAGGAATAGGGCCACCAGGTATAGTGGTGCATGCCTATAGTCCCAGCGGAGGTGGGATGATCACTTGAGGCCAGGAGTTCAAGACCAGCCTGGACAACATAGTGAAATCCAATCTGTACAAAAATTAATTGGCCAGATGTGGTGGCACGTGCCTGTAGTCCCAGCCACTAGGGAGGCTGAAGTGGGAGATCGCTTAAGCCTAGGAGTTCTAGTCCACCCTGGGCAACATGGGGAGATCCCATCTCTAACAAAAATAAAAATAAATAAGGAGGAATAGGAAGTGAGGTTATTATTATTATTTTCTTGGAGTACCTATTATGTGTCTGTGTGTTTTATATGTTAACATTTAAATCCCACAGTATTCTGATTGATTCTCCATCTCAGAGATGAGGGAACTAAGTTACATGACTTGCTAAAGGTAAACAAGTGAGGCACAAGAATTCAGAATATGGTCTGCCTGTAAAACCCGTTATTCTTTCCAAATCACACTGTAGCCCGCATTTGTTTTTTTAATTTGAAAAATGCTTTGTCCCTAGCAGCTTTCACTGATCATGGCAAAACTTTAATTGATCTTTCTGTGCCACAGCCTACCGATTATCCACCAGGAATAAGCAACAGTTAAAACCCATTCTCTGTAATTAAGTCTTGGTTCCCTTAACAACTCCACCATGTAATTAAACTTATTTTTCGAACAGGCAGATATGGTTCACTAAAGAATCTGAGAAAAGCCATTTAAATTATGCTCAGTTTCTTGCTCTGGGTTAACCATGAGCAAGTCTGGGCTTGGAACTGCAGTGCAGAAAGAATGTGGAGAATGCTGCTGGCCCAGAACTCACCAGTGCTGAAGCTACATGGGAGTCAGGGTACATTTCCTGTGCAATCTGTGAAACTTCTAACTTATTTCTGCTCATTGTTTTCCTTGATGAACATGTTGGGTAAAAAATACAGGTTGCTGAATATTTATTTTCTTCCAACAGCCTCCATTAAATTAGGTGGCAAATTAATAGTAAATAATCATCAGAAATGGAAAATGTTTCTTTCTGAAAGGCATAAAATTATATGAGGTCTCACACTAAAAATGTCTTGAAAAAAGATATATTTGCCAATATCGGTACATGTTGTGGCTATATTGTGAAAAAATTTGACATACACCACAGTTTATGGACTTTTCTTCAGCTAAGACTGGCTTAGCATAAGGCATTGAAAACTTAAGGATGACATTAAACAGTTAAATTACACACTACTTTTGTAATGCAGAGTCAGAAGGGGAACCCAACAGAGATTTAATAGCTTCATGAGTCTATAAAACCCTAGGTTTACAGATGCAAGTCAAATAAAAAACTATGAAAGTTGTAACCAAAAGTTACTTTGAGTTAAAGGTCATTAAATAAAAGGAAGATAATAGGCAAGATCACTTGGGCCCAGATACAAAATAAAATGCCAAAATAAAACACCAATGGGCTGTAAAACCAAAACCAACCACCTCCTTGTGGGTAAAAAAATCCAAAGAGACTTTCTAAGTTTGAAGTCCTAAAAAAGTAAAGGGCCAAATGGCATATGCAAAGTCCTGTACACTTTCATGGTCTCCCAGTGGCTGCTGGGAGGGGACCATTGCAGTTAGTACCCAGAAAACAGTACAATCTCAGACAACTGGATGAGTCCAGATGTTGGAGATTACGATCTCCTGAACGCAATGGAATTTATGCCAGGAGATTAAAGAGAAGAATTAATTTATGACTTCTCTACCTCTTTGCAATATGGCCTCAGCTTATTGTCTGTATACATTGCAATGCACGGCAATTACAATGCTGAAAATAATGTGCAACATGTGACCACTGTAGTTAACTTTAAAAGGGGGGCATTTGTCATATTTTGTTTCCACATCTGGTTCTATCATATTTGCCAAATGATTAATAAAGGAATATATTACATTGAAATCCTTTCATATCTAAGTTTTATTTGCCAGGAAATAGAACACTTTCCTCCCATCTCCCCCCACATTCTAGGCTGAACTGAAATTTCCAGCACTAGGGTCCATTTGAGTGAAGACAGGGAATCTGCTCGTCTTTGTTGAATTCTGTAAGTTCTGTGTTCACATCTGATGAATCCTTTGTTTTAAAAGCACATCCACAGGGGAGAAAGCCTAAAGCTTATTATGAAATCAGATACCCCAAACAAGTTAAAAGCACAGGAATTAAATTCTAAATTTTAAACTCCTTTTTATTGAAATATAAGTTTGTTTAGTATATTTACACCACACTTTATGCACATATATACATAGAGGCAAATTCTGTCAAATAAAAAAGTTTTAATAAAAAATTAAAATAAAAACGAAATAAAGTGCATGAAACTGTTTTTTTTTTTTCTTCTGGTGAGCATCATCATTGTCAAAATTTTGGTCCGTTGGGGGCGGGGGAGGAAGACGAAATTCATTATTTGACTCAGTGCATACAGCCGGCCCTGAATTCATAGCCTTCAGGCCCAAATGACAGGAGGTCAGGAATGAGTCAGACAAATTAGCTGGGTCGGCAGGGCTCCCCCGAGTCTGGAGGTCCTGCTCTCTTTGTCCTACGGGAGCCGTTCCCTGCTTGGAACAGTGATCTCACCACCTCGGCGCTGGAACAAAGGGAGAACACAGGAAGGGGGCTCCACCAGCCAATGTCACAGCCCTGCTAGGGGGCCACCAGCGATGCATTTGGTAGGAAATCGCAGAATTAGCTCAACGGCTCAAACGGAAGTTTTCCTTTTTCGGAAAGAGAACGAGGGGGCCCAAGAATGGGGTGCATCTCCCACAGGGACAGCCACTGGAGGGCCAAACCCCAGCAACCGATTTCTTCGGATCCAATCTCCGTGCTGGCACAGGAAAGAATCCTTTTATAAGCTGGGTGGAGGGGAATGTTACACTTCCCGCCTCGATGAGTTCGTCCACCCAGAACTTTGAAAGGAAATAGCATGGGATTGAAAGAAGGGGGCAGGTGAGTGAAGCTGAAGTTTTAGACACCTTCACGCTAGGGCCACTGGCTGGGCGTTGGCTGGCTGGTCCCAGACAGAGGCAGAAGCAACGGCCCTTCCCCCACGATCCATACCCCAGTCCCGCTTCTCTCTCTGTTCCTCCGGGTGTTGCTAAGTCCCCGGTCGGCGACCGTACTTGGCCTTACAGTGCAAAATGTGCTTGGCGAGGAAGTCGAGGCGGCGCTGTAGCAGCTGAGCGTGGGGGTCGGCAAGCGCGGCCAGCTCGGGGAAGCGAGGCTCGTGGCGCCGGTAGAGGCGCAGTAGCCGGGCCGCCGCGTCCTGTCCGCGGTGTAGCTCCAGGACGCGCCGCGCGGTCCGCTCGCGGAACACGCACACTGACTGCAACAGCGGCTCGTTATACTTGTCCCACATGCCTGCCACCCGGTAACCATGCACCAAGCCCGCCTCGTTGTCCAGAAAGACCAGCGCCCCGCCGGGACCGCGGTGCAGGTTGCTCGTGGCGCGCTGCATGACGCGCGGGTCCCACTGCAGGCTAAAGAGGTTGCTTACGAGCCGGTCGAAGTTGGCCGTCAGGTAGTCGAAAAGGATCAAGTCGGTCCATTGTACCAGGTCCACCAGCTCCACCTGGCTGAGGTTGGCCAGCTCGCCCCCGGCGTCGCGCAGGGGCCGCAGACGGCCGTCCTCCGAACGCCAGGGCGCGGGCACCACCACGTCGGTGAGGTTTGGCAGCCAGCGCGTCAGGCTCACTACGCTGCCCTCGGTCCAGTGCGCTGCGCGTAGCTCCTCCTGCACCTGCACCCACTGCGCGCCCCGCGCCTCCACCCGAGCCAGTGCCAGCGGCGGCACGTGGCGCTGGAGGCCCAGCAGGCGCGCCAGGTAGTAGGACAGGGCCTCGCCCTGGATCTGCTCCGGGTTGATGCCATATCGCACACAGGCGCGGGTGCCGTCGGCAAAGCGGGCCAGTCTGTTGGAGCTGCGTCCGCAGCCCCCGCGCTCCAGGGCCACCACCTGGGCGCCTCGCGCCGTCTCCAGCCACGCCGCCGCCTGGGCCTCCGAAAAGCCCCGGGGCACCTGCTCCTCCAGGTTGCGGCTCCAGAAGACGCCCCAGTGCACCGCGGCGCGCTCCTCCGGCCGGGGCCGCCCGGCTGGCACGTGCCGCCTGCTCTCGCCTGGGGGCTGCCGGGGCGGGCCGTCCGCGCCGGCCGCCAGGGTGAGCAGCGCCCGGAAAGTTTTCAGGGAGCCGCCGCGGGCGTCCCACGCCAGGGGCGGGGGCAGAGGGAAGCGAGGCGCGGGCGCGGGGCCGCCGCTCCCGACCGGGCGCCGTGGGAGTCGGTCTTCGGGCGGCGGGGAGGCGAGTAGCTCAGTCCGCGGCGGCAGGAGCCCGCCCCACAGCGCCAGCAGCGAGCCCAGTGCCAGCAGCCAGAGCCCCGCGGTGGCGGCGGCGCCCCGCATCCTCCTGCCCATGCTCCCGCGGCCGCACTGGTGCCGCCGCGGCCGCCGCTTCAAGCCGAGCCCAGGCACCCGGGTCCCGGCGGCGAGGCGGGCCCGGCAGCTTGTGGGCTCCGGGGCTTCGGGCGCCTCAGCCCCATCGCGGCCGCCGGGCGCTGCGGGGCTCTGTCCGGTGCTCCGCCCGGCGCTGGGAACTCGCCTCGCCGCCGCTTCCCAGCTGCTTTTGTATTTCGCTGTGAGACCCTCCGGTGGGCGCGATTCACAGGCGCCCGGACCACGTGGGAGTGAGGGGGATCCCCCTCCCCCTCCTCCGCCACTGCTCCCCGCCCCCCGCTCCCCCGCCCCCTTCCCCTCCTCTTCCCCTTAAAGCGGCGATGGCTCCTTCCAGGAGGAAGAGGCGGCCCCACACTCGGCCGGGGACTTAGGGGCTGGGAGGAAGCCGGACTGGCCGCGCCCGCGCGGGGGCGTCGGAGGAGGCGGCGCAGAGCCGGAGTCCGGGGCCGAGAGGTAGAGACGCGTCCTGGGCGCTCGCGGGGGTGGGGTGGTCGCCGGGTCCCTGCGCCTGGGCAGCGCCCGGTCTCCGGCAAACTTCGGGCAGATCCCCACCGCGCTCCGGGCTCCGCCGGGCGAGAATGAGGGCGGGCCCCTTTGCTTTCTCCAGTTTTTGACGGGGTGATTCACTCTGCCTTATGTAAATCCCTGGGCATCTCTCCGAGCCACAGAGGATGTGACTCCAGCAGCGAAAGGAACCGTCTGGAGCCACAACTTGGAACCGACACCCCCTTTTCGGAGCACGCTCACTACCACCAGTCACTGCGGACTTGGGAGCTTTGAGGTTGGCCGCTCCGCCTTTCCCTAGGGACTCACGGGGAAGTAAACCTTCCTGTGCACGCGCATGTGGAGCACCTTGGCCAGCTCCCATTCACTCGTGCATCCGTTCAACAAAGCTACTGCCCTCGGTTGTGGTCACACGAGCTGTAACATCTGCAGATCTGGGGCCCAGTGCTCCTTTACCTTCCGGTGGGACGCTCAGGTTGCTGCTTGGAGATAGCCTGAGATCCGACCTCGTGTTGGGGAGAGAGGTGTCAGGGACGACTTCTCAAAATAAATGATACTGTTTCACCCGTGAGGAAACTGAGGCACGCAGAGGGGATGTGTCTTGCTCAAGATTCCACGGTTAGCAAGTAGAGAAGCTAAAAGTCAAACTCGGGTCTCCTGGCCGCATGCCACTTGATTTTTCCCTCCATCGAGAATGTTCAATATTTTTATCGAGTTGGCATTCTCAGTTTTTAAACTTACTGTCATTTAACCAGTCATTTTATCCCCCAAGTGTGATTTTCAATTAAGCAAATGAAAGAAAAAAAGAAACCCATATTGCAGTTGATTTACTGGCTTAACGGTTTAAGGGAAAAAGAAATGGTAAGGAGGTGGTGAAGGAGCAAACAAAACCAAACCCCCGACACATCTTCTTCCAGCTACCTTTGGGTTTAATCCCCCAGGAAAGCTCTTCAGATGCAAATGGGCCCTCTCCCTGCCCTCTCTGCAGGAGAGTGTGTCCCAGATCCAAACTGAGATTCCCAGGTTAGACAAAGCTGGGGGTGTAGGATGGTGGGATCCACCTCCTAAAGCCAGAGTTTGAAACCTGTTTCTTACACGTTTCTTTTCTCCCTTTTCTCCCCCTATCAGGTGCACATGAGGGTTTTCAACTGTACTACCTCATCTGCTGGCACTGATTATACTTTATTCTCCAAAGAATGAATGTTCTAGAATTATAGAGCAGACACTCTAATTAATGTTAGTGGCAGAGCAGAGGCATCAAAAAATCACGTGTTGGGCCTTCCAGCCTTGACCCAGTATAACTTCAGATGTCTTCACTGGAGGGGTAAGTACACATTGGCTGAAGTGTGGGGTCTTTGTTGAACCTGTTCCCAGCCACATGGTGGCTATACCATGCCTTTTCATAGCTTTTGTCTGATAATGAGATTACTATGGCTCCCATATGGTTACATCAAACTATATTAATTAATTAAAAGGTATTATCTTCCTGGCCTGTGCAAGCTCCCTCCTCCCGTCTTTCCCTAGCAGGCAGGGATGGTGTCTTAACTTTTTATTTCTTATACCACCTAACATAGTATACTACACTAAATAAGCACTCAATAAGTTAAATTTAATTTTTTGTCTTTTGGTTTTAACTTCTACTGGTACATATAACATGTATTTTAAATGCAGCGCTTTTAGTTTGGGCAAACTACAAGCAAGATCTCCACCTTGTGGGCATATGTAGAATATCCTCTAATTAGAGAAAAGTGTATATATTTTTAACTGGGCAATTTATTGTTTGGGTTAAACTCTAAGAATATTAAATGGCTACTATGGCTATGTCCTAGGGGTTATGGGGAAATCCTAAGTAGTTGGTGTCTCTGTCGTTTTGGCTGCTAGCAAACGCTGTAAATAACTACCAGGGATCCTTCATTGTAAACCTCACAGGGAGTCTGTCTTGTCCATTGTTTTATGGCTGCCTGGGCACAAGGCCTGGCACTTAGTGGGTGTTCAGTAACAATTTGTTGAATAAGTCATTGAAATGTTAATGAGATGAAGCTCTGCAAGAAGTATGTATCAAGTTATTTTTTTTAAACAAAGGGGTACAAGATAAGGCTTGTCATTAATTTTAAAAGGAAAAAAACATGGGTGAGGGCTCTGCATAATGGGTAATAGGGGAAGTACATGACTTCCAGTCCGAAAGACTGGCTCCAAACCCAGATACCCCAAATCCTGGAATCTCTAAGTCATATTCCCAGTAGGGACGCAAAATCTGAGGCTTAAAGAAGTTGGCTAAGATCTTACACTACAGAACATGGACCAACTTTGTCTTTGAACAGCCCTTTGCCTATAGCCATAGGACTGAATGCACCGTGTCCCAGAACAGGATAGCTAATAGAAACTTTAACAAGTTAACTGAAATGCAGAATTACTGAAAACCAAAGGAATAAACACATACACCCACACACTCCAAAGTAGAATGTGGTCTTAAAGTGGTATTTGATTATTTTAGACAATGTTTAAAAACACTCCCATTCTCCTTTACTTCCTGACCTGCGGACACCCCCACCTCTTACCCATGGCCAAAGCACTGTGGCTCTTTGGGATAGCATAGTTAATCACAACTTGTAACCTCGGTCCCTTCTGGCATTTGCTTGGGGATGAGATGTTGCTCACCTGTCCCTAAACTGGAATCTGTTTATACCTTTAAGACTCTGTTAATACTCCCAAGCCTGGACTTACAATATCTTCAAATTTTCCTGCAGTCCTTGAAGAATGCTCTGGTTCATGTAACAGTGCCTCCAGGGAAAAAGAGAGGAGGTGGAGTGGAGGGCTGGGAGCAGGAGAGGAAGGTTGGAGTTGGAAGAATTTCCAAGTCCTGGCATTACAAGTTTCTAGCTTGTTCCTTGGTCTCGTTATTTACCTTCTATGAGTTTTAGTTTCAGAACCTGAGAAATGAGGTTAATAAATCCAACCTAACTCACAGGGTTGTTATGCAGCTCAAGTGAAATATTAATAATAATCACAACAGTGGCAGCAAACACTGAGTTTGCTTTTTCTGGGCTTGGTGTGTGGCTAAGTCCTGCATGTGCTTTATCTCATTTAAACCTCCTAGCAAGTATTATTGTTGTCCCCACTTTACAGATGGGAAAGCTGAAGTTCAGCCAGTAACTGCCCTGAAGTCATCATACGGCAAGGAAGTGGCAGGGCTGAGATTCCAGAATGATGTAGTCAAAACCCCTTATAAATTATAATCTGCTGGGGGAATGTCAGGTACAAAAATTATTGCATTAAATCAAGATAGATTCAACTCAGATGAAATTTCTTTGAAATGTTCTCAGTCCTGCCACTTAGCAGGCGTGTGACCTTGCGTAAGTTACCTCGCCTCACAGCACCTTAGTTTGCACGTCTGTAAAATGCAATAAAAACAGTACTACTAGTATTAGTAATAATAATTATATAATATCTAATTATTATTAGTGATTAATAGTAACAAAACTTATTGATTATTGTGATGATTAAATTCGTCTTTACTTATATTTAAAGTGTTTAAAAGACCATCTAAGTGTTCACTATTATTATAGTTTTTGTTGTTCTTTTTCCTTCTTGTTTTATTGTTTCACTGCCCAGATGGAGATCTCTTCCTTTACCTGTTGCTGTCCTCCACCAAGCCTCACTTGAGGCTTGTATACCTAATACAAGTGGGCGTTCCAGCTTTATGCACCCTCTTTATGCCCCACATGTGTATCTTCCCTGATAGTTACACAATTTCCTTCCCCATGGAGCTGGACCAGCTGGCCTCTTCCAGTTCTCAGTGCAACTCTTGTTAAAAGCCCACATCCTCCAGCCTGCCTCCTCTCACTGCTCTGCCTTCTTCAAGCCTGACCTTTTCTGGGTCTCCCAAGTTACAAGCCCCTTGCAAAGGCAGAGGCCCCCAAATGTACCCTTCCAGATGCTTCTACAAAAAGGAAGAGAAGGAAAAAATATGTCAGAGGGAAGTATAATATTCCTTGAAATTTGGTATGACTCCTAGATGGGCCATGACTGTTTGACCCTGGGTAGTTTTCTTACCTCCTGGGCTATAGTTTTATTATTTACGTCTTCCTGTGATGGATTGAGTGTTTGTTTCCTCCCAACCCCCACTCATATGTTGAAATCTTAACCCCCAATGTGATGGCATTAGGTGGTGGGGCCTTTGGGAGATAATTAAATCGTGAGGGTGGAGCCCTCATAATTAAGATTAAATGCCCTTATAAAAGAGACCCCAGGAATCCTCTAGGTCTCTTTCTGACATGTGAAGACACAGCAAGAAGGCCGCTACCTATGAACCAGGAAGAGTACTGTCACTACACACGGAATCTCCTGGCACCTTGATCCTGGATTTCCAGAAATAACTGTTTGTTGTTTAAGCCACCCAGTCTATGGTATTCTGTTATAGCAGCCTGAACTAAGACTCTCCCTCTTCCCCATCTTTTCTCCCCAAGGGTACATTATTTTTCTGCTTGGGGATCATTTTCCTTTTCTTGGTATTTCTATTTGACCATGATCTGGGTCTTCGAAGAATTGCTTAACTTATTTCATCCTCAGATACCTGGTTGTCAAGGGCAGGTATATTCACATCTGGTTCCAGGTAAATCCTACTGGTGAGATAGAAGGAGGTGAAGAAATGTAATAGTCTTTGAATACAATTAACCTGTCTGCCTGAATGAGTCTCACTTTTTAGAACACATTGTGTTTCTGCAAAGAAAGTCAAGGTTGATGTGAACCCTTTAAATTGTGATGAGACTAAGATTTTTATGATTCTTTTTATTCCATCTAGCTCTGTTCTGGACGTGCTTTGAAAAAGGTTCCTGTGGACCTAGTGTTAAAGACTAGAATCTAAAGGTTGGAGCATTGGTGAATTAATTTAGCAAATTTTAGAGTAGTTGCCAACCTATATTTCACTCCTGGTTACAGAGTATGATGGTAAGAATTCTGCACTGGGCATTTGGAGACGTGAATTTCTGTCTCTACTATAATTTAGTTCAACAGATATTTATTGCCCACATCCTAAAGGCCAAGGAGTGGGCAGTAAGTGATTGGGCATCATATTTCTTCTCTTCGTAACGTCTGCATCAGGGAACATTGGTTGCCATCTCTTCACCCTCCACCTTTCCTTCCTCCTCCTCGGCAGGTCTCTGTCCTCCTCCTTTGTGCCTCTGTCCTTGAGGGGAGGCTGAATCCTGATTGGGCTAAACCAGTCATGGTGCTTTCAATCCCTTGCCAGTGATTGGTTAAAGCATAGGTATGTGCCGCCATATTCTGGCCAATGAGCTTGAGGAGAAGTCCAGTGGGAGGTTTCTGGAAAAGATGTCAGTACCAGCACAGAGACACAAGAAAGATATGGCACCTTTTCTACATGGTTCAGGTCTGGATGGGGAACTGCAAGGGGAACTAAGTTCACACAGTCAGGGTGGCAGAACAGAAAGGTGGAAGGAACCTGGGCCCTTGCTGATGTCGCTAAGCCCTCAAGTTAATAAACTCTGGAGCCACTTCTTCTCTGGACTTCCCTTGTGGTTTAATCCACTATGAGTTGGGGTTTCCTATTGTTTGTAGCCAAAAAGTTCCTAAACGATATACCCTCTCACACTGGAGCTTACAAACTAGGAAGGGAGGCAGACATGTGAACAGATCTCTTCCATCACAACTGGGCTACTGGGGAGGAAGTGTGATTTAGTCTTTTTGGAACATGTGCTCTGCAGCCAGGCTGAGTCTTGCACTTGTGGGCTGTGCTATCTTGGGAAAATCACATAACCTCTCTGGGCCTGTTAACACATCTGTAAAATGGAGGTGATAACTGTTCCTGCCTCATTATTGTATGGATGAGATGTACCTTAAGCCCTTAGTAAGTGCTCAGTAAATATCAATTGCTGTGGCTACTGTGGAAAAAGAAGGCACACAGGAGCATAGACTAGGGAGCAACTAATTTTCCAGAGAAGTCCAGGAAGGCCTCACCAAGGAGGCAGATGTTAAGATGAGTCTTGAACAGCAGGGGAGGTTTGCAGGTCCAAAGTCTGTGAGGGGGAGGTGGGAAGGGACCTTCAGACGAGCAGGAGAAACGGCACGAAAGCTCAGCAGCCCTGTGCCCACAGGCAGATCACCGCATCTTTCAGGAACTCAGTTTCTTCATCCTTGAAAGCACTTGAGTGCGTTGGATTAGCTTAATCCTCTTTTGATAAAAGGAACAAGTCTCTGGCATCCCCTCCCTAGATGGAGACTCTCCACAGCCCCTTCATCACTAACCTATGATTGTTTGTCTCAACCCACCCTGAAGAAATTCACTCAACAAACATTTCCCACTAAAAGAGGTGACTCTAGCTGGCTTTGTTGATTTTTACTCTTCATCACCGCCCAGAGCTTTACCCAGCGTGCAATTAGAGATTCTGTTCCTCCTCGGCTTCCCAAGGCCCCGCACATCTCATCAGTCAGATAGATGCTGAAGCTTAATTAAGCTTGTAAAGCTTTCTGATTTCCTCAGATGAAAGGTGGCCCATAAGTACCAGGTTTTATTTTGGTGGCTCTTGCCAAGGGTTATCATAAATACGACTTAGCGCGACGTGGCTGAGCTCTTAGGGTGATAATGTGTCAAGACCAATCGAGGCTGCTGAAAGCAGAGATATTATCATAATGGTTCCATCATACGCGGTGGGTGTTAATGGAAGTGTCTGTGAAAAAAAGAAAGTACTGCAGGCAGCGAGGCCGGGATCAAGGTGGCCGCAAGTGAAATATCGGCCGCTCTTGGGATCTCCATCATAATCATTAACTCTATTAGCCTCAGAGCCATTCTTCTGCCGTCTCTCCTAGACCAGGCTCAAACTCAAGTAAAAAATGGATGCTTTAACTCCAAATGAAAACATATTCCTTTGCTGCTTTTTAAAATCCATTTACATTAAAATGATGGCCAGCAGGTAAGTAATTTATAACAGGGGGCTTACTGCAGTACAGAGGAGTGGCATCGGAATAGTGAGCCGCCGAAGTGGGAGACCAAGGGACTTCCAGACCCAGGAGAAGCTGTCCCTGTTGGACTGAAAAATGACTGGCAAGGATATGAAAGGCCAAAGGGTAACTTGCAGACACTCGCTGGTGGGGAATAGTGAATGTGAAGGTAGCTTTATATTTCAACAATGAGGTGGGTGCAGACCCAGCTAGAAGTTCTTCAGTGATGCATTCTTGGTGAAGAACCCAAGGAACAAAGGAAGAAAGACACCTCGGAGGCCATTTCCTGCCGCCTGAGTTTAAAGAATGGCTACACTGTACCGACAGTCTGGGCCTGAGGAATAGCAGGACAAAAGCTGAGGATTAATGATGGTCATGTATTTATTTAGCTCCTTGCAGTTTTGACAGGCACTTTCACATGCCAGTCTCATTGGATTTTCACAACGACCTGCTAGGGAGAGGGGTAGTGGGGCAGGGGTTAGTCACTGTTTTATTCGATGAAGGAGAAATCTGAACTTCAGAGAGTTGCATGATGCACCCTAGGTTCCCAGCTAGTTCTTGATGCACCAGGACCTGGAACACACTTTACCTGACTTCCTCCTCAGAGGTTTTATATAACACTCTCTCTTCGCTCAGTGCTATTCATGTCTGCAATTTCTGTCTCTATCTCATGTTTTCCACATGGTTACATTTGCATGTTACATGTATGTTACAATGGCCACTAAAACTCCAATAATGGCAGCAGAAACAGGAACCCGGGGATTGCTTAACCTGAAATATTTAAAAACTCTTCCCCCATTTGGTGGTTCTTTCTGTCTCTCTTATTAGCATCTAGGATAGAAAGGAGTGGAGAAGAAAATGAGAAAGAAGGGGTGGGGAAAAAGAGAAAGATTATTTTGAAATCTTTTTCTTTGCCTGCCTGTTTCTGCTGGTTAATCAGCAGAGGAACTAATAAGAGGGAGTCAGAGAGAGAAAGAGGAGATAATTACTGATTATTGACTTAGTTCTGAGTGAATTTTTTGGGGAGAGAGATCATAAAACAACTCTGAGATGGCTAAGAGGAAGGGGTACAAAACAAAAAGCTTCCCCTTGCTTTTCTGTTCCTGGGCACAATTCCCTTGCTCACATAGGGTACCAGATCAAAGCATGGTACTTGACCTTGTCTTTGTCTTTCTCCATCTGGAGGGCCACTGAGTTAGTGATGATGGCAGATATTCACAGCAGTTTAGGATTAGTGAGAGTAGCTGGATGGTATAGAAGTTGTCCTACCTTGGATTTCTCATTTGTGAAAAGGGGATATTAATGCTTGCCTACTGGAGCATTGTAAGAATTAAGTGAGATTATGGAATTAGATACAATGTAGCAGGTGAAAAGTTCTGTTACAGTTTCTGACATATAGTAGGCACTCAATAAATATTAAAAACACACACACCCAGCTGCATAGAAAAATGTCTGGGAGGATACATAGTAACCTGTTAATAATATTACTTCTTGAGAAGGTGTTTGTGTGTGGGAGGCACTTTCGCTTTTTTCTGTAAACATTTTAACTTAACGCTTCATAGAGCATTGTGGGAATGGTGTCTAAGTATTAATGGGCGTGTGTGGAGACTCAAAAGATATGATCAGATGTGGAATAATGAAGAATGGGACATTCTAGTGCACCTGTCTGTGTGTGGTTGTAAAATTTGTATTCACTTCCCTTGAATCAGTTGAGGTTGCTTTGGTGGCAAGGCAAGAACACTGACGGAAGAACTGAGAAGTACGCATTGGCGGGCACCAGAACTGAGAGCTGCAGGGATGTGAGCAGGACGGCCCTCTGTCCAGGGTATGGGTATAAAGTGTCTCAGCTACAGTACCCTTCCATGCAAGCTTTTGTATGCCAGGAAGAGGATCTGATTGGTCAATATTAGGAAAAAGGTTTCCAGCACTGGCTCATCCAGCCTTTGTCAAGTGACAAAGCAGGTGATATGTCAGGGAACAGTTCTTTGCCAAGCCATCATTCTGTACACATCCATCCCAACATTTTTGTATTGTTTGATTTAAAAAAAATTATAATCTTGCATTACTTTTAAAATAACATAAAACCTTAAAATGAATAAAACAAGTAGAGCTATATGATAAGATCTCAACAAAATGTGCTTTGTGCATCTTTTACAAGGAGCCAATAAAAATTGAACCCAAGCAACATGATTCATCATTCACGTGCCTGGTGATACATCACAGAGTGACACATCTGCCTTGGGTGGGAATAAATGTTGATTATGATGGCAAACACACCCACACAACAACAACAATACTTGTCTTTTTGACTCCAACGGTTAGCATTTCCAAAATTTCCGTAAATTTGTTTAGTGCTGCCTCTCAGATTAGGAAGGGAGTTTGAGACCTTAAATTAGGATAAAGAAAAGTCATAGGGCATCTCCTGATTTTTCCATCACGAGCTGTCATTTTACTGTGATTGAGGAGCAGAGTACATGAAGCACACAGAAGGTATGCAAGGTATAATCCATGCATGTGTTTGTGTGCATGTGTGTGTTTGTATGAGAGAGAGAGAGAGAGAGAGAGAGAGAGAGAAACAAAACATTTCATTGCCCCTGGGGCAGAATGATTTAGTGCTCTTCTGAGGCGAGCCCAAATCCAGACTGCGTTTTCTAAGCTGACCATCTGTGTTTCCCAGGAAAGAGGAGCCCTGCCAAGACCCAAGAGCTTGAGGAAAAAGTGAGAAGCAGGGGCCAGGGGAATGCTCTGTGTTCTCAGTAATGCCTCCTGGCAACGTCTGCACCATGGAGGATTTGCTAAGCTACCTCCCCTCCGGTCAGCCCATAGGAGTCCTTTCCAGTCCCAAGAAATCCTCTCCTTGGCTACCCACCCCTTCCTTGTGATTTGGAGTTTTTTTTTTGGAAGTTGGGTGGGGGGATTTCTGGAGAAGATAATCAGATATTACTCATTGGAAGGCAGGAGCCACCTCTCTCACAACCAGGGATCGACTAATAACAGGTACCAGTTACTGAGTCCTGCTTCGTGGCGGGCAGCTCATGTATCCTCATAAATCCTTTTAGCTGGGTTTTATAACTCCCAAGCCAAGGTTCGGAGAGTTTAAGTAAATTGCTCAAGTTGGCACAACTCTTAAATGGTAGAGCTAGGTTCAAACCTGGGCCAGTGTGTCTCCAGGTCACCTGGTCCTCACCCGTGTGTGTCAGAAAGCCAGTTCGGAAGGACCCAAGACCTGGTAGCTCTGTTACCTGTCACTAGCTGCCCTGGGACCTGTCAGAGACTGTCAAGCGGTCTCCGTCTTAACTACAACGAATTGGGAATTATGGTATAATATTTGCTCCCAGAGACAGCACGGTAATAGCACCATTTTAAGCCAAACCTTCGTGTGGACTCTTTTGTGCACCACGAACTCTCAGGCCTTCATACCCAGCCGTGCCCTCCGAGGAGTGCTCTTTCTAAGACACCCAGGAATGATTCAGATGCTGGGTGTTCTGCCCTCTAAAGTTGCTGAAACAGGACCATTAGGCTGAATAGTTTTATTGGAATTAAAAATAGTGTGACTTTTGTGCTAACCGCCTCTGGCCATGACTAGAGTACAAATGACATTGCTTCAGACAATAACCATGTGCACTAATTAAACCAGTGGAGAATGAAACAGCAAAAATACAACAGCAACAAAAACTGGAGTTGTGGGCTTTAGAACTCTCCCCCTAGGCCGGGCAGTTGAATTTAAATTTCCATTATTTCCAGTGAATGTGGCTCTAAGGAATCATACAGGGATGTGTTTTTTATGTGATTTCAGGGAAGTCCCTCTCTTGTAGTATAGCAACTTTTATAAAGCTGTACCGTGCTTTGTTGAAAAAGAAAAGTACAAAATATATGTATATCTAGAAAAAAGTCTGGGAGGATATATAACTAACTGTTAACAGTGGGTTACCTTGGGGAAAGAAAATTGGAAGAGAAAGGACTTTCTTCTTCAAAAAATTTTATATATTCCTGGACCGTTTAAATTCATTATACTCAGCACGTATGTTTGAGCAGAGCGGGATGATCAATGAAATGCTTTCAAGTGGATGATTCATGCTTCATGGCACCAGATTATCAGAGGGCAGATAAGGTAGGTGACTGTTCAAAAGTTGCCCCAATGGAGCAGGAATTAAGGTGGGAAGGGTCTGAGCTTGGTTGGCAGCAGTGGAGTTGGAAAGGAAGGGAGCGGGTATGTGGCATCGTTGAAAACCAGAAGCCGGGTACCACCTAAATTGGTTTAAGTCTTGCAAAGTGGCACTGTTTGCATGAGGATGGAGCCTAGGCACTAGAGCTGAGCTACAGAGGACCTAAGGAGGCAAAAATTCTAATTCTTAGTAAATGAGTGGGTGGCGGTGGATGGATGGATAAGTGAATGAGTGCCTTCACTTAAGGATCCTTGCTTCTAGGTTCGGCTGAACTTCTTTGGAAGTCTAATTTGGAAGTCTAATTAGGTCCTTAGGTTAGGTCAGTATTTCTCTTATTCTTCCTCTGATCTGGGCTGTTCTTCCACCAACCAGAGAGAATTAAGGTCTTTCTAAGGTCTGGACCATTTCTGGATGCCTTACTGGGTCATTTCAGTCTCTTTTTGTTCTTACTATGAGAAACTCACCTCCAAATGGGTTAAACAATAAAGGAGATTGGTTTAAGACACAAGTAGCCAGAAGTTCTTCTGTGTTGGCTTGATTTGGGGGCTTACCAATGTCATGGACTGCTGGTTTCTTTCAAGCTTCTGTTCTGCTCTTCATAAAACATCAGCATGGCTTCCTCATAATGGCAAAATGGATGCAGCAGTTCCAGCCATCACCTGTATATTGTACAGAAGGATATAGAGAAATCTTTTTCTCTCCTAGAAGTCCCTTGAAAAATGGGATCATCATGCCATTGATGATGGAATCAATGGCATCATCATAGCTCACTGCAGCTTCAAACTCCTGGGCTCAAGCTATCCTCCTGCCTCAGCCTCCCAAATTGGTGGGATTACAGGCGTGAGCCACACACTTGGCTCAAGTCCATTCTTGATGGAGTCCCTTTGACCAGGGAACAGTGATTGGCTGATTAGCTTAGGTTACCTGAGCCAATCGCACTTACAGAGGTGGTGGTGGTGGGGGGCATCCTACTCTCAGCCCATACATGTGGCGGCTGCACACTGGGGAGGAGTGGAAGGGATTTTAGGGAGCCATTGGCTCTGGTTTAGAATGATGGAGCAGGAAAGGCTGTTGTTTCTGTGTGTGCGGGGAGTGGATAGAGTTGAAGTAGGAAAACAGCCAAGAGTTGGTGGAGGATTTCCCAAACTGAGAAGCAGAATAGTGAGTTTGGGCTCTGGGTTGGGGGTATAGAGGAGAATGACCATGAGGGTATCTAAGATAACTGGCCACGAAGGATCAAGTTCCTGGGTGCTGGACAAGGGGCTTCCTGGGCTTTGCATGGCTCTGAGGGGGTGAGTCAGTGGAGAAGATGCCCTCTTTCAAAGGCTATGTTGGCATGAGCAGGGAGTTAGGGAGTGGGACCCCATGGCAGCCTGGAGCAGCAGCGCCAGACAACATATGGAGGGCCACAGTCCAAGAGGGGCTCTAGGGGGCACTGAACAAGTTCATGTATGTAGAGCTCTTAGAGTGCACGGCACAGAGGGCATTCTTGATCATTGTCATAAGAAGAAGTATTTTTCCTTCTGATTGTTAGGAAGTAGTGAGAAGCAGTAGCAGCAAACAAAATAGGAGGCCAGGTGATTCAGGACTCATCCCTGCGTGAAAGTGGCGGTTTGCTGAACCACCATAAGCTCGGGAGAAGGGAAGTCTCAAGAGTGTGATAACTGGACTTCCCTCCAATCTGGTGTACGTGAGTGTGAGCAGCTTCTGTTTTATAAGAGAAATAAAGACCTATGGCATTACTTGTGTTGCAAAAACATGAAGCAGTTCATATATACAGAACTGGAAAATTATATGCACACATATTGTATATACATTATCTCATTCCAGCCTCATCACACCCTACAAGATTGTCACTAGTACTGTCATTTGACAGAGAAGGAAAGTCCAGCTTGGAGGTATTAGGTCATGGTGAGGTGCAGGGCTAGAATGTGATGGAGTTGGTCCTTGCCTCCATCATCCATCCCCCTACCTTGCTTCTGCCTTCCTAACAGAACCTAGGCCAGCTACCCCATCCTCCCACATGAAGCCATGGACTTCGGGGAATGTGACCTCACCCTCAACTCCAAGGGAGAGGCTGTTTTCCTCCTGACCTAATCTTGACCATTGGAAGTCTGCTGCTGGGATTCCGGGAGTTTTCTCACTTCTGATGCAAAGCTATAGGAGTAATTTCCCTCATCTTCCTCCAGATGGTCTCACATCTGGATGGGACATTTGGACATTTGGAACTGCTGCACGGCCATGTGCTACCAAATGAGGACAAGACCAATACCCAAGATGGCAGAGTGGGGATGGAGAGAATCTGGGTCCTTGGTAGTCAGGTGGAGTCACTAAATAACCCATCCTAGGAGCCTCCAGCAACAGAAACTGTTAGTGGTCTTCCCAGTGTGCATTCTATTCTTCTTCCTTAGTAACAGAAAATCTCTATCAATGGGTGTAGCAATCTACCTAGATATAAAACCACATTTTCCAGACTTCCTCATCAATAGGGGTAGCCAATGAAAGGTAATGTGGCACTTTGCCCTACGCTTCTTTACCTGCCTACTTTCTAGAATGTGGGTGTGATGGCTAGAGCTGTGGAAGCCATTATGTGACCATGAAGCTAACTTGAGGATGGAAGCCAGGAGCTGAAGGTGGCAATGCTGGAAGTGTGGGTCCCTGAGGACAGTGGTGATGCCAGGCCAGCTTCTGACTGTTTATCTCTGGACTTCTTTGATGTGAGAGAAATAGCAGCCTCTAATTTATATAAGCCACTGTTACTTGGGTTTTCTCTCATATGCAGCTGAGTCTAATCCCAACTTAGAAACCTATATATTTCTGAATTTCCTGTGGGTGAGAATTAATTTTCTTAATGTCTAAACTGCTTGGAGTTGGGGTTGCTTTTATATGCAATCAATAATGTCCTAATTATTTCCTCTTCAAAATCTATACTGTTCACATCTATACTGTGTAGTTAACTACAACATAGGACTGTATTCTTCAATTCACCGTTATTAGTTTTCTTTCTTTTCTTTTCTTTTTTTTTTTTTTTTAGAGACACAGTCTCACTCCCTTGTCTAGGCTGGAGTGCAGTGGTACAATCATAGCCTGCTTAAATTCCTGGGCTCCAGAGTTCTTCCTGCCTCAGCTTCCCCAGTAGCTGGGACTACAGGTGTGCACCACCATACCCAGCTAATTTTAAAAATTTTTTGTAGAGACAGGGTCTCCCTGTGTTGGCGAGGCTGGTCTTGAACTCCTGGTCTCAAGTGATCCTCCTGTCTCGGCCTCCCAAAGTACTGGGATTACAGGTGTGAGGCACTGTGCCCAACCAATTCTCCATTACTCTTGATGTGAGCAGTCCTAATGTTGGGGTCCCCACCACTTTTCACTTATATTTCCTGCCTCTAAGACCCATTTTTGGGCAATAGGAACATCCAAAAAGCCCAAGCAAAAAGAAAATCTTGTGACCAGCTGCTACAGGAGTGGTACAACCTTGATGGTGAATCTAGGTGGCCTCTTTGGCACCAACCCCCGAGCAGGGTCTGGGTTTTGAATAGCGTCCTGCCTGCACCCTCAGTTTCCCGCTGTCTGCTCCTGCGTTCTGCTGTCACAACCATGTGGTCTGCCTCCCACGCAAATCCTTAGGGAGAGGAGCTTTTAATAATTGGCAAGGCAACTATTGACTCAGGTTTTGTTTGTTTGCCACTAAGTTAGCATTTAATAAATGCAGGATTCTTGGCTTAATAGGCTGGCTATTGTGTATTATCGAAATGGCAAATTAATTATTCAAAGCTGTGCCTGAGATATACCAGAGATAGAACCGAGGCGGCCTCTCGTGTTCCTAATTTGCAGTAAGCATTGCATTTCTGGCCAGTGGGTATTTATTTCAAGTATAGTAATTATCTTGTTAAACCCAAATCTATTAAATCTAAATGGAAGTCAGGAATTAGGACTGGAGGGTGGGGGAGGGTTTAGCCAGGCTACGTTGAGAGCATCCCAAACCACCAGCTTCATTACTCCTGCCTCGCCGAGAGGATGCCCAGGTGAGCTCATGAAGCACGGGGGGCTTAGTAATTGTTCATAATCCAGGGGCAGAACCACCCACCACCCCCGGCCCAAGGAACTCCCCCTTGGATATAAACTTGTAATGATGAAAATGACAGTCCCCACTTACCAGTGCCTCTCAGTGACAAGTGCTGTACATCCATAATCTCCAATTCTCACAGCAATCCCATATTTGCAGATGAGGAAACTGAGGCTTGGAGGAGTTAAATGATCTGCCCAAGGTCACATATATATAGCCGTCCCTCAGTATCCATGGGGAAGCGGTTCCATGACCTCTTGTGGATAATAACAAAATCTGTAGGTGGAGTAGTATCTGTATATAACCTGCACACATCCTCCTGTATATTTTAAATAATCTCTAGATTACTTATAATACCTAATATAAGGTAAATAGTTGTTATACTGTACTTTAAAATTTGTATTTTATCACTGTTATTTTTGCCCCAATATTTTTGATCCCCAGCTGGTTAAATCCACGGATGCGGAACCCATGGATACAGAGGACTGACTGATATGTTAATTGGCTGAGCTGGGATTCTAACTCAGGCCATCTGGGTTCTAAAGCCATCCTCTCTGCAGCTGCAGAGACTCTGAGGCCTTGAACACATATTTTTGTGTACTACACAGGAGGGTCTGTCCCTTGTCTCTTGGCTCGGAATCTGATCACCAAAAAAAAAAAAAAAACAGTTTGATTTACTCTGCACATGTCTCCAATGAAGCCCCAGATTTGCTGCACCTTTGCGTGGCCGTGACACTCACCTTCTCCCATTCTTGAAGCATCTTACTGTAGGGAAGATGGGGCCATCCTGACCTACCTGTCTGCATTCACTCTCTTTTCCATCCTCATGTGCAGGACCACAGGGTTTATCATCAAACTCTACTGAAAAGGAAAAAAAAAAAAAATTCCCAGGGAGAAAAAACAATTCCAATGTATTTGAGCCAGTTTTCTGGATTCTCTATTTTTCCTTGTGCTGCTTTGCGAGCCTATCCAAGTCCCTGCAATGCAGGCCATTGGCTTACAGCTGAGACCCTTCAGCCAGACAGTGGAAAAAACAAAAGGCATGAGCTGGGGACAGCCTGAGGACTTTATTACAGCTGACAACTTAGGGTGCCGAGGTGCCTAGTGCACCCCATGGCATGATGTTGCTGAGTGGCCAGGCCACGTGGTTCGAATCAACAAGCTGATACAGGGGGATTCTGTCTGGCTTCTACTTATGGGAGCCAGGTCATTCATTCATTCATTCAAATCATTCATTCATCCAATACAGATGTCTGGCTAAAGTAGGGTAGAATGGTCCAATATGGTGACCATCTGGTGATTACCTGAGATTGCCAGCTGGGGTATCTCAGGGGTGGCCTCTCCCTCAAAGATATCTTGGGTTTCTTAGATGATAGTGGAAATACTCCAAGAGGGCAAGCCCCAATGTGCAAGCACTTATCAGCCTCTGTTGGTGTCTTAATTGATGATGTTCCATTGGTCAAAGCAAAGCACATGGCCAAGCCTAGCATCGATGTGGAAGGGAGACAGCAAGGGCATGGATCCTGGAAGATGGGAGTCTTCGCAGGCAATCACTGTAACAAGCTGCACAGGCTGCCATGAACAGGTATTTATCATTATCCGCAATTTATAGATGGGGACGCCAAGTAAAATAACTTGCCCACAAGGCCTCACTCATGCCTAGCAAGAGAAGTAGAGCTGGGTCTCGTGCTTTCTCCTTTCTCTGACTCTAAAGCCCATGTCTTAGCACTGTAGGGTTTCTGGCATCCTGCCTTGGCATTTTATATTGTCAAATTATACTAATTGATATAACAAGTTACTTATTCTCAGGTCTGCTGCTGGTCTCTGTGTGTTTGTCCTCAACTGCCCTCCCAACACACACACACACACACACACACACACTCTCTCTCTCACACATACACACTCAGAAAGAGCAGTGTCAGCATGACTGACCCAAGTCCTTTTGCTCTTTGCACGTATTTCCCTAGAGGCACCACACGCTGCTTCCCCCTCTCACTTCCTTCATATATGGGACCTGGGGTGAATGAATGCCTGTCACATTTATAAGGATGACCCTTTTTATCTCATGCCACTCAATGAATATGGTGAGTTCATGCACCTGTGTGGCGCAAATTGTTTTTTTTTTTTTTTTGTCATTCCAATTACAAGAGGAAAACGGCCAAGGGGGCAGAAAAAGTTCTGCATTCTTTAATCCATCCTTCTCCTTCTCTGGCTCCCAAAAAGGGAGCCTGCTGTGCTACTGCTCTCCCACCACGCAGCAGACTGATGGGAACAGGGGAAGTCAAGTGCTCTCCTTGTCGTTGCCATCAGAAATCTTGTAGCGTCTGACAGACAGAGACAGATTGCTTCTCTCTCAGTGAGGCCTGCATTGCTGACAGGGTCCGGCCCGAAGGCCCCAGCGCTGTTTCAATGTTGTTATTGGCAACATGATTGAGAGGGAAGCTGGGCGGTCTGTCAACTTGGCCTTCACAGGACTATTAGAGTGAAACAAGGGATAGAATGTATTTTGTTTTCAACAAGGTTCTATGTCCGTCTTACACAATCAACTACAAAACATACCATAAAATAGGACTTCTTATTATCCCTACTTTTAGGGCACTTAGAAACCGTTAGGAGAGGTGCAAGCGAAAAACTGAGTGGTGTGATGCTACTTTTTCTGAGATTGGTATTTATGGTTGACAGGATAATGCCCCACTCCCTGAAGATGCCAATGTCCTGATCCCTGCAACCTGTGAATTTGTTATGTTCCATGGAAAGGGAAATTCAAGTTGCAGGTGGAATTAAGTTTGCTAATCAGCTGAATTTAAAATGGGGAGGGCACCCTGGTTTATTCAGCTGGGCCCAATGTAATTCCAAGGGTCATTAAGTGTGGAAGAAGGAGAATGTAGAAAAGTCAGAGTTGCTGAGAAAGACTCCATTGGCCATTGCTGGCTTTGAAGACGGAAGGGGCCCATGGAACAAGGTGTGGAGCCTCCAGTCACTGGAAAAGGTAAGGAAAAGAATTCACCCCTAGACCCTCCAGGAGGAGTACAACCCTGCTGACACCTTGATTTTAGCCCAGAGAAACCCATTTCAGACTTCTGACCTCTAGAAATAAAAGATAATCTGTTTCATTTTAAGCCACCAAGTTTGTGGCAATCTGTTACAGCAGCAATAGGAAATAAATACTCTTACTTTTCCTTAGATCCTTGAATAACGGTCAGTGTTTGGCGTGCCTTCACTGCATTTATGGAAGACTTTAGCCTACATGATAGCAGCAGAATTCATCACTCTTGGGTGGGGATATTACCCCACTCCTCATGTTCTGCAGAAAACCATAATAAAGTCATACATCCCCTCCACCAGTAAACCAGAGAGACTTACCTGATTGGTGAGGTTGAATAGCAATTACTGACCATGCTCGTTTATGTGTTAGTTTGTTTACTCAAGATTTTGTGAGCTGGCAATTTGGGCAGGACTCTGCTGAAACTGATGGTTTTACTCATGTGTTTGTGGTCAGTGGCATGTCGATTGGGTGTTGGCTGATTCTGAGGATGTCATTTATCGGTCTGGTAGTTGGGTGAAGTTTCTTCAGCTGAGGCATTTTGGTTTTCATCTACCTGTCCTTTCCACTGGTATAGTTAGCTTGGGCTTCCTTACTTGGCGGGTGGTTTCCAAGAGGGAGAATGCGGAAGACTCTTGACGTAGTCCTCGGCTGAGAAATTGCCTAACATCATTCTTCTTCTTTCTATTGCCCAAGGCAAGTCACAAGGGCAACCTAGATTTAAAAAAAGAGTAAAGAAATAGACTCCATTTCTTGATGGGAGCAGTGCCAACCTTACACTGCAAAGGGGCGTGCATGTAGGGACGGAGGAATTTGTAGCAATGGTTTTTTAAGCTCTACACTCTCTGTGGCTCCCTTTCTTGGGCTAGCTGGCCTGAAACTGTTATACCTTCTTCCTTCTACTCCTGCCTCTTCCATATAATGAACGCTTTGCTCTCATAGGGAAAGGCTTGCAGTTGTCCAGTCGCCATGACCATGGCGATTCACTGTGGAATAGAAAACTCATTCAGACCATAGGGTCAATCCCCATCCACCAGTCCAAGTAGCCAGCAGTGCAGCTATTGTTAAAACTTCTGTCTGATTCCTTTGTGTATTTTTCTATTGCTTCAGAACTTGGAAGAGAGAAAGGCTTGATTAATTAGTACCTCCAAGACCTTAGCAACAACTACCTGAAGGAGTAGAGGAATAACCAATGACAAGCAGGGGAGGGATCAATAAGAATGAAACCAGGGCATTGTTCTAAAAGTGAAGGTACAAATTCTACCAATAAAAGTGAAGGACTGGGTTGCACAAGAGAAATGGCTTTTACCATCCGTGTGGAATAACGATAAAATGTGTAACAATTAAGATGTTTAAAACATGCTGACAAAATTCTGAAAAGCATTTGCTGGTTTTGCATTTACATTCTGGTTAAGTGATTTTCATGCTACAGTTGATATTTAGACAAGTCTCCTGGGACAGCACTGGGGTATGATATAAACTGGCATGTAAGCATTTAAACATTTCAATCCCCTCTAGTTCATTTCTTTCATAGACAACTCAAAGAGGCCTATATTGAACATACACATACGTAGACATGTTTTCATTTTCATTTTTGACTCCTCGATTTGGAAATTACTCACTTTGAAACCTTGGGAAGATTATTATACCTTCTCCACTTCCATTTCTTCTGTAAAATGTGGCCCATAACCCTCATATCATGACTGTCGTAAGGGTCAAATAAGATATTTCAAATGTTTACTGCTGTGCGCAGCACATCGTAGGGGCACAGTAATGACGGTCATATGGAAATCAAATGTGCAGGGTTGGTACGAGGGGAATTGTGATTCGGGCCTTTGTGTGGATCTGTGTAGTAGCTAGTAAGAACAGAAATAGCTAGAGTGGTAGAGATGAGGTTGAAGAAAGCCCCATGTTTTAAGAAGTGCATTTTTAGCAACGACATAGTAAGAGACAGTATTAGAACTGACATTTCACTTTCAGAGAATTCTCAAAGAAATAATGAGTCTGGTCTGAAAAGCCATGGACCAGTGTGACGGGGCTAAGGGGATCAAAGGGTGGTAGAGAGTAGGATGACAACAGAATAGGCAGAGCTGAGCCGTACTTGGACACTGACAGCTTTCCAGGCAGATTTTGAGCTGTGTCATACCCACTGCAGAGGCACAGTTTTGGTTCCCGTTGGCTACTCTCCAATCTTTCTTCTCGTTGACTTGGCAAGGCTGATTGCACTTCTGAAAACTTCAGCTCTAACAGCGCGTGGAATGTTCTAGTGCAACAAAAGATATATTTTGTAAGTAAACTGACAAAAACAGGAGCAAGAGCACACTCCACTAGTCGAGCCGCTTAGCTGATGTACCCCAGCTTGCAGAGACCACTTCCTGGCTTAGCCCTTTCACCCGTAAACTAGGATCCTGGTGCCTCTCTCAGTTCTCCTATCTGTAAGCTGCTGTAGCATCAGGAGCAGGGAGGGATTCAAACCGTCTTTCTAAAAATCAATCCTCATATTTCTGGCTGCCTTGTTATCATAGTGACAGCTCCTTAGGGACAGTGAGTCACATGCTAAAAGTAGCTGGAGTCCTTGGGGCTATCTCTGACTTTCTCTCCCCCAACAGGGTGGGGGAAGAGTGCCAATGTCTCCAAGGCGTGGAGGCAAGAAAGGCTTCCCCTTCTTGATCCCCGGGCACAGCTACAGCTGTGGGGGACTGCTTGGGTGTGCAAAACCAGAGAGGAACTTCCTTTATTTTAACAGCCGATCTCCTTTTGCTCTGAAGCCCCCATAAGAGCAGAGGAAAAACACAAACAGAAACAGACATGCCAATAGAGGAGAACTCAGTCTCTTTTAGTTCAAAATAGTTCCTTTTGGGTAAATATTCTGAAGTTCTGTTTCCTATCAGGTCTATTTTTCTCCTTTCGAGAAGTTGTTCTCTTTCCCAAGATTGCATCAGAGGTGGAGGGTAGTGGAGGCTTAGTTATCCTCATGGAGGAGGCGAGGGAGGAGCCCTTCATCTGTGTGTGGTCCTCTGGACCTCAGCTTCCGGCCTCACAGCCTTCGCCGTGTCAGTGTGAAGCCTGGTGCACCTGGTGAACATTCTCTCAGCCCGTGGACTGCAAGCTCAGCCTTCTCCCCCTGCTGACTCCAGCCCACCTGAGATTTTGCTGGTGATACTGGTCCTTTGAGACTTGGTCCCATCCTCCATCCTGCCCCCAGACCTGGCCAGACATCCCTATGGCCTCTGCTACGGGGTTTCCCCATCTGTGTCTCAGTGAGCACTTACAGGCAGGCTTCTCAGTTCTTCATTCTCAGCTACATTCATACCCCTTTCACTGGCCCCTGAGAACTTTCCAGATCTTCTCTGTGTTCAGCTGAAGCCAAGAGAGACTTGGGTTAGGGAGGGGTGAGGCTATCTCAGGCCCTGGCTGTACAGGCACCCACTTCTGCCCACGCTGTCTGATGGTAACCACACCTGGTGTACATGGCATCCTTTGGAAATGCAGATTTCTCCCACAGGGTTGTGGCTCTCCCAGGCTGTATCCAGGGAAGCAGAGCACCAGCCATGGCCTGTCTAGATTTCTCCAAATCTGCCTTGATGTCCCAGTGCATGCTCACAGCCAGCCCAGCATGGTGGTTTGATCTGGGTGGTGGAGGGGAGTCAGGATATTGTGTGTCACTTGCCTGTCTTCCCTTCACTCCTCTTCTCAGCTCCTCCCCCCACTGGAAGCACTTTGTATTCTCCCCTTCTGTCTGTCCCCATATCCTCCTATTCCCTCCTCTTTGGCCTTTGCCTTCCTCTCCCCAGGACTGAATGGCAGAAGGACTACAGGGGAAGAACAAAATTTCCAATGAGGCGAGATACAGAAAAGAAGGGGACAGCCACCTAAAGCTGCGTACCCCGAGGCTTGGTGAAGGCCAACAGAACAGATAGTGACTCGCCTTCCGTTGAGCTGTTACGGTGTCTTTTGTGGGTTTTGAAACTCGGAGGACCCTTAGGAATCTTCTGCTATAATCTAGGAGGAGGTTCAGAGAAGTGAAGGGACTTGCTCAAGTTTGGTGACTTCCCCAGCTGGTTACACCACTGATCGGTCAAATTGGGCCCAGCGTCCATTGCATGTGGCCACACTCCCTCCTTACTGGCAATTGATATCCATGCTAAGACATCATGAATAAATACGAGATGGGAAGTGACAATAATAGCCAGAGGCCTGCTGCTGTGGACCAGTCAGTGTTCTCCAGTTCTTCAGAGAAGCAGAACCAACAGGATGTGGGTGTGTCTATCTGTGTGCACTTGTGTATATGAAGACTACCCAGAAAGTATCCAGCTATTGTTAATATAACGAGAACAGTTTGGGCGGCATCCATGTAACCTGGCAGCCAAGGACAGGGGACTGGGATGCACATGTGTGAACATCGCTAGACACTGTTGAGTGAGCGTGTGTACTGTGTGGCCATTGCATTCAAAATGTGTGAGCGAGTAAAGCAATGAGTCTGCATCGAAGTTTGAGTTAAGTTTGAACATTCCTGCGGAGAAACTATTTGGATGATTCAGAAGGCTTTCGGGGACGATGCAATGAGTGCAGCAGAAGTGAAAGTGTAGCACAAACGCTTCAAAGGTGGTTGAGAGTCTGTTAAAAGTGATCCATGTTCTGGAAGTTCTGCAATAAGCAGAACAGCTGAGAATGTTGAACTTGTAGGGCTGCAATCAACAAAGGTCCCAAGGTGCCTACTTTGAAGGGGACTGAGGCATCGTTGTCCTATGTACAATGTTTCTGTATCTTGTTCAATAAATGTCTCCATTTTTCACCACATTACATGGCTGGATACTTTCCAGACAGACCTTATGTGTGTGTGTGTGTGTGTGTGTGTGTGTGTGTGTGTAGAGAGAGAGAGAGAGAGAGAGAGAGGTATTTATTTTAAGGAATTGGCTCACGCAGTTGTGGAGGCTTGACGAGTACAAAATCTGATGGTGGAGACTCAGGGAAGAGTTGCAGTTTGAGTTCAAAGGCAATTTCCTGGAAGAATTCCTTCTTGCCTGGGGAGGGGAGGTTCATCTTTGTTCTGTTAAGGCCTTCAGATGATTACATGAGGCCTGTTCACATTATGGAGGGTCATCTGCTGCTTTCCTCAAAATCTATCTCATCCAAAAAAATACCTTTGCAGAAACATCCAGAATAATGTATCAAATATTTGGGCACTGTAGCCCAGAAAAGTAGACACATAAAATTCACCATCACAATGGGGTTATGAGGTTCATTGTGAACTGGGAAGATATTGCCACAAAGGATCTACTACCCCATCTCAACGGGTGAAGTTTTCAGAGAGTTAGTTGGATGTTGGTTTTAAATGGCTGACTTGGCCTCCAGACACCACATTAAGAAAGGAGGGAAGGTAAATGATGTTGAGGAAGGGAACAGGGAAGAGAAGTTTTCCCACCTGCTTTGCTTAGGTCACGTCTATAAGTAACAAAAACCAGTTCAACACGGAGAAACCGCAAATACATATTACTAAATGACAGAAGCCAATCTGAAAAGGCTATATACTGTATGATTCCAACTGTATGGCATTCTGGAAATGGCAAAACTATGAAGACAGTAAAAAGATCAGTGGTTGCCAGGGATTGCCAGGAGGGATGGATGAAGAGGCGGAGCGCAGAGGATTCTTAGGGCAGTGAAACGACTCTGTATGATATGATAACGGTGGACACATGTCATTATACATCTGTCCAAACCTATAGCATGTACAACACCAAGAGAGAACCCTAATGTAAGCTGCACACTCTGGTGATGGTGATGAGTCCGAGTAGGTTCATTGTAACAAATGTCCCACTCTGGTGGGGGATGTTGATCATGGGGGAGGCTGTGTGTGTGGGAGCAGGGGGCACAAGGGAAATTTCTCTTCCTTTCTCTCAATTTTGCTTTGAACCTAAAACTGCTCCCCAAAATTGTCTTAATAGACAAACAAACCAGTTAAAGCTCACTTTGTGTAAAAGATGAATTTATTATAAAGACACGGGTGTTTTTTGGAAGTCAACAATAGGGGGAAAAATGGGGCTTGGGAAAGGACTAGGATCCGGGATCAGGACACAAGCCATGCTCATCCTGGGTCTCTTGCTTCTGATCTCTTCTGCTCACTCTTACTCCCTGGAGCCTTGCTTTCTCTGCTTCTCAATTCACGTGGCAGCTGGAACACATCCACTGATAGCACAGGTCCAGTCATCCAAATGAAGTCATCCTCTTTTTTTCCTAATCCCATTTCCTGTTCCTGGAGAACTTTATTCAGCCAGCTCGGGTAAGTGCCCACATCTGGTCCGATCAATCATGGCAGAAGATTGAGGCAATACTTTACCAGATGACTGTGAAAGGGTCACTGCCGTGGATGAGGAGATAGTTCAGAGTTTGAACTGAGCAGATATTGCCAAAGTGATCCACTCCTTCATCTCAGTGGGTGAGGATTCCAGGGAGTTAAAGTATCCATGCGAACTGAGGTGGGGCTGCCTACCCCTCCCTGGCCCTCTACCCATCCTCCCTTTGGAGGATGCCAGCATCTGTGACCTTTCTCAGTAGCTGACAGTAGCGAAGAGAGCCCGTGGGAAACGCCAGCCTTCCTTCCTGCCTTCCGCTGAGAGCAGACTGGGGCCTGTAGCTGCTTGGGGCTGGAGGAACTCAGGGTCATGCCACTGCATTGCCCGAAACGAGCTCATTCACAATTCAACTCATGGTCCAAGAAACAAAAATAATATTTAATGAGCAAAATCTTCTTTGTCTAATTATGGGAAATGTCAAGGTTGAATCCAAGTGCTTTGCTTAAGGTCAAATACTCAGTGCTATCAAAAAGCATTTAAACCAAAGCTGATGGGCTATTAAATCCCAGGCTAGTTAAAATCAGGGACGGTTCTTCTTCAGTGATTTATGTCCTCCTATTGGAAGCAATAATGTTGAAGCTGGAACAATCCACCAGTAGCTTGTGCTTTGCTCTTCCCTGCTGTTCTCTGTAGACTGGCCAAGGATTCCCTGATGAAATCAATGCCCACAGAGTTACCTCCTAGGCTCAAGGATTCGGTTTCCGTTTGGTCAGTGATTTGAAAAGGTACTGACCTCTTTCTTAGAGCTTCTGATTTAATTGGTTTGAGGTGAGACCTGGGCATTGGTATTTTTTGAAGGCTCCCAAGTGAAGTGTTTCTAATATGTAGTGGGATCAAGAACAACCGGGTTAAATGCTTGATTGAGTAAATTAAAATAAAATGATGAAAGCTTGTGTCCTGAACTTTCCTCCATATTGCTCTGCCCTTTCTTACGAGTTTCATTCAATACAAATTTATATTCTTCTCTGCTGCTCCTTATTCTTGGAGCCCAGGGCTGGCTCCTCCAAGGGGGCTTGTGCTATTTAGCTCCAGAAAGGGCAAAGCTGCATCACCATGTTCTCCTTGTATTTGGTGGTGAATGGGATGGACCCTACCCCCCACACCTCCCGATCCCCCTACCAAAGGGATCAGCAAAGATCGGTTCTGAAGGCTCAGGAGAGAGATGAGAATTCAGACTATGGGATAGGCCCCTTCAGGTGGTCTGAAAAGAATGGGACAATAGAACTTTCCTGAGCAGCAAGAAATCTTTCTCCTATTATTTATGCACACTGCTTGCTGTTCCTTCTTTCTTTCTTGTCATACAATAGAAATAATGATCTTGGTACTGGACCCTGTGCTGCGCTGGGACAATTAATCACCCACCTAGTCATTTATTTCCTCATACTCTCATCCACTAGGACCATTATCCTGTAGGTAAACAGAGGTGCCAGTAAATCACAGACAGAACACAAGTTGGCGGGAGAATGGTTGATTAAGCGTGCTATAACTTATAGTTGTATAGCACCTCTCATCCCAAAGGATCTCCAAGCACCAGAAAGACTGATGTATGTGCCTCTACCCAGTCCCTATATATGTCATTTTCTACACTGTTGCCTTGGGGGTGGTGGAATGTTTATTGCCTTTGTCACATAATTACTCTCGTAACTGCAGTCATGGGTTAGACAGAAGGCAAAGAAAGGAACTTTTCACTTTCTTGTCCTTTCAGGTAACAGAAATCAACTACCAAGCAGGAACTCAGCAGCAATCTGAGGGTAATCTACCCACCCTCTTGGATAAAATTTCTTTGGTTCATGAAATGCTCCAAATATTAGAATATTCCATGTTTATTCTTCTAAAGTTGGCAGCAACTGAGCAGGCATTGAGGTTGAGTGATGAGCTAGGACAAGATCAAAAGCCAGCGTTACCAGGGCAAGAATGTGTAGGATCTGCTAGAAGGAGGACATCTGTTTAGGAGGACATCTCTGGTAAGAGTAGATCACACACTCACAAGTGTGGTAACTCTGTTCCTTGAGCTTTAGTAATATATGGACCTCTTTGAATAAAAAAGCAATTTCCATTTTCCTTCCAATGTTTACTTAAATTGTTTGATTATAATGCTACTTTCAGACTTATCCTTATGACTTTGATATATGTACAAAACCAAAAACAAGTTCAATTAAATTAAATCTAATACAAGTAAAATTCAAACAAAACTACAAAGCCTATGTAATTAAATTTAGCAACATTAATTTAATGAGAAGGATGATGTTGTTTTGCTGAAACCAAATTGCCTCTCAAATGGAAAATAGGATATTGACTGCTGTCTCATTAATTCTTTTAAGTTTGGCATGCCTGTGCTACTGGGTGCCATGTGATGACCCAATTTCCCACAATTCTCTCTATTTGAACCTTTATGGAGACTCCCTTTGTGAAATATTAATATATATCAACGTATTTGGCTTAATTTGTGTGAGCCCAACATTTCTGTGCAACGTCTATGTTTGTGCCACTAGTGGAACAAACAAGGCCACTGGGATCCCATGGTATGACTTGGTTATGAGGTGTCATTAAAATGATGTGGAAGATGGTAAAATTCAATTTTAAGACTATGATGAAAAGGAAAATCCCCAATTTAAAAAATACTCATAAAAAGTTTTAAGACTCTTTGGGGCGCTGTGGGAGCCATGGACCTTATATTAAAACACATATGTCCAAAGTAATTAGGTTTAGGTCAATAGTGGGTTTAAAGCTGAAATCAATGCAAAATTCTGGGCAAAAGAAAAAAGGAAAATAAAGTTAAAAGATCACATGACAGTGAAATTCATTCCTCAATAGAATCATGGACTTGAGTATGGAATCTTGTTATAGGCATGCCAGAGACTGCTAAATGTCACAGCATGTCTGTTTTCTCCTTTTTCCTTTTTTTTTTTTTTTTTTAATTTGAAGATAAAATCTCCCTCTGTTGCCCCAGCTACAGCACACTGCAACCTCAAACTCCTGGGACCAGCGATCCTCCTGCCTCAGCCTCCCAAGTAGCTGGGACTACAGGTGCATGCTACCACACCTGGCTAGTTTTTGTATTTTTTGGGGAGACAGGGTCTTGCTCTTGCTCAATCTGGTCTCCAACTTCTGAGCTTAAGCAATCCTCCCACTTCGGCCTCCCAGGGTGCTAGGATTACAGGTGTGAGCCATCATACCCAGCTTCTTTTCCATGTTAGTAAGAAAAGTCTCCCCTGCTCCACAGGTGCTCTCAGGGAGCATGGCTAATCAGCTAGAGGCCATGTTTCCTGGCCTCTCTGAAGCTCACTGTGACCATGTGATAAAGTTCTTGCTAATGGAATGGGAGCAGAAGTATACATCTTGCACATTACTCTCTTAAAATGACATTGCTGACTTCCTACTCTCTTTGGCTCTTCTCTCTGGCTGGGACGTGGATGTGGTACTACCAGCATCAGCCATGCAACACCACCCTAGAAGGATCTGGAGGAAGAAAACAGAAAAAACCTGGGTCCCAGCATAACTTGATAGTCCAGAGCTATCAGTCTCCCTGGCTTACAACTATTCTGTTATGTCAGAGATACATAAACCTCTTCTGTTGTGTAAGCCACTGTGTTTTGGGGTCTCTTTTTTACAGCCTCTTAATCTATGCTTTTACTGATAGAGACAGTGGTAGCTTAAGATCCTGTTCCATTCATTCAACAGTATATATTAAGTACTTATTACGTGCCAGGCAGCAGAGAGGGAGAGATTTATTTGAGATTGCATATTTAGTTAATAATAGAGCTGGGGCAAAATATAGGTCTTCTGAATTCCAGCCCAGTACTCTTAGAACATCATGCTTCCTCCTCATCTAGCTGTGTGGCTAATGCTCCAACCATTGAGATTAATTAGGGGAGGGCTAAGTGTTCCCAGAACTGAGTTTGACCTGGTAGGCTTTACTCTCAGATGGCTTGTTAGACCCTTGTTTGCTTGGGGTTTTATTTCTTGAAGGGAAAAATAATGATAGTCCAAGCCAAATTAGAGAAGTTACTAACCCAGAAGAAATGTTTATTCATCACTGCAAGACCAACCCTTTCCCCTGTGTATAAGAGGGATGTACAGGGAAGCTTACAGTATCTTAGGGACACAACTTGCCAGCAAAAACATTGTTAGGGAACGGCAGAGGCTGGAGTGTATAGTCTTAGGCAATGTTTATGCCAGGGAAGAAAACACACTGGAGTCAGGTTAGGTCGAACTGTCTCAATGTTCCAAAGTAGAATCTGAGGGATGAGAAGAGAAAGCAGCAGAAAACATGATTAACCATACAAATAGTAGGTTTACTTCCCTCACCCCCTAAAAGAAATTCCTTACTACATCATCCTGTTTTATTTTCCTTAAGGTATTATAATGATCAGAAATTTTCTTCTTCATTTTTTGCTCATACATTTATTGTTCATCTTCCCCAAAACAAGGTATTTCCATGATGTTCTCATTTACTGTTGATTCTCTGGTGACCAGAAGAGTTAGACTCTCAAAAGTATTATTGAATGAATAAAAGAAGAAATGAATGAATGAATGGTTAATGTGACAACATAGACAATGAACTACATGAATCATGAAGCAAGACAGTCCACCTTCTTTGGTGACAGTGTAAAGATTGTATGTTTTCAATAAAGACAGAGAAATACTATGCTGTCACCTCTTAGAGGTATTCCAGAATACCTTCACTCCACCCACTGCTGCCACAATTTTCATTGTCATGGTGACTGTGAGCATGGTCCTTGCAGACCTCTACTACAGGGAGCACAACTGACCAGGGGCCCTAGCCTCTGGGCTCTGAAATCCATCACCCTGTCTGTGCGCAGGCCATGCCTCCTATGGTCTGCTCCCAGCCAATGCAGAGTACAGAAGGGATACTGGGGCAGACCATTCCTGGGAGACACAGGACTCTTCCAATAGCCAATTTTGGCCTGAGGACTCTCTAAGAGGTTTATAGAACCCTCCTTAGACTATGTGGCCAACTGGGACACTTCTGCCCAACTTTCCTTCCTCCTTTTCCTCACTCAGGGCCAGACTTTCCTTGTAGTCTGGTAGCTCTCCCAGCCTTTTCCGATGCCCTCCGCATTTCCACTCACAGGCGTTTTCCCTATTAAATCCTTGCATATTTAATCTCCTGTTAGAGTCTGATTCTCAGAGAAACAGACTCAGGGAACTTAGATTCTCTGAGGCCAAGACCTCTAAGACCAGTCCTGGGGCCTGCGCTGGTTGGGAGGCTGGCTAGCCCCAAGCACCGTCCCATTCTGAATCCACTGCCTGCTCACACAGAGCCACCATCCAGTTTTCCTTCCATGCCTAGATCCAGTCTAGATTTTAAAACTCTAACAGAAAAGCAGAGGTATAAGGCAAATGCTATTTATTAGTGCTCACTCTAGATAACTGGCACTGACAGAAAGAGAAAATAGCAGCAGGATAGGAAGTTGAATAGGAAAAACAGACACAAAAATCTCTTTTGAGTTCAGAGCCTTCCTCACCATGAGGGAGGATGTCAGCTTTGACATACCACATGCAGCATGTTTATTGAATTTTTGATAACAAAAGAAGCGAGATTAGAGAATTCAAGTGGATAGTAGTAGCCCTTGAATGGAGGCACTAAAACATACAGCTTTGTTGGCTTTGTGTAATTACAGAAGGGGGAGGGGGTAATTGGATATAACATATCAAAAACTAGATTTCCTAGTATGCCCTGGGGAAAGACAAGGGATTGAACATTTGTTCCTGAGCAATGGATTTCCCACAGCACTACATTCTTTGAAGTACTCTCAGCCTGGCACAGACATTTTCCCCCCTCCTTATTAAAGTAAGACAATTTTATCAATTCGTAACATAAGAACAGAAAATACATTTGTTATCTCTTGTCACATAACAAATAACTCCAAAATGTAGTGGCTTAAAACAGCAGAATTTTTTCATCTCCTAGTTTCTGTGGATCCAAAATCTGGGGCAGCTTTATTGGTCCTGTGATTCAGGGTCACTCATTGACTGTAGTCAAGGCATTGTCTGAGCTGCCGCCATTTCAAGACATAACTTCCATGTGGTCATTGTCAAGAGTCCCTTTCTTGCAAGTTATTGCACTGCAGGCCTCAGTTTCTCAATGGCTTTGGCTGGAGGCTGCCCTCAGCTTCTGGTCAGGGGAGCCTTTCCATAGGGCAGCTCACAGTGGGTGGCATTGGAGGTCATCAGAGTGGGCAAGTGAGAGCCAGAGAGAGAGATGCGAGCAAGATGGGAGTCAGTCTTTTGTAACCTGTCTTGGCCCATTTGGGCTTTCATAACACATACCATAAGCTGGGTGGCTTACAAACAACAGAAATTTGTTCATCATAGTTCTGGAGGCTGTGAAGTCCAAGATCAAGACACTGGAAGATTTGGTGTCTGATGAGGGCCCATTTCCTTGTCCATAGGTAAGACCTTTTTGCTGTGCCCTCACATAGTGGAAAAGGGGGCAAGGCGTCTCTCTCTGGCCTCTTTTCTAAGGGCACTATTCCCATTCATAAGGGCTCCATCCTTCTTTTGACCTGATCTCCTCCCAAAGGCCTCACCTACTAATACCATCACATTTTGGATGAGGATTTCAACATATAAATTTTGGGGGACACAAACATTCAGACCATAGCAGTCTAATCTTGAAACAGCCATCCCATCTTTTTTGCCATACTCAGTTGGCGAGAAGGGAGCTACCAGGCACAGCCCACACTCAAGGGAAGGAGACTACAGAAGGGCATGGATGCCAAGAGGAAGGGATCATTGGGAACCACTTCAGAAGCTGCCCATTACACAAAAATGAACTCTACTCAAGGGCATAATGGAAGAATGACATGGAAGAATGAGAAGATGAAACTGTATTTCCAAGTAATGATCATTTATAGGGCTTTATTGGCTTTTATAGAGGACAAATGATGGGTTAACTTTTGAATAGTGCTAGGCGGTCTTCTCCACCAAAGTACCAATAATAATTGAAGATTATAAATGTACTCACAGAGCCCAAAGCAGTTGGTTGCAAACAGAAAATTTCTTTTAAGTTTTATGCTTTGTCTCAAGAGCTTATGTGAATTTTGCCTTCTAGGCCATGATGTATGTGTTCGTGGGAATATAAAGGCATAAAAATTACTTACCATGGAGAAAAATCAATTTTCCAAGGCAAGGCACCATATGGATTTAGTTTGAAGAGCCTGACTAAGATTTCATAGCACCAGTTCCCTTTTGACGGGTCATCTCTACTGAGTCATCTGTGCCTATTTCCTCTGTGACATGGGCAAGCTAACTATTATCATCTGCTAACAGGGAAAACATGAAAGATCTTGCAACATCTATTTATTTTCCTTTTTTTAAAGAAATTTCCGCCCCCACTCCCACTTGCTAATCCTTGTGTGGTCCACACGCCAGCCATGTTAAACAACCACTTGTTCTTCCCTGAGTGAAGCAGCTCATTCTTATGTTGGGTTAGGTGAACATGTAGTTCTCTCCACCAGGACTGCTCTGTCCTGGCATGTTTCCCTCTGTGATTCTTCCTTACACTTCAACCTTCAGCTTGGGGGGTCAGAAGGGAGGTCTTGGAGAAACAGTGACATTTCATCAGAATTAAGGGCTAAACCTGCTCTGTGTTCCCAAAGCCACCCTTGTGCACTTTCATTTGTGCACATTAGAGGGTTAAAACATGTCTACGGTGACCGTATTTTGACACCTCCTCCTGTAGATGTAAGCTTTTTAAGGACAAGGACTTTGACTTTTCCTTTTTATGCTCCAGTTGTGTGTGTAAAGTCCCCACTGTTTAGCATACAGTAGATGTTCAAAAACGGCTTTGACTAAATCAGTGTTTCTCAAACTTTTTGGTCTTAAGACCTCTTTTATACTCTTAAAATGTATCGAGCCTTCCAAGGAGCTTTTGTTTATGTGGGTTTTATCCATTGACATTTATCATATTAGAAGTTAAAACTGAACCATAAAATATATTTATTAAAAGTTTTATTGATTCATTTAAAAATAACAAACCCATTACATGTTAACTAAATAACATTTCTAATAAAAACATTTTTCAAAACAGAAGACCCATTAGTCAGAAGAATGGCATTGCCTTACATGTTTGCAGATCTCTTTAATGTCTGGCTTAATAGATGTCAGCTGGATTCTCGTATCTGTTTCTGCAGTTAATCTGTTGCGATATGTTGTTTTGTTTGAAGTTTAGGAAGAAAATCTGGCCTCACACACTATATAGTTGGAACAGGGAAGAACATTTTAGTAGTCTTTTTAGATAATCATGAATATTCTTCTTTGATATTACATCAACATTTTTAAGTCCCTGGGCTTAGCTACTATCTAGGGATCCACCAATATCAACAATCTTTTCAATTCCTCAAAATCCATCTCTCCAAGCCCAGAAAAACTTTCTCTGGAGAAAAAGAGCTTCTCCTGGAAGAGAAGTGATAGTAGTTTCACTTCTAAGTAAAACTAAGGGGTAGTTTCTTAAAAGTTATTTTCAGTGTGGAATCTAAAACCATATTAATGAACTTTTTATAACCTGTTAGGCTGACATCTGTTGGTCTGTCCTGAAATTTTTCCCCATGAATGATTTTATAACATCATGGAAAATATTTTTTCACTGAAGTTATGCATATCTTCTAAATATCAATGCATTTCATTATGTAATATCAAAAAAAAATCACATTTGTCAATATCACCACTGATCTCATCAGAAAAGTTCTTAAGTATTGGGGAACTGTCAAGTTCACAGTGGTAAATACAATTTTTTCAAATTCCAATTTTCAGTTGAAAGCTTAACTTTTATCTTTGGTGACATATACTGTCAGTTGCTTTTCTTGAAGTGACATGGCTCCTTTCGTTTACTTTTGATAAAATATCTAGCACATTCTGAAGTTTAAATAACTGAAATTTATTTGTAATCTCTATGGGCTGAATTGTGTCCCCTCCAAACTCATATGTTAAAGCCTTTACCCCCAGAACCTCAGAATGTGACTGTATTTGGAAATAAGGGCTTTGAAAAGGTGATTAAATTAAAATGAGGCCGTTAGGGTGGGCCCTAATCCAATCTGATTGGTGTTTTTGTAAGAATAGGAAGACACCAGGGTTGCATGTGCACAGAGGCGAGACCACATGAGAACACACCAAAAAGGCAGCTGCCTGCACGCCAAGGAGAGAGGCCTCAGGAGAAAGCAAACCTGCCGACACTCTGATCTTGGACTTCAAGAGAAGTAAGAAAATAAATTTCTGTTGTTTAAGCCACCCAATCTGTAGTATTTTCTTATGGCAGCCCTAGCACACTAGTATAGTGGCTTTGAGAGGAGCAACGACTTTGGGTGGAGAGACCAGCCAGCCAGAGAGGACTGCTCAAGGAGGAAGCCAAGAGAACATATTGCTCTTCTTTCTCCAAACCTGCTGGGCCCCCCACGGTCCCAAACAGCTGGAAGCCAGAGGGCGTGGAGATATGTGCCATGGTCCAAACAGGCCAGCCTTGCAGAGATGGAGAGCATAGAGAAGGAAGGCCAAACAGAAGATCTCTGGACACTTGCCTACTTATTTTTCATCAGGCATATTTAGAATTTAGAATTTTAGAATTGGAAGGAATCTTAAAAATGTTGTCATTTCTCTCACTTTACGGAAAATACTAACATTTACTGATCACTTGTTAAATACCAGGAAGAGTACTAATCAGGAAGAGTGTTTTATGTAGGTAATCTCACTTAATACTTACAATAATCCTATGCATTAAGTGTTATTATTGGAGGAAAATAATACTCTTGAAATATTAACAGATGTTCACACCTCCTCATCCTTTTAATGCTTCTTTGCCCTCTCTCTCTGTTTCCACTTCTCCCATCCAAGCAGTTGGGCCATTCTGTGACCTCGGGAGGTGTTGGGACTGCAGATAATAAAAGAGGAAAAAATATTTGTTGGCTTTTGTATTTCAAAAGCCTGAGCCTCAGGTTCTCTCAAGGCAGAGATAAAGAATTTTGGAGAAAGCATCCTAAGTAAGTACTAACTAAGTACAAAGCATCACTTACTTCTCTTCCAGGAGAAGCTCTTCTCCAGGAAATGTTTTTCTGGGCTTGGAGAGGTGGGTGTTGAGAAAGTGAAAAGATTGTTGATGTTGGTAGATTGCTAGATAGGAGCTAAGTCCAGGGATTTAAAAGAACACAAAACAAAACAAAACACAGAGAAGTTTGTGCACACCAAAGTGACCATACTCCATTTCACGGTGCAGCCTAAGAGAGCTCTCCAGACTCTGGGGCAGAGGAGAGGAGGTGGCTGTGTGATAGATCTCAGCAGGTGGTACCTTAGATGGCCTCACAGAGTTTTCCAGGCTCCAGAGTGGCCAGAAAGCAGCAGGATGATTGCCAAGCACCCAAATGTGTTAAGGAAGTGTGGAGAAGGCCCCAGACAAGAAGGAGGATTACATATGGGGGGATCTACATAGCTGACAGCTGTGGCTACCAACCTGGACTGATGAAAAACAATCGGAGGATGGACATTTTTATAGATATCAGTATGAACATATGACATGGAACCCAGGCAAGCACTCCTAAACTTGGCACTTTGTAAACTCCCTCAGAACATGGTCCCACCACGAGGAGAAAGGGCAGAAGACCCTGGATTGACAGAGGTAAATGTCCGCCATTCAGATACAAACAGAGCTCAAGATAAAAGTTAAGCTGAGTTATAAAAAATAAAATTATATTTCTTACATGAATTTCTGGACTGAGATTTGCCCTTGCTACAGCCATTTTACAGATGAGGAAACTGAACCTTACAGACAGCAATGTACTTGCCCAAGGTTAAACTGTTAGTGTCTTGGCTGGGATTCAAACACCAGAGCCCAGCTCCTAGACTCTCCAGAGGAGTAAACTGAAGCCTGGGGATATTCAGTGTCCCAGGCCACATGACTATTCAGGGTAAACTTTGAGATGGAACCACATCTGCTAACTTCTCAGTCTGTGCTGTTTTATAAGACAGTGGGATTCTGTATTTCAAAGGAATATGGTGATGAATTCCTGCAGTGAATTGTGTTATAACTGAATTACTGCTGACTTCCCAAAAGACCAAGCATGAGAAAAATCTGTTGATCAAGCGTGAGTTATTTTAATCCTGGCTTTGCAAATTACTAACCTTGAAACCTAGAGAAAGTGATTTAACCTGTCTTCACCTCCATTTCTTCTATAAAATGGGGCTTATAAGGTTTGTCTCCCTACTCCTTAAGTGTGTGCTGTGCATACTGACTTCCTTCCGAGACTACAGTATGGAAAGGGGGAAACAAAGGGAACTTTATGGTGGAGAAACCTGGCAGACAGTGCCTCAGCCAGGTGATGGGGGTTGACATCTTCAGTGATAAGCTGATAAAGCAATGCTTGCTCTGTTGTGCTGAGAATGATATTTGACCTCTGTGATCTTCCTTCCCAAAACTCAGAACCCCAGTGTCTTAGTCTGTTTCGGTTGCTATAGCAAAATACCATAACCTGGGTGCCTTATAAACAACAGAAATTTGTTTCTCACCAGAAACTGGAATTTGTTTCTTCCCAGTTCTGGAGGATGGGAAGTCCAAGGTCAAGGTACCAGCAGATTTGGGTGTCTGTTAACGTTCCACTTTCTGGTTCATAGATGGCCATCTTCTCATTGTGCTCTCACATGGTGAAAGGATGCACTGAGAAGAGAGGTCTCTCTTGGGCCGCTTTTATGGGGGCACCAATCCCATTTATGAGGGCTCTGCTCACATAATCTAATCACCTTCCCCAAACCCTGCCTCCTAATACCATCATCTTTTGAGTTAGGATTTCAACAAATTAATTTTTAGGGGCACACAAACATTCAGACTATAGCACCCAATGTATCCATGACAAAAGCACCAGAGAAATCCCAGGTGATGGACGTTCTACAAAATACCTTACTGGTTTTCCTCACAACTGTCAAGGTCATCAAAAACAAGAAAAGTTTGAGAAATTATCTCAGTCAAGAGAAACCTACAAAGACATGATGCATGAAAGTAATGTGCTATTCTGGATGGGATCCTGGGCCAGAAAATAGACATTAGGGAAAAACTGAGAAAATCTGAATAAAGTATGGACCTTAGTTAAAAATAATGTATAAATATTAGGTCATTAACTGTGACAAATATACCATACTAATAGAAGTTGTTAGCAATGGGAAACTGGGTGTGTGGCATATGGGAATTGGCAATTTTGCTATAAATATAAAAATATTATAAAATAAAAAGTTTATTTAAAAAAGGAAAAAAAGAATAAATATCAATATGTAAGTAAAAAATAACTTTGTCAAGAAGGTGTCCTTGAATATCTTATATTTTATTAAAAGGAAAATCATTATCAAACTTAAATTTCAATTATTTTTAGTAACAAAGCACCAGTGACATACCCGTGGGTACAGAAACTTGGGCTGAAAAGTGCTGAAGTAGATCGTGTCTATAAGAGGCTTTTTGGCAATGCTGCCTTCTTGATTCAGATCATCAGATAACAGCTGAGGTGCTTTCCTGAATTCGATCTCTATCTAGTATTCACCTTCAGTTGTAGCCAGACCTTGCTGACCATTAGCATTACAGGAAGGCTTAAAATTTTTTAAAATATGTTTTTATTAGCCTAACATATCCAAAGTATTCTAATTTCAACACATAATAAAAAAATTAATGCAATTTTTGACATTCATTTTTTATGGTCTTTGAAATCTGGTGTGTATTTTGCACTTATCATACATCGCAGTTTGCACGAGCCACACTTCAAGAGCTCAACAGCCGCATGTGCAGTCCTAGTTTATCAGTTAGTATAAGAAAGGGTACAATGACATACTTGTACACACACACGATTGTGATCCCTAAGTTTTTTAAAATGAAGAAACTTAGGTGAATAAAAGATGAATTGCCTTGCCCATATTGTTCTCTCTTCATTATGAATGTATTTGAGGACCATGCCAGTTTACAGACAGGTGCTGGGGGCTGGACACAGTTGGAGTGGAGTTGCATAAGGGTGCCTAGGACTGCCTTGGTCACACCTGCATTGGCTCCTTCCTTCCTTCACTGAACAGATATTGAGAACCTACACTGTGCCAAGCCTGGTAGGTGCTTGGTAGGTGGGACAATGGTGAGGGTGAAAAACAGATGGGTCCTCTGACTTCACAGAGCTTCCAACCTACATGAAAGGTTAATTACCAAAGGAGTTGAGTGCTCTGTAGTGGTGTATTAAGGGTGAACTGGACACTGAGGGAGTGTCTTTTCTGTAGAGATTTTACAAATAATACTAAAATGAATTGAAAGTTGTTCTGCTTTTCATTATCACCATGCACCTGCAATTCTAAACCATGTCAGTGATAAAATACTTGAAGGAGTCCAGAATATGTCATTGTAGCATGAAAATTATTTTGAGCTGAAAGCATTTGGTTCCTGAAATTCTTTATCTGCCTAAAAGCAGAGCCTCCCCAAAGAATTTGATTGTCATAAATCCCTTTCCTGGGAGCAACTTGGGGAAGATTGACTCTTATCATTAGAGATGAGAAGTCAGCACCATACCCAGACAGACATTGTCACAAAACTATCATATCTCTCATCATTTCCTCTAAGGGCCCATTTATCTTTCCAGAAAGTCATTTGTTTTCCCACAAGTGCCCTTTCTCTTCCTTTCCCCTATTAAGATGGTATATAAACTCCAGACTCTAACCACTTCCATGAGTCACATTTCTTTGTGAACTAAAGTCAGTATGTGATTAAATTTGCCTTTTCTCTTGCTAATTTGCCTGTTGTCAGTTTAATTCACAGGCTCCTAAGTACTGAGCCTAAGCAGGTAGAAGAAAAGTGTTTTTCTTCAAACACTCCTCATAGGAAGACTTTTAAGTTTCCCATGCCCCACTCTAAGTCACTATAATGGGATCTCTGGAGAACTGGCTTAGACATCTGAAAGTTTAAGGAGCTCCCCAGGTGAATCTGAAGTTCATCCAGGTTTGGGAACTCTTGATCTAGACCAGGAATAGCAAATGTAGTTCTTCTGCCATGCTGGTTGGGAAGGACTTTGAGCCCTTGATAGAAACTGGTATGGACCAACTGGGTTCTTTGCCTGTGCACAGGTTGAAGCCAATATACTGAGAGGGTAGGGGTTGCAGTGGAGAAAGAGTTTATTATCTTAGGGCACTGAGCAAGGAGATGGGAGGAATTTCTCAAATACATCTCTCCAAGAATTTCAGAGGCAGGATTTTTGAAGGTAGTTTGGCAGCTAGGGAATTGGGTCTGCTGATTGGCTGGGGATGGACTCATAAGGCTGGGAAGCAGAAATTATTTTCTTGCACTGAGACAGTCCCTGGATAGAGGGTCACAGGACCTGTTGAATAAGTTCCCAAGTATGGCCAGTGGTCTGGTTGGTGTCAGCTGGTTCTTCCCCCACCCTTCAATGCAGAGTATGGAAAATATCTCAAAGACCTGTCTTAGGTTTTACAATAGAGATGTTACCTATAGAAGAAATTAGGGAAGTTACAAATCTTATGGCAGTCAGGGATACCTGACTCCTAGGCAGTAAGCAACTACAGGAAGGCAAGAGATGAAACAATGGCTGGTTAACTTTTAGCTATGCCTATACTTCTATCCAAATCAGAATTCTACCACAGTTCTTGCCTTTTGGCCCTACATTACTTTAACATAGGTGGTTTCAAACCAAGTATAGTCATGTGTTGCTTAACAATTAGGATATATTCTGAGAAATGTGTCCTTAGATGATTTTATCCTTGTGTGAACACTGTAGAGTGTACTAACACAAACCTAGATGGTGTAGCCTACTACACACCTAGGCTGTATGGTATTGCCTATTGCTCCTAGGGTACCAACCTGTACAGCATGTTACTGCATTGAATATTGTAGGCAGTTGTTAACACAATGCTAAGTATTTGTGTGCCTATACATATCTAAATATAGAAAAGATACAGTAAAAATAAAGCATTATAATCTTACGTGACCGCCATGGTATATGTGATCCAACCTTGATTGAAATGACTACTCTGATGAGTGATGTCTACCAGGGATGGCAGGGTGAAGGGGTGCATGAGGAGGCTGGGGGAAACTATTTGCCAAAAGTGCCACCTGTGTGCCATCCTTGTAATTCCTTAAAGTTTTAATAGCTTCTGTTCTTATTTCCTTGGGTCCTCTTCTTTTCTTTCCATGTATCGTAGTTTTGATAATTTTAGCAAATCCTCAAAGAAATTTACACCCTTCCTCTTGAGTCACACATGCTTCTTGGATATCAAGAACAGATGCTGAAGAGCCAGGAGTCATTGTCTACATTTGTCCTTTGGGCTTTTCCTTTTGGCTTATCTTGTTTTTCCATTCCTTCTCTTTAGATTTCTGGAAAAATCTTGGGAGTGATTCATCAGTCACACATTCTAACTTTAAAACAAAAGAATCTCTGGCATTAGAAATAATAGAAATTAAAATGTGATATGATTGCATCCCTTTTCTTTCTCATTCATTCAGCTTCTAGGGTCCAGTCCCCATGCTGCTTGGCACTTGAGAATCAAAGACAAGTAGAAGACAAAATCCCTGTCCCTGGGAAGTTCCAAAACAAGAGACCTGGAGTCCTACGAAATAAGTATAATGTGTTAAGTGCTGTAAGAGGAGGTGCTAAGGGAACACAAAGAGGGGAGAGTCCACTTCCTTGTGGAAGAGATGATCAAGGTATCTGAGGCGCTAACTATGCCCCTTCCCCCTGTGAGTTCATTAAGTTGTTAAACAAATAATTTCTGAGCAGCTCCAGTATGCTAGGCTCTGATCCAGGCATGTAGGATGCATCAGTGAACAAAACAAAGATCCCTGCTCTTGCAGCACTTGTAATATAACAGACGGATGAAATGAGAAATAGATTGAAGTGTCAGATGGGATGGACAGCAGATTACAAGCTGGTAAAATGAGATGGGAGAAAGTGGCTGGAATGGGACTTGCTCATCTTTCCCTCCCGCATCTTCAGGGAAGGTGAAACCTGCTTCATCCTGCCTGGCTTGAGCTGATCTATCTTAGAAATCAGGCCCTGGGCCCTGATCGGGATGTGTTTACCTCAGAGAAGGAGAAGCAAAAAGGTAAACCTGAGAAAGAGAGCTTTTGCTGATCTCATAGCTCAGATAAACTACTCGTTCTCACTAGGAGAGGAGGGTGGGGATGGGTGGTGGTGGTGGTAGAGTGTTGGGATGGAGAGGTCAGAAGTTCTTGTTCTAGAGCCTGGAGGAAGGCAGAAAGAGCGGAAGGGAGCCTCTTTGGCTTTAGATCAGAAAAAGGTTCAGAGAGATGCAGAATTAGATGACGAGAAATTGTTCACTAGGTTGACAGAGATAGAGGGAGTCTTAGTCCGAGGAATAGCACACGCTGAAGCACAGGCTCAAATACTAATTTTACCCTCATTACATAGATGAGGAAAATGCATTGGACATCTCTCATGCCCCGCCTCACATCCACTTGGGCCCATCATTTATTCCAGCTATTGCTGCAACAACCAGCTTGGTATAGGTGTAACCTGACCACAGCTCTGTACCTCACCTTTGTTACTTTCCACCTCAGGACTTCTCTAACGTGCAAAGTCTGCAGGAACCCATCTGGCACTTATGCATGCATGATCTGGGAGCAGGTATGCCTGTGGGGAGAACAGAGCCCATCAGGAATTGTCCCCTCTTCTGTCCCTTGGGCATTCAACATGGCTCCCAGAAGGTCCCTGCACAATTGGGCCTGGTTGTCCACATTGGTGGCCAACTCCAGAATATCCACTTGTAATGGCTTTTCCTCTTTTATTTATTTATTTTTTTCCTGTTCTCAATCCTTTCCCTAGGACATTTCCTAAGCTACCTGCATGAAAGCTCCTGACCATATCTTTCTGGGGAAACCCAGTCAAAGATAGAAATTGCAGTTCCAAAAAGAATAGTAATCATACCAAGATGTCACACATAGTATATGGCAGCAAAGGAACTCATACCTCGGCTTCAGTCAAAAACAGGTCCTTTCTTCCTCCTGTTATGATATCTTTCTTCTCTGCATGTTTTTAGTTGCTAAAATGTACCTACATTCACTGGGTCTTCTAGGGAAAAATTCTAAAATAAACCGGGAGTAGAAAAGAATAAGATATTTTGTAAAGTTGAACTACATGAAACTTACATCTGGTAATTGGTTTCTTTGGAATTTTGAGAGTCATTGTCATCAATGGTTAAATTTGGAAAGCTTTTCAAAATACTGGTTTTGGAATGCTTTCCTTAAAATTATTTGATTTGGGATTTATTTCATGTGGTTTTCATAACACATAAGTAGATTTTTTAAGACAGTGCAAGTCTATTTGGTTTCAAACTGTTTTTTGAAACCAGACCACTTAGACAAAATATTTTTGTAGCATTTTTATATTTATTTAAAATTAAAGAACTTTAATGTAAACAATTTAAAAATCTTCAGAAACCTATTTATCCGAGTGCCAAGATTTCTGGATAAGTCTCACTCTATTTAACTTCAAAACGCTTAGTCAAAATAGCTTGGATTCGAGACAGATTTCAAAGCCGTATACTTTCAAAATGGTTCATCAGGATAACATGCAAAGATATATGGACCATTTTATTGTCCCAAAACATTGGTTTCCCATCATATAAATATGGGCCTAGGCAATAACTTCACGTTACTGCAAAATAAGCCACATATTTTTTAAATTAAAACATCTGTGTAATGTGCAAATGGATTAAAATGTTTTCTTTATCAATAATACAGGGACTATTTTGCAAAACTTTCAACCCATAGGATTATAACTGTGTGGATTGTGGATCACTGGGATATAACCAGCACTTTATAGATTAGCTTTGCACATTTTTTACTTTTATTACTGCTTGTAATTCTCACAACAACACTGTGAGGTATATACTGTATTATCCCTTTTAAAAAAGAACACCTATGATTAAAAAAGATTTTAAATAACTTGCCTAAAGTCTTAAAATTACTAAAGGGTAGAACAGGTTTAACAACTCTTTTGGGATCCGTATCTTAAGCTCTTAACCATGGTACTTCTTACCTTGTGCTCAGTATTCATAACTTTCACTTACGGAAACATTTTATCTTGTTTAGATATCCCCTCATTCCGCTCTGTTTCACTAGTTCTCACCCAGAGAATTACTATGCACCTTCAATCACTTGCCAGATATAAGTAATTTATCATTAATAACAAAATATTGATATGAGCCAATGATTTATGTTGAGAAATTAGAGTGGATTGTGGATTATCTGCAAAGTCATATCACTCCCACACATTTCTAATCAAGTATTCTTCTTGAGTGGAGGCAATGGTGGGGGGAAGGTGCAATTAGACAACAGGGAATTACCTAATCCAGATGAAAGGAAGTCTCTTTAGCATCCTCTATGAGAACGGTCCTTAGCTAAGAATTGAATGTTCCTACACGTGGCTACTCTAAGCTCAGGCAGGAGCTCAGGGTGTAGTAATTTAGCGGTGTATCACTCATCAGCGCCAGCTACCTGGGGGACACAATTTGAAAGGGTGAGGGTTAGGAGTAGGAGGAAAGGAAATAACCCTTCTGCACAGCATGATAGGAAGGACTAACTTCCCTATGTGAGAGAGAGGCTCATACACTGAAAATTATGGAAAACAGAAAATATTTCTCCTTATGACTGTCCTGACTCTGACATTGATGTTTGTCGTTGAATATGTGAGTGGATGTGTTTGATTTCAAGGGTGAGGAAGAGCTGGACAATAGGGAGAATTATGGAGTTTGTCTCTAACTACCATTTGTAGACCAATTTCAAAAGCATAGCAAAAATATTTGGGAATATCTCATGGTCCTTAAGGTGTCAGAGCGCAGGGGTGAATCTTCCTGGAGCTCTCCCCAGCGCTGACTCAGCCTACATGAATTCTACTCGGGGATACTGCCTGCTGCGGGAGGGGTGATGGATCCTGGGACAAGATCAATTTCTTTGGACTGGGGCAGAGTTGCTCCAAAGGTTGGTGGAGAACTTTCCAGAAGAGAGTAACTGGAGGTGCTTTCCCCAAGAATCATAGACCCCCAGACTGGAAAGTAAGACTGGGAACTGTGATATGCTCACAGGGTACTCCCTGAAAGCCTTATATGCAGGACACTTCAGAAAATCATTTGCTTTCTCATGAGCCCATTACATTTGCGCCTTGTAGATGAGAAAAGAATGTCCCCGGCTCCTAAATTGGAACTTAATTTAAATAATTTGTCAGGGACACATATGTCCTAACTGCCAGTTAGGACTCATCTCCCAGAATCAAACCATTTTGCCTCTGACTTGGTATAAACCTGTTAAATTAAGTGAAGAATTAAGACAATTATGCAAATAATTTAGCCTTACGAATATAGTTTTCCTTGAAAAATTCATCCAATTAAGGCAAAGAATTTTCTCCACTTGCATTTTCTGCAAACTGCTTTTGGGTTATGTTAATTAAGCCGTCGCCTGTGGGAGGAAATGCTGCTGGGGAGGTGGGGGTGTCGGGATGTTTGTGTAGTGGGAAAAATTGTAATTTAAAAAATAGAATGGCTGGCTGCATTTCTACATTCCCGGGGAAGGGCTAATTCAATATCCTTCATTTCACCGTATTTATATTTAATTTAGTTTTCAAAGCATGTGTTTCTCTTGCGAAGAAAATCACCTGGATTAGCTTTGATGGACTTTTTGGACTGAGAAAGGGAAGATCCCCTTGGCTGAGTCTGGTCGGGCAAGCATGAGTTGGTCTGGATATAAAGTCTTAAGACTCGGGGTCGGGAGAGCCGACAACCCATTAGGAAATTCTGATGCCATAGTAAATCCTGAATCTGCTGCCAGCTTGGTGGGAGCCACTATCTGCTGAATGACTACGTTTGCCTCTAACCAGGCTCCCCACTATGGTCTTGTCTTGCTATGTAGTCTATTCGCAACCCAGCAGCCTGAGTATTTCTACTAAAACACAAGTCAGATCACACTGTTCCTCTGCTTAAAACCCTCCAGTGGCTCCCCATCCTACTCTGAAAAAAGCTCAAAGTCCTGATCGTGGCTTTCCTTGGGCTTACCCTTCTGACCTCCTGTGTGCTTCCTGTCCCTCTTCTGTCACACCTGCCTCTGGGCTGCTCCTCTAACACCCCAGGTGTACTCCTGCCTCATGGCCTTTGCACTGGCTGTTCCTTGCCCCTGGAATGCTCTTCCTCCATGTATCCTCATGGCTCCTCTCCCCTCCTTCAAGCCTTTGCTCAAATGCTACCTTCTCGACGAGGCCTTCTCATCCACTTATGTAAAACTGTACCTCTCCCACGCCATCCACTCCTGAGCTTAGGATACTATAGAGTCTACTTATTTATTTGTTGTTTATTTTGTCTCCCCTTGATGAAATAAAATCTGTGAGGGCAGCAACTGCTGTGTGTTTTGTTGACTGATGCATCCCAAGTACTTAGAACGACGCTTAGCATACATTATACACTCAATCGGTATTTGCTGGATGAATTAGATTCTCTTTACCACCCGCCTCTGTGTTCTTCTCTGTCGCGTATGCTTCCAGGGATGTTCTATGCATATACAAGCATATGCGGTTACAATTGGGTCCAGTTCTTATATTTTGCTGTGCCATAACTTTGCTGCTTATAACCTTCAGTAAAAGTTTGCTGCACACAACTTCAGGGTACTTGGAAGGGCTGAGGGTATGGGGTGGTGTTTGGTGTGTGACAAGAGGGACCAGGGAGAGGGGACAAGAATCAGAGGAAATCTCATGGAATGGAGAGAAATAATTCAACAGAAACACAAAATCAAGGTATGAGGTGACAGGAACAAATGGGGTAGATTTGGGGAGAATCCTCAGAGTTAACTGGTAAATGGTATTGATTCTGGTTGCCTGTTCACTTACTGTTCTATTTGAATGCTAAATGAAAGGGCCACCCCACCCCACTCCACCGAGGCTGGGAGACTTGGCATGTTTAGACACCGGATGTCTTGCTGAGATTCAAAGAATTGCCCTGATTCTTTATTTCATTATGCTGATGTAAAAATGAACAGGGTCAAGCTCTCAAATAACTGGTTTCTAGGTTTCTATTTTCTTCTTCTTCTTTTTCTACATTCTTTTCTTTTCTTTTCTTTTTTTTTTTTTTGCTTTTTATGGTTCTTAAGGAGACGATCTCAGTTCTCTCAGTTCTGATGGCTGAGACCAAAGGTGTCCAGAGGTGGAGGAGGGTGGGAGATGGTGGAGCTGGATGACATTCTTCAGGCTCCTGCCCTGCGGGATGCAGACACAAGCTCCACTCTTCTTCCTCGCTGATGGAGGGACTGAAAGTGCTGGGACTGTGGCTCCAACCACAGGCCCGGCCTTCTCAGTTCATTTTACAACAGCGCCGGGACGTTTCCTTCTGGCTGAAGTGCCTGGGATTGCAGGTCTGGAACATGTATTAGTAGAGTAACGTCTGGAGAGAAAAGGACAAAAACATGGAAACACTGACTGCCATGGCAACCACTGGAATAATAAACAACTTCTTTTTCCCTAGGAAAATCATAGAGTTTGGGCTTGTGGCAACACTTGGAAGGGAAATATGTAATATGCAAGTTAGATCTTGTGTTTGGGGTTTTTTTTTTTTTCCTTTCTCTTGGGTCAAAGAGATTTGCTAAGTGTTTCATGGGGCAGACGGAAGCCATTATACATTATTCAAAACCTCACACACCTTTCTAGACATTTTCTTTAAACAAAAGTAATTCAGAATGTGTGCACTGAAACGTGAAAATCACTTCTCCTCCTTCTCATACTTACTCTTCCGGGGTAACCACTACTACAGGAACCATCATAAAATGCCTCTGTACCACATACAATTGTGTTACTACCTGGTTTGGGTTGGTTTGTTTGTTATTGAGTGGGTGGGACTTGGTAGGGTGCAGTCAGCAGTTAGTACAAATTTTTCCCCCAATGCTTACTTGAAACGTGCCTTAATGATTTCCCTTTTCAATCTCTTGAAGGCATTTCAGATGATCTCATAGCTTTCTGATCGCTGTCACGTGTTAAAACATCCAGTCCAGTGTAAAGTGAGTCTTCAATCTCTCATGCAATTCACAGTTTCTTTCCCTGTGCCCCCCGACCTCTGACCCCAGCTCAGTCCTGACCTGTTGCGGAAGGGGGGCCATGGTGACATGATCTGTTCTTTCAAACTGCTTGCACCCTGCTGTCCTCTGCGGCTTTTGGCTCCCCCAGGGTGCCGAAGAGGGAATCAGAAGGAAAAAGCAACATCTTGCTGGACTTGCACTGCTGCCATCTGTGTGCCAGGTCCCCAAATGCTGGCTCTTCAGGAAAATCTCCTCTATCCCATTTGATAAGCTTATTGCTCCCCAAACCTGAGTCCCACCTCCGAGGGTACACCCTGAGGTCTACTCACCTCCGGGCCCCACTCACTTTCCACAGTGTTCATTTGCCCAGTCGTTCCTCAGATTTGGGCAACAGGGCTCCAGCCTTGGACCCCACGCTTTAGGGCCCCTGCTCTTTCCTCCTGCCTGTGGCTCTTTGACTGGGCGAGAACTCAGCAATCCACAAGCATTTTCCCACCTGGAGCACAAACAGCTCTTCCAGACCTCATTTAGGGTAATGGAACTCCAGAATTCCCTGTCTTAAATCGCCTCAAGCCCGCTTCCAAGGCCCTTGTGGTTTTCCTCCCCAGGATCACCTGGGCTCATTCCAGGTGTGTACACCGCTAGGCCCGCGGGGCAGCCAAGGGGTGCTGCTTGCTGGGAAGCTCGGCAGGGCCAGCTCTCATTGTGCCTCTGCACTCAGGAGTGAACTCCAAGGATTATGAGAATCCTCTATTTGAATCCAGCTTTCCAGGCCATTCTAAGGATGTATTTGTCAAGGTAGAATGATAGAATATGTTTTATTTAGCTTGAGTTATACTTTGAACTCTTTAGACATAGGTTATCTGGGCCTCCATTTGTACTCTTGTTGTGGGCCCTGGAAATATTAGGGATGAGCAGGACCGAGCCCAGAGGAAAACCCATGCTCCTTGACACCCAACCTTGCAGGTACAGGTGTGTTCTGCCACTGCCCCCTCTCTTCTCCCCAACATCACAGGTCGCTCCAGCCAACCTCCTGTCTTTATTCTCTAGGCTAGAGGTAGGCATTTCTATCTCCCTGTCCAGACCTCTCAAACTCTTGGAGCTACAGTTCAGATTGTCCTAGAACTCCTTAGTGCTCTACTCAGTCAGCAGCACCACGTGGTGGGCTTGTTTGTTGTTCCCAGGACACATTAAGCTGAAGGGTGAGATGTAGCCACCTCTCCTGGCAGACAAACTCAAGACTCCACGAGTAGTTCTCTTGGGGAGCACGCCCTCACTTTGAAGGGGAAGGGAGGAGAAACATAATTGTGCCCCCGATGCCTGTGAATTTCCTTCAAGAGAAATCTTCTCTATGGGATCTCAACCTTTTCTTCTATGACCCCTTCAGTGGGCAAAGGGACTTGATCGTGGAGGACCTCTGTGAGTGGCTGAGTCTAAAACTTTTCCTTAGAATCCATAAGTACTTGTCACTTATCATTTTCAGTTTGGGGCATTAGCAGAATTCAAAGGCAAGAGGGAAAGTCCCATCTAGTAATCTGTTACACATACGCACATACTCATTTATAGTCCTAAACTTACCTTCTTTATTTGCAGGACAGTTTCTGTAGTTCTTCAACAGCTGCATAATGTCTCATTTGGTACATGTGGCTATACCATAATTTATTTAACTATTTTCATGTTGATAATTATGTAGGTGGGTTTTTGGTGTTATAAGTAATGCTGCAATGAGTAATCCTTTCACATAATCCTTGTGCTTTTATGTAAATATTTTAGAAGTGTGATTGCTGAGCCAAAGGGTACATGCATTTCTCACATTTTGATAGGAAGCACATTTTGTGTTTTGATACATAAAGCCACATGTTCAAAGAATTGTAGCAATTTATAATCCTATTTAAAGTATCCGGGAATGCTATTTTCCCCAAACTCTTGCCTACACTGAATATTATCAAGATAATCTCATCTGATCTATTCTAATCTAATCAGTGAAAAATTATATCTCATTGCTATTTTACTTCGCATTCCCCAGATTGCTAATGAAGTTGGACATCCTTTCATACATTTACGCGTCATTTGTAATTCCTTGAATTATGTTTATATCCTTTGGTATATTTAGAACTCTTTGTTCTTTAGTCATAATAACTACTTGAATATAAAATATGTTGCAAATATTTTCTCACCATCTGTTATTCTCAAGATGCTTTCATCATAAATAGACAGATTCTTGAAGGTTATTCTGTCTTGAATTAACTTTAGGTCATTGACTTTAGGTTATTGTCTCTGGCAAATAGAGTCATGAATTGTATTAGTCAAAGTAGCCTAGCTGCTACAACAAATTATCCCCACATTTCTGGAGCTTAACTCTGTAAAATTTGTTTTTCACTTTTGCAACAGTTTGACATGGGTATTTGTGGTTGGCTCTTTTCCAAGTGGTGACTTATGGACTCAGAATCCTTCTTTCTCAGCTCTGCCCTCTTCTAGAGTTTTGAAGTCTTCTCCAGCTGGCAGATGAGGAAAGAGAGAGGTAGCAGAGTCTCTTTGCTGTGTTATGGGCGAGGCTTGGAAGTGGCACGCATGACTTCCCCCATATTCCTTTTGCCAGAGCACAATCGTTTAGATGAAGTCCACCTAGGGGCTTGCAGGAGAAGATGAACACACAACAGGCCCTGCTACAGTAAGATGAGCAGATAAACATCTGAGCAAATAGACTTACCTTCTCCAGGTCTCCTTGTGTTATTGAAGGAAGCCTAGTGGCTCTTGGGAAGAGTGCCTAGGGCAATCCCTGCTGAAGAATTTTCAAAACACAGAGACCTAACTGAATTCTTAAGAATCATGATTCTATTGGTCTGAAGTCCTGACTACCTCTCTTCCTTGTGGGACAAGATTTAAAGTTGTCTTCGGAGACAAGAGCTTCTTCTGAACTCTTTTACAGGAGTAAAAGATGATCTCTCAATTCTAAAAGAATTCTGGAGGTCTTTCTACCCTTCTCACACTCGGAGGTGTTGAGAGTGGGGTGATTGGATGGAAGGATCATGACCAGGAAGCCCCTGTGAGTTCTGGGGCTCCGGTAATAAAGATGGGAGGTTGTTGGCTGACAGCCACAGCCCAAGCAGGATCTGGGGTGAAATGAAGTCAATCGGTGGGTGGGTTGGGAAATCATTATGGGGGGATTGAAGGATGAGCCTTGGGAATGTAGCTCTTCTAAGGGATGGCCTGAATAACAGTTAAATTAGGGCATAGGGAGGAGAAAGACCAGGACAGACTGGAGCTTGAATTTCCAACCCGTGTCCAAAATGCGAGGGAGAGAGAGGCAAAAACTTGGGCTATTGATAGAAACAGCAACCAGAATTGCTCCCCAAAGGCGGCATGTGGGCTTCCAGACATTTTATATGGTTATCTTCAGTAGCCCTGACCCTAGACCTTGGTCCTTCCACACCTTGGCCATTGAGATTTTCTCTAAACCCAAGCCCTAGTGTCATTGGGAAGCAGTGCTTCACCATCTGGTTAGACAACTACCTGCAGGTGTTATCATGGAGCTTGCTGTTTGGTGTTGGGGCCCTGAAGGTATTTAGTTGGTGGGAGGAGTGATCCATAGCCATTTGTAACTAGAATGATGGTTTCCCCATTTGTGAAATCAAAGGACCAATCTGAATGAGCTCGAAGGTTTTATCCAATGTTCCCATTCCATTAGATGGGATGTTGAGGCCAGCAAGAGTCATGACCTGGTCTTTTATGAGGGGTAATTAGTTTAAGGACCAAGCAAAGGAAGACAGCAACATCTCCCGAGCCCCTTAGGCTCTAGTGATGTCTCTGGGCTTGGACAAGTCACTTTCTCTCCCTGGGACTGTTTACCTAACTGAAAAATGGGGTGGAGTCAGTGGGGTGATTTGCCCTTCTGTCTCTGACTTCCTAGGAATCTAAATCAGGTGCATGAAAACCCAGGTTTGTAGAAAAAGGTGGGTTCTGTCATTATACAATCAGGGCAGTCTTTTCATTACTGAGTTTGAGTAACACTCAACGGTCTTTATGCTGCCCCAGGCAGCTCAAAGACCTTAATGGCTTCTCATCACTCATGCTGAGCCCTAGGATGTCCAAGGAGAGCACTTCTTGCCCAGATCTGGTGGCTTCAGTGTCTACCACCCCTCTGCACACCACCCCCAGCCACATCTCTGAATTCTCTTTTGTTGCTACTCCCTGTTTGCTTCCCCCTTTTAAATAAATCCATACAGATGGTCCCTGGCTTCAAGCTTTGGTTCCTCTCCATATCACTGAGTCTTTCATTCTCTCTTAAATTACACACCAACCAAGGCTCATGGTTACATCCTATACAGTCCTGCTCAGAGTCCCAGGAGTCCCATGAAGAGAGATATCGGAGAGTTACTGTGCACCACAGCACTAGTCCTTGTTTTTCTGGGTGACTAAACTTTGGAGATGATGGTCAAGTGGCCTTTAGCTCTCACAGCCAAGAATCAGTTCTGAGAAGTGGGCCTTTTACTGGCTGGAGATTTGGGAGAGGTATTATAGAACATGCACATGATGGGTCCTGGGGCTATCTTGGAGGATGTCTTCGCCACCAGTATTGCTAAGATATGAGGAGTTTGACAATCAAATGTACATTGTACATTGGTAGCAGCCAACAGGGTCTTGAAGTTGTACAGGGGCTGGAAGAGGTCCTGGTTTCCCAGTATTTGCAGGTCTAAAATACGCCTGTCATTACCAAAAAACCAGGCTGCACTGTTGGAGGCCTTATGTAGAGCTGAGGGTGGTCAAGATGCTTGAACAGAATGCTGAACCTATTTTTCCTTACCCCACGTGGTCCCTTCTAACTCAACGAGCAGGACAGGACAGTTGTCTTTGAAGGAAGTGTTCTACTGGTTAACAAGCTTCTTCAGAATGGCCTATACAGTTCCCAGATGATATCACTCCCCACTTTGATCAGGTCTTTATTTCTTCCATTTTATATGGTCCCATCTGGAAGAGAAAAATAAATCTACCAACTGAGTATAATTGTGGGAGAGAAGCTCACATGTGGCAGAGATAATTTTCTAGCAAAACTTTTTCATTCAGGGAACCCACCCTAGGCTGTGGCAGCTTGAGAAAGGGTCCATGTTTTGCTCACCACTGTTTGTTTATTTATTTTTTATTTCAGAGTATTATGGGGGTACAAATGCTTTGGCTACATAAATTGCCTTTGCACTGCCTAGCAAGCGTGTCCATACCCCATTGGGTGTGGATTTACCCATCCTCTACTCCCCACTCCCACCTGCCCAACACACTGTGAATGTTACTTCCCATTTGTGCATGTTAGGGTTGATAAATTAGTATTACCACTGTTTTTTTTTTTTTTTGGTTTGTTTTTGTTTTTAGGCTAAGTGAGTGAAGCAGTGAGAGTTGAGAAGGAACAAAGAAATCTGTAACTTGTTGTGATTAATTAGTTGTAAACGCCACTGCACTCGGACCAGCCATCAGCATTGTTTTTGGTGCCTGTTGAGTGACAGCATCTGGAATGAGTGGGTGAGTCTGGGGCTGCCCCCCCATATCCATGGTGGATGTTCCCAGGGCTGAGATGCCACCCTAGATCAAGGGAGCCCCCAAGATCACCCCGCAATTTGGCACATACTATCCTGTTATACTCTAAATCTCACCTTGTTTCTTACCTTCTTCACTTCACAGGGTTTTTGAGACCGATCTCTATTTCCAGATATAAATTATTATTTCAGACTGCTGTATAATGTTTCATTATATTTTTATACCAACTCTCTAGTGATAGATATCTTACAGGTTGCCTCCAACAACTGACTCCAATTCCTAGCTCCCACCTTGCTCAAAGTACATCCTTGTACTTGTCTTCAGAAATGCAATCTGTCCTTACTAGTTTTGTGCTTACTCAGATGGTTTCAAGTATTAATCCACTGCTTTCTTAACTAGTTTGTAAGTTTCACTCCAAGCAGCTAATTATAGTACCTGCTTCACAGGGTGGTTAAGGGTGTAAATGAGATCACATGTACAAAGTGCTTAGCACATTATCTGGTAAACAGAAAATTCTCCATAGATGGTTTAAGCCCTGCAGAGCCTAGAACACATTAAGACTTTAATAAATACCAATTACAATAATGAATATTTGATTACCTCTGGTGATCTGAGGTCTACTTCTCCATAAAGCCAGGTCCCGGAACACTTAAAACATGAGGTATTCAGGAGATAGTAATTATGATAGTCGCCATTAATCCTCCCAAATTATTCCCCTTTCACAGATGATGAAGCCGAAACTCAGAGAGGTTATGCATCTTGCTTATGCTCATTCAGCATGGTTGTTGCAGGATGGGGGCTCAAATCCTGGACTAACTCCAAGGCTTTTGTTGTTAACTATGCTGTTCTATTGCTACCCCAGGAAAGTAGGCTAGATTATTATTATTTCAGCAACAAGGGTTTTTATTTTCTCTCTGTGTGGATAACAAAGAATTTAAGATCCAATTAACCTTTACTGAGACCTAACATATACTAGGTCCTACCAGGACCATGTTTAGGGTACATTTGTGCAAGCTACCAAAAGATGCCCCCTTTGGGTAGACGCAGCTATGGGCACAGGCTTGGTCAGCAGAAGCTGAGCTGGATTCTGGCCTTCGCTTGTCCCCTAGCCTGGGCACCTGTATGCAGCACACAAATGGCCCACGTGTATTCCGTGCCCTGGGAACTTGTCAAACCATCAAATCTATTTCTCCATATTAGTTCTATGGGGCAAGTACGATGCCACTCCGCAGATGAAGAGACCGAGGTTCAGGGTTGTGACATTGTCAAAGTTACATAGGTCTCAAAGTGCAGATCCAATGTTCAAGTTGGAGACTGGGCTCAGTGGTTCACGCCTGTAATCCTAGCACTCTGGGAGGCCAAGGCAGGAGGATCACTTGAAGTCAGGAGTTCGAGACCAGCCTGAGCAAGAGTGAGACCCCATTTCTACTAAAAATAGAAAAAATTAGCTGGGCATGGTAGCACGTGCCTGTTATCCCAGCTACTCGGAAGGCTGAGGCAAGAGGATCGCTTGAGCCCCGGAGTTTGAGGTTGCAGTGAGCTAGGCTGATGCCATGGCACTCTAGCCCTGGGCAACAGAGCGAGACTCTGTCTCAAAACAAAACAAAACAAAACAAAAAAACAAATTTGAGTCTTTTGACTTCGAGTCCAGAGACTGGTTAAATATACAGCAGAATGATTTAGGGATTCCAGAATTCAGGAATCACTGGGTAGAACCTGCACAATTTGACAACTGCTACTCTTATGACCCTCTTGCTTTCAGGCAGTCACCTCCCTGGGGAGTGATGGACATGGTCCCTCGTTGCCACTGCAGAGGAGACAAAGTTGCAGGCAGGCTGAAGCCCTCTGGTGAGAGCGTGGGGCTGTGGACCGTGGGTGCTGCAAGGGTATCACAAGCTGGAACAGGCAGGGTTTCAGGTTTCAGTGCAGATACTGTGATTCCCTCACAGGGGACTAGAAAACACCTTTACAGAGCAGCACGTGCTCAGCCGAGAGCCAGGAGATCCTGCCAGTGGCTGAGTGGACGGGACAGACTGCTGGGTGCTGTGGTTGAGATGTGGGCTCCAGAGGGAGCCAGACTGGGGCTACCATCTGCCTGGGCACTTCCTAGCAAACCTCTAAGAGCCTTGGTTTCCTCATCTCCTCCCTCATTCTTCTGCGACTTTTCTAGTCCTTTGGAGATTGAGTTTATGATCTCCCTGAAAAGTCCCAAAGTCAAATCAGGACCTTTGATTCTAGAGTGTTGTTCTAAAGCACCGGGAATTTTTTTGCCAGCAAAGGAGATGTCTGTTTTGATGGGCTAGTCTCAATCTACTCTTCAAAGGTATTTCCTTCCTTCTAATGCTGGGGACATTTTTCCCTCAAACAACTGTGCCAGATGTTAGAAATATCATTGAAATATTTTCTACTTGAGGGAGTTACATCTAATGGGAGGTAGACTAAGAAACAAGTATTTATTTATTTATATTTTTTTTAGTGACAGAGTCTCACTCTGCTGCCCAGGCTGGAGCATGCTGATGCAATCATAGCTCACTGCAGCCTCGACCTCCTGGGCTCAAGCAATCCTCCTGCCTCAGCCTCCTGAGTAGCTAGGACTACAGGCATGTGCCACCGCACCTGGCTATGTTTTTTATTTTTATTTTTGTAGGGATGGGATTTCGCTATGTTGCCCAGGCTAGAAACAAGCATTTATAATCCAGTATATTAAGAGTTAAAATACGCACTTACATACTCTGGAGGAATCAGAGAAGACTTCCTGCAGGAAGTGATGTCTAACTTGAGCCCTAAAGGATGAGTAAAAAGTGGAGTGGGGAGAGTTGCAGAAGGAAGCAGCAGTCTGCAAAGAGGCCCAGAGCAAGACAAAGCCAGCTTGTTTGGGGAGAAGAAAGGTGGGGAGAGGAAAGACCCCACCTTGATGCATTTGGACTTTATCCTGGGGACAATAGGAGGCCAGGATGGATTTGAACAGAGGATTAGGCTGCTTTGCAGTTGAGGAAGAAAGATCACTCTGGCCCTGTGGAGAAAGGGCAGGCAGGGAGACCAGTTAGAAGGCTGTTGTAATGGCTCAGATGTGGGATTATTTAAGGAAACCTGAAAACCAGTCTAGCTGTGCCCACTGGGACAGAAGCCTCTCCCCTCCCACCCTAGAGTAGCTGAACTGAGCTCATCTACCCCTGGGATCTCTTGCACCCCGTGGTAGGGGAACCCTTCCTGGCCCCCAGAGCACCGCTGGCTCCAGAGCGTGGCCCTCCCTTCCCCTCTCAAGTATCAGTTCCTCCCCCTCCAGTTAATCTTTCTCCAGCATCCCAGTGGCCTCCAGACTGATCACCAAATATTTTATCCTGCGCCCTTCCATTTCCCTTCTGACTCCTCTTTGATCTTCTCTTGACCTCCTTGTGGCAGACGCAGAGATAAATTTGTTGGCTTCTTGGCTGGGGAAGCAGGTCTTGTGTCTAGCTCTGGCCTAACACTCTCCCTTGGCTCAGCGGGGTGGAGGCTTTGGCTTCACTGTGGTCTGGGTCGGGGCAGAGGAGCAGAGAAGGAGCTCTGGTTGTCGGAGGTCTGGCTGTAGACACGAGGAAGGAAAGAGCAGCTAGTTCTGACCTCCTGCATCAGTAGCGCGCCCTGTCTCAGGGGTCCTCGACCCTGGCTGCACATCGAATCACCTTTGAGGTCTTTTTTTTAAAAAATGCCTACTTCCCACCAGAGATTGTGATTTAATTTTCATGGGAAGAATCCAGGCCTCTGTAGTTTTAAAAGCTGCCCAGGTGGTTCTGACGTGCAGCCAAGATGGAGAACCACAGCTCTATTAACGCGATTCAGAGAGGTGCTGACACCAGGTGGGGGCGTCCAGGCAGGAGTCTCAGCTCTGGCCGTTTTTTGCTGGGTTTACCTTGGACAAATCCTAGCTTCTTTGAGCCTCATCTATTTCCCCTTCTATAAAATGTGCAGTTTAATAGCTCATACCTCTTAAGTCACGTAATTGCATTGCCTGGTACACAGTGTCCAACCAGGAGCACGGACTGGTTATTTTTCTTGTTAATATGCCCTCAAGTTGGGCATTGCCTTATCCTGCCAGGTCTTCCTTCATGCCCAGCCACTTTAGTGTGAGTTAGATGATCAGATTTCTAACCCTCGTCTGTGGGAGGAGATGTACAAAATGAGCGGGAAAGGCATAGGATTCAACTTTTACAAAATGATTGAATAGAATAAGTTTGTCTCTAGGGCCCCACCCCCATTTCCTCTTCCTGTGCCCTGAGGTTTATACACAGGATTTGAGGTCAATGGAAGTATTTCGGTACCAAGCACGCAGCGCCCGTGAGGGTGGAGAGAGAATTCCTCTGGAAATTGTTCCTTTAATAAGTGGTTTCAGTGCCATTCTGAAATAAGACTTTCCATAGCTCTCCTGCCGAAGTATGTTCCATTGGTCCCTGGACGGTTGCATTCCTCCTGATGGCCTGTGTGGTCTTTTCCTATGAGTGGCCTCTTAGAGTCACTTTCCACTTCTCTTCTAGCTTTCTTGGAGTGTGACTAAGGGGGCTAGTGATATCCAGCCTGGCGCGGCTTGCTGGGGACGAATGGGTCCTCTGGTCACAGTTAGCGCTGCAAAGAACTCTGTCCCCTTTCTCTTGATATCACAAATGTATTTTGCTGGGCACAGCAGAGATGTCAGTGAAGGATGGAGAGGTCAGTGCAAACTCATCACTACTGCAGGAAAAACAGCTCTTCATAACGAAAAGAATGATGTGTCTCTCTCAAAAGGTTTGGGACTCAAAGAGCTAGGCTGTGGAGCTCTGGGACAGCTGAATCTGAATTCCAGAGAGAGAGGCTCAGAGAACCAAGTGACAGCTGATAGGAGAAGCCCAGGCCTTCCTAGCACTAGTGATGGATTTCTAGCCCGAAGGATACTTCATTGGCTTTCCATACAAACCAGCTCTCTATTAAGACAGAAAACAAACAATGGTTTCAATATGAGCCTTAAAAAGATTTAGCTAAAGACTCTAACTGCAATTCAATTTCTAAAAGTTGACACTGTTTTAAGAGGAAGCAGTACAATTATCTAAATCATTTTTAAATGCTGTGACAGCACCCGGAAGTCCTGTGCATTAAAATCGCTTAATAATCCAACAAACATGAGTTGCCCTAAAGAGCATCCGTTTCTCCTGTTTCACCACTAATACATCATAGGGACAGGCCTTCGAAACTGCAGGCGTTGATTGGTAACTGCATTGCTTCTCACACGGGGAAGTAACCGCATAAGCATGAACCAGGGCGAGTTGCCGCATGGAATTAATCGTGTGTCCTGGTGAACTGAATGACCAATTCGCTATATAAAGAGGCTTTATGGCAAAATTTAAAACTATCATAGCTTGACATTAATTATTAACAATTATAAAAAATTATTATGATTTCAACATTAGTTTTTATTGTTTCCATTAAACCTTAATAATGGTTAATCGTTTCTCCTGAGCAAACCTGGCAATATGGTGAGTGAGATAAAATATGTCAAGTGTTTAGCACAGTGTCAGAAATTTAGGAAGCAGACAAGAAATGATGGTCTTCATTTTATCATGGGAAAATTATATTTTTCCCAAAAGATAAAAGCATTTTGGAAAAACTTAAAATTTTTCCAAAAAAAGAAAAAAAAAAGGTGCTAGCCTAATGGCTAGTCTGGTTATGTAGGAATCACAGTATCTGTGAAGTTCAGGTTTAGGTATTCATTGACACTGTTGTTTAGATTGATGTTGCTGTTTCTTGAATGAATACAGTAGCCCTCCCCCATCTGGGGTTTTGCTTTCTGCGGTTTCAGTTACTCATGGTATAGTACAGTAAGATATTTTGAAAGAGCACATTCACATAACTTTTATTAGAGTTTATTGTTATGCTTGTTCTATTTTACTATTATTGTTAGTTTCTTATTGTGGCTAATTTATAAATTAAATTTTATCATAGATATGTATGTATAGGAAAAAACTTAGTGTATATATATATATAGAGAGAGAGATTGCTACTATCTGCAGTTTGAGGCATCCACTGGGGGTCTTGGAACATATCCCCATAGATAAAGGGGGGACTACTGCATAATATTAGCAGCAACTATTATTGTCATAAATACTAGTATTAGTAGGAATAGTAGTAGGGGTGGTCATAATCATAGTTGGCATCAGTTGTTTCTGCTTGTATCTTGGCCCCCTGCTTTTGGTAACAGCTAGGTTTTCCTTTGGAAATTACCCCTCCCTGTTGGGCCAGTGGCTCAAAGGTGGTATCCTAGTGGAGCTGATTTGTCCTGATAGCAACACCTGCAAGATCCCATAGGTAGTCCCTGTGGCTTACTCCTGCTTCCTGATTCCAAAGCTTGGCCATTCAATTTATCCTTCAATATGTCAACTATGTCAGAGTCAATCCAATAAGTTTTCTCTTCTTTTTTTCTGAAGTTAACCAAATGTGATTTGCCTTGCTTTGTAATCAAAGAACCCTAAATAATACTTGGGAGCTGACATTAATAATAGCTGTGGTTGTCATTGTCATCATTTTCCAAGTCACAGTAGTAATAACTATCATATACTTACTATTTATTATGTTCTGGGCACATTCTAAACATTACCTCAGTGCATCCTCCTGACAGCACTGTGGGGTGGCAGACATGCCATTATCACCCCCTTTTGCAGATGAGAAAACTGTGGCTTCGAGAGATCAAGTAACTTGCCTGTAGCTGGTAAGTGATGGAGTCAAGGTGCAAATGCAGCGTGTCCAGCTGTGGTCCTTACACACTCGATCCCACAACTGCTTCTCTACTGAATGACTCAGTGGGATGTGCCTGGAAATGTGCTAATCACGTTACATCAACTATCTCTAATTTTCACAAAAAGAATTAAGTTTCAGTGTGTGTTCTGTTTGCAGCTCGACAGACAGGGAAACGGGCGCAGGCGGGTTAAGGACTTTGCGAGGCTGCTCAGTACTCACATTCCAAGCAAAGCCATCAAGCCGAGAAGGGTCTGAGCCTGTCAGGAGAAGGAGGAAGACAGGGTCTGGTCTGCCCAGACTTAACCTCACTCACTGTTAGCAGAACAAAAGCACCTTTAAAAGATGCTGGGAATTCAGCTTCCTTTGGAGGATTCCCAGGAGGCTTGTGCAGAAAGGGAAAACTTCCTTGTGCCGAGATAACTTTGAAACCCTCAGATCAAGGCCAGTTTTTTTTCCCTCCCCTTCTTGTTTGAGAATTCCAGGCCTGATTAGATCATGCTCTGGACTAGAGTCGGCCAAGGGCCATGGTTTAAATCACGTGCTCCTGGTGACCTTACAGGAACATCTTAAAAGGATAAATCTATTTGTTTTACACTGAGATAATGGAAAATAAAGCTATCCCTACTCCTCTCCAGGAAAACTTGCTTGCCAAGTTGGTTTTCATAACATAGTTTGACACTTGATTTATCTTCTCTGAAAAGGGAGACTTTAAAAACTAAAAAACAGAGTAGCACTTAGTAGTGCTTGTGCCAACAATGATGAAGAAGACCCAGAGCATTGTCACAGACCCTATTACCACAATTGGCAGGTTGATGTGTTTCCAGATGCGGGAACAAAGACCCCAGATTCCGAAGAGTCTGGGAAGACTCTCAGCGGCCCTATTTTTAGGGCTTTGTCAGGAAATGAATGATTGGAAGGCACTTGTGTGGCTGCTGTTTGGCTCCCCAAACCACCACCAAATCCCACCAGCATTCACAGCCCCCACCTCCACGCTCTCAGGACAAGTGGGGTTGAAAATTTGGAATTTGTACCCAGGAGGTAGACTCAGGCCCTCTTGAGAGATTATCCGCTTGTGATGATTTTCTAGAGGATGCTGATAGTGGGGTGGGTGTACAGGGAGCAATCAAGGTGATAGCAGAAGAGCAAAGAATTTCTGCTTTGCTTTTTTGGAGCAGTTCCTTCTAAACCAAAGCAATTTTTTCACAACTTTCAGATGAATGGAAGGATGGAATTGTCATTGACTCATTGTCTCAACATCTCTGTGCCTAATAGTCTCTCCTGTAGAATGGGGCAATCTCATGCCTAACCCAGGCTAGATGGGAGGATCCATGCGATAATGCCTGCCTGGCGTAGGGGACGTCACCGATGAATGGTGAGCTCTCATTCTCATTACCCCACTCCCGGCAGCTTCCAAGCCCAATCATTCTGAGTCCCCATCTGTGCTCAGTGGTCTGCCTTCAGGGCTTATGGCCTACTCAGATGATCTCTAAATCCCTTTCTGGTAACATTCTAGTACCTGAGTCCACTCCTCTCATTTTATAGGTGAAGAAAGAAACTGATGCCCAGAGAGGTTAAGTGACTTGTTCAAAGTCACACAGTAGGCAAACTTAATTCTGTTGCCACTCTTATGTATTACTTATCTATTGCTGACTAATAAATTACCCTAAAATATGGCAGCTTAAAACAACAAATGTGTGCTATCTCACATGAGTTCTGAGGGCCAGGGATCTGGGAGCAGCTTAGGTGTGTGGTTCTGGCTCAGGGCCGCTCATCATGTGCGCTCCACTATCAGCTGGGGCTGTGGTTTCTGAAGAATTACTGGGGCTGGAGGATTCCTTGCCAAGATGACTCCGAGGGTAGCAGAATATGCCACCCCAACATGTGTCACTTGGGCATAAGAATTATTTTGAGCTGAAGGCAAATGAAAAAAAAGCTGATACAAGAAGAACTCTCTTCCCTCTACCTATTTGCCTAAAACAGGACAGAAATTTGTAAAGCTGTCCCCCTCCTCTCTCTACCAGGGATGGAGGTTAATCCCCAGAGACAACTCTAGACCTTTCTCAGCCCAGAGAGGGCACCGGAGGAATCTACACGACAAACCTCACCAACCAGCCCTCATCTTCCGTTCGTTCCCCCACAGATTTGCCTCCCCGTAATTTGCCACACCTAGAAGCTCAAAGTCCCTTTGTCTTACCATTTCTCTAAAACTTTACTGTTCTTTTGTTAAAATGCTGCATAAGTCAATTCTAACCCGCTCTTCGAGTTATTCCCTGGGTGCTTCCATGTGTCTGGTACGCGTGCTACACGTGTTAATAAAGTTTCACTTGCTTTTCTCTTGTTAACGTTTTATCAGTCTAATTTGCAGGGCCCCGAATCTAAGATGGGTGGAGGGAAAACAGTGTTCTCCTCCCCGACAGCTTACTCCCATGGCTGTGTCAGGAGGCTGCAGTTCCTCGCCATGGGGACCTTTCTCAGGACGTGACCTCCCCAGAGGACGCCATCCCAGGGGGAGTGCAGACGGAAGCAACAGCATCTTGCATAGTCCAGTCTCAGAAGTGCTGTGCTGTCACCACTCCCGTCTGGGACGGGTCACACACACCAACTCTGGTACTATGTGGGAGGGGACTGTGCAAGGGCTGTGACTGCCCAAGATCATCGGACACCATCGTGAAAGCTGGCGACCACATCTTCTTAAGTTAGAGACAAAGTCCTTGACATGGCCCCAGAGACCTGCTCAGCTTACCAGCTCCACTCATAAAATGCTCCTTTTTGATCTCTGGGCTTCAGTTTACACTGGCCTTTTTTCAGTTCCTCACGTATACCATGTTCCTTCCCAGACTGCCATCGCCATGTTGTGCCGTCTACCTAGAACACTCGGGCATCACTGTCTGTCTCATCAGTCCCTCTTCATCTTTCAAAGCTCAGCTTTGCCAGCACCTCCTCCAGGAAGCCTTCCCGGATCCCCTAGACTCGGTCTGGTCTTCTGGTCAGATGCTCCGCATTGGCAGTGATTGAGTCATCAGTTGCTAAATATCTGGCCCCCTTGCAAGAATCCGTGTCCTGACGTGCTCTCTCTGGGTCACCAGCAGGCAGCACAGATCACAAAGTCGGGCTCAGATTCCAGGTTTCTTCACTCCGAATCCTGAGTCCAGATTCTTATTAACCACTTTTTAATCCTCATTCCTAGAGGGAGAAAAATAGCTGTTATTGTGCCTTGTCCTTATACAAGGCTCTTTTCATTAGTTCTAAAATAGAGTCATGGATTTTCCAGACTGAGCATTGAGCCTGTATGTTTGCTTTCAAGCCCCCTGCGTTGACCACTAGAACGCACTTTCTTAAGTATATTATTTCATTCCCTCATCAATTTGATTCTTCTCTGATAGCCAGTACAGAATTTTAAAAGTCACCAGCCACGCTCCTTATCACAGGTATTCTTTGGAGACCAAGTCCTGCTTCTAGAATACATTGGAGGAAGGAGTTGGATAAGAGAATTCTTGATTTTTACCAGGTACTGTGGTTGGGCATAGTGAAGGGGCCACCTGGGGCAGTGGGGATGTCTCAGCTTGAGCCCACAATGGAATTCATGTCTGTAGCAGTGGTGGGGAGGACCCCCAGGAGGGCATTTGCAGGATGGCTCTCCCACCCTTAACCGGGAGCAGGCAGAGGGTGGGGGACCCCTGAGGGCACAAGCAGGCCCTTTGGAAGGTCTGGGTGGCCCCTGTGGTGCTGAGTGGGAGAGGAACAATATCCTTACTTCTAAATGGACCAGAGCAACCTGTTGGCACCTGGAGGCCCAGCAGCTGTGGAAGCAGCGGTAGGTAGCAGCATCCTTGCTGTGGACATTGGCATTCTCGCCATAGACTGGCATCGGCGGCCACTGGGACACACACACTGTGAGCTCTCAGGGAGACTTAGATGCAGGCAGCATAGGTGAGTGGGTTGGGAGAAGAGAAAATCCCAGTGGCTGCAACTGGGTGCATTGTGTCTATGGTGACTGACTGGCTTGTGAGCACCTGGGAGACACCTCCAGGGGATGCCAGGATACAAGAGACTGAGATCTCATGGGGCACCAACGTTCTCTAGGATCCTATGGGAGAAAGAGCCAGGGATGTGTTAGAATGGCTGTGTTAGGTGAGCTGGTGCCGCCCATAGATCAGAGAGATCGGAGAAACTCAGGTTCATGCAGAATAAACCCACTGAAGTTAGAGGCTCAGGGGACTTTAGAGATCACATAGTCCAACTCTTCACTTTCCAGAGGAGGAAGCTGAAACCCAGAGAGAAAGGCCAGTGTTCCCAGGGCAGACAGCTCAGATGGAGATCTGAGTCCAGCCTTGGTTCTCTTGGTACCTGAGGGAGTTTGGGAAACTGACTTGTATCACTGATATTTCCTTGAGACCACTGAGACTTGGAGCGGAGGCTGATGCTTGGAGACAGGCAGGTACTCAGCATGTTGGGTGACTCTGTGTGGTGCGACTGGAGGGACAGAGGAGAGCTGGCTTGCCTGAGATGGCTCCCCTGACGGCACTCCCTGGACTCAGCAATGTCCTCCCCCAAGATCATTCCTCTGGGATGAAGCTGGGTACTTGGAAAAGATGCTTTAATTAGATGAATTGTCCCTGGTCAAGAGGGACAATTACTGAGGAACTGGGCAGGCCTGGAGGGGAGGCCCCGGGGAGGCCAAGCATGGTGAGCAGATGCTAGAATGGAGGAGAGAAGTGGAGAACAATAACCAAAGGGACCATTTCCCAATGTTACCTGGAGGCCCCCTGCCAATCTCCCATGCCTCCTCCAGGCAGGAGTCCTTGGTTTCAAATGGTCTGATATGCATTGGCCGCACACTCAGAAATCCCCTTCCCCTGTTTAAGTGATGTTCCTTCTGCCTCCTGTTTCGGGTCTTGAGTCTTGCTTCCCTGCAAGTCAGGAGGGGGAAGGAGGGGCATGGAAACAGAGGAAGAGAAAGGAGGGGAGAGAATGAGAGAGGGAAAAGGGGGAAAGAGGGAAATATGTGCAAGAAAGTGAGATACAAACACACGCACAGAAAGAGACGCACAGAGACACACATGGAGAGAAAGACCAGACGCGAGCAGTAAATTGCTTCCAGGGTGGAAGGAACCAAATACGCCCACTTTCAAGCCCTTCTGGGGCCACCGTTTAATAGCAACCAGCCGCCTGGCCACAGGTGGGCCCCTCACCTGTCTCCCATTAGAGCCCCGCGTGATTTATGGGCCCCTCTGGGCTTCCGGCCAGACAGCCACCCCCCACCCACTGCACACGGGTCGACCCCGAGTTGCCTTCCCTTGTGCACGTGGTCCAGCAGGTGGATTTGAGTTTCTAATGACCACAGACACCTGCGGCACTTGCCATGGTGATGGAGAACAGATCCAGGCCACACCCAGGGGGAAGTGCCCAGCGGAGGAAACGCGAGAGACAGACTTGTCGGAGGCATGAAATATCACGGTAAGTGTGGGCCTTGTTCGATTTCATTAACTGTTTACATTTCCCTGGCTGCATTTCCCTGGTCACCTGCCCAAAAACAGGATTGGAAACACAAACCTTCAATGAGGTCAGATTTTCCAATGAAATTTGATAAGAAAGAAAGAGTCGGGAGCCAAATCACAGGTAAATGGTGGGCCCAGTCCACCAGAGGGACAGTCATAAGGAGCCCAGTGTCAGCATCGCCCTGGTCCAGCCTGACTTATGGTTGTGTGGAGGCCCTGGGAGGCCCACTGTGAGGAAGGGGTGAAGCAGGTTTGCAGGCCCGAGGGAGGCACAGCTCGGGCTTGGATTTATGGGGGGCCCCCTTCAGAGCAGCTTGCTTCCTGTGGTAACAGTGCTGCTGCAGCTCGTGGAAACTCAAGACTGAAAGTTTCAGGCCCATGGTGGAGCCAGCAGTGTGGAGGCGAAAGAGAAGACTTTGTTACAAACCCTGTAGGTGCAACACAACTCATGCTGTTCACCCATGAGCTGCTTAGCAAAGAGTAACCCTTTCATCCCCAGGGAGCATGACTTGCAAGTTCCCCCAGTCCGTGGGTGCCAGCTGTCCAGGGCCAGCGGTCCCCTGTGGCTGCTTCTGCTCAAAGAAAGAAGTGTTTCCTGCTAAAAATGTTCAAAGATGTTCCTTTAGAGCCCCTGGAAAGAGCTTTCCCCTCAGTCAGCATTCCAGCCTGTGACCTTAGAGGAGGTCACTTCTACTCCTTCTTTAAGCCCCTACTCCTCAAACTGTGGTCTGTGGACCAGCATCATTGGCACCATTTGAGACCTGGCTAGAGATGCACAGTCTCCATCCCTGTCCCAGTCGTACTGGGTCAGAATAGTGCCTGCTCAGGGGTTCCGCGTTGGGCCCTGCTGCTGGTGGGCTGGATATGAGGGTTGTGGTGGTTGGACTGGCTTTGGTAAGCTGCAGTCCAGGCTGCTGTGCCCCGTGTAACCTCCACCTCTGCCACCCCGGCCCCTGTTCACCTGCCTATCACGCCAGGCCTGGGTGGTTGATGACAGACACTGGCTAATGTCCACTGGCCAAGCCGTTTCTGTCCACTCTGTTGTTCAATGCCTCTTCCATGGTGGAGGCTTTCTTGTCCACCACTGTCACACTTTCTGGTCACATCTGGTGCCACTCCCACATGCCTGTCCACATGCCTCTGCTCCAGGCCCTCCTGCCTCCAATCATTCAGTCCATTTCATTTCATGTTCCTAATCAGTCAGAAAGGCCATTCATTCGCCACTGTCCATGAATCTGCACGTATATTCTCACCTCAGGCCACTTCTCCTTCCACACAAAGCAGATGACCAGGTGCACTACTCAAAGCTCCACCCATTGGGAAGATCTGCCCTCAGCACTGTCTTTCAAGGCCACTCCTGAAAGTGGCCGCAATGCATTCACCATCCACCTTCAGCTTGTACTCACATACCAAGGTGCAAACCAAGTTGGGGGTTTCCTAGTTATACTGGAATGGCCAACCATATGGCCACAGGTGCAAGCTCAGAGAGGGGCACTCGACAGCCATGGAGGATGGGAGGGGGCCTGGGATTTCTGCTCACGAAGCTTCATCTTCACTGGGCCCTCTAGTCCTGCTTGGGCTCGATTCTGGATGGGCCGTTTCCATCTTAGGAAGGACTGTGATGGGCTTGTGTGACTTTAAGACCTGGAGAGTCTGCTGGAACTCAGCTCATCACGGGCAGTTCCATACTCATGGTCACTTGATGCCCCAAGGGCCAAGTGTTCTGTGTCCATCTATGTCCATAAATTTCTGTTGTTATAAGACACATAGTTTATGGTATTTTCTTATAGCAGCCTGAATGGACTAAGACATTGTGAAACAAATTTAGCAGCTTAGGACAACAGACTTTGTTATCTCACCCAGTTTCTGACGGTCAGGAAACTGGGAGCAGCATCTCTGGGTGGTTCTGGCCAGAGGTCTTGCATGAGGCTGTAGTCAAGTTGCTGTCTCGGGCTGCAGTCTTCTGAGGGGCTGGAGAATCTGCTCCCAAGCTCATTCATGCGACTTGTCAAGGGACTTCGGTTCCTCTCTACGTGAGGCTCTCCACAGGGCTGCTCACACAACATCAGCTGGCTCCTTCCAGAGAGAGAGAGAGAGAGAGAAAATGAGGGGGCTCCTCCAGCACACCACCATGCACCAGCCAACCACCACATGGTCATCACACTGGGAGTCATCCTTGACTACTCTCTCGCTGACCCTCCTCCACATATCCTCAGTCACAGATTCCATCCTTTTAACCTCCTTAGTGCCTCTCAGATCAAGCCACTTCTCTCCATCCTGTTGTCTGCAGGGACCAGAGAGAGCCGAGTCTGAGGTACAAATCTGATCTAGTCACTCTTGGTGCTCAAAATTTTTCCCGTTGCCCTTAGAATGAAGTTCATGGCTTCCAAAGTCTCCCTACATCTCTAGCCTCCTTATTGCATGGTCCATCTGTATAGTAAATGCCCTCTATCCTCCCTTCCCTCTGTTTGTCTTTAGGTCTGAAGTTCAATGTTACTTCCTCAGGGAAGCTGTTCTGACCCTCAGACGAGATTGCCCCTGTCACCCTGTTACAATATTCCAGAATATTCTGTTCTTATTGTATTGCTCATCACATTTGTTCAATGTCTCATTGAGATCTGGTCTATAAATCCACAAGGTGAGGGACCACACAGGTCTGTTCCCAGCCATACTCCCAGGACCTGAAATGATGCAAATAGTAGACATGCAATAGATTGTGTTGATATAAGTGAATGAGTGATGTTTACTTGGGCTTTGTCCTTGACTTCCTCCCATGGAAGGAGACAAGTTGCTTTATGTCCATCCCATTTTACCCTAGTGAACAATGTGGCAAGATTGAACCAGACATTCAATGCAAGGACCCTCCAAGGGAACAGGCCTCTCAGTTTTGTCTTCGAGCAGATGCACACTTTGTGTCTAGATCTCTAACTACAAGCAAAAATGTACAAGGCAATATATTTTTCAGATGTTCATTTGCCTCAACTCTACATGGAAACATAACCTAACTTATATCACCAAACCTGAAGAAAAACAGTTCCTACTTTAATTTAAATTTTATTTAAATACCTGAAGGGAGGGGTTTTTTGCAAACTTCAAGATGAGATGTTCACAGACAGATACATAGATAGTTATAATAGTTAACAGATAGTTACAATAATAGTTAACATTGTTGGACCTCCCATTATGTATAACAGCCTCATTTTAATCTTGTCACCCCAATTAAAGGTAGCTATTACCTCCTTTTTACAGGTGAGGAAACTGAGGCTCAAAGGGGCCATTAAACTTGCCCAAGTTCATACGTCTAGTAAGTAGTGCCGCTGTGCCCCATTGTCTTCCCTTGGAGTTACTCTATTTTTTATTTCTTTCCTCACCCAAAATGGCTCAACTGCTTTTAACTCTTGAGCTAGTCACTTGGATGGTGGTCAAAATTTTTACCAGTCTTCTTTGTAAAGCCTTGCAGTTCAGTTGCATAGCAGACAACCTTTTTTTTTTTTTTTTTACTGAAGTTTATAAGTATATATATGGAAGTCAAGAACAGGTTTCCCCAAGTGATTCAGGAGCACATTGACGATGAAGGAGAGAAGCTTACCGGCTTTCAGCAATTTGTGTGAAGAATGACATAGGGCCAGAAGAATGTGGCCAGAGAAACAACCACAGCTGCACCTACCCCCTTGCCTGCCTCCCGGTGGAAGGGAGTGGAGCTGAGCCAGACCTGGAGGCAGAACATGACTGCTCATTGTGTAGGTGAACAGCCGGGATTCATTAGGGCTGGAGACTCCCCTGGTGGGGCCGGCTACATACAGCAGGTTCTGGTGGAAGGGTCCTTTATCTTTTCCACAGTCTGCCCTTCTCCATCTCTGGCCCTGGCTGACTTGAACTTTGTGTTGTGCACAGCTGGGGAAAACCAAACTTAATTGCCAGCAGTCTGGGATGCCTCTGGTAGGGGTGCAGACCTGTTCCACTCTGCCCTCTTTCCTCCGGCCCTCTCAGTGTGTGGTTGCTGCTCTGTTGCTGGTCTGCAGAAGGTACAGCTCCTTCAGAGATCCGGGAACTGTAGACATTCCCAAAGATAGCCTTCTCTGCTCTTTCTCCCTGTGCATTCACAAACAACTGGCTTCCCTGGTGGCACTAAAAAAGGTACAGCTTTTGTTAGAGTGCCTCATCCTTTCATGTGAAAATTAGTGTGTATTACGACTTGTAGTTAAATGGGTGGCCTGACTCTATCTACTAAAGCCAATTGTTGATTTCTGAATGCTGATTATTAGTAGATAATTCTTAATTCCAGGTATCATTCCCTACTTCCCAGCATGCCACTTGCCTTTTTTCATCCACAGCCTTTCTTGTGATTTATTTCTCCCTGAAGCAAGCAGCTGTGGGAGGTAAGGGTCGGAGGGGGAGAGAAGTACAGTAGACATAGCTAACATTTACTGAGTACTTAGTGTGTTGCCATTCTGAGCTCTTTACTCTAACCCTATGGGAGGAGGTACCATGATTCTTCTCAGTTAACAGATGAGGAAACTAAGGCCATCATAGGTGAAATGTGCCCAGGTGTACATAGGTAGTAAGTGGTCCATCTGGATTCAACACTGGGCAGTATGGTCCAGAGCAAGTCAGGAGTATAAGAAAGGACAGGGGTCCTCCAAGTACCCACTATGCTGTTGATAGTCTAGACTCAACAATTGTATGTATGTACAAAATCACTTTCCCTAAACCCAAGAAATATTTGGCCAATTTTTCAATTTCAACTTATAAAGATCCATGATGCTAAACAATTTGGGAGTTTGCAGATGAGACTTCAAAGAAGGTCATGGCCCTCTTACTCCAAAAGCTATATGCAAAATTTTTTATATAATTTCAAGAGGTTCAAACTCCCTCTAGAAACCCCTTCCTCATAGGGAACTCCCAAATTGAGAAGCCCTGATTTAGCACAATACTAAACTCCATCAGTATGAAAAATTGAGTTGACCTTAATGGGGACAGAGGGAGCTAAACTTGTGTAGGAAAATCAAAATTTGTGTAGAGCTGTATGGCCTCGGGTAAACTACTGACTTTTCTGTATCATAGTCACAGCACCCCTCTCAATCTCCTAGCCCTGGGTTCGTTGTGAAGTTCAACAAGGTGAAGTTCAACTATCTGATCACTGCTTTATGTTCTCCAGAACAATGTGTTTCCCTCCTTTGCAAAGCATCTTTCTGAGGGTTCCTTTCCAGTTTCTCTAGCCTTAAGAAATTGGCAAACCCAAATAAGTGACAACAAACTAGCAAAAAATTCTTGTGGAGATTCCAGAAACAGAAGTAAGGGCCATGTTTTCAGGCCCCCAAACCTGCAGAAGCAAAGATCTGGTCCCAGGGACTTCCTTAGCAAGCAGCCAATCAGGCTGGTTTGTAGGGGAGGGAAAAAAAATCTTCTTTTTTCTCTACCCATCTTAGGTTCCTTGGCTGGAGCCCTCTAAATTAGACTGACAAATCAAACCTATTTTGTAGACGATTGCAAGAATTTAATGAGATTATGCACATAAGGCCCATAACAGTGCCTGGCACATACTAAGTGCACATAAATATTAATCATTCTCTGTATTATCTATTCTGAGACTGACCCCAAGAAAACCACATGGTTTTCCTCACCCTCAACTTCCCTATTTGAGGTGAACTCTGTTTAAAACAAGCACCACAAGTAGCATTAAAGAGGAGAAAAATACCAAAGGGCAGAATATCGAAGGAGTGCTGGGGTTCAAACCCTAGCTTTGTCCCTCATTAACTATGTGACCTCGGATGACTTATTGAACTCTCAGTGGCTCCATTTCCTATCTGTAAAATGGAGTGGACCGTTTTACTGTGAGGAATAACTTAGTTAATGCATATAAGGTACCTGGACCTGGCACAAAGACTTGATAATAAAATGTCACCTATTATCTTATGAAGCAAAAAGATTCCCCAGTCTTTTTGGCACCAGGGACTGCTTTCATGGAAGACAATTTTTCCATGGATTACGGGTGGTGGTGGTTTTGGGATGATTCAAGCACATTACAATTATTGTGCAAACCTCTCTGCTAATGACAATCTGCATTTGCAGCTGCTCCCCAGCGCTAGCATCACTGCCTCAGCTCTGCCTCAGATCATCAGGCATGAGATTCTCATAAGGAGCTGGCAGCCTGGATCCCTCACATGCACAGTTTATAGTAGGGTTCACCCTTCCATGAGAATCTAATGTGGCTTCTGATCTGATAGGAGGCGCAGTTCAGGTGGTGATGAGGGGACTGTAAATACAGATGAAGCTTGGCCAGCCACTCGCAGCCTGCTCTACAGCCCGTTCCCAACAGGCCACAGACAGGTATGGGTCTGAGGTGGGGGGTTGGGGTCCTCGGTTATACAGCTTCCTTCTTGCTCACTTCAAGATGTCATTTGCTGTCTCATACCTAAACTGAGTCCCCTCACAGGGGAGGTAGCGCCCTGCTCTCTGTGTCCTTCTGTTCTTGAGCCTAACGCCCTGTGTGGCGTGGCACAGGAGCTATGCATGTTGCTAAATATCATGGAAAGATGAAAAGTTTTTTCCAATAGGCTGTAGTTGCAAAGAGTAAGGTTTCCCAATGGTGATCGCCCGGAGCAAACAGAGGGAAAAGGAGATCTTGGGGGCAGACAAGGAGTCCTGGGAGGAGGGGAGGGGCGGGCTCCCCTTGCCTCCTGTCACCAACTCCCTGCTCCCCCAGGCCATGCTTTCAATCGGGGGACTCGGTGTGCTGCCGAGCAGACACCTCCAGCTCCGTCCTCACCTGAGCGCTGCGCAGTCCCGCCCACCTCCGCTCCCACCCGGTGCGCTCCCCTTCCCACCCCGGCACCCAAGAGAGGGAGCCCCGCCGGACATGGGCTGGCCTCGGGCTGGCCGCTTCCCTTCCAGCCACACCTCCCAGGGCCGCGCAAGGGTTAAGGCAGCCGAGAGGTTTGGGCTGACGTCGCTCTGGCTGAAGGTGGCTCCCCTCGGATGAGGACGGGAGAGCCGGGCGAGCTGAAACCCGAGCTCCGGCTCAGCTGGGGCTTGGGGAGGTCCCTGTAAGAGCCGCCTGCCCGCCGGCCTCCCTCCGTCCCTCCTCTCCCTCCCCCGCAGACACTCGGGCACCCGCCGCGGGAAGGATGGAGCTGGGCTGGTGGGCGCAGCTGGGGCTCACTTTTCTGCAGCTCCTTCTCATCTCCTCCTTGCCCAGAGGTACTGTGAGTAGTGACACCGGGGAAGGGGCAGGACCAGGGAAGTTTCGAGAGGAGGTGGTGGGGGTGGGGGGCAGGGGTCTTGGCTGGTGGCGCTGGAGCTCCTGTCGCCCTCCCTGGGAATGTGACACGGTTTTGTCATCCCTGATAGTGAGACTGAACTATCTCGGGATGGAGGACCAGCTCCAGTTTTATTTGTTCTTTTTATCTTTTTAAAAGTACCGAATTACCTTGGGGAGTCACTTCTGTCTGCCTCACCCGCTTTGACTGCCCAAAGCAAAGTTTCCCCTGGAACCAGCTCCCTCAGAGGTGAGCAGGAAAGAAAGAAGAGAGCGAAGGAAAGACTCGGATAGAGAGCAGGGCTCGCCTGGTGTTCTTCCTGGTGAATCTTGCTTGGTGAAATCTTACAGACATGACATTCTGAACAGACCTCCAACGTAGGAGATACACTAACCCAGCATATATGTGTATACACACACACACACACACTGCCTTCCCCATAGGAATGAGAAAGAAGAAAAAGCAGAGGTTAAAAGTGCAAGTTGTTTCTGGGGGATGCACAGTGTTTGTTTTGAAAGAGCGCTGGCTTCTTTGTTTTTCACATGTCATCTTCTGAACCACAATCTCAGGTCAAATGGGCTGCAGGGGGCCAATGAGGCTGAGACCCAGCACAGAGCGTCTGGGAGGCTCTTGGCTCAGCCAAGACAGAAGCAAGGGAATGGCAAGCTTGTCCTGTAACCGCTAGCTGGCAGGCAGGGAAATGGGGACTTCTTAGGAGCATCTGTCCTGTGGCTCGAGGGCGAGGTGTCAGAAGGTAAGGTGAGATCTCATGGAGTGAAGGCAGGCTGCGATGTACAGAGACAGCTGTGCATAGGGGCAGGCTACGTGTCAGCCTCTGCTGCTTCCCTTCTGATCTGGCTATGTGTCACCCGGGCCGTACCTGAGAGCTGGTGCTCTGCCGTTGAGAATGAAACAGGACAAGTGGGGTGTAGAGGAAGCCAAACGCGATACCCTACCGCACAGAAGGGGAACACAAACTATAAGGTCTATCCCTTCGTGGTAAACAAAACGCTGACACACACAAAAACTCCTTCTCCCCCATTTTGGTCAATACTTTCCACCTACCCAGAGCCTGCCTGCCCAGGTAAAATCTTCCTTAGTGATTTCCTATCAAGATGGCCAGAGTGTTTCATTTGAATTTTGCCTGGATTGGCATCTGGAAGAGCCTGAAGACATTAATGAAGGAAGAAGGAGCCCTTCCTGAGGGTCTGATAATACACAAGCCTAAACACCGACCCAGGAGTAAGCTGCAGCTTTGCATGAGGACTCCTCCCTGTTCCATCTCTGCCTCTTGGAACCAAACCCACAGGGTGTGGTGTCGTCAGATCAATTCCAGAGGACCCTGGTTCTTCTCAGTGTACCAGGGCGCAGTGGATTAGATTCCTCATGGTTGCATCCATGATCTCCCGCTTTGTTTTTTCAAATAATGTGGCAGGTAAGATGGGTCAGACCTATAAAAGTTAAAAATCAAAGCTCAGCTGTCCCTTTTTTCTAGCCTAGGATCTGAAAAACCCATTTATTTCTGACCCAAGAATCTCTTTTACCTTTTGCTATGAGAAAGCTTCAGGGAGGGTGCACAGTTTCTTGGCAGCCAAGCTGCTGACTGAACCAGAGAACAGCTTCACGTGTCTAGCAAGGAAATTTCAGTTGTTGAATGTTTTATTCACACTTAGAGGGAAGACGGAGGAATAGAGTGAAGAAGGAAAATATTTCTTCAAGTAGTGAAGGAGTCCACTCCCTTCTGGAATTCTGAATCTGGCCCTGTCGAGAAAAGCTTGGAAGCACATTTCCTCTAATTGCTTTTCTAAAAAGAGTATGTGATGAAATGTAAACATCCACTGGGATAGTACGGAAGACTGTTGTTGCTCATTGGCATGTGACCCGTGTTGGGAGGATGAGAATCCAAACATTAAGCCAAGCGATAACCCAACATAAACAGAATGTTTGGGGAGAAAACCCAACTGCACTGACTTCACCAAATAGCAGTAGCTCTGCCAGGGCGATTTTGCCTAAAGAGGAAAACCTCATTTAAAATATGGGACTCTTGGGAATGAAACCTTAATCTGGAGAACTTCACAAGTGTTGCTTCCAACAGACATTAGCTTGTGGGGAATGAACATAAATACGACTGGGAGAGATAATTCGAAGTGCAGATATTCAGTGGGCAAGAGCAGCCGGCTGAGAAAGGAAATGTGGAAAGAAAGCAAAGGAGAAGGAGTGGCAGGAAAAATTAGATGTTAGTTTACACTGGGATGTGTTAACAAATTCCTAGGAAAGAGCTATGACAATTGGGCCTTCTTGGCAGGGGTGGACTTTTGTGGAGGATCATGAAGACAGTGTTTCCCTAATATATACTCTGAGAGCTCCTGGCTTCCCCAACAGGAAAATAATTTCATGATTGGATCATGGAGTTTGGGAGCGGAGGGTGACTTTAGAGATTATTTTAGTTTGAGTCCCTCCATTTCAGAGGACATTGAAATCAAACATCCAGCTAACATTTAGTGAGCATTTATGATGTGCCCAGTCTTTGAGCCAAATACTCTATGTGCATTAATTCTCAGACTGCCCTATTAAGATGGGTACTATTATTATCCCTATTGTACAGATGAGGTTCAGAGAGGCTCTAAAGATATCTAGGCCTGGTTCCTCAAAAAATTAAATATAGAATTGCCATTTGACCTAGCAATTCCACCTTTGGGTATGTATACAAAAGAATTGAAAGCAGGGACTTGATCAGATATTTGTACCCCGATGTTCATAGTACCATTATTCTCAATAGCCCAAAAGTTGGAAACAACCCAAATATCCATTGATAGGTAAACAAAATATGGTCTATACATACAATGGAACATTATTCAGCCTTAAAAATGAAGGAAATTCTGATACGTGCAGCAACATAGATGAACCTCAAAGACCTTACACTAAGTAAAACAAGCCAGACACAAAAAAACAAATATAGTGTGATTCCACTTATATGAAGTGCTAAGAATAGTCAAATTCATATAGCTGGAAAGTAGGATGGTGGTTGCCAGGGGCCAGGCAGAGGAGGGAACGGGGAGTTATTATTTGATGGGGACAGAGTTTCAGTTTGGGATGATGAAAAAGTTCTGGAGATCAATGTTGGTGATGGTTGCACAACAATGTGAATGTACTTATGCCACTGAGCTGTGCACTTAAAAATGCTTAGAAAGGTAATTTTATATTATATATATTTTGCCACAATAAATCAATTACAAAAACAAAGAGACAACACAGGCAGATTAGTGGAGGCTGGGATAAGACCAGGCTGTCTGCTATCTGAGCCCAAGTTCACCTGTTACCTGGCTGACTTCCACTCACACATCTAGCATGTGGGTTGATTATGCCGATGCACATCCAACTCTGGTAAGGTTTCAGGACACACACAAAGCAAGAGAGAGAGCCCCTGCTAGCTCCTGTTTTGGTGGCACCATTGCAGTGTCTTGACTGGCCGTGGCAAAGAGACAGATTGTAGCGCTGAAGGACAGCAAACTGGTAGCCCTGGGGCCAAAGTGCCTGCAGAAGTATTTCACAGGACATGGTGCTTAAAAATGTTTTGCACCTAAATTCCTTGAGGTAGGCTGGATCCTCTCTAGGGTCTGACCCACCACCTTCTCAACCCACATGTCTGATACCTGCTGGTCCCTACTAGCATTTGAGTTTTTGACTTCCATTTCTGAGACAGACAGGGCAAGAAGGGAGAGTAAAAGAGGCTGGAAGGCTGGATGCTGAATGGGGAGAAATGCAAGTGAGTAAAACTACTAAGGATTAATTGGTAACAGGACTTTTAAAAGCATCTGATAGATTTGTATGGGCATCTCATAGATTTTTAACTTGCATGTTTCATGGAACATAATCTCACTTCTCTCTGTGACCTCCAACTCTTTGGTAAAAGGTTTTACTCTCATGCATGCCCTTGAGTGTGAGCTTTTGGTGGAAACTGAGGGCAAGGCTGGGTGTTATATCTGGGTCAGTAAACTGTGGACGAAGCACATTTGGACCTGGGAGCCCAGAAGCAGAGGTGACCTAGAGAATGTAAGTCCCTCAGAAATATCCAGAATTCTTGGAAAGAGCTTTGAAATGTCACTGGCATGGACTGTGGGTTTGACTTAATCTTATCTACACCTGGGTCACACTGGCTAGACAGAAATGGCTGAGGTAATGATGTCTGGGGGACCTAATGACTGGCCTTAAGTCAGAAAATTATTTCCATCTGCCCCGCTGGGGGTGGCCAATCCTGATGCAAGAGAAACTTCTCTACCTGTCTCCCCTGAAAACAGCTCTAGAAGCTGCAATTGATTTGGGGTGTGTGTAATTTGGAAAAAGTGCCATTCCAATGATAAATGAGGGAAGGTTATGCCTTCTCCCCCAACATGGGGAGGGAGCAGCCACCCTCACTCTATGGATATTTGAAAGTTACAAGGGCCCGGCTTCCCTCCCCTCTTATTTTATTTTAAAGGGGAGAGAAATGCAGTGTTTACATTTTCCAGTTCCTGAATCCCAGGGCAGAGGATCCAGAGGCCAGCTGGAACATTGAAAGCTACCAGATCAGTGGCAGACAGTCTATCAGATCCCAAGCCTGGTCTGTGCTTAAGGAATTCTGTTTGTCGTCACAGAATCTGGGCCAAAACTTTAGGTTTATAATGGAGAGAAAGAAGAAAAAAAAAAAAAAAAAAAAAAAAGTAGAACAAACCAGATCTTATACCTGTAAACAATACCACAAAAGGCAGGTGGAGAATTGGAGTTGGCTGGAGATGTTCCACTCTCTTAACGTGATGTCTACCCCCACTCAACAGCCCCAGTGGGCCCACTGGGAACCCAAGAGAAGCCATTTCTTAGAGGAAACAGGGGTGCTGAGCAGACCAAAAATCCAACCGACTTCTGGGATCTCTGTCCACTGTGCCATCTCACTCTGATTACACATGGGAAGTGAGAATTTCTTTGTCCCATGATCAACTTTTACAATCCAAACCATGTGTCCATTTCTAGAGCAACAGAATTAAGGAAGAGACATATTTCATGTCTGGCCCTGACACTATGCATCCCTGCTCCTTTATGGATTTCTTCTGTCAAGATCATCAATGTGTAAACTCTTAAGCCATGGGATGCGAGGAGCAGGCCAGGAATGAACAAGGGGAATCATTTTTCTCCTTTCTTTTTTTGGCGCAACATAATTGATGGATAGTGCAGGGGATGGAGACTCACTCCCCTTCCTCTAATCCTAGGATGGGCTTTAACCAATTCATCTCAACCTTGAACGAGGATCTACTGTCTACCAGACACCAGTGTCTTGGGTCTTAATGTCAAGTATTTAAAAGAAGTGCTTCTCTTGGCTAAGCAGCAAATGGAGACACCTATTTCTGCCACCCTTCTGCTGCTGGAGTTGGATAAATGCCTTTATTCCTGCAGTCTGGGCGTTTTTATCTCCGCCCTCTCTAAGGTTCTGGCTGTCTCAGAAGGTTGAGTTAGCGGTTTGGCAGCAAGTATCTGTGTAAGTAGCAGTCTGGTCAGTTGGTTTGGTGATTAGAAAACCAGGACTGCTACTGCCAGAATGGAGTGAGAAGCACATTCAGCTAACTTGAGCTCATGGGGAGACATAGCAATTGTCCTCATAAGCTGCATTTATGGAGGGTTAAAAATAATTCCATCCAGCTTACTGGCAAACCACTGGATGGAGAGGGGATGTTGGCCCAGTTTGCTTCAAATCAAATGAATTGTTTGAGGACTCTGAGAAACTAAAGTGTCAGTGTTCTTCAGACCCTCCTCAGGAGTTAACAGAGGTGGTGGAGAACACCTGACATGCCCTAGGAAAAGTTGCTTGAGCTTAGCTTCCAGTTGGTATCATCTCTTCCTGTATTTTCCAACATACCCGTGGCTTACCTGGATGCAAGCAGAAGGGAGGACTTGGCTGATGGTAAAGAATCTTTGTTGTAGGATTTCTTGGTCTGGCTTTCTGCTTCCCAGGAGGTTGACTGCCTGCTTCCAAATGGTGTTCACCCTCCCTTCTGGGAAAGCCTGTTCCTCTGGCCAGACCACCGGGAGAACAAAACGGCCCTTATGGAAATGAGATACCAACTGCAATAAACAAAAGTATTCAGTAGGCTGGTTGTGGTGGCTCATGTCTGAAATCCCAGCACTTTGCGAGGCCAAGGTAGGAGGATCGCTTGAGGCCAGAAGTTCAAGACCTACCTGGGCAAAATAACAAGACCCCTATCTCTACAAAAAATGGTGGCTCCACCTGTAGTCTCAGCTACTGGGGAGGCTGAGGTAGGACGATCGTTTGAACCCAAGAGTTCTCGGTCGCAGTGAGCTATGATTGTACTACTGCACTCCAGCCTAGGGCGACAGAGCAGGACCCTGTCTCAAAAAAAAAAAAAAAAAAAATCAGTAATAGACCCAATGGATTCCTCATTCTGGACAATAGAGACTCCAAAAGTGACAGCAAGAGAAGATAGAGGATTCTAACATCAGTCTTTATCACAAATAGCCTTTACCTTGGGAATCACATGTGCCTCCTATGTCCATATTCATGTATCTATTTGGCAATCCATATCAAGCACATATTAGGTGCCAGGCATGGTTCTAGGTGCTGGGGATACCATGATTAAGACAAAGTCCTTTTCCCCAAGGCACTTGCAATCTACTGAGAGAACTTATGGTTCAGCATGGCAGTTCCCAAAATGGATTTCATGGAATGCTAATCTTGGGAGATATTCAGCAAAAATAAACAGAACCCAGGATGTTATGATGAATTAAGTCTGGGGGAATGTGGAGATTCACTAGGCACAGAGCATATTATAGACTCTGAGTCCTGCAAGAAAGACAGCTGTAATTAGCATTTTACAGAGTTTGACCACAGAGCCTTTTTTTGCAGAATACCTTATACTATCCAGTGGAAGTAGTGCTGCATGGAATGTAGTTTGGAATACTCTGGTCTCTTGCCTGAAAGGAATAAACATAGAAGAATATCTCACCATTACAGTTTGAAAGTCTACAAAATGTGGGCTTCTCTTCAGCTTTTGCTGAGGTATGGGCAGGAAGTCTAATGTCCTTGTCACTTAACACTTGCTGAGATGCCGGCAGGACCACAGAGATGATGGCATATTCCTGCTGCCGTGAGAAAAGTCCTCACCGGCACTGACCTACACGGGCCATCCGGAAAACTGGTTTCTTGTGTTCAGCTTGTTTGAAGTAATGTGTCTGGTCTGGGATTGTTGGGCAAACTGAGACGTGAGTCTGATTCATGAGCACTCATAGTGGTGTGGCAGTTCTGGGAAGTGATAAGAGCTGTGACTTGACTTCCCAACTCGGTGTTCCTTGGTGTCAGTCATACTGTCTTCCCTTCAAAAATAAGGAGAATATCTGGGCATGCTCCTAATCCCTGGGGCATTGAGTCCAAGGTTCATTCATCACCAATTACTCCCTCCTCTCCCTCTACCCTCCCTCCCCATTCCCCCTCCCCGGGCTTGTCTCCAATCCCTTGTTATTTACTCTTGTGTTTCCTAGTTCTGACGTAGCCCAGTCACTGTGACCCTGGTTTGCACAACCCGAGAGTGGTCTCTCTGTTTACACTGGGGTTGTATCCCATAGAGAGAGCACATGAGTTTGAACTTTTCATCCATCCTTTGTTGATTGTTTCTGGGACCTACTTGATTCCTGCCTTTGCCAAATATTGTCCTTGTTGTCATGCAACATGGTTTCTCCCTTGGCCCTAGCATTGCATGCCTTCTCTCTGCCCGAACTTGTTTCAGAAGGGATGACTGCAGTGACAATGGGTGAGGAATAAAACCAGCTAGCTGTTCCTTTAAAGGACATCTCGCCTATGTGGCCTTTGGCAAGACATGATCTCCTCAGCAAAGATTCAGCCCCCACTGAATATGTATGGAATTCATCTTTGGTATAGATGTCTTAGTATGGATATATTCAAGTTTACATGTGCATGCACACAGAAGAATAAAAGTACAGATGTGGATATATTTGTGTGTGTGTGTGTGTGTGTGTGTGTGTGTGAATGTGTACATGCATGGGGCATAGAGTATTGTGGTTTAAATGACAGGCCGGGGTTTGAATCCTGGCTCTGTCATTTATGGCTGGTTTTATTTGGCAAATTACTTTACCTGTCTAATGGGACCTTCTCACCTTCCAGTCTGTAGACTGAGGGTAATTGTGCCTATATTGTAGGTTTAGTGCAGGTATTAAATGAGATAATCTATTTAAAATACTTAGCATAGTGCCTGATAAAATGAGAATACTCAGGAAATTAAGGTTGTCTTCTCCTCCTCCCCTTGTTTCTCCTGTTATTCCCACTAACACAAGTTTCACAGGGAATTGAGAAGAAGTGATACTGGTGTTTTCATCTGTAGTAGGGTAGAACTTACATAGTCTGCCTGAGGCTCACTTCGTTAGTCCAAAGTCCCATTTCATTCATCTGTGATTCTGTCCGAACAAAAAATCCCTAAAGATTGGCCATACATTTATTAACTCATGACATTTTCTTTCTCCTGTTGGTTTTATCAAACATCCTCCTCCCAGCCTTAGAGGAAGTGCTTTCCACATGCTGTGCCTTAATGTCTCTGTGTTTGAAATGGGGCTGGTGTCAGGTTCTTGCAGGGACTTAGGGGACAGTGTCTTGTAGAATAGGTGAATTTGAGCCAATGATGTTGCATGCCAAACACTGAGGGCCCCTTAAAATTCTGCAGATGAGATGTTGCTCATGACCGTTCACCTGTTGGGATTCAAGGGTGGGGCCAGCAAGGAATACTCAGGCCAAAAGAAGTTCCCCTTCATCTTGGTCTGGCTTGCAGAGCTAGGGGGAGGTAGCTATAATAAGGACTAGTTTGCCTGAAGCTGCTGCCAGCTCAGGGCTTAGGAACCCATCAGATGTACCATAACAAATGCATCCCACTGGCTCAACATCCCACCACACTTCACACCTGTTGTCGGCCAGCCAGCTGCCTTTGGTAGAAAGAAGATCTGGCTTCTACTTGGCATCAGTGAACCTGGGTGGGATGACAGTAATGCTAATTCTGGAAGCTTTTGGCAAAGAGGTAGACAGTGGAAGACCAAGACCCCTGGTGTAGCCCTAATGCATTCTGGCTCAGAAAGAAGATTTTGAAGTGCTCAAGATTTGGAGCACGTGGGACAGTTTGTAGAATTCCTGGGTCTAGGGAAGTCCAGATTGGAGTTTCAGGGTATAGCCTAAGTTTTATTGTCTTTAATGTAGCCTAATGTAGCACTCTAATGCTTTGTTTGCTATATTATTCGCTGAGTTCTATTGCCAAGTATTTTTAGATGCATTATCCAATTATTTTGTCAGTAACCAATGCTAATAAAAATAACATCTATTCAGCTCACATTCCAACATTCGAAATAACCCAGAAGCAGCTGTCCTTCAGGGATTTCCGGCACCACATTTGGTGGATAACGGCACCCGGGGGCTCCTCCAAGATGCTAGAGTTTGAGTTTTGTTCCCTTTGGCTACGGATATGGAATTTCTATTTCTAAAGAGAAGCAGCAGGGGGTGAGATATGTCCTATTAAATGGTGTCCAAAGAGGAGGAATTAGAGAAAAGAGATGAGGAAATCTAAAAGCAAGCAGGAAGAGCCGAGAATGCCAGGATATAGACATGAACAGACTGCTTGAGAAGGCCATGTGTGGACCCCCAGGGGAGACGTCATAACTCACGACCTCTGCTCCCTCAGCCATCTGTGTCTTTTTTTATTCTGCAGAGCCTAATGGTACTGTCTGACACATATGCAATTTTTCTTCTGAAGTCCTTTATGCTCATTGCCTTTTTCAATGTGGTGACATCGACAGTTCCACCCCTTGTACCTCCATTCCCGTGGGGCCTTGGGGAAAGGCTATGGCAAGGTGTCTTGTCCCTGCTTGTCCAGCAGCAGAAATGAGGGGCAGATTCCATGATCGTGGGCCCAGACGATAGCCCAGAAGGTCAGAGTCCCTTTCAAGGCCACTAAGAAGCCAGGGTTACCATTCTTGATCTTCAGTCAAGTGGGAAGGGAGCACCAATACAAAGTAGAGCCTTATGGGAACTGGAGAGAGGGTGAGTTTGGGGTAACATTCTCCTAGAAATAGTGAAAGCAGAAAAACAGGGCTGTGATTCTCAAAGGAATATGCTTATTGGACAGGCAGAGACTTAGACCCCACCCCTAGGGATTCTGAGGGAAAAGGTCTGATTGGGGTCCAGGAATACGACTTTTCCACAAGCATCCCAGGTTGTTCCAATGCAGGCGGTCTGGGGAGGGTGTCGCAGATGAGAACGTGGGCTTCTGACGCGTGTGAACTGAGCCCCAGCTCCGCCGCTTCCTGTGTAACCTTCACCAAGGTCCCTAACCTTTCTGTGCCATGGTTTCCTCATGTGCAAAACTCAAGATCGTAACGCTGTTCTGAGGACTACAGGAAACAACACGTGGAAGCACATGGAAAGCACTCGGCCCCGTGCCTGGCTCAGAGCAAGCTCTCAGTGTATGTTTATCATTACTGTTGCCATTCAGAATTATGAGTGATCTCTCCGCGAGCCAGACCAGCACGGTGGTCAGGCAGTCTGACTCCGCAAACAGGCTGTTCGGATTCGCTCCTGTCTGCTCCTTGCTACTCGTGTGATCTTGGGCATGCCATTTAACCTCTCCGTATCTATTTAAAAGATAAGAGTGCTAACTGTCCCTATATTCTAGGATTGTTATAAGGGTTAAATAAGTTTATACAGGTGAGCAGCCCAGAACTGTGTCTGGCATACGGAAAGTACTGCAGAGGTGTTTGCTGTTATCTGAAACAGGTTATTCATCAGCACTTTGCAGTGGTTTCAGAGCACAGCAGTATCTTCCCTAAACTTCCCTTTGGTGTCACTGCTGGCAGCAGAGCCCTGTTCTGGGTAGACTGCTGATGTGACCCACGGCATGGCTGTTGATCTTAATCATAAAGATAGTAATAACACCGAACAGTTACTGAGCACTCCGCTAGCCACGTCCCTTTTACCAGCTTTTGTTTTCCTCATTGCGACCACGAAGGAGTATTATCATTAGCCACATCTCACAGACGAGAAACTGAGGCACAAAGAAATGTAATGGCTCTCCCCAGGCCACATAGTAACTGATGGAGCTGGGATTTGGGCAGTCTGATTCCCAGGTGTTTCTGCTTCACCAGTGCTGCTTTCTTCTTAAACTGTAAGTCAGAGGCATAAACGTTTAAGAATCAATGTCTTGTGTTGGAAATAACAAGGCTTTGGCCCCAGAAAGAGCTGGGTTCTGATCTTTCTTCTTCTACCTGAAAGCTGTGTGACTTGGGGCAATTTACTTACCCTCTCTGTTTTCTCACCTGCTGAATGAAGAAAAGAATACCTACTTCAAAGGGTGGCCGTGAGGATCCAGTGAGCTGGTGTCAAGGGCTCAGATATATCCCTAGTGGGTGCTAGCACCCAGGAGTAGAGGGGGACAGATGAGGACCCACAGTGTCAGGCAGTGTGCTTAATAGAGGATGAAGAGGGAAAGAAAGTGACAAGTTGACTTTTGCCCTACTCCCTCTCCCCAGTGTACATGATCCAAAACCCATATATCTAGGGACTCTATTGAAAGTTGTATCACTTCTGTTACCCAAAGTGAGGATGAAGGCCTTGACTCTCCATCTGTCATTGTCCAGTTAACAGGAGGAGCTGGGAGAAGGGGAAGACTGAAGTCATGGAGGTCGAGATCTAGCCAGGCTGGACTGAGAGTCCCCCAGTGACAGGCTGGCTCTCAAAGCCTCAGGAGGAGGGACAGAGTCACCAAGGGCCGCAGGAAGCCATCCATCCCCTGACCCATGCTCTCATTATTCAGGTCTAGGCTCTGCCCATGTCATCAGCCCCACGGAGCTGGTGGTCAGATCTTCCAGTAGTCAGGAACGCTGGGTGCTGCTTAGACACCCGTACGGGGTTTGGACAGCACAAGGCGAGGGGGCCAGTGAGTGGTGATGAACGAGGCCGCCTAAGTGTGTCTGTCTGATGCCTACATCTCCTTTCCTCCCTCTGGTCTCAGAAGGTTTAGAAAATACAGATGGTAAAAATAAAGCCTCAGTAGAAATTTTAATTAAATGCGGTTAGATGGGAGGCCTGTGGGGGTTTTGGTAGACCAAGATGTCTTTCATTTTACAAAGTGCAGTCTGGAGGAAGCAGGGCTGTGCTACTAGAACTGGACTCCCCGACTCTGGACGGGGGATACTGGGACGGCTGCCTCCAAGCATGGACGTTGAGACAAGGGCTCGAACAAAGCTTATGATGCCAAAGTATGATACTTTGCAACTCTCTGATTTAAAAAAGGGGTGACCGAGTGCTTGCCCGCATAGGGTAATTATACAGCTATTTAAAATTTCTTGTGAAGACTATGCAATGTCAAGAGAAAATGTTCATAATATAAGGAAAAAAGCAATTTCTAAAACAAAACATGTTACCAATTTTGAGAGGTAGAGACTCTATGTATCTATCAATACCCACATGTAGATATATATGCCTGCTGAAACAGATTACTTGATGACACCAAAATGTTGAGATTATTTCTGAATACTATTAATTCTCTTATTTATAATTTCCTTTATTTTCCAAAGCACTTTTTTTAAATATATTAAAAAGTATACTGATTGGGGGTGGGGAAGGATAAAAGGCAGAGCACAGAGGGTTTTTAGGGCAGCGAAACGATTCTGTGTGATGCTATAATGGCAGATACACATCATTATGCATCTGTCTAGACCCATCGAATGAACAACACCCAGAATGACCCTAATGTGGAATATGGACCTTGGGCAATAATGATGTGTCAAGGTAGGTTCGTCAGTGGTAACAAAGGCACCACTCTGGTGAGGGGTGTTGATGATGGGAGGAGCTACACATGTGTGTGGTAGGGGGAGAGTTGGGGGTTCATGGGAAATCTCTGTACCTTCCAATCAATTTTGTTATGAATCTAAAAGTGCTCCAAAAAAATGAAGTCTTAAGGAGTTTTATAGAGAAAAATAAATATTTTATCCAATGGAAGAATTAGCAATGAATGTATGAACATGTGCAGCTCTCAGACTTCTGTGAGCTTCATCTCCCAGTGCCTCAGTTTACCCCAGGGCTGTGCTCTATGGGTTCTTAATGCTTTATTTGTGCTGATTTACTGAGAAGTACTGACAGTGTAAAACTCATTTTCAGCTTTTATAAGGCTTATTTTTAAACATGGAAAGCAAAGGAAAGTTTGCTGCATTCCAATAGCTGGCAAAACTGGAGGCTGTCCTAGCCTGTTTCCCCCTCGGTAGCCGGGTTGTTCACCTCCCCTCCAGCCCTGGAATTCTGTGGACCTCTCTTTGTCCCCCAGAATTAATTCTCTAAAACAGATTCTCTGGCATTTCTCTTTGGTTCAATAAATAAGATCAACTCTTCCCTACTTAGCATTTTCCCTCACTAGTAACCTGGAGGGCTTGGGCTAAATGACTTTTAACTTAAAATATATTAGCAACCTCACTGGATCATTTTGAAAATTAAATTGTTAGGCGTTTAAAAGCACTTTAGCTAAAGGAATGCTAAAGTGCTTTAGCATGCATATAAGAAAACATTCAATAACTTCTACTGCTGTCGGTGTTGCTCTAAATCCTAGTTTCTGGAACTGGCCCATAGCACCATATTGAAATTCCCTGAAATTTGTACAGCTGAAGCCAAATGGCCAATGGGCCATTGTAATTCTAATAAAGGGAGGAAAAAAATCCAGGATGTTGCTCCTGTCTGTTTATTGCATTTTTAAATCTCTTTAGCTGATCAACTTGAAATACTTCTCACAGGATATCTCATGTATCTGCTTTTTACATAAATATTTTGGGGGTCACTTTCCTGTCTCTGCTCAAGCTGGGGGAGATGGAGGGGCAGTGGATTTGTCAGGCCAGAGGGCAAGGGGCCAAGTCACAAAACCATCAAAACCATCACTTCTACCTGCCACCTCCATAATCCTGGGATGTGGTCTTATTTTTACAAATAGATCAATTTCTTTCTGTGATTTTATTTAAACCTCCCTAACCCTGTGAGGGTCTGTAGCTTTGGTGCTAATGCCCCTTCATGACCATTCATTCATTCTCATGGCACCCTAAATTTTCTCCATCACAGTTTGTAATTGTGTATTTGTGGGGTCATTTGAACGATGCCTCCGCTACTAAACCGTGAGCTCCCTGAGGCCAGGGATGGCGTCTGTGTTTCTCTCCATTGCATTCCTGCACCCAGCCTCTTGCTTGGGACATAGCTGACACTCAGTAAATACTTGTGGAAAGAAAGAATGCGTCAGTTTACTCACACTCTTTGCACCGTGTTCAGTGGGGAAAATGAGGAACAGAGTGGTTGAATGACTTGCTGTGGGTTAACCTTCCTTTTAAGAAGTCCCAGTGTGTCAGTCCCCTATTGATGCTGTAACAAATTACTATAACCTTAGTCACTTATAACAGCACGCGCTTATCACCTTACAGTTCTGGAAATCAGAAATCAGAAAAGAATCTGACAAGGCTAAAATCAAGGGGTCACGGGGCCGCATTCCTTCTGGAGGTTCCAGAGAAGAACCCATTTCCTTGCCTTTTCCAGCTTCTATAGGCTGCCTGCATTCCCTGGGCCGTGGTTCCATCCTCCATCGTCAAAGCACATCACCCAGCCTCTATTTCTGCACATCTGCCTTTCTGCCTCAGACCCTCCTGCCTCCCTCTCGTAAGGATCCTTGTGATTACCTTGGTTCCCCCTGGAAAATCCGGAACACTCCTCCCATCTCAAGATTCTTAAAGTCCTCCCATCTGCAAAATCCCTTCTGCCAACATTCCCTGGGGTCACTTCCGTAGACTGAGATGGTTGTTACTTATAAAGTTACTAATAATGGGCCAAAGAGGGCAGAGGTGGGCTTGCTTATTAAAGAGAAATGCCAATGAAAGTGTTTTAGGGAATCAATTCCTGGGTAATAGGGAGGGCCTTGGAATCCCACAGACAGGCCAGGGTGACCAACCGTGCTGCTTAGCGGGAAGCAGGCTTTGCCAGCTGCGGGAGTGGAGTGAACCTTCCTTGGCCTCCCGTGTTGAAGTGCGAAGTCCCATAAGGGTTGCAAATGAGTTTTATGCTGTCAGTGCCCCACTTCAAGAAGTTACTCATATTTATAAATTCTTAGAAAACCTAGAAGGATGTAGTGCTTGCCCCAGGGTGAACAGAGGGAGGGTGTGAGACAGGAGCCACACCCACCAGGTGTATTCCCTGCTCACAAGGGCTGGAAGGGAAGAATATGGGGGCAAGGCAGGCAACTTGGACCACCTTTCTAGACACCTGGCCATGGGCGGAGAAGCGCCAGAGCTCTGATAGCAAATTAGGGGCAAAGCCGGCTCTCCTGGCTCCTAGGTCCAAACTGGACCCATTGGTTGGAAATCTTCGACTGTTTAGGCAAGGGTAGCTCTAAGGCATTAAGGCCAGATTCATTCAACAGATATTTATCAGCACCTCCGTGTACTTGGCCCTGCCCTAGAAGCCGTGAGTGAGTCAGATGTGGTTCCTGTTAGCTTATGGTCACAGGCACGTAAGGGAGACAGACAATAAGCAAGTCAATGAAAACAGAAAATTATTATGAATTGTGCTGAGGGCCATGCAAGGAAGCAGACAGGATACTGGGATGGAGATGACCATGGCTGGGAGGGGCGGGGCGTGCATTTCAGATGAGAAGGCCGGGAGGACCTCTCTGAACAGGTGTTGTTTCCACCAAGGCCTGACAGCTGAGACAGAGGCCCTGGGCGGGGCAAGAGCTTGGTGGTTTTGAGAAACTGAGAGAAGGTGGGAAACTGGCTGGAAAAGGTTGGTGCGGTGGGGAGGGAGCAGGCCCTCAAAGGCCTCGTGGGCTGCGGCAGAGCATTTGAGGTTTATTCGATGTGCAGTGGGAAGAAAGCTGATCATTGTAAGCAGGAGCCGATATGATACACAGTTTAAAAATAAGACCCTTGACAAACATGGATGTTCTGTACTATTTTTAAGGTATTCAATACTTAATATGTACTGGGTACTATGTTAAGCTCTTTATAAACATTATCTTGTCTAATACTTTCAACAGGCCTGAGTTGAATAAACTGTTCCCATTTTACTGGATAATAAACTGAGGCTGAGGACATAAAGTAACTTAGCCAAAGCAGGTAGCAGGGGTAGGATTGAACCCCCCGTCTGTCTGACTCTAGTACTTTGCCTCTAACCATTTTGTTTTCTCTCACCCCCTCCACTGTTTTAACATTTAAAAATTGTGGTTATATATATATTTTTATATATAAACATAAAATTTGTCAGTTTTTGGTTATTGCAACTGACTTTAATTTGAATAATTTTGGCCATATCTTATGGATTTAACACACCATAGTACATTACCAATAATACATATTCCACCAGGAAAACTTTTGGCACAGAGAATACAGGTAGGAGCATGTGATCTGAAAAATAACTTGCCCAGAAGTCATAATTTTTTTTTTTTTGAGGCAGAGTTTCCCTCTGTCACCCTGGATAGAGTGCAGTGGTGTCATCATAGCTCACAGCAACCTCAAACCCCTAGGCTCAAGCGATCCTCCCTCCTCATCCTCCCAAGTAGCTGAGACTACAGCTGACCACCACCACGCCTGGCTAATTTTTCTATTTTTTGTAGAGACAGGGTCTCACTCTTGCTCAGGCTGGTCTCGAACTTCTGACCTCAAGCAATCCTCCCACCTCGGCTTCCTAGAGTGCTAGGATTACAAGTATGAGCCAACATGCCTGGCCCAGGATTTGTAATCTTTGCTTCTTTCAAGCAAGCTTGCTTTTTGCCCTGTGCCTATGGCCTGTGTTAATTTCCCTCCTTTGGCCTTTGGGTATGGTATTCTCCCTAACTGGATGGCTTTCCTTCATTCTCTTGGCCTTTGGAAACATAATTGTTTTTTTCTGTGTTTAAAGGAAGCTATGTATAAAAAAAAGAAAGCTGTGTTGAGTTAGTAGAATTTTTAGATATTTTACTTGCAATGAGAAAGAAGAAAAGAAGTCAGGATGTTATAATTTAGTAATAAGTATCAGTAGAGTGACATCTTACAGTTCATCAATCCACATTTATCAAGAATTCAGAGTGGTCAGCATGTCGTTGGGTGTTAGGGACACACAAAAACACTTTAGCAATAGAGAGATATAAATATAAAATGAGGGGGGACAGAGAGCTAAGGAGTAATGAGAGTAGAGTGCGGTTAATCAGAGGAGGAGTGGGAGGACAGAGAAGGCTGAGAAAATTTGTCATTCAAACCATTTTAGGTGTACAATTCAGTGGCATTAATTATATTCTCACTGTTGAGCAACCTTCAGTTCCAAAACTTTTTCATCACCCCAAACAGAAGTTCTGTAATCACTAAGCAATAACTCCCCATCCATCCTTCCATTCCCCTGGCTCCTGGTAACCTCTAATCTACTTTTTGTCTCTCATATGAATTTGCCTATTATAGATATTTCATATAAGTAGAGTCAGGCAATATCTGTCCTTTTGTTTCTAACTTCTTTCACGTGGCATAATGTTTTCGAGGTTCATCCACACTGTAGCATGTATAAGCACTTCGTCCCTTTTCAGGGCTGAATAATATTCCACTGTGTGGATAGACCTCATTTTGTTTATCTCTTCATCTCTTCACCATACGTTTTCACCCTTTGGCTATTGTGAATGCACATTGGCATATAAGTATCTCTGAGTCCCTGTTTTCAATTTTTTAGATATATACCTAGAAGTATAATTGCTGGATCATGTGGTAATTCTATGTTTAACTTTTAGAGGAACTGCCAAACTGTTTTACATAGCACCTGCACCATTTTATATTCCTGTCAACAATGCATGAGGGTTCCAATTTCTCTACATCTTTGCCAACACTTGTTTTCCTCTTTTTTTGGGGGGGGGTGTGGTTTGGATTGTAGCCATCCTAGTCAGTGGTAGCTCATGGTGGTTTTGATTTGTGTTTCCCAAACAACTCGTGATGTTGAACTTCTTTTCATTTGCTTGTTGGCCATTCATACATCTTCTTTGGAGAAGTGCCTATTCAAGTCATTTGCCCATTTTTTAATTAGGCTGTTTGTCATTTCGTGGTTGAATTGTAGTTGTTTTTTTTTTTTTTATGTTCTGGGTTTTAAACCTTTATCAGATATATGATTTGCAAATATTTTCTCCCATTTTGTGGGTTGTATTTTCACTGTCTTCATAATATCCTTTGATGCACAGTTTTTGATTTTGATGAAGTCTCATTTATTTTTTGTTTGTTTCTCATGCTTTCGGTGTCATGTCTGAGAATTCATTGCCAAATCCAAGATCATGGATGGAGATTTATGCCTGTGTTTTCTTCTGTTTTTCCTCACTTATAACCATCAAATTCTCATCTAGATTTCAGGTCATTCACTTCATCAGCTACCATAGAAACATGGGAAGCTCAGCTAAGAAAGGCGTGGTGGTTGCCCTGAAGGGACTCACACGGTCGTGGGGGAAACAGACCTAGTGGTGACAACGCCATGAGGATCTGTGCCACTCATGCCCAAACGCCAATGGGGGCATCTTTCCTGGTCCACCAATGTTTTAGAAAAAAATGATTTTAAAAAGCAAATTTTTCATAAGACTAAATTTATTCCATTTAAGAAATGGTCCCTTATTATGCAAGCGGTTCCTTTCTATTGTACTAGAATGTTCTTGTGACCCGAGGCTGAGAGTACATGGGGACAGTTTCTTTAAATGGCTCTACTTGGCACATTAAAAATGATCACCCCCTTGTCAGAGTTCCACATTTGAGAAGGAAAATAGAAAACCAGACTGTGAAATGCAAGAGTGTAAAGGCCAGCGCAGATGCTAGGGCCCATTTATGTGGCCTACAGTGCGTGTTGGGGCTCTCAGCCTGGAGTTTGTAGGGAAGGCTTCATGGGGACCTTTCCAGATTCACTTTCTTTGTCAAATATCTGACCTGTTTCTGCTTTAATCGTCATCTTTGCACCACAGTTTTAGAAATGGAGAATAAGGAAAAAGCAGAGCAAGTCCAATTTGGAAGGCCTGCTTCTTAACCTGAGTTCCTCTGGGCAATCTCTGATTGATTCCTCATATAGCTTTTGCCCAGATGGTTTTCTCTTTTACTTAAGGTATAGTAAAAAAAGAAAAAGAGAAAGAAAAAATCCTGCCCGGAAAGGGATACTTTTTTCTCACGGGAAAGGACACTCAGTTGTACTTGGGGACTGAATGAAGTTGGGCTAATGAGTTCACCCTTGTCTAACAGTGAAATTCTCCCAAACATACTAATTAAGGTACTTTTGTCTTTTCTGTTGGTTTTAGCTTTGAAGGTACTATGAAAATGGCATGCTGCAAAATTGAGGAGCCAAGTTTGGAAGAAATGGCATAGCCTCTACTTGGCAACCAGCCTTGCACTTGAATGGCCTAGTCTAGAGACTGATCTCCAAACTTTTTTCATGGCCCACATGCCTGGGCTGTGCTGTATAGTTATGCAGTGCAATGGTTCCCCCTGGAGTTGTGCAGTGCGCAACCTATGTAGCTGTAAGCAGTGACCTGATGTATTACAACAAAAATAGAAATGAGCACAGATACCCAAGAGATGTGTACTTGTTTATAAATTATATACATGCTCTGCTGGTAATGTAATTAGATGATATATTGAGGAAACATGATTTCTTTTTTTTAAAAGATAAAAATAAAAATGAATAGCAGTTCTAATGAATTTCATCTGTGCACCAATGGATGGTTTTGAATACTCCTTGGGGTGGGCCACCTCACTTTGTGGACATCGGCCTAGGAAGAATTCACTAGAGGTTCTTCTCTCTCGTTCAGGCAGGACAACGCGTTAGTAGGACGAGGTTGCTTCCTTGCAGTAGAATATTTAAGGATCTTACCACTCCCTGCCGGGACCTGGCCTTACCTGCTGGCTTTCCATTTCAGAGTACACTGTCATTAATGAAGCCTGCCCTGGAGCCGAGTGGAATATCATGTGTCGGGAGTGCTGTGAGTATGATCAGATTGAGTGCGTCTGCCCCGGAAAGAAGGAAGTCGTGGGTTACACCATCCCTTGCTGCAGGAATGAGGAGAACGAGTGTGACTCCTGTCTGATCCACCCAGGTGAGTGTGGAATGGGAGACCTCAGGTTGACTTCTTGTTGTCCGAGGTAATGAATGGGAGCAGGCTGAATGCCTGAATTCTAGCAGGCAGCCATCAGAAGGCCGTGGTGCCATGATTATTAAAAGTGACACAATTTAGCCCAGTCTAACTACAGGCATGGAAATTAAACAGGTCTGTACTCTTTTTGGTGTTAAACTTGTAAAGCTGTGAATGTATTCCTTCATTTAGCAAGCAGACTGAATAGCTCCTATGTACTATGTCAGGTAGTGGGAATACAATGATTAGGAAAAAAAAAAAAAAAAAAGACACACTCCAGCATTCCCAGAGCTCATAGCCTAGAGGGCAGATGGAGAACGGGCAGCTACCATATAGCCACACAGCGCTGTAAGCGCTTGACAGAGAAGCACAGGGCACCAGGGCAGCGTGGATGGGAATGGGAGGCAGGCAGGAGGAGGGTTCGTGAAGACTTTCTGGGGAACGTGGTGTGCACGCTGAGGGTGGAAACAGCAGACTGGAAAGGGTGAAGGGGATCTGGTAGAGAGGTCAAGCCACAGAGATAGCATGTGCCAAGGCCCTGTGGCAAGAGGAAGTGTGAGGTTTGGGAAATTGCAAGTAGCTCTGTCTGGCAGGAGAAGTGTGTACCTGATGGGAAAAATGGAAAGAGAGAGAGAGAGAAAGAGAGAAAGAGAGAGCGCACAAGAGAGTGTACATGGGAGGGGGGAGGGGAAGAGAGGAGGAGAAAGAAGATTAAGAGAACAATCTGAAGGAGGGAACAGGAGCTAGATCCCGGAGACTGTGTAAGCTGTGCTGTGATGTTAGACTATATCCTGAAGATATTTCGGTGACATTGAGATCTTTTAGTAAAGAGAGGAAAGTGGATTTTCTCTTTAGCTGTAGTATGGGGAAAGGATTGGGGCAGGGGCACGACCAGAGGCAGGAGGGAAATAATGGGGACCTTAATAAAGGTAGAAGCCCTAGGGATGGAGAGGGTGGAGGGATTTGAGAGCTGTTGGGGTGGAGCTGGCTACACTTTGGGATTGCCTGGATGGGGAAGGACAGGGAAGGAAGAGCAGAAGTCGAGGATGATGCTCTGGCTTTTGAGTCGGACGTTTGGAAGATGGTCGCAGTGACGTGAAAGAGTCTTCACATGAGACGGGAACTTCTAGTGATTATTTCTTTATGGTTACTGCTGGCCTTAGAGTCTACACCACTAGGTATATACAGTCAAAATATTACTTTTTAAAATCAAATCAACTGATAGAATTCCTTTCTCAGTGGTGTTATGCCACCTATTTGATATACAAATAGATTTGTTGTTTTCTTCTGTTTCTATGTTTGAAAATATAAGCAAATATGTATATATATATATTTATCTTTCCCGTTCTTACACAAAAGAGAACAATAAACATTGCTAGCCATCTTGCTTTTTTCTCCTAACAATATATGCTGGAGCTCACTCCACATCCGTGTAAAGCCATGTTCTTCATTTCTTTGAATGGTTGCATATATCTGCACTTACCGGAGTTTATGAACATTTGGGTTGTTTCCAGCCTTTTGTCATTATTAGCAATACTATAGGGACTGCCCTTAGACATATATCATTTAGTACTTTTGCAGTGTATCTCTGAGGTAGGTTCCTAGAAGAGGGACCTTCTGAGTACAAGGAAGGTGCAGATGTCATTTTCCAGGTTTTGCCAAATTCTCCTCCATGCATTTGGCATGCACTCCAGCAGTGTATGAGGGTACTGTGTTCCCAAAGCCTTGCAACAGAATGAGTCATTTTTGATGCTTGCCAATCTCATAGGTGGGAAATGGGATCTCAGTATGGTTTTAGTTTGCATTTCTATCATTATGATAGATGATGATCTTCTCTCTGCTGGTGGCAAGTGGTACAGGAGGATCAAGATCCAGGCCACCAATGGCAGGGATGTGATGGTGACTTCCAGTAGCATCTGGTGGCACCAGGGCCCTCACTGGACCAATGTGGTTTCCTGAGGTTCTAGAATATGTACCTCTGCAACTGGGTCCCTGGCCCTTCTGGCAACTCAGTGAGCTACCTAGTGTCGTTTTCTCTCTCTTTTACTGATACATGATATTTATACATATTTATGGAGTACATGTGATATTTTGTTACATGCATAGAATGTGTAATGATCAAGTCAGGGTATTTAGGGTATACATGATCTTGAGTATTTATCATTTCTATACCTAGTGTCTTTTAAATATAACCTCGTTCAGCTTAATTGCCTGGCTGGTTTTCGTGGCTTGCACCTAAGGACCCCTGATGTGACTGTGCTGAAAGAGAGCGTTGGCAGGGCTGCTGAGGGCAGACTCAGCCCATCTGCATCCTCGGTGGCAATTATATAGGGAATTAAAGAAGGGAAATCGGCACGTGAGTGCAGATGGCCCATGGAAGGCACAGTGACCCCACAGGGACCCAGTTATAGTTCATATGACCTACTGGAATTTGCCAAATCATACAGTCATACCTTGGCATCCATGAGGGATTGTTTACAGGACCTCCATGGATACCAAAATCCACAGATGCTCAAGTCCCTTGTGCAGCCCTGCAGAACCCTGGGGTTCCACATCCGTGCATACTGTATCTTCCATCCACAGTCGGTTGAATCCATGGATGCCGAACCCACAAATATGCAGGGCTGACTGTTTCAGCAACTCATCTTCTCTGGTAGGAGGGGGCCCTGGAAGAGGGGAAGCGAAGTCAGGATGGTGTGGAAAGAGGGCTGCGAGTCTCTCTCCTACAGAAACCACACATATACACTATAGGCCAAGGAAAAGCTAATTTCAGCCAGAGCAAAGAAGCACGCTATCAGCTCAAAGAAATGTTTTTTATCCCTAGCAGTTCAGAAGCCTGGATCAGCCATCCATTCATTCATTCATTCACTCATTCACTTGAGTAATATTTACTGAGCACTTACTATGTTGCCAGCCACCGCATTAGGTGCTGAGGATATAATGTTGAACGAGATATAGTCCCTGACTTAAATCTGTCAACGGATAATAAGCTGTTGACACTAAGCATGACATATGCAGTGGTAGGGATACACCAAGTGAAGTTATGGGAAAGCAAAATAATAATAATAGCTCATATTTTGTGGGTACTCTCTATGTGCCTGGCACTTTACAAATGCTAATTTAATTTAAAGATTAAAACAGTGCTAAGAGGTAGGTGCAATTTTTAATCCCAGTTTGACAGATAAGGACACTCAGGTACAGAGAGCTTAAGCAATTTGCTCAAGGACACACAGCTGAACAACAGCAGAGACAGACCTGAGTTCTTGGTTTTGAAAAGTGGGGTTCAATTATTTCTGCTTTTTCTCACTATCCCCTAGCCCTTTAAGAGACAATGTTTTTAAAATGGTCCTCGCTGGAGAGTCACTCCGGACTCTCTGGTGTGGCCTGCTGGTGACACCTTGCAGGGTGAGCCTATTGTTAGGCATTCGGCTTGTTTCCAACGGCATACTTTGGTTATAGAAGTACGTGACATAGATTATTTAATGGCACAGGAAAATATTTACTATCTATTATTAAATTAAAAAGTGAGTTACAAAGACAGAATGTACAGGATATAGCATAAGCCTAGTTTTAAAAATTGCATGTGTTTATACTCAGAAAGTGTTAGCAATAGTTTTTTCTGGGTGATGGGATTTTAGGTATTTTTTTATTTAATTCTTTTTGATAGTCTGAATTTTCTAAATATTCTGCAATACACATGTAACACATCTATATAAAGAAAAAATATACTATATTAAGAGATTCTGCCTTTTCCTACTCATGTTACTTTAAAACATCATCCACTAACTGGGAAGATGGTTCGGACCACCGCGCTAAATCTCCCAGTCTGAATTCTGGTGACTCTGCCATGTTCCTTGGGATGAGCAGTTTTTCCTAGGGGTTTGGCACCTTGCTGGGTCCAGAAGCACACTGTGTTGAGACAGGGCCCTGAGAAGGTGCAGTTTCTCTCTCTCACGCAGCCGACCAGAACCTGAAAGTGTTTAACCCAACACTCCTCTTCTTGGGAATGTTTCAGGCTGTACCATCTTTGAAAACTGCAAGAGCTGCCGAAACGGCTCGTGGGGGGGTACTCTGGACGACTTCTACGTGAAGGGGTTCTACTGCGCAGAATGCCGGGCGGGCTGGTACGGAGGAGACTGCATGCGTAAGTAGACCTGGAGCCAGCTCCATCTCCAGTGCACGCCGTCGTAAAGCGTAAAGTCTTGGCTTACAGGGGACTAAGATTTATCTTTATCTTTTTTTTGAGACAGAATCTTGCTCTCTTGCCCAGCTAGAGTGGTGCAGTGGCATCATCATAGCTCACAGCAACCTCAAACTCCTGGGCAGTCCTCCTGCTTCAGCCTCCCAAGTAGCTGGGACTGCAGGAACATGCCACCATCCCCGGCTAATTTTTCTATTTTTAGGAGAGACGAGGTCTTGCTCTTGCTCAGGCTGGTCTCTAATATTTATCTTATTGGAATCTGAGTTCTGGGAAGCTTGTGGCCAGAGGGTTTTCTAGGTAAGACTATAAAAACAAAGATATGTTTCTATGTGGTGGGTGTGGATTGTGGACATCGGTTTGAATTGTTGGCCACAGGAGGTTTATATCTGCTCTTCAACCTCTCCTTTGTAAGGGAAGCCAAGGCATTCTGCACGTAGCCTGCCTGCGTCCATTCCAGAGCAGTCGTGCGGTAGCACTGGTCGGCACACGGTGAATAGGCTTCAGAAATGTTGTCTGTAGAGCATTTTACTTACGCATTTCTGTGGGTAAATTTCTTGAATCCTGAGTTAAATTCCTGGAACCCACAGCAAATTGCCAGCGTGCCATTTGTCCCACGAAAGGGATTCTTTCTGGGAGCTACTTGATCTCAAAGAATTACTTAATCTTTATAAAAGTTCTCTTGTGAGTTTCAATAATTCTTTGACAATGGAATGGAAATCTAACCCTGTGCTCAGTCTAGATCCGCCTCTGCCGTGCCCTGATGGATGAATATCCCTCTGAGAGTCTGTGTCTGGAGGAATGTACAAATTGCTGGTATTTCATTAAACTTGTTTAATATGCTTTCTGTCTGAACCAGAAACAGTCAGAATGGTCATACAGTCTAACTTCACTCCTGTGGATGATATTTCCAGTTTACAGAGATGGAGGATGCAGTGTTATTGGTAATTTTTGCCTGATCCAATGTGTAGTGAAATGCCACCAGTTTTAAGACTCTAGGGCTAAGGATAAAGTGTAGGGTCTGCAGCTGAGAAACCCAAGTATCCCCAGAGGTGAAGGGGTTTGCTGGCACTTCAGGGTGAACTTGGGAGTTAAATTATCCAGAATACAGAAAAGTTTTAAAGTGCTGGTTTCAGTAGCGGATTTAAAACCTCAATGCCATTTTAGGTGGTTTCTAGTAAAATTTAATTTAGTACTTGGCAGATTATGTTCCAGGTAGGTTAGTTGCAAGATTTAACCCTGATCTTTCTTCGGCAGCTGTTCTATGAAAACTGTATTATATAACGATCAGAACAAAGCTCTGGAATGACACAGACCTGGCTTTGAATAATGACTTTGCCCATCACTACCAGTGTGACCTTGGACAAGTCATAAAAGATGGGAATTATGCTACCTACCTTGTAAGGCTGACTTGAGGATTAAATGAGATAATGCGTGAGAAGCACTTAGTGCTCTGCCTGGCAATAATAAAAGCCAATTAAACACAATCAATATGTCAGTATTCTATAGGCTTCTTAATTGCTGAGTTGGTAGGTGGTCCAGAAATAAAACTACTTTCAATAAGAGTTTAAGAGAGACATCATTAGAGTTATAGTGCACCACTTTAGATTTCACATTGAACTTTGGACTATATGAGATCACTTTGGGTTTTTCCCTGTTTTGGATCATATGGAAGGTTACTTTTTCTCCGTGTACATGAATGCGGAAGGGGAATTTGATGGGGTTGGAGTGGTACGTGGGCGTGTGGTCAGGCATGGCCTCGTAGGTAGGGAAGTTAGGTAAGGAACTCAGTTGTTATTCCAAGTGCTATGGGAAGCCAAGGAAGAGTCATAAAGTAGGGTATGGACCAAGTGCTCTGAGAACTAGATAAGAGAATAGTTATCACAGGGACTTGGGGAGAGAAAGTGTCAGAGAGGAGGTGATGGTTGAGCTATGCCTTTGCTCAGATGTGGGTGAAACAGGAAGATATTCCAGAAGAGGGAATAGAATGGTCGGCGTGTGAAAATACAAGGTATGTTCGGGGAAGCATGTGACATCCAGTGTGATTAGGGTGCGGTGATGGTGTTAGGGGGTGGTGGGCGGTGACAGTGGAAAGGTAGGCGGTGACAGTGGAAAGGTAGGCAAGCTCTGACCGTGAAAGGCGTAGTGTGCCGGGACTCAGACCTCAGACTCTGTTCTCAGGATGGTGGACGGTGTGCACTGGATGGTTAATCAGGGCAGTGACGTTTGACAGGTAACTGCAGCGGCGTATGGAGGGTACACTGGAGTCAAGACCACATCGAAAGGTAGCAGTTAGGAGCATGATTTCAGTGGTTCAGGGGATGGAGAAGGGCAAAGGTAAAAGTGACAGGAAACCATGACACAGCTGAATGTGGAGGTGAGGAATCTCAAGAGTTTACCATTCAAGTTCCTAGTTTGACCAGCTCTATAGATCAACTGTTAAGAGAATAATAAGAGAGAAGAGGTTTGGTGGTGGGGGAACAGATGAATTCCACTTGAGACATGCTGGAATTTGAACATCTACGAGAGACTCTGGAGACAGTTGGAAGTAGTGTCTAAGCTCAAGAGAACTTTGGAGACTTGAGATATACGTATGGGGGTCACAGGCTGAAGCATGAGATGAACAGAGTGCCAAGGGCAGAGGGAAGAACAATAAACATACATGGAAAATAAGAGAAGACAGGGAAGGAGGTGAGGAAGAACAGTTAGAGGGGTGGGAGGAGCACCAGGAGGGAGGAGGCTTCTGGAAGCTGGGGGCAGAGTGGGTCAAAATAAGGCGGCAAGGTCAAGTGGGATCAGGACAGTAAGGAAGGTTTTGTATTTGACAGCTAGCTGGTGACCAGTGACCTTAGCGATAGCAGTTTCACATAAAGAAAGATTCGAAGGGGAGAAAATGGAGACAAATAGTAGAGACAATTTTTCAATTAGCTTAATCGAGCAGGGGAGGGGAAACATAAGGCGAGAGTTTACACGAGTAAATAGAGTTGTGGAAAAATACAGATTAAGACAGGAGAGACTGGAGCAGGGTTGTAAGCTGATGTGAGGGAGGTGCCAGTAGAGGTATTAATAGAAGCTGAAGATATGAGAGTGAAAATAGTTGAAGAAGTCGCGTGGGAGTGAGATGAACAAAGGTGAGAGGAAAAGGAGAGGGAGTTTCTTACTTCTGTTCTAGGCTGACGTAGGAGGGAAAGAATTATTTATAAGTAACACATATCCACTTGTTAGGCATTGGATAGTAGGAACTGTGAAAAGCGCTTTATGTCCAATGTTTTATTTGATCTGTACCTTTGCCCCATGAAATCCATATCCCCATTTTATAGATTATGACACTGAGGCTCAGAAATGTGAAGTAACTTTTAGGGATAAAGCACAGGGTGATTCCAGACCACTTGTTCTTGTTCTTAACCACAGTCCTAGCCTGCCTCCCACTGGTGAGTCCCCTCTAATAGTTCTATTTTCTCTGGGAAGTAGGAAGTGAAATCTCGGCTGAGAGTAGAGTGGGAGTGGAGGCTGTGCTTGAGAGTATCAAAGGTTTGGCGCAGCCACAGGAGGAACAAGAAAAGTCACCAGCTAGTGATAAGATAAAGCATGTCCCAACAAGCTGGAGCTCCTGCGGAGGTGACACAGTCAGCTGGGATAGCTGAGAGATGCTTTCCAGGAGCGTGGTAGCAGAGGTGAGTGAAATCAATTGTTGGTTGATCCAAGAGTTGGCTAAGACATGACTGACCTAGATCCCAGGTGGGAAGGACGTGAAACCAGAAAGAGCCTGGCAGGGAGAGAATAGGGACTGGAGCAGAGAAGCAGACTTAGTGGTAATAAAGTAAGAACAGGTGGATAGAAGGATATTATGATCAGAGCATAGAATTTCTAGGTTGAAGCTTTCAGGGGTGGTGGTGGAGATAATGTGTTCATATATGTCAGTCTGTTTTCACTGTGTAACAATCTCAAAAGGACAAATGTTTATGTTTCTTTATCATGGGTCTATGGGTTGGCAGAATTCAACGATTTTCAGCTGGGCTGGTCTGGTTGGGCTCTAAGCTGCAGGGCTCGGGCAGAGAGGGCAGCAGCTACTTGGGGCATGAACTTCTCAGGGTGGGTTGTGGAAGCATAAGAGGCCAAGCCTTTTTGTTTCAGGCACACTTATGGCCTCTGCTCACATCACATTCACTCACGTTCCATTGGCAAAAGAACTCACATGGCTAATCTCCACATTAGTGGAGTAGGGAAGTATACTCCATCCAAAAGTGGGGGGCGGGGGTCATAAATACAAATATTTCCTAAACCGCACTCCAGTCACCCCATGTGAGTGAGTGAGTTTGTCCAGGAGACAGGGGAAAGAAGGGAAAGAATATTTCCATGCAGGAGGCCAATAAAGCAAATGGGAACAAGACAGAATGATAGCAGTTGCCCAAAGAAATTCCGTATGTGTGCCCTTCCAAATAGCACCTGTTGGTTGAGGCTTGGCTTGAACCTCAGTGTGCAAGGCAGCTGTACATGGATTCCATTTGGATGGGCTGGTGAGGGTGGCCATATATAAGAGCAAGGCTCTCTCAAGGACAGCAAAACTGGCTCAGGGCAACCAGTCATCACCACTAGGCAAGCAAAGCGGAGAGCTAATGCCTTCATTCATTAATCTACCTGTTCATTCAGAAAATATTTCTTAAATGGATGCTCCCAGGTGCTGGACATACAGTAATAAGCAGGACAGATGTAGTCCCTGCCATCTTGGAGCTTGCAATTTAAAGAGGCAAAATCCCCCACCTCCCGCCCCAACACCAGCCAAAAAAAAAAAAAAAAAAAGTAAAAAGAAATTTGGAGTGTGGTCAATGCTATGAAATGAGCAGACAGACTAATGGTCAGATTCCTGTCTGATTCTGTGTTGGTTCAGTGGTCCTTGTTCACTTCCGTTATGCTTGTTCCATTATACATTCTCCACAGTGTATGTTACCATAGCCTTAAGCATTGATGGAGCATTTCTTATGCAGCACTGGGCTGGTCGCCAGGGAGCACCACCAGCTCTCAATGAGTTAACAATCCATCTATGGAAACAAGGCTTGACCGAAAGAAGATGTCAACGTGATGTTATTAGGTTCTTATCACCCACACCTCATATTGGCACTAAGTAAGTGTGAAGGGAAGTCACAGGAAGAATTAGTGCATCTTACTCTTTGTTGAATGCCTGTGTGGCCGGTGTTAAGGGGTGGCCTGTTCCTGGCTGGGCGCGGTGCTGGCGCTCCGCGGCAGTGCAAGTATCTCCCCACTAGATGGCGCCCAAGCGATCCTTTTCGGGCCGTGTTATCCCGAAGGAGGAGGACTTCCGGCTGAGACGTCTGCTGAGCCCTGGCGTTTTCCCCTGACTACCATGTAGAGCCTTAGAAGAAAGGAGAAGTGACAGGCAAGTTCCTGAAGGATCAGAGCTGGTTTATATTTGACTTATAGAGCATTAGGCATTGAATAGACTCAGGAGCACTTTTATTTGCTCACTGCCCTTGACAATGTTTGTGATAGTATTAACCTAACTCATGACAGTGTTACAATTTATTCTGTTACCGATTCATTCATAACCATTGATAAGTTATATCATCCAGGAGAATCGGAGAAGGGCCTGAGGCTATTGAGCCCAGGAGAGAACTCATTCCCATCTTCCTGTCCAGAAAGATTGGTTTCATAATCTCAGGGTATCCAGACTAGGAGCTAGTGGCACTTAGTTACAAAAAAAAAAAAAAAAAGAGCTGTTTTTTTTCTTCCTTTCCCTACTTTTTAATGTGAAAAATTTCAAATCTACAGAGAGTTGAAAGAATAGTATACATCCATATACTCTTTACCTGGATTCACTAATTATTCTTTTCCAACATCTGCCCCTCTCTTTTTCTGCACTATGGACTCATGAATTTTAGTTTTTTTCCCCATGTTTCATAATGTTATCACAATTTTTATTTTTGATGCTGAAATTTTCCCAGGTTTTTCCCTTCAAGCCGACCCTACTACATTGCTCTTTGAGCACTTCCTTGCTTTCTCCCCTCAAATGTTTCAAGTCCACCTTGATTTTCTATGCCCAGGTCCTAGAACCAGCTATTTCTCCATGAATCCTGGTTTCTTTTAGTGGAGAATGGTATTTAGGAACTGTGATCCGGCTGCTGGTTCTTAGAGGTGCTGGTATGCACAGTGAAAATCAAGCCTTCCTTTCAGACTTTCTTAAACTCAAAAGTTGAGTCCTTAAGTGGAACCACTCTGCTGACCTCCACTACTGACCTCCAGAGTGGTGTTGATTTAATGTGGCCACCAGACTGAGTTCCTTTGCCACCAAAAGAGATGAGCATTGGGAAGACCCGGGAGCAAACCAAAATGCTGCACTTCTAGCTTGTGTGGCCGTGATCCCAACCTTCCAGACTCTGAAGGATACTGGGGATCTAAGAAGGTTAGGAAAGCAACCCAGATGAGAAGGGATTTATGGGGAAAAGAGATTACAGGCTCTTAATGCATTTATCTTCTTAGTCACATTTTGGACAGAGGCAGAGGAACAGAGGAACTGGCCATAAGCCATGGCCCTAAATGTTTGTAGGGTGAGGATATCAGAGAGGAGGAGGGTTTGTGAGGGGTGCTACCTGAGCCATAACCAGGAATGATTAAGGGCAAGTTTAAGGGAGGTGGCTTACAAAGCTGTGTGTCACTGACTTATGGCGCTGTCCTCTTGGGGAACTGTGGAATCACCCAGAGTGGAATCACTGAAGACTGCCTCATCTTGTTTCAGCCTTTTGTGTCTTGACATTTCCAGGAAAATAACAATGCCCAGTTGAATGCAAATTGGGGATGGTATTAGGTGGCAGTTAGCAGCCTGGGCTTGGACCCTGGAAGACCTGGATTTTAATCTCTATTCCTCTTGTGACTTTGGGCAAAGTTTCCCAACCTTTGTAAATGTCAGTTTCCTCATTTACAAAATGAGAATAATAATAGTGGCCCTCAGAGGATTTTTGTGAGGGTTAAATGAAGTAGTATTTATAAATCCCTTAATATGGAGTCTGGTATATAGTAAGAGCTCAATAAATGGTGGATGCTATTCTTATTACTAAACCAGAAGCATGCATGGAATGAGCTCTTTTGGTGTATTTATTTCTTTGTTGTCATTTTGGGGGCAGGGGAAGAAATCAATATAAGGCCAGAGAGGAAAGATGACAAAAAAGAATTCCCTAAGCGGCAAAAGAATACACACTGAACACAAGGACATAGTCTTCCCATGGCAAATGGTTTTTTATATTTTATGTGCTGTAGCTCTTTAACTCCAGAGAATTAATATTTGGACCTTTGCAGACAATTTTATGTTGCCAAAGAACTCATCAATCATAACTCAGCTTCTGGTGAGGTGTAGAAGGGTGTGAAAGACCTCCGCTCTTGCTCAAACAGTAAGAAATCACTAGATAAACCAAAGAAAATCATGACTTTCTTTAAGACCATAAATCATCTGTGAGCATGAAATCTAAATTCCAGAGGAATGAGTTCTTCCTAGGTGAACAAGAGATCCAGGATGCTTCATACTTGGAGACAGCTGCTGAAGTTGGGAGCAGGGCAGGTGAAGGAAGGGACACACCAGAGAAGGAGGAGAAGCCAGCCAAAGTTTTGGCTCTGTGGACTGGCCTGTTGGACTTCAATCTAGAGGAGATCCCAAAGCAAAGACAATCCTCTTCACCTGGTATTTCCTTAAGTGGGATTTTGCTGAGCAAGCTGAAATGAAGCTACAAATCAGAAAATCTTGGGATGTTGTATCCTTGAAGCTTCAAAAAACTTGTCATCTCAAAGTCTCATAGGCTTACAGTTTTCCAGTTTTGTAGTCATGAAAGTGCAGAAAGTTGCGGGGAGGAGGAGATAAAAATCAAAGAGAGATTTGCTTAGGTTTCTGGTGTTTGAACTTCAAGGCCCTTCTAGTGAGATTTATAGCCTCAGTCCTGCCTCAAACCAGATTAACTCCTTATTGGGTCAAACTGATCCAATTCTGATCACTTCTCCCTACCAAATAGAGGAAAGGACATTTCCAAGGAAAGGAAATGATAAATTTCCTGTTTTGAAGAAGCAAGAGAATATGACTTTTAGTCAAGAGAATAATCAGTCAAAAGAAATAGACCATGAATGGCCAAATATTGAAATTTTCAGATAAGGACTTTTAAATAACTTTAAAATAAATATATTAAAGGACACATGGGCAAAGATGAATATAATTGATAAAGATATGAGGAATTTCAGGAGATATTTGGAAAGTATTAAAAAGAACCAAATGGAAATCCTAGAACTGAAAAATATGTTATCTGAAATAAGACAGAAATTTATTGGAGAGAATTAATAGCGTATTGGTCACAATACGAGAAAGGATCAGAGAACTTAAAGACAGGTTTGTAGAAATCAACCAAACTAAAGCACAAAGAAAAGCAATGGAAAGTATTTAGCAATCTAAATTCTTTGTGCTACCCTAGCCAGACACTGTATTTCCAGTTGGATCAGCAGGGCTATCTCAGTTTGCGTTTTTGGTGAGGACCCTGGCAACTTTGGGGAGGAAAGATTTTCCACAGCAAAGTGATAGGTGCCATTCTTGTTGGACAACCACGTTTTTAACTGAGTGGACAGGCCATTTGGTACAGGGGGTGGAGAGGAGCTTTAACAATGGTTTGACTGAACAGGAATAAGTTTAAATTGATAATATAATCATTCATTCAGCTAACAATTACTATAATTGAGTACTGACAATGCACATAAAGGTGTGAGCAAGGCAGACGATGTCCTTGCTCTCACAGAACTGCGTCATGATGCAAACAATTCAATAAACAATCATTATAAAGGGTAAGTTTGATTTGGGTTACAGGGTGAGCGGTGTAGTGACTCCTGGACCCCTGATAAAAGCCACCACTCGGCGCTTACTGTGAACCGGGCATTGTTCAAAATGCCTTCCTGTACTGACTCATTTAATCCTCCTTGCAGTCCTCATCACATCCATTGGAAGGTGAGGACACTGAGGCACAGAGGGGTTAAGTAACTTTCCTATTGTCATACAGCTCGTAAGTGGCAGGGCTGAGATGCAAATTCAGAAGCAGGCCCAAGAGCCTGATCTCTTGTCCTCCCCATTAAACCACCTCTCCATGTGACAGGCACTTGAGGTCCTCACTCTGACTGCCTGTCTGAGGGCCCAGGAGGCCATGGCAGGAGGACCCAGACCACATGGAAGATGCGAGCTTCCTTCCAGCACCTGGCCTAGAACATGGGACAACTGGCTCTGCCATCACTGTCTGGGCTGCTGGGCCTGGGGGCATTAGGGTTCTGGACAGTGATGAGCCCTGGAGCAGCGGGTCAGAGCCTGAGCTGTCACCTGTGATTCTTGTGCCAAAATAATCAATGTCTCAGATCCAAGCAAGACTCAAGAGAAGTACCAATATTTGTTGCCATTTATTGAGCATTTTTATGTCCCAGGCTCTGTGCTAAGGGCTTCACACACAATATCTCATTTAATCCTCAAAACAAACAAACAAGAAAAACACACGGTGGTAGGTACTACTATTATTCTCATTTTCCAGGTGGAAAACCTTGACTCAGGTTTGCACAGCTGGTCACACAGCTGGCAGATGCTGCACTGAGATTCGCACCAGGCTGGCTTTGCCACTGTGAGACCTGCCTCCTGAGTCCTCTTGAAAGGACGAACGGAAATGCAAATGTCTCCTCATCTGAAGGTTTTTTCAAGTCCTTTTTTCTTTCTAAGAGGAAAGATGAAAGAAAAACAAAACCTGATCACTTCTTAGAAGTGTATGTTGTGTCTCTTCCCTGCCTTTCCCTCCCCCGCCGCCAATGCTGGCTATAACAACACTCCTGTCCGAATCCGAGGGGCGTTCATTTTTGTTGGGACCCTTCCAGCTCTTTCACTGGTTTAGAAATTAAGGAAGATTTCCTTTCCCCGCTGTAGAAGTGGAGTCCATCCAGCTACCTGCCCCGTTTGGGTCTGTAGCAGTGGGGAGGGGTGGAAGGTAAACCCAGGATTTGAGGGTCTGGGGCACAGTCCAGCGTCACGGACAGATCCCCCTACACACACACACACACACACACACACACACACCCCTTCTCCTCCTGCAGCAAGACGTTGTTAGGGAGTCTGAGCACATCTTTCAAGCCCTTTGCCTGCTCTGGTCTTTCAAATTCAGGACCACCTGCTAGGTTGGCCAGCCGCACTTCCTTGGCAGGGACATTCTGTTGTGTTCACTGTTCTGCCCTGGACAGAGAGGTGTAGTCAGTCTGTCCCTGCGCCCAGGACTGCAGCTCCCCAAGCAGAGGCAAGAGTGGAAGGGAATTGAAGGAGTCCTTGACGTGGGGAGGGAGTGGGGCTCCCTCCTCTTGCTCTTTGCCTAGTATTCCTTCTTCTTCCAAGCACAGTTCCAAGAGGTGGCCTCTTTGTCTCTGGTTGGTTGGAAGTTGTTCCCCATCTTGGAGCCAACTCTGCCCTCCCCTTCAGAGTGAGAAGGAGCCCCATTAAGAGGAACGGAGATGTGAGATGTTGCATGTGTTTGGAATCCTGGCTGCTTCTGCAGGACAGTCCCCGGGACTGCAGGAACAAGCGGTCCAGAGTTTCACATGGCCAGGGACCCGCACCTGGGTGAGGACGGGGACACTGAGCCCTCTGGAGGCTGCATGAGACCCTGGAGCTGGCCAAAGGCTGAATGGACTTGCCAAGGAGGCCTGAATGGGATCACGCGGGCACTGCCTCCTCTTGGCTTTAGGGAGGGCCCAGGGGCATGGCTGTCTGCTTCCGGCTTCCATATGGAGGGAAGAAACTGGAAACAGGCTGGCAGCATCTGCTGCTGGTTCTGACTTGGGGTCCCCAGCAGGAGGTTTGCTGAGGGAGCTGGAATTTAACACCTTGCAGGCTGGGAAGCTGCCAGTCCCTGGGGGGCGGAGGCTGTGCAGGAAGGCTTCCTTTTTTGTCTCTCACACTATTACTTCCGCAGCCCAGCGGCAGATGGGCAGATGGGGGCGATGAGGAGTGTGAGGTGTGCAGGAAAAAGGAACGTGCTTTTCAAAAAATGAGGAGTGGGCAAAGATTCAATGTCTCTCTTCTGGGGGTGGAAAAATTCTGCCGTTTCAAAATGGAGCGGGAGAGGGCTGGATGAGGATGCCCCTAAGACAGTTGAACATACTGGCCAAGACCCAGCGTGAGTACCAGACAGATCAAGTTCAAATCTCTGCCCTGCCATCCAATAGCAATATCGAACATACACTGATTTTGCTGCTAAGAGTTTTCCATGCATAATCTGATTTAAATCTCACCAAACCACATAAAGTAGGTGCCGCTTTTATTCGCATTTGACTCAGGGTTGCTGAGGTTCTGAGAGAAGAAGTAACTTGCCCAAGGCCACACACCTGGTGAAGAAATATGCAAAGCTGACTTTCACACCCAGGACAGTGGAACCCTGAAGTCTCTATTTTTAACGACTGCTTTATAGTTAGGGCAGTGATTTGCAGTCTTCTCACTTCCTGGGCTCTGAGCTTGGGGAAGTCACTTTCTTTCTCCATCCTTAGTGTTCTTGCATGTGGGAAATGGGAAGATGAATGTTGTTCTCCTAGGATTCTTATGAGCATTAAACGGGAAAATGCTTATAAAGTTTTTAGTCAGTGTTTGGCCTGTAATAAAATCATCACTCATTTATCCAACAGATATTTGCTGAGCGCCTGCTCTATGGCAGGTACCATTCTGGGTGTGCAAGCTAGCAAAGTTCCACCGCTACCAAAGGGAGTAAACAAGTGAGCTAGGTAATCTCCAGCAGCGATGTGTGCTATGAGGAAAACAGAACAGTAATGACAGTGACCGTGGAATTGGGAGGGCCTATTTTAGTTGGATGGTCGTGGAAGGCCTCTTTGAAGAAGTGGCAGTTGAGCTTCATTCTTAAAGGGAAGAGACATAGAGACAGAAGAACCTTCTAGGTTCAGGGGACAGCAAGTTGGGCACAGAAAGAAAGTAGGCTGTGTGTCTGGAGCAGTGTGGGCAAGCAGATGAGTGGTACGCGAGATCAGGCCGAGGGTAGGTCTGGACAGCCAATGAGGAAGGGTCGTGAGTGTGGTAGGAAGGTGTTTGCACCGTGGGCAGCCTTTGGAGGGCTTGAATCAAGAGAGCAGTGTGATCTGATTTATTTGTTTAAAAGGTGACATTGGCTGCTGTGTGGACAATAGAATTTTGGGAGATAAGGATGGATTCCAGGAGCCCAGGGAGGAGGTTGGGATTACAGAGAGAGATGATGGGGCTGGGGCCAGGCAGGAACCCCAAGTGGAAAGCAGAGGTTGGTGTTTCCTGTTGGGGGAGCTGGGCAGCAGCCGTGAAGATCTGAGTGAAGAGACGAATTGCACTGACTAGCAGTAGTTTTCACGAAAGGAACAAGCCTCAGATCTTACAGCTTGTCAAAAGTAGGGTTTGGGCTCTTTTCCTAATACTGTAGAAATATTACTACTGACACTGGGCATGGTGGCTCATTCCTGTAATCCCAGCACTTTGGGAGGTTGAGGTGGGAGGATCACTTGAGGCCAGGAGTTCAAGACCAGCCTGGGCAACATAGCAAGACTCTGTCTCTACAAAAAATAAAAAAAGTAGCCAGGTGTGGTGGCACATTCCTATAGTTCCAGCACTTTGGGAGGCTGACGTGGGAGGATTGCCCAGGAGTTCAGGGCTGCAGTGAGCCTTGAACTTCAGAAGTGTTGCACCACTGTATTCTAGCCAGGGTGACAGAGCAAGACCTTAAAAAAAGGTCAAAAGAAAGAAGACAAAAAGAGAGAAAGAAAGAAAGAGAGAGAAAGAAAGAAAGAAAGAAAGGGAAAGAAAGAAAAGAAAGAAAGATTATTACTGTCATTTGCTGTGGAGCAATATTTGGCAAGGGGTGGTTATTGATCATAACAGCATATCCAGAATTTATTATGTCAATCTGGATTTTTGAATAGAACTGGGGTAGAAAAATTTTGTTTGAAAATGGCTAGATAGTAAATATTTTCATTTTTGTAAGCCCTGGTGTCTCTTGCCACAACCACTCAACTCTGCCATGATAGTGCAAAAGCAGCCATAGACAATATGTAAATAAATGAGTGTGGTTGTGTTCCAATAAAACTTTATTTACGAAAATAGTCAGTGGGCCGAATTTGGCCCATGGATCATAGTTTGCCAACCCCAGTTAGAGAATATCATTTATTTCATGACCCAAATAATTTTTTCTTAAAACCACTTTAAGACATTTTCTTCAAACTCGTCGGTGCAAAAAATATGGTACATGTGCTTATCGTAACACTAGAAAGTATGATACAGTTTCAAGACTACTCAGCCCAGTGGTTTTCAAACCTTAGGGATTCCTTGGCTGTAACTGAACCAGACCAGGTGAGGGTTGGGGCGGAGGATTTTGGCTCCTGCTTCTGCTTCAACCAGGAGGCCTTTATTTGATCCCTGTTTTTTTTTTTGTTGGTGGTCTTGATAAGAGTTTGTTTGAATAAAAGGGGTTAGGGGCAAGAAAAAGATGGAAAATCATCAATGCAGTCCAACGGGTTGGAGATAATCTCTCCCTTCCAATGTCATACATTAAAGATGCATTTACTACATAATTGATTGCTCACAGGGTAAATTAACATCGATTTTCTGATTGGCTGTGGGTGCGGGGGGAGTAGAGCTGAGGGGAGGGTCTACTTGCTGAGCCTTATAAGGTAGGGACAGCAGGCTGGCAATTGGAGGCCTGGAGAGTGGCTTGAACTTTACGTAGGGACCCAGTTAGGCTTGAGTCTCTGCTCTGTCACTTAGTAGCTAGACAAGTTATTTATTTTAACTTTCTGATTATCTGTTTTCCCAGCTGGAAAATTGGGATGATACCACTTCCCTTCCCAAGCTGTTGGGTGGATTAAATGAATTACTTTATGCAAATTGCCTAGCACATTGCCAGCTGCTTGAGAAATATCAATTTCCTTCTTCGTTTCCTTTATTCATTGTGTTTTCAGAAGTGTGGACCTTCTCCCGCCTCTTTCCTGTTGACCTCAATTTTTGCGTCCCAATCTTTTCTTTTCTTCTTAGGATGTGGCCAGGTTCTGCGAGCCCCAAAGGGTCAGATTTTGTTGGAGAGCTACCCACTAAATGCTCACTGTGAATGGACCATTCACGCCAAACCTGGGTTTATCATCCAATTAAGGTAAGGGGCCAGGGCTGCATTAAGGAGTCTGAGGTTGTAGGAAGCAGTAATGGGGTGGAGGGCCCTGGATCCCATGACCACAGGCCAACCATCAGCTCTTTATTCTTAAAAGCAGAAAATGTATATCGGAGCTATTCTCTTTACCTCTCAGGGATTCTGTGGGATAAGGCCTGGCTAAAACTATCGTCAACTAAATATCTGTCATTCACTGCTCTAGAACTGTGGGGCTCAAATGGTTTTACCCAAGGATAACACCAAAATACTGACAGCAAAATACTGAGAGCAATCTAGCCATCCACAAATCTTTAATAAGGTTTCCTACTACCCCATGCTGGGCTGGGTCCTATGGAAAGGATGTGAAGAAATAAAAGGCATTCTTGTGATACTTCACTTTGGAGGATGGGCTCAAGCTCTATCCAGGAAAATATAAGAAGTGCTAGATCACCACTGTTTTTTGCAATTGAGTAGTATTCCATTGTATACATATGCCATATTTTATTAATCCATTCATGGATTGATGGGCACTTGGGTTGTTTCCACATCCTTGCAATAGTGAATTATGCTGCCATAAACATTTGAGTGCAGGTGTCTTTATTATAGAATGTCTTTTGTTCCTTTGCGTAGGTGCCTAATAGTGCTATTGCTGGATCAAATGGTAGTGATATTCATTGGGGGTTGGGGGGTAGGGGTGCGTAAATTCACAACTAATGGACGCGGTGAGCATTGTATGGGGGAAAGCGCACAACTCCAATCCTGGCTCGGGTGAGGCAAAGTCATAACATGTAACCAAAATGTTTGTACCCCCATCATATCCTGAAATTTAAAAAATAGTAAAAAGAAAAAAGAAATAAAAGTACAGGTCTCAATTTCAAGGCATTTATGCTCAGATTGGAGTTTATGCTTTTCACAGCTCCTTTCATTGCTATTCTCAGAAAACAGCAAACACCCTACAACAAGTAAACCACTTCTCCCACCTGTGTGGGCGATAAACCATTTCTTCTTAGGGAGCTTTGGGGTCCTCACAAATGTTTAATTTATGCCATAGTCCGGGGCATAGACCCTGTTTTACTGTAACTGTTGATAAATGCTACAAAGGAGCCCTGTTTTATAAGAGCTGTGCGTTACTGCATCCTAGTGCCTGGAGCAGTTCACGGCGCATTAGAGGTGCTTGCTAAACACTTGTTGCATGAATGAATGTTGAGAGAACTGCTTTCTGACTCCAGTGCATCTTCTCTCTCTCCTGGCAAACTCCTTCCTCTTTCCTCTTCAGGGAAGCAGGGTGACTCACTCACCCCTAGGATTTCTAAGGTCATTGTCCACTTAGCTCTTCCCTTTGAAACCAGTGGTGAGGGGAGAGGGAATTAAAACCCCTGATCCTGTAGGGTACAAGCTTTCAATAAGTATTTTCTGGGTGGGTCAGTGGGCCCAGAGGTTGCCACAGGCCAGCTGGCTCCTTGAATGGCTCTCTGTCCTCCAAGAGGGGCAACGCAGGACCCTGAATTAAAAGGACCCAACGAAACAGATCCCCTCCCCAATCCTCCTCTTCAAAACTGGCACTTGGTAGCTGGTGTCCCCAGGACCCAAGGACCTGGGAGTGAGTCTCATAAGCTGGGCTTTCTCAGAGGAAGGCCCGCTCCAGGGGCAGGTGAGGGGCTACACTCTTCTGTCTAATGGGCTCATGGGGGGGGTGTCTGCCAGGAATGAGAAAGGCGGGTGCTAAGTGCTGCATGTGAACATTTCAGCAGCTACGGGACCAAGACAAATGGTCCCCTCAGGGGACCTCAGGGTCTCTGAAGAGCTTCTCCAAGCTCCAGGACACAAAAGGAAATCCCAAAATACCAACACAGTGGAGGACTGAGAAGCATATTAGTTGCCAGGAAAGGGCCCTAAGGAGGTGTGGAAATATGGCGAATTTCTATCTAGTTAAACCTGGACCTCCAGGCCGGGGACAGTCATAATAATAATGACAATGGAAACACTAGGACGCAGATGCACCATGTTCAGCCCAGAAGCTCAACTGTCATCCCTGACGTCCCCTCTGTGTCACTTACCACCGCCAGGCCACCACAAAATCCATTTCCTTACCTGTAAAATAATCTCGCATCTATCCGTGTCTCTCTGTCCCCACTGCTGCCATTCTATGAATACTTCAGACCACCACCATCCTCCCTGGGGATTCTGTCCTGGCTTCCTCACCGGCTTCCCTGCATTTGCTCCTGCCAGCTCTGCCGTCCTCTCTCCACAGAGGGGCTAGAGTGAGCCTTTGAAATCCTACATCTAATCATCGTTCTCTTGTTGAAAACTGCTGGTGGCTTCCTGTTGGGCTTGGAATAAAATCTGAATTCCCTACCATGCAGAATTTATCTCGGGCTTTCCTTACCAGCCTTGGTTCATATCACTACCCTTTTACCTTGCAGCATCCCTGGCTTTCTTTCAGTTCCTCAAACATGCCACGCTCATGACTGCCACAGGGCCTTTGCACGTGCAGACTACCCTGCCCCAGGACCTTCCCATAGCTGGCTTCCTGGTACCATTCGAGTCTCTGAATCTCTGCCCGGATCTTACATCCTCAGAGAGTTTTTCCTTGACTGCTTTGTGTCAGAAACGTAACCCCCCTGCCCCAGTCCCTCTTTGTGTTCTTACCTGATTTATTTTATTCATAGTACAGAGCTCTTTCTGAAATTACCTTAGTTTTTGGTCTCCTTGCTTATCATCTGTCTTCTAAATCAGAGCTCATCTGCATGAGGACAGGCACTGTGTCTAGTTGGTGGTTGGGGCACCGCTATGCTGATGACACCTAGAACAGTGTCTGGCACACAGCCAGCCTCCGGTGTGGGTGTTCCATAAGTGAACAAATGAATGAATGCATGAATGCAATCGTGGTTGCAGTGTCTCATTTCAGCCTCAAATACAGCTGTGGTCTCCGTGAGGTGGCGGCCTTGCCTTCAATTTTCAGGCAAAGATATCAAGGCCGAGAGAAGGAACTGACTCCTCAAGTCCCACGTGAGTGAGTGGGGCTCTGGAAGTCAGGTGTCCTCTTAGATCTTAGGGCATGTTTCACAAAGCGTGATTCCCAGGACTTATACCCCCCAAAAGCCTACCGATCAAATCTTTGTGGAACAAACAATGATTAAACTCAGTTATTGGGTTTCTTTGTAGGACCTTTTAGAATATTTAAAATATGCTGATTGTCAGCCGGGCATGGTGGTGGCTCATGTCTATAATCCTAGCACCCTGGGAGGCCAAGGTGGGAAGATCACTGGAGCTCAGGAGTTCAAGGTCAGCCTGAGCAATAGGGACACCCCATCTCTACTAAAAATATAAAAATGAGCTGGGCATGGTGGCACAGGCCTGTAGTCCCAGCTACCTGGGAGGCTGAGGCAGGAAGATCACTTGAGCCTAGGAATTTGAGGTTGCTGTGAGCTATGATGATATCACTGCATCCTAGCCTGGGCGACAGAACGAGACTCCATCTCAAAAAAAAACAAAAACCAAAAAAACAAAACACACACACACACACACACACACACACACACTGATTGTTGCTATATTCCAGTGTTCTCTAATACTGGCTTGTGTGGCTTTTACCCTAGGTAGTAGAAATATCCCTAGTTCCAACTTTTCAGGCTGCAGTCCTGGGCCTTTCTGTCAATTTCTATTTCTCTAAAGCGTGGAGGAGAAGATACAGATGTACATCTTGTGAACTTGACACTCAGGCAATCCCCTGGGAATCTTTGAAAAATGGCCTCTCTTGCCCTGGGATGGGGCTGCTTCTTTTCTTGTCTCTGGGAATTGGGGGCTTAGTATTGTCTTCTGCTTTTCCGATCTGATGTATCCTGATGTTTTCAAACCCGAGACCCCTTTTAGATGAGCACAGATATATCATGTATCCTTAACCCCCAAAATTCTGATTTGCTGCTACTTTTTTGACTGTTTGTGGTGAGTGTTATTCTGTTAGCCAGGGGGCAGTTACCTTCTGCTCCTTCCATCAAACAGCAGAGCATGCGGAGCTTTGTTTCCTTTGCTTAGTCTTGCAAAACAACAGGAGCCTTTTCTATTCTCCAACTGTAAAATGACAATGTCATATCCATTCCATCATCCAGCCAACAATATTTGTTTAGCATCTCTGTGTGCCAGGCACTGTGCTGGGTGCTGTGAGAACAGTGGTGGAACAAGGCAGATGCTCCTCCCTGCCCTTAAGGAACTTGCAGGCTAGTGCAGCAGACAGGCAATAAATACATAAATCAATCAATCAAGGAGGTCAGTATAAGAAATTAAAATTTGTGCCTACGTTATTAGGAAAATAAGGGATCTCCTTCAGAAAAAGTGGCGATGAAAGCCTCTTTGAAGAGGGGCTGTGTAAGCCTAGGCCATGCAGACTGGGGGGAAAAGTGCCCCTGGAAGAGGGACAGAACATGCAAAGATCATCTGCATGGAGCAGGGCACCTCCCTCCACCTAGGCATGCGCACGTGTGGGCACATACATGCAAACGGTATGCAGGTACTACTCCTCTATTCCCCTGCGAAATGAACTCATCTAACCTCCAGTGCTCTAGGACCATTTTCCCATCGGAACAGGCCGATGGTACCATCTGTTCCCAAGACCTGTTCATCACTTGGCCTTGAACATGCCCAGGGCATGTTTCCTTTTGTCCCCTCTCTACCCGCAGGTTTGTCATGTTGAGCCTGGAGTTTGACTACATGTGCCAGTATGACTACGTGGAGGTGCGTGACGGGGACAACAGCGATGGCCAGATTATCAAGCGTGTCTGCGGCAACGAGCGGCCAGCTCCCATCCAGAGCACTGGCTCCTCACTCCATGTCCTCTTCCATTCCGATGGCTCCAAGAATTTCGATGGCTTCCATGCCATTTTTGAGGAGATCACAGGTAAAGACCACGGAGACAGACGTAGCACTTTATGGCTTGCTCCGGACAGATATCCCCTTTCTGTGCACCTCCCTTCTCCCTGCTCAGCTGTGTTAAAACCTAGCATGTCGGGTCCTCAGAAGCAACCTACACACTGAGGAAAAAGGGAAAAATGGCAAGGTAGGTCTCAGGAAAGCTCACCTACAACCACAACCTGGAATCATTATCTCTCTTATACAGATGAGTTGGTTGGAGCACAGAGAGGCTGGAGAATCTGTCCCAGGTCACATAGAACTGGAGATTGGTACCCAAGCAGCTTGGCTGTAGAGCTCCCATGAGGGGCCCTCTCATAGTTAAGAGCATTGGCTTTGGAGCCCTGGCAGGTCAGATCAAGCTGTGTGACCTTGGGTAAGTTCTTTTACCTCTCTGGGCCTCAGTCTCCTAATTAGTGATAAGGGAATAGCAACATGGCCTGCCCCATTAAGGAGGCTCTGGGAGACAGAACAAATGAAGTGCTTAGCATAGTCTAGTACACAGTAAGCACTCAATAGCTGCCCAACCCCAGGCGTACCCTTCCCCTCCATTTGCCATCTGTATTGCCATAGATATTAAAATCTTAAACTACAATGGCAAGTGTCATTTACCTGATGAGTAACTCTAAGCCTGACTTTATCTCCTTCTCTAGTCATATTAGGAAGTAGGATTTGACCAAAATGACCAAAATGCTCCATCCTAAGGAATCACCCCATTCTCATTGTTCTGAGTTTGGATCACACCAGGTTTTACAAAATAAACTCAGGTTTAAGTTCAATTTTTTAAAATACTATATTCTAAAAAAAAAAAAATGGCATTCTGATCATTAAGGCTTCCTTATGTATAAGGTATGATATGAAAGTCTCAGGAAAGGAGTGGGTGGCTGTATGATCAATTGCTTCAGTCCCGTTCATTCAGCAAGACGGGCAGACTCTGGCCACCCTCTGCCCCTCCTGTAGGACGTTGCCCGCAGGAGCTCTCAGCAACCCCGACAGTCTGTCTGCCTGCCCTGCCCGTGCCGTGCCCTGTGGGACTGTGCGGGGCCTGGGGGTGGCCTGGTGTGATCAGCCTGTGGCTGAATCTCCGTCTCAGGGCTTAGGCTGAGCAGGGTCTCACAGAAGCTGCATCTGTGGTGACTTAGGGCAGTCAGCAAGAGCCGGCTCTCAGGGAAGCCAGCTGGGGACAGAGACAACTGGCCAGCCTGTGACTCTGGGAACGAGGGAGGGTCAGGAGAGTCTCTGCCTCTGAAATGGATTCCTCCACCTCCCCTGCAGAAGTTTGGGGAAACCGGCCTGCGTTTTGGCAAGGCAGTCAGAAGGCACCGCTTCTCACGCCTCAAACACCCTTGCCTGTCTGCTTGGACTCAAGTTATTTCCTCTGGCTAAAGTCACCTGTTTCAAACCTGCACATCAAAACCCATCCTTCAGGACACCTATCACATTCTTCTCCTCTGCTGAATCTTTTCTCTTGCTCCCATGAGCTGTGACTTTGCCTGTTTTTGAACACGCTGTAGCACTTTCTCTTCTTTCTTCGTAAAGCACTAACTGTATCATACTTCAGGTTATAATCCTTGTATACTTTTCTTCAAACACCTTTAATATGGTAAGTAGGATGTCCTGTTCATCTTTGTATTTCTCCAGCACCTTCCACAGAGCAAGCATTCAATACAGATTTGTTGAACTGAGCCAAGGGTTATCTTCCTTCCTTCCTTTCTCCCTGCCTCCCTTCTTTCCTCCCCCTCTCCCTCCCTCCCTCCCTTCCTCCCTCCCTCCCTTCCTTCCTCCCTTCCTTCCTTCCTTCCTTCCTTTCATTTTGTAGAGACAGGGTCTTGCTATGTTGCCCAGGCTGGTCTTGAACTCTTGCCCTCAAGCAGTCCTCCCACCTCACCCTCCCAAAGTGCTGGAATCCCAAGCCCAGCCCAAGGGATATATTTCTATGTTGGGATAAATGAATATACGATTGATGGACAACACACAGACCATGTTTCCCAGTCTTTCCTGTAGAAAAATAGTTCCCAATACTCTCCATAAAATGTAGGGTCTGAGGTCAAATAAGCTCAGGGAAGGCTGACTACTATGCACATTCTTAGATATTCACAAAGCCTGTTAGCACATTGAACTGAGAAGTTCTGCAGTAAAGAAGTCTGGTTAATTACCATTGAATGCCAGCAGCGTGTCCCCAACATATTAGAGCCCAGATCCCTATTTAGTTGAACACACCAACATCTCAAGGGACCAATGTTTACAGAATATAAGTTTGGAAATTCTCAAGTACACCTTGAACAGTGTCCCATAAAGATCACCTTCAAGTCGCTTTCCTCCAGTACCAGGGATGCTGAGCTTTTTTGAAAGAAGATGGTCTTCAGCTGTCCAAACCCTATGGGAGAGATACGAGCATGGTTCTGCTTTTAGCAGTGTAGCGTTCCTGTGTGTGTGTTTGCCTTATGCTCTGCAGGCTACAGTGGTCTCAAGCATACTTCTGGAGCCTTCGAAAATGTCACATGATATCAGCAACATTTGACAATTAATGAGCATTTGTTTTAGGCATCCTCAAATAATAGTACCGTGAATTCACTAAAAGTAATAAACACATTACAAGAAGACTTTGATAGATAAGTGAAAGACTTTTTTGGCCAAGATGCCAGGCTTGAAGACATCAACTCATTGCACAGTGGCCTGAGGGATGCCTTTTCTCTTGCAGCGTGCTCTTCATCCCCTTGTTTCCACGATGGCACTTGCCTCCTTGACAAAACTGGATCTTACAGGTGTGCCTGCCTGGCAGGCTACACCGGGCAGCACTGTGAGAATCGTGAGTATGCCTCCCGAGGGGGAGTTAAGGTGTCACGTGGGGCTGGAGTGGAGAGGGCTTTGGGGGCTTGCAGGGCCTATTGCTTCTTGGCGTCTAGGATGGTCTGTCTAAGATGGCATGTAGTGTGGACACCCCATTGAGTGGTTCCCAGAAGGGCAGGGCTGCTGCTGAGTCAGGTTGTTTGGAACTACCCAGGTTTGCCCATTGACATTTCTATTAATACCCCTCACCTGCTGCAAATACCTCTCAGAAATATTCAGTGGCCTTGAATAATATTCAGAGCTCAAAAGCACTGAGAATAGGTCAATAATAGAAAGCCACGTGGTAAACTGTCCTGTGACTCGGAGTCTGACTCCCTGTCCACCCTAAGATCTGGATTTTAGAGTACGCTCCAGGGTGCCGTTCATAGACTCCAGTGTTATTGCAGTTTAAAGCCCTGCAATGAGGGTGGGGAAAATGTAGGGTGACCATGAGCTCCAGTTTCCCAGGGACAGTCTCAGTCTATGCATTTTGTCTGGGCATAATTATTAATAGCAGCCTCTTTCATGTTCAAAGTGTCCTGAATTGAATGACAAATTACATGATCATCCTATAAATAGAAGACAAGGTTAGGGGAGTCACAGACAAACCACCCAACATTTATGGAGGGAATAGCGGATTCTCTGAAGGAGCTTATCCTGCACTGGTGAGACAAACTCTGTGCTTCTTCTGCTGGAGGTGGGACAGAATCGAGGAGTCATAGCAGAAGGAAATCCTTCCAGCCACGCGATTCCACGGCTCTCTGTCTCTAGGATGCTTTCCTTTTGCTCTAACCACTCACATCTCCCTCCCTCAACCTCCTGCCTGAGCTTGTCCTGTCTGTCCCACCGAATCCCCCGAGTTCTCCAGTTCTTGCACACAGGAGTCAAAAGCAGAACAATAATAGCCCCAAGTAACCTAGAGTCAACCAAACAGTGGAAACGAGGGGAAACCAACTCAAACAAATGACCCACTCCAAAGCAGGCAGGGACTTCTAACTCATGTTCTTGAAAAGGTAGAACGTGACTGTTTGATATTGTCTTCAGACTTCTGCCTGAGAAGATAAACTAGCACCTGCTGAGCTTAAGCATGTGTCTGACAGCAAATCTTTTGTCCTAGGGAAGAGTACGTGCAGACCACTGCATAGGGCAGCATAGGGATTGTCCAGTCTAGTGCAGTACCAAGGACTGTGACATTGGCAAAGAGGAACTTAAACACCATGACCTGAAATCATTTACCAAGGGTGCCAGGTAACAAGAACCTATGTATGACATGTGTCCTAACAGAAAGTTGAGACCCAAAACTGATGTCACTGACTCCAGCTATCAGCATGGAATGAGATGTGCAGAAGAACAAAAAGCATCAAAATTTGGGGGAGAGAAAAGGAGGACAGATAGTGCCCTAGGCAAGGTGCCCCAAAACAGATCCCGAGATGAGGGTTTGTGTGTCAGTGAGAAGCTCATAAAGGCGTGGGGAAGCCCGCCTGGCAAGGGAGGGGGTCCAAGCAAGGGTGTGATTTCAGGCAAAATCCCAGTGTCAGTGTGAACCAGTGAGATCTGGCATACAAACTACATCTCTGAGTTTGCCCTGGCTTTAAGGAAAGGTAGCTGGCCTTTCATATCCCTGCAGCAATATATCATCAGCTAAGGGCTGCCCTGATGGAGTAGGAGGACATAAGCCCTGGGCATGCCTGGCTTTCTGTGCATGTGAGCAACATGATTCCAGCAGCCCCTGAGCAGTTCCCTGAAAGACAGTCACAGGTACAGGCCCTTGGAAGAAAACACCATAGACTGGGGAGGGAAGGGGCCCACACAAACAGTGAAAATGGACCTGGGGGCAGCACCAACAGTGTCTGCCATGGTCATTTCTAACTCTGTAAGGGCCTTGTCTGACAGCATTCTCTAACGTCCACAGATTTTTCAAGTTCACTTTCATTAGTGTTTCCCTGCAAACAATGCAGATGGGAGCCAAGGTTTCGATTGCACGTTCCTGAGCGTGTCACCGAGTGCTACTAAAAGCATCCTTGCTCTGGCTTGGCAGAGCTGACTTGAGTGTGGCTATGCTAGAGGCTTAGAAAAGGATGTTCTACTTCGTGGTCCCTGCCTCATTGGAGCCTGCTGCCTTGTGTGCAAGGCAGACCAGAGAAATGTTGCTCTCCCTTTGTTTCTAGTATTTGTATATAGAGTGTGATTCTAGAGTCTTGACAGTGGCAAGTCCTGAGCTTTAGCCTGTAGATGCAGAGGAAGAAACAAAAAAAAAAAAAAAGGAAAGGCTTAATTTCTTGACGAACTGACTACAGTTTGATAAACAAAGGTAAAGTTGGAAAGAAGTAAAACAACCAAATAAACCCAACTGCCTTTAAGAAGCTGGGTCACATCCAGGGAGAACAATACATTGGTCCAAAAGTTGTGACTAAAATACCCATAGGTAGCTTGTGAGTCAGAAATGGATTTCTCAGCATTGCTATTGTAGCAAGAAAAGAAAACATAATGAAAAAAGAATATAAAATAAGTCATTATGAGCTGATTTATAACTTGATTCACAAACTGTCTCAAATACTTTACAACACCAGCGTAGATGGGCAAGAGAAAGCTCCTTTGCTGGTTTTCAAAATATTGATCACAAACCTTAATTCCCTCAGTGCCGTGGGCGAAGGTATTAGCGGCAGATAACTGGCCTCCATATGGGGGGAATAAATGTTTTATATTTTCTGTAAGATCCAGGTTTGTTTTTGCCTCTAGGAAATTCAGTGTGAGTTCCAACTAACTCAGTGGGGGACGCATCACAAAAATTGTCAGGGGGCAGTTTACCTGATAATTTCTGAATAAACCTTAACCATTTTTTTCCAGAACAGCCGGTTACCTAAAAAAGCAAAAAAGAGGAAAAAGATTTACTTTATTGTTTTCCTTATAAGGATACCAACAAACTAGAAAATTCTCCTTGGAGAGAATTCTTCCAAAATTAGGAAGAAACTCAAGCATCTGGGGATTCTCTAAACTCTGAGATACCCAAATTGGACTAGGCTCTTTTTTTTTTTTTTTTTTTTTTTTTTTTTTTTTTTTTTTTAGAAAAACAGCTTTAGGAAAATAGCACCAAAGCCAATATTAATGAGCATTCTGTCTTTTATTTACATAGTACCAACTCTGACAAGGGGAAACCACATCATAGGCGCTGCTTTACTGATCTGTCCTCTTAAAGTTGTTGGGGAAAAGTAGATGGTCCTTTTTGCAGATGCACGATTTGAAGCAGGGGGTGCAAGACCCTGGCCCCCATCAAATTCAAAACCCAAGGCCAGGATGCCACATTTCCCACATAGTTCACAGTCTCTCAGACACGGTTCTTGCCGTGTGGCTTGGTGAGACCCCTGATGATCAACTGACAAGCCCTGGTTACCAGCGTGTCCCGTTAGTGAGTCCTCTCAAAGGACTTCCCTTCCCTGCTAAGGCTCATCTGCATCTCTCCTTCCAAAGAGAGTCTTGAGCGACTGTTTCTTAATAGAAGCTATTCCCTTTATTTTATTAGTGTATGTTTATGTCTATGCGTGGAGTGGAACAGAAATAGATTTTCTATTTAATTATGAAATATATGCTTGTCCAAAAAATCGAACAGTACACAGGTGTTTGAAATAAAAAGAGTATATTGTTTTCCCTGGCCAATCCTGATCCCCAGCAGAACCACTGTTAGAAACCTGGTGTGTATCCTTTCAGACTTGTTTCAATGGTATGCAAACCTAAGTTGTCTGTATGTCGTTATGGTGGTTCTCAACTGGGGGTGATTTGGTTCTCCATGGCACCCCCAGGGGATATTTGGCAATGTCTGGAAACAGTGCTGGTCGTCATAATTGTGAGGGTGAGGGACGGGGTGCTGCTGGCATCTAGTGGGCAGAGACCAGGGACACTGCTAAGCATCCTGCAATGCACAGGACAGCCCCACAACAAAGAGTTCTCCAGCCCAAATGTCAGTGCCAAGGTTGAGAAATCCTGTTTCAAACAAAAGTAGATTAAAATATATACATAATTTTTAACTTCTTTTCAGTGCCCATATCATGGATTTTTTTTTTTTCCAAGTCAGTCCATAGTGGTAAATCTCACTTGGGAAAATGATTGCTGAGTATTCCATTGTATGATTATATATTGAATGTATAATCATATAGTATACATTGAATGTATGATCATTTATTCATCTAAGCCCTTAAAATCAGACTTGACATTGTTTATAATCTTTTATAAGATTATATACTATGCTACTATGCAGAGGACTGCAGTAAATATACTTACATATATCTCTTCGTTCACATGTAGAGATATTTTTGTAAGATAAATTCTTAGATGCTGAACTACTAGCTCCAAGGGTGCACATATTTAAACTTTAGAGAGCTATTGCCAAAAAGGTCACTAAGAGGTTTTGCCGATTGACAAGATGAGCTGTTCCTCATAAACACCAGTCCTTAAAATAAAAACTGGGATCCAAGTTGCATAAACTAGGGTCTATTCTTGTCAAGCTGTAAATGGCGTTGTTGTCAAAGGAATTAATTCCATCAGTCTGAGGAGAGATTTCTTGGGGTTGTAGATAAAGGATGAGAAACAATCGGTGAGGTTTGGCCACGTTCCAGTGGTCGAAAAGGCGTGAGGGTCCCTAATGGGACAGTCTTTGAGTGCTGCCACCCTGGGCCTCCCCTTCCCTTGTCTCCCACGGAGGAAGAACTTTCCCTGTGCCAGGGTGACCTCCTCCGTCACAAGGGGAGTGGCTCCCCCTCAGCCCTGAGGCCGAGCCTAACATCCTGCCAACCTCCAGCCTTCCCGGGCCACCTTGTAAGAAACTGGGCCCCTTCTTCCCTCTGAAGTTTCCTGTTTCTTTGTATGAAACACAATGACAAAATAAGTCCTTGAGTAAATGGTCAGAATCTTGTTTTGAAAAAGTGGAGAGCGAGGGATTCATCGTCCTGCTCTAATTTCCATGTGGCCTTTGTTCCTCCGGCCCAGTTGACGATGCCGGGGCTTCGTCCTGCATCCTAATGAAGGGCGATGAAACGGGCTGCGTCTTGGGGCACAATGCTTACACTGCGAGCTCTGATGCGCCTTTGAACAAAACAAGCCGGCCTCCACCAATTAAAGAAAAATGGTGAATCTGGATTCGTGTGGGTTTTGGAGTCTCAGGAGGTTTCCCACCGGCCCGTCCCAAGGCCTGGGAAGAAAAGAGGCCACGATGAGAGGCACACTTTATACTCCAGCTTCAAAGGGGCGGCCCGCACTTCTCAGCAGAATAAGGGCTGGGGCACTTGGGGGTTTTCATGGAAACACTGAAGGCTGAGGCAGTGACAATGTGCTGAGACCCCCTGTGGGTAGCTATCATCTCCCATCGGAGACAGAAATCATATGCTGTGGGCTTGGCAGATGATTGCAAATGGTTCTGAGGCCTTGGAGGTGAGGCATTGAAAAATGGAATTATTTAGTGCCTTTTTTGCAGTTCTAAGAAGACCTCTCTTATCCTTAATGCACAGAAGACAGGTGCGTCTTTGTCCATCGTGAGATGGCACACTCTGGGTAAAGAGCTTGGAATCTGTGGTCAGCAAGACCTTGCTTTGAGCCTGAGTCTGCAATTTACCAGCCAGGTGGCATTGAGCGAGTCATTTAACTCCTGTGAGCCTTAGTTTCCACATTTATAAGGTCCAGAAAAATAATATCAAATGCTTGTGGGGTTGGAAGGAGATGACCCACACAAGGCGCTGAGTTGAGTAACAGGAGTTATTATTCTCCTTACTGCTTCCGGCCATTTAAAAGAAAGCAGAGAATAGGGCATTTTCTGGAGAAGAGGTTAGGGCAACAACACTAGTTTCTACAAACTAGATGATTATGACAAACCTTTCTCAGGGCCCCAGGCTTTAAGAAAACTCTTCCAAGACTTTCTGGGTTTCCTCTGCAAATTCACCTTCCTGAATCATTGCTGGATACTAAGTATTGCTGCCACTGCACCAGCACACAGGCAAGAAAGATCTGGTTTAAAAGGATGGGTAGATGTGGCCAATGTCATGGTCATAAAGAAATCCTGGATCCCAGGAAAAGACACCCACACTGAGCATGATGGATGGGGAGACTTTGTAGCACAGACAGCCCCGAGAGGGGGCTGTTGGAAATGATAAATGAAGTCATGCCAGGGAGGAACTAGATTTGGACACTCCAAAGCAGGTTGTCCAGAGCATCATGCTATCTGGTTGGCCTCCCTTTTTCTCATGGGGTTTCAGTAGTCACTCATTTAACAGGTAGTGTGGGCTGTATTGTCAGTGCCCTGGTGATCATTTTGGAGACTAGGGCTTCAAAGTAACATTTTTGTATTTTGTTAGAGGGACAGGGAACAAGAGAGAAGGAGCAATTTGGCTTGGGAGAGTGTGAGGGGTATAGGGGTAATTCCATGGAGAGAGACCTGGGAATCCATAGCTATTAGCCACAAGCTCTTGAGAACCCAGAGCCTGGAGGACCCCGGGAAGGCCATCAGCTAGTGGGCTGCTCCCTTCTCACACATTCCCTGGGGCTCCGTCTACCCACCCTCCCTAACGTGGAAATGCATTTCTGACATCCTTCTGGGTGTGTACAGAGGGATACCATCCCACATGGATTTAGATCCAAAAAACAAAATCTGTCACTGAAAACAGGAGAACTATGCCCTTGCAGAGTTAATAAGGGATGTGTTTGGGGGTTTTTTTTTTGTTTGTTTGTTTTTGTTTTTAAATTCAGGGGAAATGTTTTCCTTTCATTTGGATCCATCCTTGTTGAGTGACCCTGTGTCTCCACAGACCACGTGACATCTTGGAACTCTAGTGGGCTCCGGGGGCCCTGTGCTTCTTGACCAAAGCATAGCTATGTCTCATGCTGGAGGATTGTCCTGGAAAGGGAACATTTTGCTAGTCGGCAGTTATTTTAGCAGGAACGGCATTCCAGGCAAATAAGGAGAAGACAGGTGAGGCCACATAAACAACTCTCCTCCTAATCGCCTCCGAGAACTGGGGTGGAGCACCCCTCAGTGTGGAAAGGGCTGGACCCACCGTAGCTCTGCGAAGCCTTCACTTGCACTTGCCTGCTCTTGCCAAGGCCCTCTTGGCTTTTGCTGTGGCAGCTGAGGTCACCGAGGCAGGACTGAACACAGGAGGCAGATTTTATTTTGGTTCTGGGTTCAGAGGTTATCCATTAGGACTGTGATGGCCTGTCTGCCCACTGAGGGAACAGGGAGGAGGGTGCAAAGAATAGAAAAACAGTGAGAGCATCGCAGAGTTAACTTCTGATGGAAACAAGCATCTCTGTCATCGTGGGCCCCGAGATGGATGCCAGCCCTTGCAAAGGCTACAGAGACCCCGCTTTTTCCTTAAAGGCTCCTGCCTTGTGGGGCATTCACTGCCTGTCCCTCTTCCTTCTTGAAAAGATGAAAGCTTCCTCTTTGCAAAACACAAGGCATTCTTGTTGGTATCCACGTACTAAAAACAATAGTTATTATCCTCTCTTTTCTTAACATAAGCCAGGCTCTGTGCTATTTGTGACATTGTCCGTTTAATTGTCACAACATTCCCACGTGCTGGGTACTTTGATCATTTCTGCTTTACAGATCCGTCCAGCCGAACATTTTCGAATGTCCATGAGGTACCAGGCACTGGGGAATGAAGGCAGGGCTATGAAGTGTATATTCCCCCTCCTTTTGGCAAAGCCATACAACAGTCCCAATTAATGGTATAGAGAAGAATGTCACGTGTCATACAGGTCTGGGCTACAACTTCCTCTAGTGAGGCTTTTGGTAAGGGTGATGGTGGCGATGACAATTACTAAGTGCTGCTTGTATGCCAGGCACTGGGTGGGATCGCCTAGGAGACTCACATTCGCTCAGCAGCTCAGGACTTCCATCCCCAAGGCTAAACAGAAGAGAATCGCCCAGCTTGAGCCAGTTTTATCGCAAACATTTCTTATGTTTTGAAAAGTTGACTATGACTATTGCTGGTCACTCGGAAACCTTCTAAGATCTGGAGAAGCCCCAAGAAGACCATCATGACCGGGCAGATTCAGTAGGTAGAGGACAGCTAAGTTTCTCACCCTCACACGGGTTACCTATCTACTCTATCAAATGGGGATGTGTCAGGTTGATTTTGAACAAGAAATAAAATGACCAGGACTTCCTGAAAAATTTTCAAAGTGGACCTGTCTCTTAGGTACAGGCAATTTCAGCTGCCTAATTAACTAGGCCATCCAAACACGGGAAAAATGGTATCCAAAAGACACAGTGTACCAGGGGCCAAAGACAATACTGATTAAGATCAAATAGCTAATTGTGAGCCTCAGCCTCTAAATTGCTGCCGGATGAATAAATAACAGTGTGTGCAATCCAAGCATAATTTCACATGGATACTGTCTCTTTGAGCCCCGCAGAGGGCTGGAAAACATCAGGGGGCAGAATTCCATTGGCTGGAAAGGGATAAAAAGAGTTTTCAGTGGGCGTGACGTCACCAGTTGGCGTTATTGCTGGTGAAGACCTTCCTGGGAGTAAAAAATATGTGGTTTGGTGCAGCGACACCACACTCAAATATAAACTGAACGGGGAAAAGTGAGGAAGGGAGCAAAGGCCGTCCGATAGTTGTCTCAAGCACTGGCCTCGTGTTAAGTCAGGTTTCCGGAACAAACAAAGCTCTGATGAGAAAGTTAATGCCTTTTCCAAACAGAACCGAAATCTGTCACAAGTTGTTTCCTTGATTTTGGTGATGAGTGAGAATGGGTGGATACCAAGAGTATGCTGAGAATTGGGACTAACATCCCTCCATCCCCAACCCCTACCACCAGCTGGATAACATAGTAATGAATTTTGTTGACTTTGGATGTATTTCTTTGCTGAAATGCTCAGATAATCTTATAACTCTGAAACCCAGCTCTTATTAAAGAGACAGCATAGTACCCTGACTTAGTTTTTTGCTCACGTATTTATCTGGCTGTCATACATATTTCATTAACATAAAATTTGCAAAAAAACCTGAAAAAGAAATGTATTCTTTCCATGTATAGTTTTGTAAATCACCACAAACTATTTCTTTATTTTTATTTATTTATTTATTTATTTTTTGAGACAGAGTCTCACTTTGTTGCCCTGGCTAGAATGAGTGCCATGGCATCAGCCTAGCTCACAGCAACCTCAAACTCCTGGGCTTAAGCGATCCTACTGCCTCAGCCTCCCGAGTAGCTGGGACTACAGGCATGCGCCACCATGCCTGGCTAATTTTTTCTATATATATTTTTAGTTGGCCAGATAATTTCTTTCTATTTTTAGTAGAGATGGAATCTCGCTCTTGCTCAGGCTGGTCTCGAACTCCTGACCTCGAGCAATCCACCTGCCTTGGCCTCCCAGAGTGCTAGGATTACAGGCATGAGCCACCGCACCCGGCCACCACAAACTATTTCTGAAAGGAAACAGGTTATAATTAAAATAATAATTTAGGGCCAGAACAAGAACAATAGAAAAAATAGAGTATTGGATGGGGTGGAGATGAAGAGAAAGAGAACACAAGTTCATCTGGAGATGCAAACGTTGTTGATTTTATGCTAACCCCTACTCCTTTCTTCTCCTTATCTAAAAATGAGTGTTGGGGAAATGTTGTTCACTTCAGTTTTGTAAATTATAGCAATGTTAATTTTTTATGTTATATATTTCTAACAACTAGACCCTTCCCCTTCTCCTGAAATGAAAGAGGTAGCTAGATTGATTATGCGTACACCATTCCTGTGTGTGTCAACCCAACTGGCTTCCAACCTCACACCCCTCCCACCCTGCCTGAGGCTTCCACTGGCTCCTGTATGTGGCAGACCGGAGGTGTGAGTCCATGTTCACACCAGCATCCTTCCATGTCCATGATCGATGGCAGTTGGTAGGTCGTAGGTCATATCCCTTGCTCCTTGGGTGGGATAACAATGAGACATGTTCCACACTGTCTCTCAGAGTTGCAAAATGGCATTGAACTTCAGTTGTCCCTGGTGGTAACTTGCTTGGTGATACAAACCTCCCTGTCACTTCCCTGTCTTATTCCCCCTCTCCACTATTGGTCCTTTCTAAGATTGCCACTGGTGTAAACTACTTGCACTCAAAGCCTTGTCTCACAGGCAGCTTCTAGGATCCAACTTAAGATGTTGCATGAAGGTATTTATTTGAGGAGCTAACTTAGTAGAGGTCTAGAGCTTTGTGTTAGTCACGGTTCTCCAAAGAGACAGTACTGATCATGTGAGCCGATCCTATACTATACCATCTCCATTATACACTCTACCAATCCAAATGCTAATCTCTCCCAGAAACACCCTCACAGACATGCCCAGATATGATGCTTCAGCAGATATTTGGCATCTCACGATCCAGTCAAGTGACACATAAAATTATTATAACTATCATAATTAGCTCGATCACCGTTTGATTGTTCCTCTAAAATGTTAGCTAAGTTTCTGATCAATGCTGAATAACATATATTTTAGGGTTGCATTATCTGAAGGATGCTCAGCAAAGGAAACATTTGTTTTGCTGATTTAATAAAAACTAATGTTAAACCCAAGAATTGATATTCTGTACACATACACCGCACACACACACACACACACACACACACGCACTCTTGCTCTTCTCTGTGCATAAGATCCAGCCCCATCCTTTATAGAGTAGGATTATGGGGGTAAGTAGAGATTGCAGTGATGTTTGTAGAGAGAGCCAGTAATACCTCCTAGAGGACTTGGAATCTTCTGAAGGATTTGTTCAAACTCTGCCCTCTAGCATTGTTTAGACGGGGGTTGGAAAATGGCTGCTCCCATCATATCTTTGGGCCTCTTCTAATTATCTTACTTTTTTAATTGTGCTCCAATCAACTGGCCACACTGCATTAACTACAACGTGTGCCCTGGTTAAACGGCAATCTCTACATCAGCAGTTCTGTCTGGCACCACAAGGAGAACACAAATGTGATAAAACTGGGAGCTCCAGTTCTAGCAAATTTCCAATGGTTATTCTCAGCAGAAGCCTCTAAATTAGAATTTGGTTCCATTTAACCCAGCTTCCTCCCTGTAGATTAAGAGATTTTCTTTCAGACAGCACAGCAGGCTAAGCAGATCAACCCACTTCAATCTATTGTACCTGATGAAATCTTTGTTGCAATCCAGACTGCAGTCAACTTCTGGGGTTGGCTAGTATTTGATGAGACACCCACACCCCATTCAAATTAATCTAAGGCCCCTGCAATTACCTTTACTTTATTCCTTGATTAAGGAATCTATCTTCTGATACAATTTTAGAAGCAAAGTTGAGAAAGTCACCTAGGAAGAATTGGTGCTAATGGAAAAAATAATATATCTTTGTTCTCTGCATCCCCACTCCCTCTCTCCATCTTTCTCTTTTTCAGTGTCAGAATGGGTTGATTTGGTCCAAAGAAGTGATTGGATTCTTTGGTTCCTAGGGGCTTTTTGTAACTCTTGTCTCCAAATTTGAACTTACAACTTGGACACTTAAGCAAAAAAGGAAAAGACAAATATTCACGGGAGGCTGGTGTTTCATATTAAGATTTTGGATTCATTCAGAAAAAGATATTACTTTTATGGACACGGCTGTACAGGTGGGCAGTGCTATGATGGGAGAAAAGGTCTGCTGTCGCTCCACAGCTGGGATCCGCCCCTGAGGCTTTGTGGTTTATCAGGGGATGAGGAGGTGGGTCCACTGCCTAGGTGAGGGATAAAGAGTGCAGCCATCCTTTTGTCATATTCAGTATTATCGATTTAATCAGAGGGCAGAGAAAAGTGACATTATGACTGTGCACTGAAGAACCACTTTTCCTGAACATATCCCCACACTATCCTGACACACCCCCGGATGTCCCCATCATCACGTCCACTTCTCTCAGGCGTTCTAGACCTGGCCATCTCAGCTGCCTTATATTGAATATGACTCTTAGGGTACCAATCAGGAGAAAAAAGGATATGACTTTATTTGCTTTAAATCCACTTAAATCGAGCTCTAAGACCCATACTTCAGGCTCATGAGAAATGCAGTCTCTGTCATTGTTGGGACTTCCTCTGTGCCCCAGGGTTGTAAAGAGATTCCTCACTTTGCAGAGACAGTGCCAAATCATCAGGGAGAACCCTCTGATGGTGGGTTTTTAGTCCATGCTGTTCAGCTGGGGAAGCCCAATGTCTCAGACTGCCTGGTCCCTGCAGGTAACTAGCTCAGCTGGTGCAGGGCTGGCCTGGAGCCTGAGAGTACTTGAGGAGGCTGGAGGCTCTCTCATAGGATCCAGCCTCTAGTTGCCCGGCCAGGCATTGTCCCCAAGATCTTGTCACAGCCTGGACTGCTGAAAGCCATTCAGGGTTTAATGCCCAGGACTAAGCCAACCGCCTCTCTGGGGTCTTGGCTCTTCCAGGAGTGAAAAGACGTGAGGGGCCCTGTCATCCAGGGATAAGAAAACAACACCAGAACTGTCTTAGGTTAGTTTCTTTCACAAACAGACCCTGAGTCAAGCATTTGGGTCCAAGCACAATGTCAAAGGAAGCACTCCCAGGACCAACCAGTAAGGGTATCGGGAAAACAAGGTAAGAAAGGGGATGATATCAAACAAGGCTGTTTTCAGCTAAACTCCCAGGCTTAGCCTGAGCCAGTGGGGCTTCTGGAGAATGTAAATTATACCTCGAGGAAGAGGAGTTGGGCTTTCATACTTCCACACCCATCAGTCATTGGCTCCAAGCCACCCGGAGGTGGGCAGGGAGGACAAAAATCTCCTAGGCATTTTTCAGCTCTCCGTATGGGCAAGAGGGTGCCCATGCCCAAGGGCAGTCCTCTGAAGGTTGCAAGTGCCAGGTCCCAGCTGCAAAGCTCACATGTGGAAATTGAGGGATGGGCACCCTGACCTGGTAAAAGGATCTGGGGGACCGGAGGGGGGCACCAGCAGTGTTCGCTATAAGAGCCATCCCAAAGCCACCACATTAGCTTCTGTAAAGTGGCATCTCAGTGAACCATCTCATATAGCTGCTATGAGGAAAAAAGAAAATAAGAATAGAGAAGGTCTTTCTTTAAATGTTTATCTGAAACAATATTCCAGAGAAATGCACCTCTGATTATTGTTTTTTGTTCACACAGTAGCATATAAGGGCATGCTAAACTTAGTGTGTTTATGTCCCCAGGATGAGTCCCAAAAGTATCAGGGCAATGTGCTATTTATTATTAATCGTGGACTATTTTACTTAGCAAAGTAGGAGCTTGATGCTCCTTCAGGCCAGAAATACAGATGCTTAAAATTCTCCTTTGCATGAAAACATACATGCCCCTGAGAAGAAATGAAACATAAAGCCCTTAAAAAATCAAATAGGCAAGAATCATGAATGTATTCAATGAGGAGATATAAAGATTTCTAAAAAGAAAATGAATAGGAGGAAAAAAAGATCATTTTGAAATTTAACCCTGGGGAAGAGCTCTGATGAGATATAGATGGCCTATGTACCCACCAGGTAGATATCCAAACTGAGAGAGAAAAGGATGGATGGAGGAAGTCTTAGAATTCTCTTCAAAAACATCCGAGGACAGTGTGCAGCTTTGGAAAGTACAGGAAATAAATGAGAGGGAAGAGAGAATAATACCCAGTGGCCCTTTAATATAGGAATACAGCTTTAAGGCTTTCTTGTGCAGGAGTAAAAGAGATGAAGGTATAGACACCATGGCTGGTACCCAGGAGTCTGAATCAACACTGGATCCAGGCCTGGAAGCCCATTGTGGGTAGACATTACCAGGAGCCCAAAAAATGGAGTGGAATATCGCATTATGCTAGAGTAAGCCCAGTAATGGGCCTTTAGATTTCCTTTTGGTGTTTTCTTTAAGGTGTATTAAACTTGGGAAATTGGCTTTGGAAGGTGGTTGGGTGCCTTGTAAACAAAGGTAAACAAAGGGAAAGGAAACTTTGTGTTATTTGAATTATTCCTCAGTACCAGCCCAGCCAGGTTAAGTGCTATTATCCTGTTTTTCAGGTGAGAAAGGCAAGGTTGGAGAGATTGTATAATTTTCCCAGGCCCTGGTTCTTAAGTGGAAGAATGAAGAGATTTCACCCTTAATCCCTTCTACTTACCAACAGATACTACTTGTGCACCTACTGTGTGCTTGTTCTAGACACTGGGGAACCAAATGATTACCTGAACCCCTATCTACCCGATCCTGGAGGCCATTCTTTTTCCCACCAGAGTGTAGTGACTAGACTTATTTAAATGATTTCATGGAAAATTGTATTCCTCTATGATTATGCAAGATGTTAAAGAGATTTGCATGGGGTGAAGAGGCTATGAAAGATGGAATAATGCTTGATTTAGAAGCTTAGCAGGGAGGACCCAAGCCATTTTGCTTGATACATATATTAAAAATAACAATGGAAACAACAAAAATAATAAACAACAAACTTTTATGATAACATTTTCTGATTATAAAACCTTTTTAAAAAGTATAAAGAAGTAAAAATTATTCTTAATGTTATAAGCCAGGGATAATGACTGTAGTTATTTTAAAGTATGTTCTAGTTTCTCCCTCCCACCTCCCTCCTTGGCTGCTTCATATTTATCTGACATGGAACTTCATGAATCTATAGGTTGATGTCTTTTATCGTAGGAAAATTTTCAGCTATTATTTCTTTGCATATTGTTTCTGATCCATCCTCTCTCCTCTCATTCTTGGATGCCAATTACATGTATTTTTTTAACCTTCTCACCATATTCTCTGTCCCTTACATTTTCCTGTATATTTTTCACTTTTTTATCTCCTTGGGCTTCATTCTGATTTTTTTTTAAGTTGTATTTCATTTATTAACACTCTTCAGCTCTATTTAATTTGCTATTAGCTTATCCACTGAGTTTGAACTTTCTGCCATTATAGTTTTCAGTCCAGATTTTTCCTTTGGTTGTTTTTCAAGGTTTTCAGTTTTCTGCTCAATCTTGTCTTTTATTTGCTTGAATATGATCAACATAGCTATTTGTAAGTAGTGTAAGATAACTAAATTGCTTGGATCCTTTATAAATCTTTCTGTTGTTTGTATTTCTCTTGATTTTCAGTCTTGCCTTTTGTCTTAGTCAATTGGGGCTGCTACAACAGGATACCATAGACTGGGTGACTTAAACAACAAACATTTATTTCTCACAGTTCTGGAGGCTGGGAAGTCCAAGATCAAGGCGCCAGAAGATTCGTTGTCTGGTGAGGGCTTGCTTTCTGGTTCATAGATGGCTGTCTTCTTGCTGTATCCTCACATGGTGGAAGGAGGGAGAGAAAGTTCTCTGGGTTCTCTTTTATAAAGGAACAAATACCATTCATGAGGTCTCCATTTTCATGATCTAATCAACTCCCAAAGGTCCCATCTCCTAATACGATGATTCTGGGGGTTAGGATTTCAACATATGAATTTTGAGGGGACACAAATATTCAGTCCATTGCATCTTCTATTGGATCCTAACTCAGAAACATCACTTGGCTCTATCCTGATGACATTCCATAAGCAAGAACTTAAAAACAGATAATAGTTCTTATAGTTCCCCATTCTAAGATCTCACCAAGTTCAAGTTGCACCCACTGATTTAATTATAGCTTTTCTGGAGTCATGAGTAAGGAAATCCTACATAAAAAGTATACATCACAGGTGACCTGATTTCAGAAATGTCACATTATAAAAATGTAGGCATCTAAGAATTATGGAATTCCTCAGCCTCGGGGAACACTGAGTTTATGTGTCCTGATTTAGTTTTTCTTTAAGTCTTTTTAAAGAGCCTCCTCAGTGAGAGAAACAAAGGATCTGAATTGTCCTAAGTCTTTGTTACTTCCAAGGGCTCAAGAACTCTCCAAAGTTCCTGGTAATTAAACCAATATTAAATATAGTAGGACTATGATCCATAAGAACCCTGCATGTGGCAGATCATGGGGTGGGAGCCTAGCAGACCATGGAAGCACTTCCTTCCAAGGGGAGAAAAACCCAACTTTGAGGTTTACCTGTCAAAGCCAACGGTAGAAAGGATTTCTTGTCTTCTGCTGAGGCTGATGTGGCTGGACCATAGTTCATTTTCTCTCAGTATTCCAGGACTGGTCTTAAATATCACCCAATCTTTCTTGGCCATGAGCTCTAGCAAAGCTCAAAATGGATGGGGAACTACACTTAAATTACACAAATTATAACCCATTAATAGGCTAACTGATGACAGGTTCAAATGCCTGCCAGAGCCAGGCAGCCTGGTGGGGGCCCCCATCTAAGCAGAGTCACTTCTCAACTCCAGTTGGTTGCTGCTGTGTGGGAATACAGGCCCAGGGTTTCCAGAATGAATTGTGTTAGAAACCAGTAGTACAGATCTTTATGTGAAACCCCTCAATTTTTATGTTGGCAAGATGGCAACTAATTCCATTTTTTAAAATTTGCACCTATAACACATTGTATTTTTGAGATGATTGCAGTCTGTGGGCCCCAGTGGGTGCCCTCTGGCTTCATGTTCAGAACTGAATGAGTCTGTGCTCTAAGAAGGCAGCCCGTCACTGAAGCGGTACGGACTGCTTGCTTTCTCCGCCTCCTCCTCTCACATCATAGAGGCATTCCTAAAAAGATAAACTGGGGTTTTCTGAGTCCACTTGAAGCATCAAAAAATGCATTTCCTTCCCCGTACCATCTCAAAATTTTTAAACAGCTCACCCAGTGAGGTCTCTTTTTTTATACTTAAAACAGGGGTTTTGGATTCACCCACCAGGAAAATTGCCGATATTATATAGCCCCAAAGCACACAGAGTATCATTAAGATCATCTGCCACATGTTCTATGCACTGTCTTAGAGTAGACAAACCAGTAATTTGGCTAATTGTAGCAATCTTGCCAAGTTGCACATAGGAAAGTTATTAATTTATTTTTCATTCTCAAATATTTTAGAGGTGTTACCTGAATGGAGATTCTTTTCTTGCCTGGAGGCAAGCAAGTAAGTTGCTTGGAACGTGATTGGGACAGTTACAGGAGAAAAAAGCATGTCAAATGCATAATTGCCTTGCAGGGGGACTGTTTTATAGGGATGAGCCTAAGTCTTAGAAGAAATGATTAAGAAGAAACCAGAGACACCGATAGAGTGATTGGTACCCAAATTCAATAATTGAAGGTTGGTTTCTCTGGGGCACTCTGTTTCCTTAGGCAAGTCTCATTCAATACGGTGCCATAATCTATTTGAAAAAAATGTTACCTATCTGATAGAATATTTCCAAAATTTATCTCAAAATCCTGTCCAGTGCTCAGAATAGCTGCTGATTACTTTAAGTAGCTTATTTTAGATAACTTTAAGAGTTAAAGAGTAGAAATACCTCTGTAATGAATATTAAGCATTTAGATGGAAAGTTATATTTGGAGATGAAGGGATATTTGGTGTATCTCCACAATTATATTGTTCACTAGTATTTTTAAACTATAACTTTCAACACACTTATGTTCCTGGAGATTAAATATAAAATCTAAATTGATGTCCTATAGGCATTCTTGTTTCTCACCCGTTCTACTTTGTGGGTACAACCTATAGAGGAAACTGAGCAGTCTGGTTTAATTGTACAAGCTTTAGGGAATGAAGGAGATAATACAACAACACGGAAAAATGATAACTCTTATATAGTGATCATAAAATCTAGGTGAGTTATTTATTTTGTCCAGGCCTGCCCAGCTCTCACAGTTTGAGAAAAACATGAACAAGGTCATATGGGAGCCAGATTTGGTGTCAAATTTATTTATATAGAGAATGAAATACCTTTCAATTTAAGAATAAGTCATTAACACAAGGGGAAGACATGTCTAATACATGCATTTTCTATTATGAGATTTCTCTTGGTAATTCCCTGGAGCACCATTGTTAGCAGGTTCTGTATCAATGTGTTTTTAATTCAATGAAACGTGAAAAAATTCTATTCTAAAATTGAATGACTCAGACTTTTAACAGTTTTCCTTTTCTTTTATTTTCACTTCTAGTCCTTGAAGAAAGAAACTGCTCAGACCTCGGGGGCCCAGTCAATGGGTACAAGAAAATAACAGGAGGCCCTGGGCTTATCAATGGGCACTATGTAAAAATTGGCACCGTTGTGTCCTTCTTTTGTAACAACTCCTATGTTCTCAGTGGCAATGAGAAAAGAACTTGCCAGGAGAATGGAGAGTGGTCAGGGAAACAGCCTATCTGCATTAAAGGTAACTTTCAGATGTTCCTGAAGTCTATAGACATGTGGAGTTACTGGACTTTTTGGTAGCTTCCATGCATGGGTTTAAGCCCCTGGGAAAATACCTTTCTCTCTTAAGTTCTCCCTGGAGCTATATATAACTCTTAGGTTGGAAACCATCCTAAAAACGTTTGCTTCTTTTGAGGGGCCTCAAGAGGACCTGCTAAGCTTAGTCACGACGTCTTAAGGTGATCAAGCAGAGTGGTATAGTTATCAGAGCAGTTTAGAAAAGATGACAAGGCTGAGTTCCATATATGCAAATCCTAATACAGAATTGAGGCACTTTATAAGCATTTACATAGCTACACTTATCTACTCTCTGTGCATTATTAAGTTAGTGCGAGAAATAAAAGAACAAAATAGACACATCCTCCCTGCCAGCCTACGTAGCGGGAGGATTGAGATGTCAAGATGTTTAAAAACAAAGACAGACAGTAAGCGCTTGTACATTCAAGGGACAGTCATAGGAACAGATGAGTGGTGTAAATTCAGAAAAAGGAGGGATCAACACTCCTGAAATAGGGACAATTGTACGAATCAGGTAGGATTAGAGCCAGTCTGGAGAACTGGGAAAGATCTGTAGATGTGAAGAGGATATGGGATGATATTCCAGATGGAAGATAGAGGGGAAAAAAAGAGGTGTAGGCAGAAGCGACATAATCATGGCAAACTCAAAGTAAGGCAATCTGGGAACCTGGGAGGTAAATTTTGAGATGTAGGTTGGAACCAGAAGAAGGGAGTGTGGTACAGAGAAGTTTGAACCCTGCCCGCGGGCAGTGGGGATGTGCAGGTTCTCATTGAATTGACTGGCTAGTTTGCTTCAGGTTAACAGCCCCTCTGTTGGAGGGCAGGCCACAATGATCCGGCTGTTTACTGGGAAGAAAAGCATGTCCTTGTCCTAGATTATCCAGATAATTGCCTTAATCCTCCACTTTGCCTTCTGGGTGTTTGTCAACAAGCTGAATCCTGGGAAAAAGAATGAAAGGGAATGGCTTGTGAAAGGAATAAATCACTTTAGACTTCAGCCAGAAGCGACCTTCATCCCCACCAGCACAGACTCTGATTTTTTATTTCATTAAGTATGGGAACGGTGTCACATATGTCCTTGGAGGTTTTTGTCAACTCTCCTCTTACAAATTAATACAACCAAAGTTCTCTAAGTTGCTAATTAGATGAATGTTGGCTGCCTGATTGGGAAAGTGAGATGGGAAGGATTCCTTTTCACTTGTGAAGAAAGAGAGACTTCAACAAAATTAAACCGGGCTTTGAATTGCCCTCAAGTGATTGTTAGGGCCCTTAATTGCAGAGAAAGGACATGGGGAGTCAGTTACCGGAGACTTATCTGTGGTTGACGCTGCTGTCAGATTTCAAATGAGAACCTCCTAATTGCCTGTGTGGGCTTTACCGTAGAACCTTCATGCTGACTTTTATTCCATTTTGGTCAAGTTTGCTCATTCGGTTCACATTAACAGTTGATCCTAATCTATTAACCGCTATTGTTCCAAATCACTTAGGTGGAGCAGATTTTCAGGGGTATCTACTCCACTTGGGTTCTAAGAAGGGGCTGTCAATTTAGGTGCAAGGCAGCCAGCTATTTTGCTAAGTGAGCTGTTGAGGCTTGGCCGGTATGTCTGTCCCCTGAGAGCTTAGAGAATAGATACCTGGTGTCCAGAAAGGGTGGTCAGGTATGAATCCGAACTGAATGATGTGAACAGTGAATATGGACAAGGATTATGTAACATTATTGTTTTGGTTTTTTGTGTTTTTTGTTTGTTTGTTTGTTTGTTTGTTTTTTCCTAGCCTGCCGAGAACCCAAGATCTCAGACCTGGTGAGAAGGAGAGTTCTTCCAATGCAGATTCAGTCAAGGTGAGGTCAAAACACCTGAACTGTGCTCTAAAGGCCAATAATGAGTATTTACCTCCCATTCCCTTTCCCCTCTTGTGTTCGGCCAAAGGCAGTCCAAGGTTTCTTGGGGACATTTAGTGCTAACCAGTCAGGAAAGAATAGGGCTTGTTAGATGAAAGCTCGTTAGCCAGCTGCCTCTAGCCAAGAGGTAGCAACTGTTGGAGAGTGTACAAATTTCACTGGACCGTGGGAAAGTGGATGGTTAGTGAGACGCAAGACTTTCAGATGATCTCGGAGGAACTGGATTTGAATACTTGAGTCTTCCTGAAATTACTATGTATTTATTATGGCAGCTGCTAGGGAGATGGCATTTCTACTCGACACAGCCAGCTATGATTTAGGAAGATGATCTTGGTGATAACCAATCGGCTGACGTAGGCCGAGGGTGCCCAGGAACCAGGGATAAATGAGCAGCCGTGCGTGCTGAGGGACGTGAGCCCTCAGGTATGCCAACCTTTCTCCTGGAAACACAAAGGCAAGGACCACCTGGTGGGGAGAGGCTAGGCCCATTTCTACTCATCTCTTCTCCTGCATTCTCCTCCGCGCTCTCCCCACTCTAGCTACATGGGAATCCTTGGTTTTCCTCTGTTACTCCAAGCATAATTCTGCTTTGGAAACCTTACACTTGTGGCTCCTTCTCCCTGGAACCTGCTTCTATTGGATATCAAGCCTCACTTCTTCCAGTTCTCTGTTCAGTTTTTTCCTGACACCGAGACCTGACTGTCCCTTTACAAATAGCGAGCCCACCTGCACCCCGACCATGGAGTGGGCCCTTTCCCCAGAGTTCTCTGGCCTTTACTATGTTTCTGTTTTCATCCCTCTCCACCTGTTGTTGTCTTATGGACTTCTTTTTTTTGTTGTTGTTTAATTTCTGTCTCCTTCACCCTGCCTGAAATGTAAAAGTTACAAGTGCAAGAACATTGTATGTTTTGCTCGTGCTGAAGTTCTAGTGCCTAAAATAGCATAGTATGCACTCTGTAAGTACTGAATGAATGGATTGGGCTGATGAACAAGGTTCAAGGCCTGGGTATGCCTCCCTTTAGTGCTGGGGTGTTCTTGGGCAAGTTCCTAAACTTGCTGAGCCTGAGTTTCCTCTTGACAAGGAGGGATAATCATAGCATCTGTCTCTGGGGATTGCTGTAAGGATTAAATGCAACACTAACAGCTAATATTTATTGCATGTTTGCTTTGTGTCAGTTGCTCTTCTGAGTATTTTACAGGTATTCATTTAATTCTCACTACAACCTCTGAGGTAGATATATTATTACCATTTTTATTACAGATGGGTAAACTGAGGCTCAGAGAAGTTAAGTAACTTGTCCAAAGTCACATTGCTAGAAGAAGTGGCAAAGCCAGGATGTAAATCCAGTATCCGATTTCAGGGTCTCCTCCCTTATGTGCTAGACTTTAAACCTTACGTCAAGGCCTTAGCAAAGCACCTTGCACACGTAAGCACTCATCAGTTGTAGCTACTGTTAAAAACAGTAACGATGAATCCCAGTGACTAGAATTGATTCCAACCAAGTGATCTGGAATATTCCTAAGTCAGGATACCCACCAATCTCTCACCCCTCCTCAGACGATCTCATTCCATTTTTGTCTTTCCCTTTTCGGGCAAGGCAAGGTATTTCCTAGGGAACAATGGCAGTAGAATCCAAATTCTGCCCCCTTTTCTGATCTTTGTGATTTCCCTGGACTGGCCTCTCCACTAAGTGGGATTGACCTGTTCTTCTCAAGGAGACATCTTGCAGAGGAGCCCCTGAGCTATTCGGAAAGATCACTTCCTCCTGGGGAAGCAATCTTAACGGGAGGTTAGGGGGCAAGGTGCCAGCTTTCTCGTGTAAGTGAGAATGGAGGCCTACTTGGTTTGAAGTGTCTTTCTGAAAGGTGGGCTGTGGTCGATCTGCCTATTTCCAGCAGCCAGGCTCACCCCGGAGCCCCCAAAGACAGTGTAGACCTTCCATGGCTAAGTGAGAAGCTTGTTTACAAGTTCAGAAGTTCCCTGAACTACCGACCTGGTTACAAACATGAGCTAAGGATTTGTTCAATGAAATCAATGTGCATGGAATATTTACTCTGAGCCAAGCACTATACAGATATATAAATAGATTTCTTATGATGATATCAAACTGGTATGGTAGAGACACCAGGGTGGAAATCGTGACTGCTCAGTGCTGTCTTGGGTCCTGTCTTACTTTCCTGTGTGCCCCTGAGCACTCCCACTTACCTCTCTGGGCTTCCGCTCTCCAGCTCTCTGTTTATTAAATAGGGATGAAAACATAGATTCCTAAAGGAATTCCACCTTTTCAGTTGACAATCACTATGCACCAATATAAAATAAACACAAGCTGAAAATGTGTGCACAACTTCCCCAAGAATCCCCAAGTTGTCCGTGGGGGCTTCAACTTCAAGGCTCATTTAATATCCCTCTTCACATTTACACACAATGCGTCATATTTCTCCCAATCTATGTGCCCTGAAAGTTCTATTCTCTGAGGCGTGCTAATTACATCTGCTAATTGCTAAATCAAGCTACTGTATCAACACAGTTTAGTTCGAGTCAATTCCTAATATTGCCCCATTATGATAACGTTTAGAGAAAAAAATACGCCTGGATTTCTCTCATTCAAATTAACTCCCTTTTCTGTTTAATGTTGCAATTAATTTGTGTGTATGTGTGCATGTATAACGTACCTTCAGATAGCAGCTATTATGCCAGATATTATTCTCTTTGGTTAAAAGCTTAAGCAGTTGGAATCATGCCAAAAATAGAAATGGAGGCATAAAATGAAGATTGAGGTGTGCAAGAGAATTTGCTCAGTAGTAGAGATGAAGTGTGCATGTGAGTAAGAGAGAGAGAAAGACAGAGACACAGAGAGAGAGATAGAGACAGAGAAGGAGATAGCCATTTTTTTTTCTTCTTCTGTAACCAAATATCTACATGGGGCTTGGCATAGATGCTAAAGGAGTCACAGTGACTTTCTCTGGCCTCTCACTCTGCTCTTTCTTTGGGCCCATGTGCCTGATCCAGGGAGACACCATTACACCAGCTATACTCAGCAGCCTTCAGCAAGCAAAAACTGCAGGCTGCCCCTACCAAGAAGCCAGCCCTTCCCTTCGGAGACCTGCCCACCGGGTACCAACATCTGCACACCCAGCTCCAGTACGAGTGCATCTCACCCTTCTACCGCCGCCTGGGCAGCAGCCGGAGGACATGTCTGAGGACTGGGAAGTGGAGTGGGCGGGCCCCGTCCTGCATCCCTAGTGAGTCAAGTCTCATCCTTGGGCTGGAGCATCTTCCATATTTCTTGGCTGCCTGTGCAAAAACATCATCCCTGTGGAAGACTTTTTTAGGAAAGGCTCTTTGTCCAGAGGAATGGGTTGCCAAAACTTTCCCTAATTTGGTGATGTCTGAAATTCCACAGTTAGTTTCCTTTAGCTTAAACTTACTACCCAGGAAAAATGGACTCTTTAAGTTTTAGAGGCATACTTTCTTGTGGATGGCTCCATCATACTTACTTGGAGAAAAGAGAGAAAGAAGTCATTAAACACCAAGTGAGGAAGGGGTTAAAGGTGCCAGAGGGCCCCAAGTTGCATCATCTTGGCTACTTTGTCTAAGCCCCAGTTTTCACATTCATCATCTGGTGATATTAATTGAGTAATTGTTATTAATTAAGTAATGAGGTATTAATTACCTCATAAGGTTATGATGATTACTGAGATAATATGTGGAAGTATCTAGAATAGGGGCTTGCACATACTAAGCTGCCATCCCATCTTCTTTTTGAAAGGAGAAAAGTATGGTGGAGTTCATTGTGGTCATGTTTATGATTAGTCATGATATTTTGAGTCCGTTTACGTACGTCATCTTCAGTCTCCTCAAGAACCCTACAGAACAATTGTTATTACTCTATCGGTTTTACAGGCAAGAAAACTGAGGCTCTAATAGATTAGGCAACTTTCCCAAAGTCCTACTGATAGTAAGTGCCTGGGATTGAAACCCAGGTTTCATTTGACTGTAAAGCCTCCAATTTTAATTCTGGACTTTATAGCCGACCACGTCAAGGGTGGCTGATTACTATTTAGAGTCAGGAAAAAAACAGGTTAGGTGGCTTAGTGGTCATCACACCCCTGAGGTCCGCCTTTCCAGATTTGTGCCCTCCTGGTTGAGTGCAAAACCCCCTTCGGATGGGACAGTCTGAGTTTATCTTACTAAGCTCGTACTTTCTCCCTAGTCTGCGGGAAAATCGAGAACGTCACTGCTCCGAAGACCCAAGGGATGCGCTGGCCGTGGCAGGTGGCCGTCTACAGGAGGACCAGCGGGGTGCACGATGGCAGCCTGCACAAGGGAGATTGGTTCCTGGTCTGCAGTGGCGCCCTGGTGAACGAGCGCACCGTGGTGGTGGCGGCCCACTGCGTGACTGACCTGGGGAAGGTCACCTTGATCAAGACAGCAGACCTCAAAGTCGTCTTGGGGAAATTCTACCGGGATGATGACCGGGATGAGAAGACCATCCAGAGCTTGCGGGTAAGAGGGCTACGACTTAGAAACTGAGGCTCTGGCTCAACAAACTCCAAGCACAGGAGAGCAGTGACTATGCCAGCCCTGTCCCCTTGGGAAGTCAGTAGCCAGCCAGCCCAGAGCCTGGCACATAGCAGTGCCCAATGTTTCATATTGACAGATACTAGACAGGGGCATTAGAAAGCCTGTGGACTCTTTTTTTCCTTTAATTATTTTACAAATAAGATAGAGACAAATATCTGTTATTGTGGCCACCAAAAGTTCATTACCTAAGAGTAAAATACACATGAACTTCTCAGCGTAGTATATACCATAAGTTGTAACAAATTAAAAATTAGAGAAATTATTTGTTTAATGGCTGGCTCTGCCTAAAACCACTGGCTCCACGGATGTTGTGATTTGTCACTGTGCCCTCACAGCCTAGCACAGTGCCTGGCTCAGAGTAGATGATTAATAGATATTTCTTGGATGAAAAGAAAGTTAATCACTTGTTATGTTTGGGCATTGTCCTAGGTAGGCTTTGAGGACATAGAGAGGTTTTATCCAAAGTATTCCTAACCAGTTTACAATATACTTCTCTTTCCCTGCCTCCCTCCCTCTCTTCCATTCATCCACTCTTCTGTCTGTCTATCTATCCATCCATCCATCTATCTAACCATCCATCCACCCATCCATCTGTCCATCCATCTACCCATCCATCCGTCCATCCATTGTTGAGCTCCCACAACATACCGTTCACTGCAAATAGATACAGAACTGGATGAGGCATGGTTTTTCTCTGAAGAGTCCCCAGTATGGTGGGGAGGACAGACCAATATACCATAATCAGTGTGACATAAGAAAGGCCCCGAGGAAATTCACCCAAAGGCAGTGGAAGTAATAGAACATACACATAAAAAATGACAAGGTATCATAGTTGTTAGCTCCTAGAGGTCCTCGTCAAAGAGCATGACCAGCAAGGAATGGGAAAATCATGGAAGGATTTTGTGGAATCCTTGTGGAATGTTCTGGGTGTAGCTCTATCTTGCTGGCTTGAAGGTAAATGAAATGTTTACAGTGAACCAGAGGTTGCAAGCTGGCAGCGTGTAGGGGTTTGTGCCTTGATGATGCTAACGCATTTATTTGCCAACATTTAAAGATCAGAATATTGTCTATCCGTTGTGTTTGTAGATTTCTGCTATCATCCTGTCTCCCAACTACGACCCCATCCTGCTCGATGCTGACATTGCCATCCTGAAGCTCCTGGACAAGGCCCGCATCAGCACCCGCGTCCAGCCCATCTGCCTCGCCGCCACTCGGGACCTCAGCACCTCCTTCCAGGAGGCTCGCATCACCGTGGCCGGCTGGAACGTGCTGGCGGACGTGAGGAGTCCCGGCTTCAAGAACGACACGCTGCGCTCGGGGGTGGTCAGCGTGGTGGACTCGCTGCTGTGTGAGGAGCAGCATGAGGACCACGGTGTCCCAGTGAGTGTCACCGACAACATGTTCTGTGCCAGCCGGGACCCCACCGCCCCTTCCGACATCTGCACTGCAGAGACTGGGGGCATTGCGGCTATGTCCTTTCCGGGACGAGGATCCCCTGAGCCACGCTGGCATCTGGTAGGACTGGTGAGCTGGAGCTATGACAAAACTTGCAGCCACAGCCTCTCCACAGCCTTCACCAAGGTGCTGCCTTTTAAAGACTGGATCGAGAGAAACATGAAATGAGTCAGCCACAGAAGCATCGAGAAGCTTTTCCGTGCATCCATCTGTATGCATGTTGTTACACGAGGCAGTGCGGACCTGAAGTGTGATTTTGCCCATGAACTTGGCTATGCTGGGGCTTTTGATTTCAGGGACAAAACTCAGTAGTGGGTGAGTAGAGATCAGTTTCTGGTAGGCCACTGCCTCCCTGAATGCTTGGACAACCGTTTGGAAGATACCAGCACTCGTAAGAACTGAGTTTCTTCAAAGAAGACTACATGAATAGAAAAGAAAACCTCCCCCTTCAACTCACCTGGTGGCCATTCCCACCTTTCAGTGATGCGAATGTCATGGTCAGCTCTGGTAGAGACAGGGTTGATCTGGGCAGTTCTGGGCATCATGAGGTCTCTTTCCGGGCTCCAGCCAAACCCAGTTCCAAAATTCCTGCCTGCGGGACAGCCCAGGGCTTGGGTGTGACACATGCTTTTGTGTACGTGGCCACAGGACAGTCTGGTCCTTTCCCATCCCAATCTCCTGTGCACATTTTAATAAAACAAGGTTACCTTCTGACCTATAAAACACATGTGCCAGGCTCTTATTCTGCATGCTGTTTCTCTGAGCTACGTGCATTGGTTTCAGGGCAATGGCTTGGTGATAGCCCTTTAAAATAGAGGCGATGGTTGTATTAATAATTCTCAAGTAATGGGTACGACAAAGTAAGTGTCATCTTTTCAGTACCAGCCCTTGGAGCTTGGAGGGTCATGGGCTGGGGGAGGAGGAACATGGGTGTACTGAGATAAGGTGCCAACAGAGGGAAATACCAGGGGTAGGATGATTTCTAGGGTTACCTCTTGTTCTCATCTTCTAGATCCAGCACAGAACCCTGCTTGGAAGCTCTATCAATCTTCATGGTCTGTTTTTCCAGCATCTGAATTGGAGGCACATATTTACTCACACTCGATTTAGATAATACCAAGAAACTGAAGCTTCACTTTTTCTATAATTTACATGGTTTTCCTCTGAAGCGCCAGCCCCACCTCCCACTGGACAGTGGAGGAAACAAGATGAATTCAGTATGATCAAATACCTTAAGTGATCTTTTCAGTAACCTGTCTCTTTTGGGTGACTTTCCCTTTCATCCTTTCTCTCCTTTTCTCCTCACCATGTAGCTCTGCTCTAAGACGTGCCTTGGAGGTTACATGCCTTCGAGCACCGGGACCCTGGTGGGGACTCCTGAGTTCCTGCTGGCTCCTGGGTGATTTGTTGGCATTTGCTGCTGGGGGCTGTAACTAGTGTGCCTTGTGCTATGTTCTCTCTCTACTTTCATGGGGCCCGGTGGTCCCTCCCGTGGACTTGGCTCCTCAGCGCTCAGGCAGGTACTGGTACTCCTGACATCTTGTGGTGACTCCTATTGGACCCACGTTTGGGTCGCTCAGCCTCACGGCCACAGTGACAACTTTCTCTGGCAACTGCCCAGCCAGACACTAAGCGACCTCCTCTCCCTCCCTTGGGCACTTGTGGGAATGTCTCAGTCTTTTCCACACCACATGGGAGCTGAGAGCCCGGGCTTGTTGCAGCGCATCCCTGAAGATGTCATGGTCCTCCACCTCCTATAGACCCAAACGGGACCTTCACTGTTTCCTCAACCCATCTCAGAGAACTTTGACCTCCAGGACTTTAGCCCCAAGATGGGAGGTGAGGATATGCTTGTTTCCCATCTCTGTGTCTTGAAATAATCCCCTTAACCAGGAGACAATTTCTTCTACTTTCTCTGTCTGTCATCCTTTTCTAGGGCTTTCCAAAAGTCACTTCCTCCTCCTTTCACCCAACCCCCTGCCCCCATTCTCCTGGCTTCATCTAAGAGCCATGTATTACTTATCAACTGTTGAGTACAAATGACCCAGCACTGACTGGCTTAGATCAGTCAATGTTTATCCTCTCACAGTTTTAGTGGGTCAGGAATTGGAGAGCAGCTTCCCCTGAGGTTGCAGTCAACTGAAGCCTTGACTGCAGCTGGAAGATTTGATTCCACAAATATTTATCAGGTCACTCAAAGGTTTGTTTATTTATTTATTTAAGCCTAAAAAGCTTAAATCTGGGAAGATGTAATGGAAGTTGAGTCAAAGAGATCTGAATTCAAATTCCTGTCCTTCAGCTTCTTTTTCTAGGTGACCTTGGACAAGTACTCAGCCTCTCTACCTTAGCTTCATCATCTGTTGAATTCGCATAATAAAATCTTGGGATTGTACTGTGGTGGCTGTGACAATTCAGTGAGATGTCATGTAATGCAATGAACACAGCACGTGGCGTATCGTCTGATGCCGGTAATACCTGGGCTGGGGCTGTCCAGCTGGGTGCAGCTCTATAAAGCCCCCATGTCTGCCTCGACACTTCATACGTGGGTGCCCACCCACATGCCCTCTGTCCCCTGACTCTGTCCTGACCCCCCACCTGGGCCGTCATGTTCCCCACTTTCTTGACACCCTGTTTACTCCTTATTGTCATTTTCCCATCTTGCCTCACCACTGAGATTTGGTTCACATGTACATCATTGCAGCTGTGACTCTGACCCCCTCAGAAGCTGAATCTGGTCCCAAATCCTGGGAGCACCACCCCAGGCTGCTTGGTTAATAGCTCCACGGCCATTTGCCACCACTCCTCGGCCTTGCTGTCCCAGCACTGCTCTCACAAGCTGAGTACTCGATCACACTCAGCTGAGACTCCAAGTCAGGACCAGAGAATCAGACACAAGCCTGTCCATTGGCCGCGTCTGGCTGCTGTTGGAAGGTTGTCCATCTCTTTATAACATGGCCCTTGCATCCTCGTGCAGGACCCCAAAGATGAGAGGTGTCCTCTGTCGGAAATCTCAAGTGTGTATCAGTCAGGGGCTTTTTGGAGAATCAGAACTTTCAAGAGTCATATGGAATAAGGGATTATAATGACCACATAAAATTGTGGGCACTGGTAGAGAAGTCTGTGCAAGGCTGTCGCCTTTGCTCCCGATGTTGCACCTGAAATCAGCCAGGCCAGTGGCAGGGAAGGAAAGCTGAATGCGAAGTTGGCAGAAAAAGGGCAAATGGTTTTGTCCCTGTGTTTGTCCCTTGCTGCCCCAGCCTCTGTGATGTGAGTGTCCTGCAGGAGAAGCGGTGGCCTTTGCTTGTAGCTGCACACTCACTCAGTCCAGGACTCAGAGGAGCCAGAAGAGATTTCCAGCAGGTGTCGGAGGAGCCGTGGGCCTGGGTGCCATTCTCCCCACCCCCCAGCAGGGTGAGCTGGCAGATCAATGACATCGTGTATGAGCTGCCACAGCATTTGATATGCTCCACCAACTCTCCGAGCGGGAAAATAGCTGTTGTTTCACTCTCCATTCCAAATCTCATGTAAGTTTCTCTTGTGCCCCCTCTAACCTGGAGCCATATAGGAAAGGGGACTCCGCAACATAATTTCAGCTTCCCTAAGTTGACAGGGAGCAAAGCCATCACAAGTCATAGAGTATTGATGCTGAAAAAGTGGCTGCCAACTCTCCTTTGGGAAGAGCCAGAGAAGGCTCCTACTTCATGCAGAATTGTTTGGTTCTAATTTCTTTTGTGGTGGTTGTTTTGGTTTTGTATATACATATGGACCCCTGACATCTGATATTCTGTCAGCCAGGCGTGGGTGCCTAGGAGTTGATCTGGCACTGCTAACTAGGAAGTGATGTTCTCATGTTGAAGATAAACAATTTCACAGATATCAACCAGGGTCATTCTGTGACTGTGATGGAACAAGACACAAACAAGACCACTTCGTATCTTGTGTAATCACAGACACAAGCAAGGTCATTATGCAAACCATGAAAATGCCAAATATCCTCCTCTCCTGGTTAATATGAGTGACTGCTGCTTTTTCACCAAATGCAGCTTTAGCCTCTATTTTGTCTTCCTTCCTTCTAGATACGATATATTAAGATGGCCAATTATAGATTTACTCCCACTTCCTGACAGCATCCAATCCAGAACCAAGCCCTACTTGCTTGAAACCTCCCTAGAACATTTAACAGAAGCCCAAATCCTATCAATTCTTTCTAGCACACTCTTGATGACATACTCCACAGTCACTGGGATGTGCAACATTCCTCATTGCCAGGAGCAACAGCTCTAACTTGCTCAACTACAGGTGTGAGTATATAGACAGTCCCTCGTGGGGTGTGTGGAGTGTGAGTATATAGACGGTCCCTGACTTATAACAGTTCAACTTATGATTTTTCGACTTTATGATGGTGTGAAAACACTATGTATTCAGTAGAATACATACGTCAAGTACCCATACAACCATTGTTTTTCACTTTCAGTATAATATTCAATAAATTAAATGAGATATTCAGCACTTTATTATACAATAGGCTTCGTGTCTATTATAATCTTATTATAAAATAGAACTCTGACCAACTGTAGGGTAATATAAAGTTTTCTGAGCACATTTAAGGTAGGATAAGCTATGATGTTCAGTGGGTTAGGTGTATTAAACACATTTCAAACTTATAATATTTTCAACTTACATTGGAGCTATTGGGATGTAACCTCATTGTAAATTGAGGAGCATCTGCATATATGTGTGTGTGTGTGTATGTCCCCTAAATCATATAAATTTTACTTAAATTTTGTTTACCATATGATAAAATTTATATGACACCTAAAATTTAAGTGAAATTTATACAATTTAAGCAAGACTCTTACTTTCCTTGGGAGTGGGCAGGTTTATATGTTAGGTGGACTTTTTGTAAATAACTGAGTAGTCAATCCACACTGTATTCTCTTACACAAACTCCAACAGGCATTGAGGGGAGGGGCCCAAGCAAGCAGGACAGTTAACTTTTCAGTCACAGGGTAGCCGGACTTCAGTCCAGTCTTTGGAGTGATGAACGAGAAGGAAGTAAGATAGCATAAGTAATGAAAGAGCTTGGAAAATACTTAAGATTAAGCATGGAGGGGGCTGTGTTCAAGAAGGGACGATTATTTCCCACCGTGAACCCTTTATTACACTGATGGGTCAGATTGGCCAGCTAAGGCGAAGCCAATTGCTGGTGGATCTCAAATGCTAGTGGTTTTTCTCTGCCCATCTGCAAACATCAAGCTCATTATGACATCTCCAGGAGAGTGAAAGGATAGAAGTGGCGTTCTAGAAAGGCCCACCAGGATGGCTGTGCTAGCCAGTGGGCAGCGGTTAAAAGACCCAGTCTGTGCTCAAATCTCACCTCTGTCACTTACACAGGGGGACCTTGATCATGATGCTCAGCCTCTATCCCATAGTCATACCTTATTTGTAAATGGGAGCGAAATGATTTGAGAATTCACTGAAATAATGCATCCAAGAGTTAAGGATGGGAGCAGTGTCTGGCCCATTGTGCTCTATAGATATTGGCTGCTATTATGGCGGTGGTGGTTTTGTTGTTCTTCAGGAGGAGGTCGAGAAACCAGTTGTGAGAAATGTTATGAGGGTTGGGAAGAGGAAAGGAAGTTTTAGAATGCTGTTGAGGTCCCAGCATGTGGAAATTAAGTTTGGAGTGGGGTCCATAACAGGAAAGGGTGAGTAGAAATCAATGGGAACAAGGATTAGCAGAACCACACAGAGCAAGAGCAAGGAGCAATGAGATTGTCTAAGTGAGAGTTGTCTGGACAAATTTCTGAGACAAAGTGCAGGGCCTGCACTGATTCTTAAAAAATAGGTTTCCCCATCTGCGTGTGTCGGGGGGCGGGGTGGGTTGGAGGTGGGTGGTACAGGCTAGAATTATTAAAAGCGACCAGGCTCAGCTGGACAAGTAGGAAATTTGCAGCCATTCAAACCTCTTCTTTTAAGCATGATACCCATTATCCTCTGGAGCTATGAGTATGGTATTTGAATATGAATTTTCACAGTTCTTTGGGATTTGAGAATTATCATGCTATCAAATTCATCACCTGCTCAAAACTTAATGGGCCTTCCTCATTTACCTCCTACATCAGGACGTTAGTGGATAAAATCTCTTTCATCCTGAATTCAATCAAGAATTGTGATTTCACTGATTTTCCACCTGTCTGCCATTCATTCAACAACAAAAATTATTGCCGCTTGCTATGTGCCAAGGACTAGGAACACCAGAGGTGGATAAAATAAGCTGGTGCTTGCCCTCTGTCGTATTGTCCCAGAAGTACATGCAGAATTAGAAATCATGGTAAGAACTAGAAAGGAAAATACAGCATGCTGCAAGAATGTATAACAGGGGGAACTGATTTAACCTGCAGGGGATGGGGTACACGGTTTGCCTTCCTGCAGAGGTGATGGCTGAGTTGCGAAGGAGTTAACTATTAGGGTGGGAGTGAGGAAGACCATTCCAGATTGAGGGAAGAGAATGTGTAAAGATCTTGAGAAAGGGGGCTTCTGGCATATTTGAGGAACACCTAGGAAAGTGGAAAGGCTGCAGCGAAAGCGTGAAGAGGAGAGACGTGTGATGTGAGTTTGGACATGGAGTCATAGATACAGGGCCACCTTGGAAGCTGGGGGAACCAGATGAGACGACACAGCCCGTGCCACATAGCATATATTGATACATTGAACCCCATGAGTTCCCAGAATGTGCACTAGGAATTATTAATACTAGTGAGGTCATTAAGCCATCAATTACAACCCTTAACCTTGACTTTGGGTTGTTCTGTTGTCCTAACCCGGGCATGAATGAAGACTTTGAGTCTCACTGCATTGACACAACTGCATGTTGTTTTAACAGAGAATTATCTTACAAGAAGATCAGATGAGTGAAAAGAAGAAAGACGAAAGGCCATGGAAGAGGCAACGAAGTCAGACACATATCTTCACTCCTGCCTTATTTTTTCTCCTTCTTTAGTATCCTGTGAAAATTTTGAGTGAAATACTTTGGATCCCTAGGGCTTGGGGAAGTTTATCTTTTCAGGGCTGTTGGAAAGACAAGGACATTTTGGAGTGGTTTGGTAGCAATTTGTGGTCTCCCTCTGCTTTTCTTGGCAGCAGGACTTGCTTTCCCTGGCAGGGCCCTGCCCGGATGTGCTGGTGAGGCCCAGCATTTTAAGAAAACTGTCTCAATGGCTGAGGTTTTTAGGGCTCACTTCACATTTGTATTCCAATTCACTGAGTGTTTATCCAGAGGCTGGGACTAGGTTTCATGGAGAGCTTTGCCAACAAAGAAAAAAAAAATGTTAGCAGATAAAATTAAGGAATAGCATTCTCAGGTGAAGAATAAAATTCAAAATTGAATTCTTAGAGGAAAAACACCCACTGTTACGTACCTGAACTCATAAGAAATCACAATTTCTAGGAAAAGGTAATTCCGCACAAAAGAAAAGGAAAGAACGCTCTTAATCCTTAAATACTCCCAATTCAGGAAAAGTTGTTTATTTTCACTGGAAAGTGGAATAGGATATTACAAACAAAACAGTGTCCAGGTGCTAATAAATGAAACCTCAGAGCAAATTGGGATGCCTTCCAATGTACTGTAGTATGCAAAGGCATAATTTAGTTCTTTAGCTTTTGATTAAAAAAAAAAAAATCCCTGACTCTGTAATCTCAATTTAGAACTAAATTACCTGATTGCTCTCTCTCTCATTCTCTCATTAAGGAAAATAACTTTCTAAGAAAAATACTTTTGGGATTTGAGATACAGCCTCTCTCAGAATTACCAAGTAATTTCATCAAGAAGTGAGTAGAGAAAATAGAACAAGGATCACATCGTTGGATTTTCTGAGGTCACCAGAGCCTGGCTTGGGTCCTTGATTTAGTCCTTTATCCAAACACTAGCATTTAATCACAGGGAGCTGTTGTCAAGCAAAGAAATACCCTGAAAATAAAAAATTTTCTCTCTTTCCTTTTGTTCATCATGAGGATGTCATTATGGAACAAAGGGAAGGGGGAGATGGAGGCATAGCTGGTAATCTTTGCCATGATTAAGAGAAACTGAGGGTAGAAATTAAAATACCAGCAATCACTCTCAAAAAGTATTCCCACTTTATACAGGATCAAACTGCTCTAGTTCAAAAAATGTTATGGTTTTTATGGTGGGCATAAAGAATTTGCGCTGCCCCTGGCATTTAGCCTTAAATCATCTTGTAGTAGAAATGCTGACGGCAGGAATGATAGACCGAGGACTCACGATTCATCTTTTTCCATTGTCTCCTTTCCTCCTTCATCTATACTAAGTAAATGGAATGAATTTGCACTCTTTCTGTTAGAATTCATCAGGCAGTAAGCGTAGCTACCAAATGTTTCAGCCTCCCCGAGCTCGCTACTTAATGAGACAATTTCTGCCTGAAGAATGGATTATATTTAGACCAAGTCCTCAGTCTGAATTGAGATTTCTATGAAGTAACATCTCTTTTCTCATCAGCTGAGAGAGTGAGGTAAAAATAGAACTCTTTCACTTCTCTTTTGCTAATGTGTGTTAACAAGAAGAGTGAATGAACTCCACTTGTGTCTTACGGTTCCAGACACCTGTGAGATGGACGCGTCCCCTGATTCCCTATTCGGTGACCATAATCTGACAGACGGGGCTACAGGCAGGCTCGTCGGTAGCTGTGCTGTGTTGCTGGATGCAAAGCATTGCCATGGATCTTCGGGGTGGTGGGAGTGGTGTCAGTCAGGACGCCGACATCATGAAGATGATAATAGCTACCACAGTGTGCCAGGAGCTATGCTAAGTGCTTTATGTGACATCGCCTCATTTAGTTGTCACCCAAGCCCAGTGGATGGGGTCATTACTATACCCCTCCATGCCCAGAGGGGTGAGTGACTTACTCAAGGTCATTCAAACAGGAAAGAGGGAATGATGAGTTCAGTTTGAATCTCACTGCTCCAAACATGGTCGAGATTGATGGTTCCCAGGTGGGTCTAATTCTGAGACTGCTGTAACTTCTGTGTCCACCTTAGCATTCTTAGTACAATGATCTGGTGTTGCCACTGTGAAAATGCTCCTTTGGTTAGTAATTGTTCTAAACCTACCTCTTTTTCTAAAACCTTTTCATTTTCAATTTAGTGTCAGGCTTCTGCAGTTTCTTTCTTGCATGCTCTTGGCTTCAGAGCTAACATTGTCAGAGAATGGTTTAGTATCTTTCCTCTGAAATAGGAACTCTATACAATAATTTTCATTCATGTTTTTCATTCACCCTAAAAATAGCTCAGATTTCTGAAAATTAGCATACTCATATTAATTGTTTTACAAAAGGACCCCTAATGTCCCATTTGTTTTATTTTTTTAAAAAAAATCTTACAGTGATTAGGGTTGTAGTCTTAGTGGTTGGGTCAAAGTTTTAAAGACAGATTCAGACACACAGCTTATGATTCTTTGGTTATTTGGGAAGGCAGAGGACAGACATTTAGTGTGTTCACACTATATGGAAAGCCCGGTGATATCTGCTTTATGGATATAATTTTTGAAGCTACAAGAATTATTTCCATTTCACAGATGAGAGAGTTTAGGCGGAAAGGGATTAGGAGAACCACTCAATGTTGTGTGTGGAAGAACTGGCATTCAAACATGAGCCTGCTTAACTCTAAAGCCCGGACTTGCTTTATCAGAATAGCTTTGTAGAAACTTGGAAAGGACAAATTGATTCCCTGGGTGGTTCTGAATTTGTAAAGAACCACAAATATGTATGACCCACTAATTAACTGATGGTGGGTGGTTTTCCTTATTACGAAGTTCTAGAGAGCATCAACAGTCTTTTTTAATACAAATTTATGGGGCACATGTAAAATGTTGTTATGTATATGTAATGAATGGTGATCATCATGGTATTTAATGTGTCCATTACCAAAGTACAGTACATTTTTGTTAATTCTTTAATTTTGTTTGTATGTCTTCTTTTGAGAAATGTCTATTCATGTTCTTTGCCCACTTTTTAATGGAATTATTTATTTTTTTTTCCTGTTGAGTTGTTTGGGTTCCTTTCATGTTCTGGATATTAGTCCCCTGTTGAATGAATAGTTTACAAATATTTTCTCCCATTCAACAGGCTGTCTTTTCATTCTGTTGATTATTTCTTTTGCTATGCAGAAGCTTTTTAGTTTAAGTTCCATTTATCTATTTTTGGTTTTGTTGCCTGCACTTTTGAGGTCTTAGTCATAAATTCTTTGCCTAGAACAATGTCCAGGAGAGTTTTCCCTAGGTTTTCTTCTAGTATTTTTATAGTTCTGGGTCTTATGTGTAAGTCTTTAAATAATTTTGAATTGATTTCTGTATAGGTGAGAGATAGGGGTCCAGTTTCATTGTTCCTCATGTGGCTATCCAATTTTCCCAGCACCATCTATTGAAGAGAGTGTCCTTTCCCCAATGTAAGTTCTTGTTGGCTTTGTCAAAGATCAGTTAGCTGATGTTCTTCTAGCCAGGAGCCTGACTGATATAACCACTGACTATCTGTATAACCTGGGATAAATTCCTTAATCTCCTGGGGTAAATTTCTTAATCTCTCTTGGCCTTAGTTTTCTCTCTGTAAAATATAGGTAATAATATCTTCTGTAGAAGGTCATCTTAAGAATCAAACAAAGTTATACATGTAAGGTACAGTACATTATACACATAGTAAGCACTCGGTAAATGTTAAGATATGTAACGATGTAAGATAAGATATGTAAATATGTAACTTTATTTCTGGGTTCTCCATTCTTTTCTAGTGGTCTATGTGTCTATTTAGCATCAATAATCTTAAAGAGCAAAGCAGATGAAGCAGCAATTGCATTTGGGGGGAAAAGTCAAATTCTCAGACATTACCAAATGATAGTCCATTTTGTGGGGATAGCCCTTGGTCACTTGGCTGTTTTCTCTGTCTAGGTCACTTTCTTCTGATAAACTTTGAACACTGCAACATTTCCTTGTTGTCATCATGAGGGCGAATGGTTTTATTCGGCAGCCTTTTATGGGAAAGCAGTGTAGGACAACTTTTTCTTTTCTATATTAAGAGTCGCCCCCTCCATCTCCCCAGTTTGGAGTTGCAGTAACCAATCTCAAGCAATTTGAAAGACAGCCAAGACAGGGAATGAATTCTTTAGCAGAGCACAATAAGAGAAGGGAGAGTCTTGGTCTCTTCTTTGGTCTAACTAAGCTCCTACAATAATTGGAGAAGAACATTGAAAATGATAGAATTTAGCACCAGAAACTTTGAAGCCATCTCATGACTTCTTCCATGACATAAATATACCTTCTGATCCCTAGCAAATGGCCTGACCAAGTCTGTTTATCTGCTGGAGCACTGTGTGGTGGAGAAGTCCCACATGTTATGGGGGCAACCTACTCTGATAATGACATTATTATCACTATAGGTCATATATCAGTGAGGTTAAAAGCAAAGTTCTGCAGGAAGACTGCACTCAAACCCTGGCTTCATACATTGGTCCTGTAGATCCATTCTCCATGTTTCTCCATCCTCTGTGATTCTGAGGGAGGTTGAACAGCAAGACTACATAGAAATTGTGGCAATGGACTCTCCTGCCTTCCAGCTTCCAGTTGGCTTTGGCCAATAAGGAGTCCTGGAGGGGAAAAAAGGACTGAAGGGAATTGGGGGTTGAGGTATTTATTCCGAAGTCCCCTTCCAGTGGGTTGCTATGGCTACAAAGATCTCAGCTCATGTCAGGTGGCCTCTCCATATAGGACTCCCCTTTAGGTCCCCGTAACCTCCCTTTGGGGAGGTAAGAGACTTGCACTTTGCTGTGAGGAGACATTGGGGTCATACCCCAGACCACACTTTAAGTGGGGAGGCTAGGTTCTCACGTGAGCTCAGTGACAAATCAAACTGGGTGCAAGCTGCTGCTCCCACATATCTAGGATGGCTCTTATTGAGCACGCATGATGTGCCAGGCTCACAGCTATGCATTTTCCACATATTATCCCATTTAATCCTCATGACAACCTTGAGGTGGTCGTTATTGTGGTCTCCAGTTTGGAGATGAGGAAGCTAAGAACCTAAGGTCCCAGACTGAGGTAACATAGAGTCTTATACACAGCAGGGGTAGTATGTAATGCAGGCCTGTCTGACACAGAGCTGAGCGCTTACCCTGCACGGTGGCAGTGCTGTGTGGCGGCTTACCCTCAATGGTCTATGCGTGCGTGACATAAGAAGAAGGCTCTATGTTTTCATAGCTTCTCACACTGGTTGTCTAAAATCACAGACACGTGTTTGCCTGGAAAGATTTTAATTCCGTGTATTTGAAGACATGATGATCCGCCTGTGTCATATCTTCCCTAGTTTTTCCTTCCAAAGGTTACACATGCCAGTTTTCCCCGACTACTTCTCAGGGCCTTATTTTTCGACCCTTCTCCATCTTGCTGAGCCACCTCTAGTCCAGTGGTTCCTGCCTCTGGCTACACAGTGGACTCAATCACCTGGGGAAGTTTTTAAAAAAGTCTCAAGTCAGGTCCCTTCATTCTGATGGACCAGAAATCTCTAAAAGGTGGACCGAGCATTGTTATTTTCTAAAAAGCTCCCTCAGAACATTTTAAGGAATAGCCAGTGTTAAAAATCACCACTCCAGTTTGCTTAAAAAGTGAAGGATTGGTGTGAACATTGACAGGGGCTCTCTGGCATGAAGAAAGAGAACCAATTTCTTCAAGCTATAATGATTATTAGACAGAATTATCTGTGGCATCGTCCACATGACTTAAGAGACCTGGTCTCCCAGGGCAGCTGAATGCAAATGTCTCTCAAGCATAGGATGGGATGTCAGGGTTTATAGACACAGTGGCAAACTAGAATGACGACTCCCATCGAATCCAGCCATGCTCAATGATTCACCTGAATGCCCTCAGGTCCTGAACATTGAAAACATAATTGAGTGTTTTTTAATTGGATGTTTTAAAAAGTAAAAACAGCTTTATCCTTTGTCCTCCTTTTTGCTTTGTGTTTATATGCCACCACGTGCCTTGTTCTTGGCAGTGAATGCTAATGAATGGTGCAGCTCAGCCCTCCGAGCCTGTGTGCAGACACGGAGGGATTATGCTGGAGTAGTTTATTCATGCTTATTTTAAGGGGGTTCTAACGACAGAGTAGCGCTGCTGGGATCATTAATATTTAGGCCTGGGAGAGATGCTCATGGCTCGTTCTTCAGCTGCCACTTCAGCAGAAAGGGAAACAAAATCCCTAAATTCTGTAGTTAGAAAATTAGAGTGTGAAGGTTGTGTATGTGACAACTTAAGATACAAAGTCACATATCTACCCTAGACAGGTCTTAATAGAAGAGAGCGTCAAACATCCTATCAACATATAAGAAAGTAGCTTTAACACATTTACCAGATTAAACAAAAACTAGATTTTTTGGAAGAGGAGCGTACCCAAAAGCCAAATGCCCAAGGATGAAGAGATGGTTAAGGCTTTTTTTTTTTTTTTTTATCGGGTGGTTCTGAAGGTTCTTAGGATGAGTAAGATACAGATCTGATTAATCCAATGGGGCAGACAGGAAGGAGGGAGGAGAAAAGAAGAGGGGAGAAATGGAGAAAGGCCTGGATGGAAGAAGATGTTTGAACTCAGATTTTGGAAAGGGGGGTGAGGGAAGAAGGTGATCAGAGATTTCCTTTTTAAACTTCTATTATTTTTTCCCTTATTTTTCTTGTTACTTCTCTCATATTCATCCTGGGATGTTTTGCCCAAGAAACTATTCTCCAAGGACTCTTAGAATTAACTGAACTTTTGTTTTTTTGACACTTTACTGGATGCCAGACTCCAGTTTAGGAGCTTCGCATCTCTTTTTAATTTCCTTTAGTTCTCTTAGCACCGAGAGGTGAGAGATGATATTCCCATTTTGCAGATGGGATGAAGAGAGGTTGAGGAATTGCCCCAGATTACTCTGCTGGAAGATGGTAAAGAACTCCAGCCTTCGGATATCAGCGGCTGGCATTTAACCACTCAGAGTCCTGCTGGGACTCCGGCTCCTCTGGCAGCATCCCTCGGACCCCCTCTGCCAGTTTCCACGTGGCCGGCGCGGTCCATCTTCTAAGGTTCAGCACAGCGCGGGTCCGAAGAGCGCCTCCTGGGGGAAGAAGATTGAAGGGACAGATGCAGAGGGACACTGGTCCCAAGAAACTGGCGCGCCCCGCTGATATCTCCCAGGCGCGTCTACACTTTGCAAATCTCTTTCTCACGGGAGCCTGTTTAATTCTCACCACAGCCCTGCAAAGGGGGTTATTTTGGGTCCCATTTTCCAGACAAGTAACGTGAGGCTTTGCCTTCTCGCGGTCAGAGGGTCGGCAGGTGGTGGAGCCGTAGGTGTCTGCTGTGTCCCAGAGACAATAAAAGCTGCACGGGTTTCAACATTATTATGCAAAGCCGGCCGGGAGGCTTGGACTCTCCCTTGCAGGAGCCCATCTGTCTCCGCGCGCCACCCCCGGGACTCAGAAGCCTGCGGGGAGCAGAGCCGGGTGGGTGGAGACGGGTCCCCCCGCCAACTCTCCGCGCCTTCCTAACCTGCGCCCCCGAGGCCGACCGCTCTCGGCTTAAAAAAAAAAAAAAAACAACCTACGACTTCTCCTACGCCTCCCGCCACCCCCAGGGAGCTGCATTAATATTAATCTCCATGAATAATTGAAGGCCGGAGATTTATTCGGGCTTCCGCGGGGGAGGGCGCGCAGCTGGGCCGCGTTTCGGCCGCGCCACCCGCGTCTTTCAGCCGCTCGGTTCCGCGGGGCCCGGACCCCAGACATGGGAGGATGGGGTGGGTGTGCCCGCCTGTGAGCTTGGGGGTGAGTGTGAGCTGAAGCGGGTATGCCAGCGAGTGAGGGGGAGCGCCCGAGGCTGCACCAGGGAGGCGGGGACGGAGGGGCATCCTGGGTCTCCGCTCCGTCGCCTGCGCTTCACCCCGCGCGGGGTGACTCAGGGCCACGCCGACTTGAGAGGAAACAATAGCGACTCCTTAGTTCCTGGGCTCCTGCCACCGGCAGCCCAGGCCTTCCCGGACGAGCGGCTGGGCCTCTTTTCTTATTCGGCTAATTTATGGCTACAGGCTGGGGGAGGGACGACAGAGGAGGGATCACGCCTGGAGATGGGGGGCGGGGGGCGGCGGTTAAAGGAGTCGCCCGAGGCGGCGGCGCGGGTGATGTCAGCTCTCGACGAAAATAGCGAGGGATCGCCTGCAAATCCCCAGCTCCGGCGGGGCTAAACCTTGCAATCCCTCCCCGGCCGGCTCCCAGCCAGGGCGCAGCGGCCTCCACCGCCTCCCCCGGCGCGCACACACCCGCACACGCGCGCACGCACGCTCACACTCCCCCGCACACACACTCATCGTCCTCCCCCTGCCGCCACTCTCCGTGCCCGCCACTCGCCGCACCCGCGAGCCCCAAAGCAAAGCACAGGTGGCAGCGGTGGTGGTGGTGGCGGCGGCGGCGGCGGCGGCGGCAGGGGCGCATTGCCGGAGTGCGCCCTCCTACGGCCCCGGGCGCAGCGCTCTCTCGGGGAAGCCACCCTCTGCGCCCCCGAGTTCCCAGCCAAACGCCACCCCAGCCGGCGGAGGGGAGCGCGGGTCGCGCGCCGTGGAGAGCCGGGACGCGGATTAGCGCCCGCAGGAGCCTCTTGCGCCCGTTGAGGCGCTAAAGGGCTTACCCGGGAGGGGGGTGGAAGGGCGGGGAGAGGCTCCCCCTTAAATACCGCTCCCGGCCACACTTGCGCTCACCCCCGGCACCCGCTCACTCCCTCGCCCGCCGCTGCCGGAGAGTGCCGAAGAGGAGGGGGCGTTCCCTAGACCATGGCATCCACGGAAGGGTGAGGGGGCTTTTCTCTGTACCCGCGGGGAAGCGGGGCCTTCGCGCGGGGTGGTGGCCCCCCTGTCCGGGATGGGGACAGAGAGACGTCGGCACCGCGCCTCGGAGACGGTGACGGAGCGATGGCTTGCCTGGGGGTGGGATGGTGCGGAGGGGATTGAATTTCTTTCGCGGAGCTTGCTGCTTAACCCTTTGAAGATGCGAGAGACTGGGGGTGGTTTTATTTTAATGAAAGGGGTAAGGTACGCTGGAGGTGTGAAAAAGAGCGTGAAGAAGAAATTCTCTGGAGGCCACTTTTGAGATTTCAAAAACAATAAGGGATTAGGCACGCTGTGAGCAGACACTGACCGGAAAGCGGCGCCTGGAGCGGAGAGCGCGGCTCAGGCTGGAAGGTGGGGACCGGCCGGGAATGAATGAGCCGGGACCAGGCTGGGGCGGGGCGAGGACCCGCGCGCGCGGCCTGGAGCGCCAGATTTGCAGGGTCGCCAAGGAGATCCTGGGCCGGCTCGCATCGCTCCTTGTCCCGGGATGGCGGAATGTCCCTGGCCAGCTCTAAGGAAGCGTGGAAGAGATTTGGGTGCTTCCCGGGAGGAGGCGGGAAAACCTGTGGTTTTGGGCAAGGATAGGAGTCCGCAGACTCTGGCGGGTGTAGCGTTGGCTTCCCTAGTTTGCCTGCGGCCCTGGAGTCGTCTCCTGCCTCCGGAGAGCGCAGTTGGCTCGGAGAAAACTCCAGCGATAAAGACAGCTGTCGTTAGCAAGAGGGAGAGGGGGATGCAAGAGGCAAAAGGAGTCCCCGAACCAGTATCTCCCAGGAAACTTTTCTGGCTTGGTAGAGCCTGAGTGGCAATTAAAAGACTGGTTGGGGAACTTGGCCTTTTGGTTAATTCTTAAAATTGCACTGGCCACTTGCAACAGATCCCGGGATCCATGTTATGTGAAGCACGAATACGAGGGGCTCCTCTGGGCTCAGGTGGAGAGTCCTTGGTGCTGGCCCTTCCCAGTTTCTTCTGATACATTTTGCCAGCTCTGCAGGCTTGTTTTAGGGGAGTGGGTGTCTAAGCAGGAGTGAAGAGCCGTGTCCAAAGCCAGATCTCTAGACTCCAATCTCCGACAACGGGGAAAATATTTCTAAAACCGTCTCTCTGTGTCCAGGAGAAGGAACCCTGGAGTCCTTCCAGAGAGCTCTGGCATCTTGTCATAGCATGAAATTTCTTTTCTCTTTTTGCCCTAGCAGTTCAGCAGGATGGACCTTTTAGGTTATTCCTTCTCCAAAAGGATGCGCCAGAAAGACACCTGTGTACAAGGAGAGTGGTACCTTGCGCTGAAACGGATCGCTAGAAATAAATATTAAGATCCCATGTGGCTCAACATCAGTGCCTTCCCTTGTTTAATTTAGAAGGCTTCCATATTAGAAAAGATATAGAGGTATTTCTGGCTCCCTTCAGGGCCCTTCTAGATGTACCCCTGCTTGTACAGGCTAGGTTGGAAAACATCTGTGAAAAAGATGGATGATGGTAGTCTTTCAAATCCTGTATCCAACTCGCTCCCTATTTTGATGACCAGATAGAGAAGGGAGAGGTTAAGACAACCATGAAAATCCCGAGACTAAGTATGTTTATCTCACTTTTGTCCTCAGTGAGAGCTGCCAAATGATTGGACATTAAATAAAATGCAGAAGTGATTTGCAGCATTCCAATTAATGCCATCTTTGTGCACTGTGCATGGTTAAGAAAAGATTGGCCAAAGGAACTTGTATTTAAGAGATGAAAGAATTGGAAAAATTTGAAAGGCTAGGAAACAAATATAGAAAGATCTATGACCCATCATTGTTTAACAGCAGTAACTGATGGGCAAGTGACTTCTCAAAAGCCCTGGTCTTTCCGTTACTCCTCTCTTCTTTCCTTTTGTCTTTTCTTCCAGGAACATTTACTGAGTACTTATTGGGTAGAACTCACATGTAAGGCACTCTGGGGGGACACAGACATATAAACAGTCTAGGAGTCGGACTTATAGACATTTAGCTCCAGCTGATGATTTTCATTGGTAAATTGTTCATGTGGGTTGGTGAGATTCTCTTGCCTGTTCTGATATCTTTGGTTAATGCGCCTTATAAAGGAAAATTCACTAAGACTCCTGGGGCTGATTTCTTTTGTTAGCCTTTGCCCTCTAACAATATTGAAACTGTTTCCTTGAAACATACATTGCTGAGAAGGAAGCAAAAATGGCAATATAATTATATACTTCCAATTTATGTATTTTCAGTTCAACTCTGTTTGATCCAGAATGTTTGGGGAATGGGGTAACATGATAAACCAACCATTCTGGGTAACATTTCTTCAGTGATGTCATTACCATCAACAACATATGTTGATCACCAATTTTTAAGGAATTATTAGAAGCAATAGTGACGTCTTGTGTTTGTTTAGCACTCCACTTTCAAAGCTCATTTGTGTACTTCATCACATTTGATTCTTCCAATAAGTCTGTGAAGCAGGCAGTCCAATGAAAATAGACTTTAAATATAAAATTATATATATAGAATATAATGTCATCTTTCCAGGAAGATTCCAGGACTTGGCAAAGCTTTGAGGTTATCATCTGGATATGTCAGTTATCATTGAAGAGTGTGCTAGGCATGGTCGGTGCAAAAGATTATTGGCTTTCTCTCAAAACTTTGGCATACATATCCTGCAAATTGCCTTTTGGAATATTCTTTTTATAACCTGTGCACTTGGTCTTTGCTTTTGCAGAGCAGACCCAACCATGGTCTGGTTACTTGAGGGTTTTGATTATTTGGAATTGGGATTATTAGCGTCCGGTTTCTATAAAAACCAACAGTGGACTGTTTGGTAGTTCCCAAGCCTTACGAGGTATTTTCCTGCAAAGCAAGGTCTAATTTGATAGTTGAGCATTCTCTTTTTCTGATTTCCCCTGTCATGGCTAGAATTACTGAGATGGCTTTTAGGTCCCTGACCCAAATTGGAAAGAGATTATAAGTAGTTGGTGGCAGACAGGCTAGTATCCGTTATTGACTGGGTCACAGTGGGGTGTCCAAATGGTGAGGAGACAGGCATTTTAGAAATATGTTCTTGGAGGTGGCTAGGTCACCCCATATGTCAGAGACACAAGGCAATTTGTTTTCTGATCAGCTCCCAGGAGCCAAGGGGTCAGGGCGAAAGCCAACCATGAGGGCTTGGGTTTCAGTTTGACTTAGAGAGCAAGTGAAACAGAAAACTGCTGACAGCAGGAAAACCTTGGCAGAGGAGACCCCCGGAATTTATTATTTCAAGCAAACAAAAGCAAAACATAACAGTTGCCTTCTGCCTCTCCCACTGGGAATGAAGTTGAGGTCAGTCAGTGGAGCAGACTTATTGGAACGTGGGTAGAGGCCATGGCGCCTGGGGTCTAGAGGGGTTTGCATATTGCATGCCTCAGGCTGCGCTGGAATTTTCATTTCTCATTTTCTCATTTTCAAGAATATAGAAATTGGCCTCCTTGGGTAAAATAGATATCAGTAGAGCTATGAGAAAGCTATTTTATGTTTACTGAGACAGTCTCTCGTGAGTAATTGAAAGCTTAATTCTCAAGAAATAATTTCTAAATCCAAATGAAACTTGGGAAGCAGAAATACCAAAAAATAGGTCTGTTCATCAGTCTCTGTGGCCACTTCTTTTCCTCTTTCATGCAACACGATTAGGTGTTGTCTCTTTTGACTTTGGCTTTAATGGATGTGTCAGACAAGGAAAAGTCCTTAACAGACGATTCTTCGGCTGCAGAAACAAGCAATATTTAACAGCGAAGTGTGAGCTTTCTGGGTCAGTGTGCCATCAATCCTACAGTTCCAGGATTGCAAAGCCTTTTCATAGTTCGCAGCTCAAGGTTGATGTCAATGAAAATCCCCCCTCCCCACCCTCCTCCATGGCTGTATCACACAATGCCTGGATGTCTGGTTTCCCCCCTTTAAAGGCAAACTGAATTGTTTCTCACACTGAATTTTCTCCCCATTGGACTGGCTTGTCTCTCGGAATCAACCGAATCTACTCTTCATTTCAATCGCCTGCTTTAATTATTTTTAATCTATAAAACACCAACAATTTTGAAACTTCTAGCAATAGTAGGCGGAAGCATCATTCTCGAGATAAAATGTTAGTTTTGTTTGCATTTTCAGAACTTGTCCTCGCGGTCTGAAAAAAATCTAACAAATGCCAGACACTGCCTTGCTTGCAGCCTTTGCTGCCATGCCCTTAACAGCTTGTTGGGGGCAGGCAGGATGCTTCATAGAAAGGGTTTTAGAATCCAGATTACGGCAAATCTCTTTATTTAGCGGGATCCTGAGCTTGCTCTCTCCTCCCTCTGCCCACCCCTCACCCTGCAACTCTGCAAGTGCCAAGTCCTTGGGATGAATTAATTAAAGGAGTGTTTAAAAATATCTCATTGCTCCATCTCCACGTACTCCATCATTGATTGGAGGCAGATGGGCTGCATATTTGTCGGTAGAATAGAAAAGGACTAGCATCTCCTTATACATCTGTCTGGTTGGCTTTAAATGATGTCAGAAAAGACAATGGGCCACAATATTAACGGAAAATGCAGGATAGATCTTGAAAATTTTGAAAAGAATACCTCATTTTATTAGGGCTTTGTTTTTTTTTTAATGTTGTTTGTGAACTGTGTTGATATTTATTTATTTTTCATTCATTTATTTATTTAACATCTCATTTAGATAAGCAGATACGACTGCTGTTTGCTGAACTGCTGTCTGGTGTTTTTGGCAATCTCGGCAGCTGCTTTGGATTATAGACTCATTGAGCAAGGACTGTCCGTTAAAAAACGGAACGAAAGGAATGAACTCCATTTTGGCAGCTGGGCATGATCTGTGTCAATCCCGGTCCTCTCTGGGGTAGATGACGGCAAATGTTAAAGACCTTGAATGAAGTCCTTAGGGACAAGGAGGGAGACATTGTCCCCACACTGCCCTGTATATTGGAAGCTTCATTTAAATCACAGAGAGTACTTTCTTCTGTTATGTTTGGTCAGGAGAGCCATCTGTCATCACTGTTCGTAATCTGGCACAGGACTTTCAGTCATGTGGTCCTGCCGTCCTGGGTTCCCAGCCACTGTGCTCCTAGGACCACAAAGCTGGTGACAAAGTTGGAAGCGGTACTGAGACCTGTCAGCCTCCCAGCCTAATGTGCTTTGCCCAGCATTGGAAATGAGGTACCGGGTGCCTGTGGGCTGCATGTGGCCCCCAGGTATATTCTTTTTGGCTCCCAGAGGATTTTGAACTTGCTTTAATGATTTGTCTATACTTAAAAATGTTTTACCTAAAAAAAAAATCCTGATTCTGGCCTCTCTTAAAAATTGGGAGACCTGATGACAAAGAATCTGCCCTTTTGTCTTGGTACTGAGTAATTACAGCCCAGCATTGTTTTAATCACTTTAACACGTGTTAATTTATTTAATCCCCACAACAATATGATACAGCAGGGGTAATTGTCAGCCCCATTTTACAGGTGTAGAAACTGAGTCGTAGAACTGATTAAGTAATTTGCCCGGGGTTTCACAGCTAGTGAGCAGCAAAGCCAGGCCTTACTCCCAGGCATCCTGGCTCCGGGACCGACACCTCTCAGTCCATCAGGGCAGGGGCTGGCTGGGGCTGAGGAATGGCTGTCCCCTGAGACAGGGCACCTGCCTTTCAGGTTGGGCACAGTTTTTTCTGGGACCATGTCGCTCATGTTACCTGCTTGACCTCTTACCTCTCCAAGGCAGCTATTGAGAGACTAAGAGCTTGGATTCCATCCTCTTAGGATATATCATTGTGTCGTGGTTTTGGATTGGAAAAATTATTCAAAATTTCATTTCTGTGTAGTGAGAGGTAAGTCAAGCTACTTTTTTTTTTTTTTTTTTTACAACTTAGCCACTTGTTATTTCCTTCAACTTTGCTCTGGGTTGTTCTTAATGGAACGTTCTTTTGTGATTAATGGTTGTCAGGAAGCCCAGAGCGTTGTCTCTTCGAGAGGCTGTGTGTTGAAACAGCCCAGGGCACTACGTGGGTCCCATCCTTTGTAATATTGAGCCTTGGGTATGTGCTTCTTAGTGGCAAATGTAGCTGAGCATTTAGCAGCCCCTGGACCTTATTTTTTCTTTTGCAATCTTCAAGTGTGGCTGTTTGGGGTTGTGACTTAGCTTATGCTCTTCCCTGAAACAGCTGTTGGCCCTGTCCTTGTAGGAGTGGAGCTGATGTTTATTTTGCAACAGATGCTAACAGTGATGACCTAGGGATGCCTTTTGAATCGAGGAAGAAATCTTTCAGGGGCCATATTTCTGTGTGTTTTTAAGAGTGGCACAGTTTGCTCATCATCCGACAGATGGCAGTAAATGTCAGCACTTTGTCCAGACTGGTGGCTTGACTCCCTTTGGAAGCCCTTTCTTTAGTCCTTAGGGAATCCCAATTCCCAGAGCATTCCATTGTCTTTTGGTTAAAGAAAGTTTCTCCACCAAATATGTGGTTTGATAATAGTGAGTCAGTTGCAGTATATCGACAGTGTTCATAGAGATGACCATAAACAAATATAAATAGGACCATTCATTTGAACTTATTCCAAGTATATGTGACTCTATATACATGCCTTCATTAAATCCTTGAAAAACTCCTATGGAATATAATGCTCATTTTATAGATGGAGAAACTGAAACTTAGAGAAGTTTTGATTTTATGCTGTTACTGGATTTATTGCTTTTTTGTCACCCACTTTTACTGTGTTTCATGTTATCCATATCTTGCAGTTAATCCACATTTCCTTAAAATTTCACAAACTCTCCCTTTGTTTTTCATTTTTGTTTCTGTGTTGTTTTCCTGCTCCCGTGCGTGTCTGTAATCATTTTGATCAGAGAAATCAAGATAGCAACAACAACAAAAAAGAATTTAAGAATCTTAAATTATTAAAGAATCTTAAAGAATTTAGGAGGCAATGCCTAAGAAAGACAGCAATGATGACAGAAAGAAGTTAGTTTTTCTTTGAGTGTAGACGTGACATTCAAAAGAAAATGCTACTATGAAAAAAAGTGAGAATAAGTTTAGGTAATGGAGAACTGTTGTCAGATCCATTTGTAGATATCAAACAAGAAAATTTCATATGGAAGGAGTAGCAGTATATGACGGGAGATAAGGCAAAAGAAAACAGAAAAGAATTGGTTTTCTGGGTTTTTTTTTTTTTTTTTGAGTCTTTAAAGGACAATTGGGATCTGACAGCCAGCTTTGTTGGGAAAGTGCCCAGTGGTACCTGGGGGATTTGTTCAGCTATCATTTTTTAAATTTAGATGCAACATATGGTCTCAGAAAAGTGTCAAGAATGAATATTGGACTAATTTCTAAGAATGGATTAGAGAGTAATAGAATTATGGACGGCATCTATTTCCCCAGTGTTTTTCTGGAATTCAAGGTCATCAATCAGCAGACATTTGTGAAATCATCATCGAATCTTAGCACTGAAAGGATCATTGATTTTTAGATCATGATTAAGTGCAAACATTTCAAATGAAGAACTCATCGTTTGTATGAGTTGATCTATTAATCTGAGAACATCCAAATTCGAATTCTTTTCACAGACTTTGATACATTGGGTTTGAGGCATTGTTGCTGGTTGGTCCCAGGAAGCAGACTCTGAGATGGAGACTTGTGTGCCAAGTTTACTCGGGGGAGCTTTCAGCATAGGTCCTCATGCAGGCGTGAAGGAGGGAAGGGCAGGCGAGCAGACCCAGAGGTTGAAACAGTCACAACAAAGGCGTCAGCCCACGCCCAGTGAGCTCTGGAGCAGGGATGGCTGTTCTGAATGGTCCAGAATTCAGGAAAGAGGTTTGGCTTTTGTACCTCTGCGTTAACCAGCCATGAATGGGCTGTTCTGGGGCAGGGGGCGTGGCGCTAGGGAGTACAGGGTGAGGGGAGGGGGGTATGGTTAAGAGGTGTCACTTCTCAACACTCCCAGCACACGGCCAATGAATCCTTAAGGCCTGAAGGTGGGGGTACGGGGGATCTGGGCAGCATAGGACAGCGTCCGGCGTAGACTCCAGATTCAAGTGTTTCCAGACAATAAAAGAACAAATGCAGTTGCTTTCAATCTGAAAGTCCAGACCTCCGGAAAGCTATCATCTGTAACAAAACACTATACCTTGCTGGTCAAAGGATACAAAATGTCAGTGATCTATAGTATAACATGGTGACTGTAGTTAATAACAATGTATTGTGGACTTGAAAATCGGTAAGAGAGTAGTAGATTTTAAGTGTTGTCACCACAAGAAAATGGCAAGCATGTAAGGTAATAGATATATTAATTAGCTTGATTTATTTATTCCATAATGAATACATACATTAAAAACACCATGTTGTACACCATAAATATGTATAATTTTTGTCAACTAAAAATAAATACATAAATAAAGTTTTACCTTAAAAGGAGGGTGTGATAGGGAGAGATTGGAAGGGAAAGCGGGTTTTGATGGGCTAGATGGGGAGAATTAGAGGTCACCACCTTCCTCCGTTTTAGCTGTGTCCCATATGGCCACCAAGGACAGATGATAGAAGCCCTTCTTTGCCCTCCAGTCTTTCCAAGGATGGGCCAATGGAAAGATGGTTATCTAAAATTTCTGCCTTACAGAGAGAAATCAACTCATTACATTAAATCTAATTTCTATCTAGAGTGGTGCGTTTAATGGAAGGGGCCAGAAGGGACGATATAGACAGATATATTGGGAACCAGAGTATCACTATCATTGATATTTCCAGTGTTGACAGCAGCTATTTTCATATCCTACCAGTGTTTTTTCCCATGGAGTCCTTACCTGGGAGAAGGTGAGCAATGGACTGAATGATCCCTTTCTGGAATACCCACTGCATTGTTCTATTGATTCAAGAAGTCAGGCATTCTGTCAACCTCTGGCCAAAAGTGCCTGTATGTTGACATTTCTGTGCTCGATTCCATTGGTAAATATTAAGGTATGTTCAGAGATGAAAGAACAATTTTATGCATAATCCAAGGCCTTGTAGATCACACCTCTGTGGGTATTTCCCCTGATTTTCTCATATCAGTTGACTCTGTTTTCTGAGACCAGGACATTGGTTATCATTGTGTTTGGGTTTTTATTAGGGCAACAACTTAATTTAAGTGGCTCAACTGTCAGACAATAGAAGGTTGGGGAAGCCAACTGAAGTCTCACTGGAAATTGCCTTTCTTTCCTTACCTGTTTTTAGTAGTGACACACCTGTTATTTACTATGACAGATAGATATTGTGTATATTTCTAGTATTTGGGTAAAGCTGTCATGGATTGTATTCAATCTACATGTAGAAAATACATTTTGCACATAGACTATAACTATCAGCCAAATGAAGGGGTATGAAGGATTCACTATCCACTGTCAAAGTGTCAAAATTTTTAACAAAATTTTAAACATTTTGTCTTCTGAACCAGTGGATCTTTTCCCATAACACAAAACGTGGCTTTATTAACAACAAAACCAAAAACTTCAACTATTACAGAATGGCATAAAGTAAAGAAGTACAAGACTGTTTCCTACCCCAATCCTGTACTCCAGAAATACTCATTTTTTGCCTACTCTTTGAGACATTTTTCTAATGCACATTTAAACATCCTATTCTTAATATGTAAATTGATTATCTTATATAGAGTATTGTATAATTTTCTTTTTCCTTAATGCTTCTAGGTATATGAACATGTATGAGAGATATATCTACATATAGAGATATACACACATATTTACATATAATATATAACACATAAGACATATTTTAATATCTGATAATAGTCCACTGTATGGTTATATATTATTGATTTAGCCGGTCCTTGATTGACAGACACCGAGGTTATCTCTGAGTCTTTGTTATCATAGCAATATTAGGTGGAATGTGAATTGGAGGGCAGATGAGGCAGGGGCCCTGAGAGCAGTTAGAAGATAATTTAGGTGGGACATAATGGCCTGAATCAGGGCATAGGTATGAATATGGGTTACCAGATTCCAAGGACGTTTAGAAAAATCTCAGTAACTAAGTGCATATGGGGTGAGCAGGAGAGAGGGCTTAACACTATTTCTCTGGTTCCTAGCTTAAGCAAATGGGGTGGGGTAAGTGCAGAAGGGAAATTCAGGAGAGAAATGGCAAGTTTGAAGAAGACAGTGAATTTGATTCAACATACTGGGTTGGAATTATTTTTGTGAGTCTCTGTGTGTGCAATATCAGATGAGATGACCACCAAGGAGCTGGGCCTTTATGGGGTACTCTTTGTGATCCCTGAAATAAACATGCTCACTGACACAGATCATGGAACCAGAAAAAAGAACTTGGCTGAGAGGAGAGTCCTGGAGAGCTCCAGTGTCCAAAGATGGGCAGAGGGAGATGATTCACGGGGTGTGGGGTGCAGATAAAGAAGGAGTGAGTCAGAAAAGAGCGAGTGTCTTGGAGTGGCGGACAGTGCCATATGCTATAGAGAGATGAAAAATGGAAGTATTGAAAAGTGGTCGTTGGATCAACCAATTTCAGGGCCATCACTGACCTTTGCCAGAGCAGGGTCAGCGAAGTATTGGCAACTGTGGCCATGTTGGTATGGGTTGAGAATGGGTGGAGAGAAAATGAATGTAAACTACTTTTTTCAAGAATGGTAGTCAAGGAGAGGATGGGAATGGAAGTAGATCCAGGGCACAGCAGGATTACATTTTCGCTGATCTGTTTTAGTTTTAGGGTGGGTGTGATAGAAGCATGTTCCTATGCTGAGGGAAAGGCTTGGTCAGTGAAGGTGAGGTCTGGAATACTCTTTGTGGAAGATGCTGATGAAGGAGAGAATTAGAACCAGAGGCTCATTAATTGCTCACTTTGGAGGTTCCTGTAGGGGAGGGCAGGGTGGCTCTGTGAGTACGTGGCCAAAGCTGCCTGCAGTCTTCCTGTCTGTCTGATGCCACAGCAGAGGGAAGCACAGCTCAGAAGGGAGAGGGAGGAAAAGGTCACCTGCCTACATTGCCAGATCCACACAGTCAACCCTGGTGATCTGCAGAGTGACAGATCGGGCAGCCAGCTCGTCTGTAGCCTCGTGAGTTGGCAAGCTAGAGTTGGATGTATTTCCATAGTGGTTGCTGGTGTGTGTGTGTGTGTGTGTGTGTGTGTGTGTGTGTGTTAAGATTTACTTTAAGCCTTTCTAAGTCTCCTTAGCTGGAATTCTTCTTCCTTTGTGAAACTTCACCAGACTCAGTCTTAATACCAGCCTCCTGTAGGGCTTTGCTTTCTCTCTGAATCACTTCGTGGGTGTTTATATACCACATGCAACCTATTAACTGCCAGATGTATGTTTCTATCTCAGACCTTTTCTCCAAGCTCCAGGTTCATACATCCCACAACCTAACTGATGTCTCTATTTGTGCAATATCCTGAAATTACCATGGTACAATGAAACTCTTGGTTTTTTTTTTTTTCCTACAGACTTATCCCTATGCCCTCCCAAGTTTCTCCCATCTCAGTAAATGCCACTTGGATATTCCAAGGCAGACATGTAGATATTACGCCTGCCTTTATTTCTTCTATCAGCCCCAACCTACAAGCTTACTGAGTTCTATTCTCCAAAAGGGACCTGAGGTCTGGCCTTTTCTCTCCATCGTCACAGCCATCATATTAGCCCAGACAACTGTGTCAGTCATTTGGAAGCTGAACGGTCTCCTAACTCTCAGTTTTTCAAATATCCCATGGTCTTGCCCACCTTTTCATTCACTTTTCCCCAGACTACTTCTTACCCTCCACTCACATGGCTGCCCCCCTCTTGTCCTAGAGCATCCTTTGGTCCTCAGCTGAAATGCCATTTCTCAGAGAGGCCTTTTCTTCTCTCTCCACTCCTCCGAAAATAGATCTCTCTTTCTTAGTCCTACCTCATTCCCCTGGTTTGCTTCTTTCCCTGCATTAATCACCAATTTTACGTATTTGCTGTTTATCCTCTTGTTTGTACCTACCCTCTCTCTGGAATGTAAGCACTTTGAGGACGGGTTGATATTCACATCCTCCTAGATCCTAATGCAGGGCACTCAGTAAACATTTGTTGATTGAATCCTCTTCCACATCAGCTCGGGGAAGGAGGGAAGGTGTCTCAGAAGAGGTAACATTTGAGCTGAGTCTCTTCCAGGGAGTCTGTCCTCGAGACAGTTTGTTCAGACCTCTCTGATAGCACTTCATTGTAACAGAGCGTGCTGAGTGTTTTCTTGTCTGTTTATTCACTATCCTGCCGTCTCTCTTAGGATCAGGAACTTATTCTTTGTGCCCCAACTTATTATCATGATCACAATGCATGTTAGGATAATTGAATTGTCTGCTTTGGGAAAGAGACACGCAAGGGCATAGAGAGGACAGAAGGGAAGAGGTGTGGGAACAATAGAGCTGAGACTGAGAAAACATGTCCTTTTGCTTGCTGGGACATGAGCATCTTGGGAAGGTTGTGGTGGTCGGTTGAACATCCCCACCCACCATTCAGTAATTAGCCTTCTGATTGCTCAGGGGTGAATAGGGTTCAACTAGTTTATAAGAATAATCAGATGGGCAGCAGCTCATCTTGTGAAGCCAAAAATATATTTGTCATAGTCAACCATGTCCCTGTAGTGCTGTCTGGGAAAGATTGCAAACTCTTATATCTGCAGTTCTTATAAGATGCAGTGAACTTTAATCAGATGGGTGTCTTCGAGCCCACCGCCCATCTTTCCCAAGACCACCTGCCTCCTCTCAGAATTATGTCTGTCTTTCCCTTTTCCTTATTCTTTGTAAAGGAAAAGAAGGAAGAAATTGGATATTCAGATCCAGATTTCTTAAGTAAATGATGATTTTTCAAATTGCACTAGTGAACAAAATCTAGGGCTCAAAAACTGATTTAGAATAAGAAATGTTACCAGAAGCTGACAACATCGTTGTTAAATTGATCTTTTAACTGTTAAAGGATTTTTAGTATATTTTGTCATTCCTAATAGAGTTCTCTTACTCTGCCTTCCTATGGATCTAGAAAGAATGTCTTGTAGGTGGGATGTATGTTTTCCAGTAACCTAAATAAAAATGTTAGATGTTTTTATATTTCCTGAAATAGAGTTCTTTTCTGGAGTTTTCTGGTGACTGGATGTGTTGGGGGGTGTTTGTTGCGTCCTGGTGGGATAAGGGAATAAAAACTGTGCAAGTCCTGTGCGAGTCCACCGTGCGAGGCCTGGGAGAGGAGGGAGGGCCGGTTTATGAAACCCCTTTCCTGAGTGTTATGGAAAAGTCTTCAGCTGAAACTGCCCTCATCATCCTTACGGCAAATGTGAGATTCCTCCTAGATTCAAAGCCAGGACACTCAAACTCCTGTTTTTGAAGTGAAAATAGAATCAAAGCATACGCAGGTTGGGTTTTTACTTTATTTGCTTTCTCTCTCCCTCTGAAGACTCTCAATGGATTTCAAGGCAAGCAGACTCGAACACACAATTCACATGCGATCCTCAGCAACCAGAAAGGCCGAAACAGTCTCTCCAGGAGAGGGCACCGTGGAGCCACACCTCTGGGCAATGGTGATTTTTTTTTTTTTTTTCCTGCTGCTTTGAAGCGGGAGCCAGAGGGCAAATTGCCTCTTTCCCAGGCCAGCACCGGCTTTTGTCTTGGTTTTTAAGAAGGAAGGCTCTACCACTTTGCTTATTTACATTCCAAGTGACCTGGAGTTGTTAGAGCAGTCGGGGGACCAGAGCTCTCTGGAGGCCAAGGCTGCACCTGGGACAGCCGGGCTGAGGCTGAGAGTGAGTTGACAGCAGTCGCCATTGACCACCCTGGCCCTGGGTCCTCTTCCTTGTCCTCGTCCTCCTGGCTTCTCCCAGGGAGTCCTCAGCAGGGTTCCAACAAGATTTTCTGGTTCTGGAGCTTGGAGCTCGGGTATGTCCAGCCTGGTTTTGTCTGGGTTATTGGCGACATTTTAAGGGGAAGAGGGCAACCATGGGGCAGGAGGGAGGGCTCTGAAGCAGGAGGGCAAGACACTTGAGGGATTGAAAGAATATTTGGAAAGGGTTGGAAAGGCTCCAAAATAAACAACGCAAGAATGGAGGCATGAAGACAGATATTTCTCTTTTCGAAATGACTAACCAGCCACCCTAGGAGTCTAGCTTGTGCTTCAACCCAATTGAAAGCACACCAATAAAATTAAAATAGGCGTGAAAATGCCGTGTTTTTGCTAAAGGACATACTCCCTTTGGAGGCTGCCGAGGAGCAGCCAGGGACCGATCCGTGTGTCCATATGTTTGTTTAAAGAGGACTTTCCTCTGCATGGCTGAGCTAAGCCACTGAGGCAGGCCAGTGAGACGAAGATGTTCTCGTGTTTTCAGGGAGCAGGAAAGTCAAGATTCTGTCCAGTATGGCTTCAGCGTCTAGTTAGGGGGGCATTTGAAATTAACCTTTGAGTTTCTCGTGTCATAAGATATTTGTTAAATGAAAGCAGTCGAAGAGTTCACCGTATGAGTTCTTTACCACAAGAATTTCTGGTTTCTCCTTCAAGAAACTCTGAGGTTATTTGGACTTTAAACATATGAACTCAGGGAGGCAGGGCCTATTTCATGGGCATATGACTTGGGCAGTCCTTGGTTTAATGCTCTGCTGGTGTCCTCTTGAAATCTGTAATATCAAGGGGCCTCAAGTTTTCATTTTGCACAAATTATGTGCAAACCCACAGTTATGTGGCAGGTTCTACAGGGAGGCTAACACCTGTGCATGCTTGTATGAAATACTCGTAGTGGTGACAGCGAACATGATAAAGATGATGGGTAACCTTGGGAATATCTTCCCTCTTGCAGTGCATTAGAATATTCCCGTAATGAGATACTTTGCATAAAACAGCTTCTGTCAGCCAGTGTTGCAGAGCAGTGAAAAGGATGTGTTTTATATTCGGAATGACCCAAGCAAAACTTCCGGTTCCATCACTCACTAGCTATATGACTTCAGGGAAATTAATTAGCCCGGGACTCAGTTTCTTTATCTGTTAAAGAGGGACAGTATCACTCACCTAATAGGGTTTTGGAAAGGATTAAGGCAGGACATGTGTGAAGTGCTCAACATATGCCTGGGACATGGTGATTGTCATTGTTTTTCTTGGAATAGCATTACTGTGTTACTTTTAGCCTGCTGACCTTAGGTTGGGTTATCCGCCAGTCTCCTGACTTTGCAAATGAGGTTGCTAACACTGGGTGCATACCCACAGGTATGTTTGCTAATTCTTTCTCACAGAGCTGCAGGTGATAAGATTAGAAAGTTAGGTCCTGGACTTCTTTGATCACATGAGTAGTATATTTGCACTAGCGAAGGTTTGTTTGAAGATTTTTCTCTTATGTGCTTTTAATCCTTGAACTACTTTTACTCACAACACTTCTGACTCCAAATGCATGGCATCTTTTCCGCCACCAGCGGGGTATCCTGCGAGTCAGGTCAATTCAATTTTGGCGCTGTCTACCTGGGGTAAGCATCGGATCCCACAGGTTAAAAGCTCAGTCCCATGAACCTGCCCCTACTTCAGATGCCAGAGGCAAGTCGAGGCCACTTGTACTTCTGACCAACCAGATATAAAGACAGGGGGTACCCACACCCCCTTCTCAAATTCGATAATTCGCTAGAAGAGCTTGCAGACTCAGGGAAACACTTTACTTATGTTTACTGGTTTATTACAAAAGATACAAACAATGGAGGAGCAGGCAGGTGGGAGATTATCGGGAAAGGGAGCGGCCCTTCCAGGCCTCTCTGGGGGACCCACCCTCCCAGCACCTGGATGTGTTCACCAACCTGGAAGCTCCTCAAATCCCACCATTTAGGGGTTTTGGGGGAGTTTTCTTTATATAGGGATGATTGATGAAATCATTGGCCATTAGTTATGAACTCAGTCTCCAGTCCCTTATCCTGCTGGAGGTTTCTGGGTGGGGCTGAAAGTTCCAATCCTTGGTCTTTCTGGTGAGCAGCCCCCATCCTGAAGCTATCTGGAGGCCCTCAGCCACCAGTCATCTCATTAGCAAGAAAAGACACCCTTATTTCTCCATAGAGTGCAAGGGTTTTAGGAGCTGTGTGCCAGGAACTCCAGACAAAGACCAAATATTTATTTTTTATTATATCACAGCCCCATAATATCAGGGTCTCCCCAAGCAAGGAGTACCTGACTCCCCACTCATTCATTCATTCATTCAGAGACTAAAATAGGACTGATTGCTTTAGGAAGTGTTGGGCAGAAGAGGTATTCAAGCCTAGGTCAGGCAGCCACAAGGCAGGGGCACCACAGAGGGCCCCAAGCCTTGGATGGAGGGGTGGACTGGACGACTATTGTCTCCTTAACACTGAAGGCCTATAACATCCTCTCTGTGACTCTACCTCCATCAACCCCAACAATTGGTTGTTCAAAGTTTCCAACACCTTAAAGCATCTCAAGGGGCATTTTGTAATCCCATTATAGATGGCCAAGATGAGTTTGAGTAAATGACAAACAAGTGACAGAGTGTTACAATTACTAGGGAAGTAGGTCAGTTGTAAAAGGAACCTATGTGTGGTGTAGAAAAGAATGCTTGTATCTCCCAAATAAAACATGAAAAAATAGTATGCAGCTAGGGCACTAAATGGTTTCTATGTGATTATTTTTCTCAGGGGAATCAAGTAGTTGAAAGACTTCTCTTTCGGCCGGGTGCGGTGGCTCACGCCTGTAATCCTAACACTCTGGGAGGCTGAGGTGGGAGGATAGCTTGAGGTCAGGAATTTGAGACCAGCCTGAGCAAGAGCGAGACCCCATCTCTACTAAAAATAGAAAGAAATTATCTGGACAACTAAAAATATATATAGAAAAAATTAGCTGGGCATGGTGTCGCATGCCTGTAGTCCTAGCTACTTGGGAGGCTGAGGCAGGAGGATTGCTTGAGCCCAGGAGTTTGAGGTTGCTGTGAGCAAGGCTGACGCCACCGCACTCTAGCCTGGGCAACAGAGTGAGACTCTGTCTCAAAAAAATAAAAATAAAAAAAAGACTTCTCTTTCTTTATGTTATCTCTCTTATTTCTCCCTGTTAAATTTTCACAGGACTCTGATTTTTCGGGGGTGTACCTGTATGATATGTGGCAGGAGTAAGCCATATTAAGGCACCATTCTGTGAGGGTAGAGAGTTTATTGTTAACAAATTTATTCATTCTACATGAAATCCATACTAATTAGACATGAGCAAGATAAAAAAAATAACATTATCTCGCTAACCAGCAATAAATATCTTTAACATTGGTATGTTTCATTTCAGATGCATATTTACACTTCAATGCATTGTTTATAATGGGAACATAACCCATTATAAAAAATGTGGATTGTCCTGTAATCTGATTTTTTTACGTGGCAATGTGTTATGAACATATGTTAATGAGTTAATCTATAAACTTGTTGAATGGCTCTATATAGTTTTCATTTTGTGGATGCACCATGACTTTAAAACCAATCTCTTATTGTTAGATATTTAGCTTGTTTCTTATTTTTCACTATTATAAACATCTGGTATGTACACCTATGCTAACCTGTCTCATCATTTCCTCAGGGTAGGTTGCTAGAAGTGAAATCACGGAGTCTCGTGGTGTACATATCTAGCATTTCCACACATACTGCCCAGTTAGGCAGTGTCTGAGTGGGCAGGAGATTCTCAAATGCAGCTGTCTTTTTTTTTTTTTTTTTTTTTTTTTTGAGACAGGATCTTGCTCTGTCACCCGGGGTAGAGTGCAGAGGCGTCATCATAGCTCACTACAACCTCAAACTCCCGCGCTTGAGCGATCTTCCTGCCTCAGCCTCCTGAGTAGCTGGGACTACAGGTGCATGCCACCTTGGCTGGCTAATTTTTCTCTGCCGTGTCTATCATCTGCAGTTGCAACATAGAATGGCTCTGGGGTTGACTCTGAATTCCTCATCACATGGCAAAGACCCGAGCCAGGTTTAGATTAAGCAGTGTCTTTCTCCTGTACTTGGTAAATTGTTTTCCTATGTTAACTCTTTGTACATTTCCTCTCTGACATCCCACAGCAGTCTATGCTGAAATGGTCACATCCTTTTGTATGAGGCTTTTGTGGAACATTCTCTGATTTCTTTAATGGTAACTGTGCAGAGTTCACACAATTTCTAAGGAGTCTGCTCTCCTCTACTGGCTGCTTTCTGTAAGAAGGGGCTCCAGGCTGGTTTCCTCCTTTTGGCCCTGTCTCTTCACTGCAGATGGAAAGAGCTGAACATTCCGTCTATTTTGAGTAGGAATAGATTATCTGATAAGCTGTGTTGTACCACTGGAAAAGGCGTCCTCTGCAGCGCAGACATCATCGTTACCGGCTTTGGGTCTCTCGTATTCATAGCCACCTTGTCTCAAGACCCAGCCCTGCCCCGCTCCCTCCCAGCCACCTCCCTGCCTCCTGTTATGGTCCTTTAGATACCGTACCTGAGTTCTGTGGTGGTGACGTCTACACAACACAGTGAGATGGAGAATTGAGGAAATCTTTTGGATAAATCAAACAGGAAAAAATTATCCAAAATGGCTTAATTGTCTGGACAGGTCAAGCTCTAGGTGTTTGTAAGTAGCATAATTAAAAGTACTTGCTTTAGTTCCCCACGTGTGTTAGGAGGTGTTTGCAGAGGGGTGGAGTGCTGAGTGTCTGTGAAAGGCCAATTCTTGACTTCCTTAGGGATAAAAGGGGGCTACATTGGGAAGATGGCAAGGTGGGAACAAGGGAAGAGGAAAGAGCAGTGGTAGCACGCTGAAGGCACTGTGGCTGCGCCTGCCACCCTGCGCTTTCCAGGCTGGTAGGAATGGATTGCGAGCCAAACATTTTTATTTTGTAAGCAACTTTTAGTTTGTAACTTGCACACTGATGCGAATAAACTTCCTGCAATGAAGCGTCTCCTAGAATCGACCCGGCCACAGACAGGTTGCACAGGGCGTGGTGTGCTGTCCTTCCTTCCCATTCAGGAGGCTGTGAATGACCCTCTTCTGAAATGCCCTCTTGTTCCCACATACTCCACAGCACCAGAGCCGAGTAAATACAGTGGAGGCAAAGCCTACTGCTGCTTAGGGCACGACTTGCCTTTATTTAGCACTCTTACGATTAGGCAACTCACCCCACCTCTGACACAGTCAGGCAGTGGCTCTGTTTTCTATTAGTGGACAAACTGTGGACCCCAAATATCTATTTTTGCAGCTTTGACTTAACGCAATGTGGTATTGCTGTGGACTTAGTAGCCTTTGAATGGACTACTTCCTACGAGTAGCCCTTCAGGTTTGGGCTGTGTTTCCTTGGTCAAACTCAGACCATATTTCTATCACCTTCAAATGTGAGAATGGCCAGTGCATGTGAGAATGGAATGAATTGAATGAAATGAATGTCATGTTAGGGATAGTATGGTTGTCTACTTGTTGCCATAACCTCAGAATGTTCCAGAGCATTTGGCCCAGCCCTCTCATTGTCCTGAGACCCATAGTCAAAGCAAGTTGAGACACTTTGGTTTTAGTCCTAATTCCACCATTGGCTGCTGGATGGGCAACCCTTCCATCACGTCTCGCAACGTGGTCTGAGAGATTTAAAGACTGAGAGAAAGAAGAAAATGGCATCTCCCATGTCTTGGTTGGTTTGGGCGACTATAACAAAATTCCATAAACTGGGTGGCTTCTAAATAACAGAAATTTATTTCTCATGGTTCTGGAGGCTGGGAAGTCTCAGATCAAGGCACCGGCGGGGTCAGTGTCTGGTGAGGGTTCACTTCCTTAGAGATGGCGCCTTCTTGCTGTGTTCTCATGTGGTGGAAGGGGCTCGGGGTCTCTCTCGGGTCTCTTTTATGAGCACACTAATCTCATTCCTGAGAGCTCCACCGTCATGACCTAATCACCTCCCAAAGACTCGCCTCCTAATACCCTCAGCTTGGGGGTGGCATTCCAACACATGGGGTTTGGAGGGACACAAACATTGGGACAATGACACCTGACCTGAAGCCTAAGACTGTGCTTTAGGCATGTTCTGAGTTTTTCTTCCTCCTGCCCATACATAAGCTGCCTGCTTTACCTGGGTTCTTTGCTCCCCCTCAGTCCTCTCCTTTCCGGATGCCGGCTATGCTGGGGTCTCAGGGCCTGTTACTCTCCCTTGACTTGACCTTGCTTCCTCTGGAGGGGTGAGGTGGGGAGAGGCGAACTTCCCCTCGCTCTGCTGTCTTTTAATTGCCCAGAGCATCACACGTACAAGGACATTGTCATGTACAGACTTTATCAAAGATAAAAAAAAAATATGACCATAAAAATTGCTATTCTTAGGGTTTAAGAGACAAAAATTCTTAAACTTTTGACATGAAATCTGAGAGATTATGTCAGTTCTGGTGCCCGGCTTAAAGTCTGTCCTCCTCAGAGAAAGTGCCCCTCTCTCAGCCCTCCACCTCGGCCAGGCAACCCCCCACTCCTGCCTGCAGGGAACTGGTGTTTCCCTTGAAGGAGGCCCTAGTTGTTCACCGTGGGATGTTCCTGAAGTCGGGTTAATCAGCCCGGAGCCCCAGCCTGGAGGGCACTGTCTCTCAGGTCCCTCTGAGAACTCACTTCCTCTGGGATCCTTTGCGTACTGACCCAGGCTAACCACACGGGGGACGTAGGCTCCTGAGGACAATCAGTGGTCCTCAGGGACAAGGCACCTTCCAGACCTACCGCAGAGAGAAACGTTTTTCTAGAAGACAACGTAACCTGCAGCTGCATCCTCCATGTGCCCCAGAGAACATTTGGCTTTATCGTGCCTTGCCCTTTCCTCAGCTGCCAGCTTCCATACTCATGCCTGGAGGCTTGAGTCCCCAGCACCCAGTACCACCCCTCTCGAAGCCCCAGGGCCATCCGGCCTCAGTCACTGCTCTCTCTAGGGTAGATCTACAGGAGGTTTGAGTTGACCTGGGCTCCGTCCCATCCTTGGCTGTTGGCATGGTGGCCTTGCAGCAGGTTGGGAGGACGAAGGGGTCGGGGCAGTGGAGTGAACTCTCCAGGAGAAAGAAAAAGACCTCGGCCCACCTGGCCTGTTCTGGCTTTTTCTGCTGGGCCATTAAGTCATTTTCTAAAGGCCTCAAAGTTCATGCCCTTTGACTGAAGTTAGGGAACTTTTTTTCCCATCAGAAGAGTGAAGTGAGCTAATTGCACTTTCATATATTTGAAAAGTAGCCTTTCACTCTGGCAGGTTCAGGCTGCCAAATCGGCATGTCCCACCAGCCCAGGGCACCACCATCACAGACACCCAGAGCAAGGGGCAGGTCCCTGTGGTGCCTGAGCAGCAGGTTGCATGTGGCGCTGGACACCCAAACTGTTGTGTCCCTGATCCCTTTACACCTGGCTAGAGGCACGTGGAGGACAGAGTGTGGGTCTCAGGCCCTCGCCACAGACATCTCCCAGGACTCCACTGCTGCCTGTAGTTGGGGGCGGGGTGGGAGGGGGTTACCTTTAGAAAAAGTTAGACCCTGGGGCTAGGGCTGGGGTTCGTTCTAGGGCTGGGGCAAGAGGAGGTGATGGAAAATTGCTGGGGGAAGAAGGGCTCCATTGAACAAAGCATTCTTCTTCCCTTACTAGTGGACTGGAGAATGTTCAGTCCTGGTTACAGAAGAGCCTCGAGGGCCATGGGTCCTCTCCTAGCCATTCCCAGGAGAAGAACGCCCCAGGGAGGAAAAGGAAATGAAATATAGGGAAGAAGCCCATGATGATAAAAGGGAGTCTCTATTCTTTCCCATCCTTTAAAACCAGAATATTTGGAGACAAATAACCCTTTATAATGTCTTTAACATCCACAAACCATTTTAAGATGCTTGCTTTGTTCATTTTGGTAACTAATTTCATTTGGTTATTTATTTATTTACTTATTTTGGTGGGGAAGACACAAATCACCAAAGGGAATGTTCAAGGCTGGGGGAAAAGTGGTTGGTGACTATTTTTTCATATTGGTGGAATATCGTTTCACATTTCCTCTGAATGTCTCTTGCCAGTTGCCAAATCTTAATATGATTAAAGCCCTAGCAGTGAACACCAGTTTTGGAATGTCCTTACCATCTTTGTTCAGGATAATAGGCAGCAGAAAGAACCGAAGGGTGGGGCGTCAGAAGGCATCTAATGGGGGGTGTGGATACTGTGGGTCGCCTGTGGCCACCTGGCTTTGACATGACCAGGGGAGGAATCCCTGTCTTAGTTGTGGGGCGAGGTAGCGGGCTGTACTGGCCTCTGTCTTCAGTGTGGCAGCTTTGGAAATCAAGGGAGTCTCCTGGAATATCACACAGACCAGCTCTAGCTGCAGTTAAACGTGGTGCCATTCATGCATTTAACAGATGCTTATGGAGTGGCTGCCCCTCTGCTAAATGTTAGGGACAGCTCTCTGGGGACAGACAGAGCCACCATCTGGCAGCCATATGGAGCCCAGCAGCCTGATGCCCTAGGTGATAACGCATCTTGGTCCTCTGCCACCTGCCAGCATCACGCTCTGACCAAAACCTTCGCACAGGACACCTTGCACCAAGTAGGAGCATAGAGATGTTTGAATCCAGGACCAACTACTTACTGGATAAGTGACTTGTCCTCTCGGAGCTTCAGGTTCCTCATCTATTCCTACTATAGAGTAGGGATAATGGCATACCTGGGAGGGTTGTGGTGACGGTCGTTTGTCATTTGACCAGTGCTGAAACACATAGGTGCTTGGAAAAAGGTGGCTGTTTAGAAACATATTACTATTCAAGCACAGTTGTGCATATTCCCCTCTGGAACACCTAAAATTGTGCGTTCAAGAAGTAGAAAATGTTCAAAATGGGGCTGATGCCACATTCATCCACTCTCCCCCTGCAAGCACACAAGTGCACCTTGCTGCTGTGGAGTCTTCCAGAAGGGGAGGTCCTGAGGATGCCAAGCCTGGATAGATACTCTGTGGGACTCAAGGCATCCCGGCTAGCTGGCTTTCTCAAGACTCTCCACTGCCATTAGGAAAAAGAGTGTGAGAACCCGAGGAATCTTTGTTTACGCAGCCAAAGGGTGGGCCTTGGGGGCTCCAGCTCGCTGACATCTGATCTGGCAAGAAGTATGACTAACAAACTCAGTACGCCATTAACTGATGTTTGGCTCTGGGAATTCCTAATAGTCTGTGTGGTGGTGGTGGTGGTGGTGGTGGTAGGGAGTTTGCCCAGCAAGGGACCCTTCGCCTAAGGCAAAGACTGCGTGGGCTTCCTCGCCTACGCCTGGTGACTCCACTGCCCTAGACACAGGGGGGCGCTGCAGCCCCACTTTTGTCCAAAGATAGCTGGCTGCCCTCCCTGTCGGAGCCCTGAAAGATCAGTTTTCCTTTGTGCTTGCACGAGTTTGCATTCTTCACATCCGCCTATGTGGAAATCAGTGGAAGGTCGGCAGTGTTCTTAGAAAACAAAGCAGAAAATATGTAGGGCTTCTTCAACCAGGAAACAAAAACTTACACCAACAATACATTTTTCGTTGTATAACCATTTAAAAGTCGGTATAAGCAAAAAGAATTCCAGACACACCGTGAGAATAGTGTTCAAAACACACACACACACACACACACACACACAAATGCGCACACGGTATAGGACGTTATGAGTGATTTTTATTTATTTACCAAGATAAGGTATCACTCTGCAAACTATTTTGTTATTTGCTTTTTCACTTAAAAATAGCCCTAGTAAACTTTTGCCATCTTTCCCACACTAATTTTTTTTTCAAAGTGACTTTGGATATCCAGGACTATCAAATCTGGGGTTTGAAGCCCTAAGGGTTGAAAATGAAAAACAAGACTTCTTCATGAAGATTCCTAAGTGAAGGGAGGGGAGGCTTAAAACGCTTAAACTTGGTCACTCTCAGAGCAGCACCTGAGCAATATTGATTTGCCTAGTGGATAGAAGACAGGTAACTTCCTAAAACTAAAAGAGGAGTAAAAACCTTTACGTTCCCTGAGGATATGCCTTCTTCTCCCAAACTGATCCCATTTCTTTTTGGACTGGTTGGCGACAGTCAGGTGGGCTGGTTGATTCTCCCAGCTACAAAAGTGAAATTCAGCACTATGTTTAGGTGGGAAGGTTTTTTTTTTTAGGGGGGTGGGGGGTATGGGAAGGTACACATAGGTAGAAAGGAAGCACAGGCTGTGTTGTCAGACTGGTAAGCTCTGTTCCTTGCTACCCGGCAGGGTGATCTCAGGCAAATTACTTAATCACCCAGAGCCTCATTTGTAAAATGTGGCAATAAAACTCCTCTTGTTGTCCCCAGTATCAAGTCAGAAACACATATATATGACCTAGCACAGTGACTGGCACCTACTGCTCTGTTGGGGGCTGCAGACTTTTTTTGCAAAGAGCCAGATAATGAATTTTTTAGGCTTTGAGGGCCATACAGTCTGTGTCACGATTACTGAAGCCTGCCATTGCGGTACAAGAGCAGCCATAGACAATAAGTAAACAAATGAGCATGGCTGTGTTCCAATAAAAGTTTATTTACAAAAACAGACAGCGAGCTGAATTTGACCTGTGGGCTGTAGTTGGTGGACCCTGCTTTGAACCAGACCTGTCCAGTAGGAATATAACAGAAGCCACATAAAGAATATTACATTTTTTCATAGCCACACTAAGAAAGGAAAAAGAAGCAGGTGAAATTAGATTTAAGAATATATTTTATTTACTTCAATATATCCAAGCTATTACTGCTTCAACATGTACTAAATATGAAAAATCATTGCTGAGACAGTTTATTTTATTTTTTGGTGTTATTTTCTAAATCTGCTGTGTGTTTTAAATTTACAGCGCATCTCATTTCCTACTGGTCACATTTCAAGTGCTCAGTAACTGTATGGGATAACACAGCCTAGATGGTGCTTCTCAAACTGCAGTATTACGCAACCATTTCATGGGTTGAGAAAGCAATTTACTAGGAAAAAAATCAAATTTGAAAAATGCAAATGGAAGAGAATAGAAACTATCAGTGTAAATTGCATGTAGAAAGGATGTGGATTGTTTCCTACAGTTTCGTGTGTGCATGCATGTGTGTGTTGCATGTGTGTGCATGCATGTGTGTGCATGCATGTGTGTGTTGCATGTGTGCATGTGTGTGAGTCATGAGGAGAAACAGAAGACATGTATTTCTTCCTGTGGATTATAGTCTAACATGTTTCAAATTCACTTTACATACTAAAGTCCAGTGATTTTTAATTTTGTTTTGTTTTGTTTTGTTTTTTTAAATCAGGCTGAGGTGTTTGGCTCCGTACAGGCTGTGCCAAAGCTATCTGTTGACTGAATGAACGTCTAAAACCTGCCAAACCGGTTACTAAATGTCATGCTGACCATTTGAAAAATACAGATCAAAATTTCAAACTTTCAACTTCATCATCTCTATACTTAGTTTTAAAGAATCCTCATTTTGCAGCTAGCAAACTGAAACCCGGAGAGGGGAAATGCCTCATTGAGACCGCAAAGCCTGAGAAGCAGCCTTGGGAGTAGAATGCATGAGGAACTCCATGGCTTTGCCCTGGAGAAAGCTCCTCCTTCACCTGCGCACGTGGAAACTGGGTCACTTCGCCCAGTGATTTAAGTGTCACGAGTCACTTTTGCTTGGGATATTTGAATATATAAAACAAAAGTTAAAGGGATATTGCTTTAAAGCATCTCATTCTCTTATTGATTCTTCCACAAATATTTCTGAGCATCGAAAGGTGAATCACGTGCTGGGAAACCAAGGTGAAGAGGGACAGGTTCTACGTGTGAACAGCTCACAATGCAGAGGGGGAGTTATCTTTCCATAAAAACGTGTCTGAGATTATTTAGAGTGAAGTGGAGAAGAGCTTGTTGTGTGTGGCATGTGGTTCCATAAAAGATGAAAATATGAAATTGGTAAAACCTGCTTTTTATTTTTAATTATTATGGGTACATAATAGTTGTTTATCTTTATGATAAAACTCACTTTTCCCCCCGGCTCCTTAGCAATGTGATGAAAGATATTTTAAATAAATCTATGGTTCATTAGGTCTTTCCTTTTTCAGTAAAAGTTATTTAAGGCTCATTTTCATGAAATAAATTCTGGGCAAACCCCACCCCCTAATTGGATTCCATTTTCTTCCTTTCCCACAGGGTTGATACATAGAAAGAACACGGTCTTTGTATTCAGGCAGACTTGGGTACAAATCCTGCCTCTGCTACTTGAAGACTGTGAGGCGTAGGCCATATTTTCTAAGACTCAGCTTCCTCATCCATAAAATGAGGATGATAATGCTGACCTCATAAGATTGTAGTAAAAATTAGTTGGGAAAACATATGTTAAGAGAAAAAAACTTTAAGTGTGAAAAATGCTTGTATGTATGAATTTTTTATATGAGTAAGTTTTCATTAATGTAACTAATCAAGTCTAGAAATGGTGGTTGGTTTTTTTTCCCCCCCACTTCCTCCTCTTTCCAGAAGGGTGCAGTGTGATGCCAAGAAAGGCATTTTGGTTCCCTTATGTAAAGGTCCTGATGCTTAATGGCTTGCAGACTACATTTTTAAGGTATCTTTTCTCCACCCATTCACATCTCTCTCTTACACATGTACCGTTTCTGTCAGGAATTCAACATTCACAAAAAAAAAAAAAAAAAAAAATGGCCCAGACACATTTTTTTTTTAAACAAAAAGTCCTTTCAGTCGTTACCATGGCAACCCCCCCCCCTCAGTTATCCAGAAGTGAATTATTAATGAGCTTTGTCCAGGACACAGTCAGTAAACACACCCCTTGTTCTCCAGGGGAAGGTAGCATGGCTGCAGTGGAAGCGAGGTCACCGTGCGGGACAGTGGGGGGTGCCCCTGCCTCCTCAGCCAGTGTGGGAAAGACACGAAAGAGCCAGTCACTCACGTGGGATCCTCTTCAGCGGCCAAAGACCCCATGTTCCTGGCATTTGGAGGTTGCGTGAAAGGCTTGGCCCCTCTTTGAGTCACTTTTCCAGAAGCGGGATGCTTAAACTGGCATTTTCTCTTTTTTTTCCCCCCAGAAAAATTTGACCCGTTCCTGCTTAAATCATCCTCTCCCACAGGTTAAGGCAACCATCCAGCAATTGGTTGACCAGGAGCAAGTTCATGTACCAAGTCCACAAGAGAATAGGGGAGGCTGCTGAAAGATGGGAAAGTCAGAGGGTACATTTTCTCGGCTTACTGAGACAGAGATTCCCGCCCCTCGTTCTCATTAGAAAATAAAAAGCACTGTAGGTTAGTCACAGATAAGCTTCTAAGACAAAGTAATTTTAAGGCAATTTATTTAACCTTTCTAATCCTCAGTTTCCACATCCGTAAAATGGGTTTAATAATAGTACCAAATTTTTTAGGGATGGTTGTGAAGATAAATGTGTGGAAAATACATGGCGAAATTCCTGGCACACACTAAGCCCCTTAGTATGTTAGCTATTGCCAGCAAAATGATCTATCCCTAGGCCATATATCAATATTTCTCAGATGTTGAATCACCTGAAATCTGTTATGATATTTAAAATACAACCTTTTAAAGCTCATGGGTTTTTTTTCAAAAATAAAAATCGATTTTCTTTTAAAAAAAATGCTTGAAATTGCCATCCAAATAATAATGTATCAATGTCTTTTCTTCAACTCTATTTTTCAGTTGAGTTTGGGTTTATGCCGACATCGCTGAATTTTATTACAATAGTGACTGAGGGTGTCAATGTCTGAAGGTATCTGGAAAATACATATATTTTAAAAGACATCTTTTTCTGGCTTAGTAAAAGTGTGAGGAATGAGAGAAGACAAGACGGGCCTAAGAATTTAGGTATCTCATGGAAGAGACAAACCTGGCAGCGTGAAAGAAAAATAGCAGGAAGCATGGTTAAGGCCCAGGAAAAAAATACAAGTGTCATTATTTTTAAAGCCTTGTTATGCTCCTTGCTTTCTGTCTCCTCTATTTAAATTCTTCTAACTCTGATGAGACAGATTCTGCACAGAGTTCCAACCAGAGAACCTGTAGGCACAAGAAAAAAAATTATAATAATATATAATAATGTAAGACTGGTTTGAAGATGCTGAGGAGAACCCAGAGAACCAGAGAGAAATAAAACTGAGCTCTGTGTCTTTGAAAGAACATACCTTGGGGAAAGATCAAATCAGATGACCAGATGACTGATCTGGCTTATTGTGGAATTGGTGTTCTGAGAAAATGTTCAGGTCCCAAACTGTGTATATTTAATGTATTCTGAAAAGAACATTTTACTGCCACTCTTACCCCTCTGCAGGTTCTTCTGCCTAGGGAAGATGGGAGGCAAAGCACTGCAAAACCTGAAGCCTTTAGCAACAGACAGACTAGCTGTGTGACCTTCAAGCAATTGCCTAACCTCTCTGAGCCTCAGTTTGCTCATCTGTAAAAAGGGGCATAATATTTTCCTTGCAGTGTTGTGATGAAGATGAAATGAGAAACCAGGTTTTAGAGGGGTTGATGATTGGGTTTCTAAGATCCTTTTAAATTCCCCTAATTCTATGATTCCAAGACTTTGCGTAATAATTCACTAGAACAAGCGTATAAGTGGCCAAACTTCTATGATGCTACTTCCTTCCCCTAAAACCAGTGAACCTTGTGAAAATTTGGAAACTGGGACACTGACTAATATGCCGAAGGGCAATTGCATAGGTAACTCCAGCGAGCGAATAAGCTTCGTCGATGAATCAGTATTTTCGAATCCACTGAGCCTAAAGATAAAACTGGGGCTCATGTAGGCTACTTGGATCCAATACGTCCCTGACATTTTGAAGCCATATGTTGGGCAGATGGCCTCTGAGTTGGTCCTCCTTATTCAAGAAGGAGGAAGGTCATATTCATTTATCTGTACATGCCTTTTCTAAGACTTGGGATTAAAGGATGGGATCAGAACTCTGACTGTCCACGAGCAACCCACGTGGATGACAGTAGTCATCCTCCACATTCCACGTGGGATCTGAGGTCATCCGAAGTTTGGCAAATGAATGTTTTTATACATTTTCAGTTAAAATATTTATAGTGTTATGGTATCATTTAAAAAAAAATCATTCCCAGATCTAAGTGACTTTGTTGATGAATCATCCAACCACCTGTCCAAACTGCATTTGACAAGAGAGTGTCTATTGTTGTGTTTCTTGTTCTTGGTCCCATGAAATAGCTATACTTAGCAATACCATACTCTCCTCTTTTATCTGCGCTAGGGTGAGGGTGTTTCTCTTTCAAGCAACCAAAAAAAGTCCCGACTAGCACAGATGGCGGACCATTGCTAAACTTTGCTGTGTTGTGGCAAAACAGTTTCTCAACTGTCCTCCTTATCTTGTTAACCATCAGTGCTCCAAACATGTCAGTGGGGCAACTGCTGTCCCTCCAGCACTAAGAAGCCCCACGGACAAAGTCTGGAGGGACAGTCACGCAATAGGTGTACTGAGGGAGATGGTATCATGCTAGTTGCTCCTCAAAATGTCAGCACCACCCTCCAGAATCCACCAGGCACTGTTCAACAGACATTGATTAAGCACCTACCGTAAGTCAGGAGCTTTGAGAGGTGCTGGAAATACAGAGATGAGTAAGACAGGGTATGTGCTCTTGAGTGCTTTATTCCATAACGATAGCAACACTTACACAGGACCTGTTCTATGTCCAGCGCTGCTTTAAATGCTTCCTGTGCGTTAGCTCCTGTGACCTTCAGAACAACCCCATGAAGTAGGTATTATTATCATCCCTGCTTCATACATGGGAAAACTGGGACACAGAGAAGCCCGGCGACTTGCCCAGTGACACAGTGAGTGAGGAGCGGAACCAGGATCCGCACCCAGGCGGCTGGGCCCCTCCCCTGGCACCTTCTGCTTATACTTTCCATTTCTCTGATAACCCCAGGGACATCTTCACCTCCTCAAGTCTTGTAGCATTTTCTCAGGCTTACTTCTTTCTTAACAACCGTTACAAAAAATAACAAACAACAAAAAAATACTTTCAGCCCAAAAAGGCACAAGGCAACAAAATAAAATGAAATCATCCAAATGCTACTACTGTTATTAATTTAGTTGATGTCCTCTAAATCTGTGTGCTTGTTGATTGTGTAAAACTCTACATAGTGTTTTGAAGCTGGCTTTTTTCACTTTGGATTATGTCAGATTTTTCCTACTGTATTCTTTCTTGACATAACTTGTAATAATCATTTTGCATGTTCTTAAATCACAGCTACACCATATAATTGACTAAATTAATCCCTTATTTCGGGACATGTAGGTTGCTTCTGACATTTCACTGTCATAGCACTGTCATCAGCAGCTCTGTAGACATCTGTCCTATCTGTCTGATCATTTCCTTAGATGGTCGTAGGCTTTTAACTTCTGCGTTGTCCAGGTGGGGAAAGCAGAATCAGATTTCGGAATCAGGTTCAAAAGAACCATGTGAGTTCCTTTCATTCCTGGTGAGCTGGAAACAGTAACACCTTAAGTGTTTGAAGAAGATCTAAATTATTCGCTTTCTACTTTTTGGGAGGAATGTTAAAACTTATGATTCATCCTTTTGGAAATATAGGGTATCTTCTTTCTGAGAAACGGATGCATGATGTCTCACCCAGGTTTAGCTACACAAAGATTTCACTGGTCCGGTTGCCACTTCTGACCCATCCTGAAGAGTCACGGTATGGAATGTTGGAGAATCAAGCATGAGAGGGTCAGGAAGAAGCAAAATGGGTTTACCAGGAACTCTGGGGTAGCGGAAGTGCTGAGAGCTTGACAAGGGCAGGAGGAAAAAGTACAGTGTGAAATGAACGGCAAGTAAAGGTCCAACACACAGCGGGTGATTCTGCAGGAAGACAGCAGCACATAGTGGTTGACCACAGGTGTTGCAGATACACGGAGTTGAGTTCCAAGCCTGACTCTGTTTTGCAGTTGCTGTGTGTTCAATCTCTCTGAGTCTCGGTGTCTTCATCTGTTCAATGGGCATGTTATAATACCTGCTTCCTAAGGTGGTTGTGAGAACTTAACCAAATCGTGTAAGTACAGATACCATTCCTGTTTGTTGCTGGCTCTGTGCAGGGCACCGTATTGTGATAATTTCATCATCATTTTCCTCATGATCACTTCACGCAGTGGAAGGGGACTGTGTGATGAGAGGGCAGTGCTCACGCACTGTTGCAAGACAGGAAAGTCATCGGGGAAGTCGGGCTCTTCTGGAAAAGACAGCAAATTAAAAGGGACACTATGACATCTACAAGAAGCAAATATTACACTTTGTTTTCCTGAAGCACAAAGTAGGATCAGCTTGGAATTTCCCACCTGCCTTCTGAGGCAGATGGGGGCCGTTTGGGGGCCTCCGTTGAGGGGGCTAGAATCCTCTGAACCAGCAGAGTGGGCGTGAATGGACAGGCTGTGGCTTGTATTTTAATGTCCCTTAATGTTTTTAAAATTTGACATTTAGAAATAGCTCTGCACTAAGATTTGTTTTTTTTAGTGTTCTTGGTGGAACTCCAGCTCAAAGGGAAAGAAGGGGGAATTTATTGGCTAAAGTAACTGGGGAGTCTCAGGATTCAGCGGGCTTCACGTACAGAAGGACTAACGGCTGAGATGTGTCACGTGCACTCTGCTCCCCTTCCCATCTCTTGCCCGGGCTGTTTCTGGGTTGTCTTCCTTTCCGGCAACGATGGCTCCTGGCAGCTCAAGGCTGCAGCATCCTCACAGCTCACGATCCCAGCAGTAGAACTTCCAGGAAGAGGCCCAGGGTTCCTTGTCGGGGCTTCAGCGCCACTCGTTCCGGCTCTGATCGGCCAGGTCTGGGCCATTGTAGTCCCCTCTATGGAAGACAAGGAAAAGGGTGGTTCCCCAAAGAGATGCTAGGAATACAAAAAGGAAAGAATAGAAGGGAAGAGAAAGCAAAAGAAGGAAGGCAAGGAGGGAAATACCAGGGCTGTCTGGAAAATATCCAGCCACGTACTATGTTCTCGTGATATTAACAGTGGCCGGATGCTTTCCGGCCAGCCCTTGTCTATATGTGGCTACTACAAACTCACAAAGGTGTCCTAATTAGGTCACTTGCACCTGAGCTCAGTAATACTTCGTTCTGACTTACTCTGCCAAGATTTCTTTTTCTTCTCTTTTTTCCCACCTCTACCTTCATGTATGTGTGTGTGATTTTGAAACCAGGTGTTGTTTTCCATCACCCGAAGCTTCGGCAGTTGCTGTGAATCCTGCTTCTTTAAGCTCAGGGTGTCATTAGTAGCATCACAGCCACGCTGTGCAGCTTAACTTCTCCCTACAGATTCTAAAAATACCCAGAGGCGCTCAAAACAAACAGCCAGGCACCCCGGGTGCAGGCGCCGACACAGACGCATCGGCCTCTTGAAATTGCCTTAGCGCCGTCACTGTAGGGAGAGCCAGCGACTCCCTCAGCTCTCCTATTTATTTATTCTGTTTTTATTTTTGGCTTACCTAGCCCTCTGCTTATGCAGAAGAGACGAGAGTTACTGACGGAACAGCACTGATGGGAAGGAAGGGAAGGATGGAAACGAACGGCACGTTTGTTGGCGCTGTCTTTGCGAGGCTCACGGTAGACCTGAACTAAGATGTATCAAGAGATCAGACCAGTCCAGGCAGCAGCACAGATTAGCTGGGATTTAAAATAAAACTCTTTAACAAGAGATCACCTAGAATAACTCTCACGCATGTGCCCATGAAGAGGCCCAAGGACCACATTCGGAGAAGGTTAGTGCTCACAATGGCCAGGGCCACAACCTGGGATTATTTTTCAAAGGCAAAGCAAAAACCACACTCCTTTCTGTGGCATCTTTAGGTGGAGTCGAGCCATCCAGAATATCAGGGTCTTCGTAGTTCAAGGAAGTGCTCCGAGGTCCTGAGGGTATTGGCATCACAGGCATCTGCAGTTTGGGAACATGTCTGGCGTTGGGTGTCTTAACAAACCAGGGAGCTCTTGGGTTTCCCAAAAGCTGGCTGAGGGATTAGATGATAAAAATAGATGGGTTATGAAAACATGTGAGTCATAAGGGATCTGACCTTTTATAGATTGCCTGGAACAATCAGATGTCTGCTTAACAAGACAATGAACCTGGCCCGGGATAAGCACGCAAGTAAAGTCTTCTGCTGTTGGTGGTTAAATGCAGCCTATTAGATGTTGCTAGTGATGATTATGGGAAGGAGGGAAACAAAAGGCCATAGCTTCCTACCAACTCCGTGGGTGTCTGGACTATGGGGAACATTTGTTTTAGCTGTTGGGAATTGCCGCAGGATTAACAGATCGCCCAGAAGTCATTCTCAGAGCAACCTTTCAGTTTGGCCAGTTTATGGCAAGATCCTGGGATTTAAATTAAAAAGTTAAGCCTTAAGGATAAGCATGAGCAAGTTCTTGGGACAGAATGTGCTTAGCATTGTTTCCATCCATACGTGAGTGGAGGAAGCGTGTGTGCCCCAGACATGTGCTTCTCATTGGAAAATTCACTCAAATCTCTCTTTCTTTCTCTAGACTGGTTCTCATAGAAAGTCCTTGGCATGTTCTCAAGCCTCAAGTAAAGGCTTCTAAGCTCCCAAATTGCTAGGTGGTCTCTCCCAAGGCACATGTCGGAGGCAGGGGCTCCCTGCTCTTTGCAGATGAGGGTTGGCTCACCCAGGATTTCATGTCTGCCTTAAAAAAGAAAATAAATGAAAAGTCTGCATTGCCTATTGAAATTGCATTGCCTAAATGTGGCAAAGGATTTGGAATAGTTTTATGAATCAGGGCAGCCTAAAAATGTTATTAGTAATAACAGCAGCGGCAGCAGCAACAGCAGCAAGAGCTAGCATTTATGTAGCACTTCCTATGTGGCACTTCCTACACAGGCACTGTTCTGTGTGTCACAAATTTTAATGCATTTAATCCACAGATGATGGAGTTTCAGATTCACCCCTCCATCTTCTCCTTTGCTTTCCATGAGCTAAATTTAGCCAGACTGGCTATGCAAGATGGTCAGGTGATTGCCAACTTTAATCACATCCTTATAGACATGATTTTTAATAGAGCTTAATTGAAGAGAACCACAGGTTATATATTTGTCTGGAGATGGCCCTTGCCTTTCATACGCTTGTTGGTTTTGCGAGCAGTGAGTTTGAGGCACAAGACTTAGCAATTCGATTGAGAGCTTCAGCAAAGACCCATTTTGTTTCCCCTGTCCTCCTTGCTTTCAACGCATTGGAAAGGTTCTTAGTTTTATGCTAGGCGGTTCTTAGTTTTCATGGAAAAGGGAAGTAGACTTTTGGAGTTGATCCCAAAAACACAAATTGCCTATGTGAATGAGAAGGGTGAGCTCTTTTGGAAATAAATCAGCCCAGGTTTGTGACAATTTTAAACTGTTTCAGACCAGCAGCATCAATATTCTTTTTTGGCCTTTCCTCCGCCTTTGGTGACAGAGGTATACTGCACAGCCATGAGCTGCTCTCATATTGCTGTCTTCTCAGGAGACAGGGCCCCCAGGTGTTCTGTGTGTCATTCCCCAAACAACGTTTCAGAATAATCAGTCCCTAAAGAAACACTTTGCAAAGGCATCAGGCCACTTTGATTTGAGCCTGGGTTTTAGGATCTAGGGCTTCTGCCTTTTTCTAAATTTGCATGTTGCTTTTCCTTTTCAGAATTTGAAGTTCTGAATCGCAGAAGGGTTTTTGGGATGGGAGGCAGTGGTGGTGCCGATGATATTTCCAAGTGTGAAACCAATCGGCTGAGCTTAGATTTATGGGAGATTGTCTGGTTTGATGTGGGTTTGTTCTTCCGGCTGAAACTTCTAAAAGAGCTTCCAAGTTCCTATACAAGGCTGGTTCCATTTGCCATGTGCAAGTATTTTTATTTAGCCATGGCCATTTAGTGAAATGGATTGTGAATAGGTATTTCTTAAAGAAAAGCCCACCTTAGAAGGAAGAAAAGCAGTGTTTGCAATTTTCTAGATAAGTTAGAACATGTGGGTGTCTAAAATAGATGAAAACAAAAGAAACAGCACAAAGTAAAAAACAAAAACTATTTGTTGAGGGTCTGAATTATCTGGATTTGGTAAACATGGTTGCAAAATCAACTGGATAATGGCCAAATCAGCGTGAATGTTCCTATTCAGGCCTCTCTTTGAGGATCTCTTTTCAGGGGTTGTTGGGAGGTTCATTTCTTGGTACCTGCTTAATGATATCTCCACCTTGGGAGTTTCTGTGGAACTGAATGGACAGAGCGACATGGCCTTAAATTCTGTCATGGTTCCACGTAGCTGCCTGGTGCTGGGCAAGTTACTCAACCTTTCTGAGCTCAGTTACCTCATTTGACAAGGGAATTGGTCATCACTCTCCTTTTGTAATGGCCAAATGGGGTGATAGATGTGGAGTACCCGCTATGTAGTATGTGCACTGTGATATTCATCTGGCTGACTCTGCATCCCACTCTCTGGGTTGAGGACAAATCAGGCAATTATTTGACAGATATAGCTAGTCCAATATTGGCTTAAACAAGAAAATTGAACAAGATGCTTACAGTCTCTTGAGACCCAGTTTCTATGCTATCTCCTAATTTTACTTGCTGTGTGACTTTTGCAAGTTGCTTAACACCTCTGATCTTCCATTTCATTAGCTGTGAAATGGGCTCCTTCCTCCTAGGGCTGTGGTGAGTATTAAACGAGCTAATGTAGACAGTGTTCCGCACATAGGAAAGGGGACCGACCCCTCTGTTGCTCCTTTATCCCTCTGGCCGTCAGCTATCTTGATCTCATGAAGACACTTGCCCATTCCTTCCATTTCTGGAAGCTCACTCCTGCCTACGAAGTGATCCCTCAACCACCAAGTGATCCAGGCCTTTCCTACCAGCAGACATCAACGTGGAGGGGTTGGGATTTGTTGAACAGCGACATTCAGGATGTGAGTCAAAGAGAGTGAAAGACGATAGATTCACATCTTGAAGCACGTGCAAGTAATCTGTTCTTCTGAAGCGGATCCAGGTTTCTAAACATAACCGTTGCCAGCTTTGTAAAAAAACCATTATTCACAATTTAAAACAGATTTAATATTACATCAGGATCAGCACTCACTCACATACATGAGTGGAAACAATACATTTGGCTACAGTTACAAAGATAAACATATACGTTTATAAACTGAGAATGACAATGCCTTTGATTCTTTTGTCATTTGTATTTTTTGGTTTTTTAGCACTTAATTTTTTTTCTTTTGAGATAACGTTAGACTTACAGAAGAATTGCAAAAATAATGCATAGAGTTCCTATATTCTTCTCATGCAACTTCCTTTATTGGTAACATCTTACATAACCACAGACCATTGATCAAAACTTAGAAATTAACCTTGCTACAATAAAACTAACTTAGAATTTATTTGGATTTCACCAGTTTTTCCATCAAGGTCCTTTCTCTGTTCTAGAATCCAATCCAGGGTCCTACATTGCATTTAGTTGTCATGTCTCCATAGCTTCCTCCAATCTGTGGCAGTTCCTCAGTCTTTCCAAGCGACCTTGATTCTTTCAAAGAAAACTGACCAATGATTTTGTAAAATGTCTCTCAATTTGGGATTATTTGGTATTTCCCATTTCTAGCATTTTAGCTGACTACACTCCATATGTTGTATTGCTCAGGCCAAAAATCCAGTGACAAATGGAAGTTACTAGGCCTAATACATTACCTAGATATTTCTGAGACTAGCCTGGCTGGGCATTATAGATACTGAAGGTTTAGAGTATAGACTCTGGAGCCAGACAGCCTGGGTTCCATTCCTGGCTCTGTGACTTACCTGCTGTGTGACCTTGTGAATGTTACTTGACCTCTCTGTGCCTTAATGTCCTAGTCTACACAATGGGGATAATAATAGAACCAACTTCTTAGGGCTGTGGTGAACAATAAGTGGAAGTGTGCTTTACACAGAACAGTGCCTTGCAGGTAGCGATCACTCAGTGTGCCTTAGCTGTTACCTTCCTCCTCCACAGCCCTCCCCACCCGAGTCTAGACCCAGCGATCTGCGGGTGTCACTTCTCAGGGCTGCAAGTACACGTGTATTTCTGACCCCAGTGATGACTTTGCTGCAAAGCCCCGGGGGATTTGGACATGGTTCTCACACCCCAGCTGGAATAGCCACTTCAACTGGAGGGCCCAAAGCTTGGATGGTAGCACCCCATGGAGCTTCTGCCTCCAGGCTTTCTCCTGTGCCCAGCTCACCAGCCACCCCGTCCTGCAACCTGCACAGCAGCCCTGGGACCTGCTCAGAAACCACCCCAGGCCCCCTTTTCCTACTCTGCTCTTCTGCCCCTTGTTCTGCTTTTTGGGGGGGCCTCCCACCCGGCTCCCCTCACTTCCCCTGTTCCTCTGGATTGACGTGAAGCAGCGATGCTTGGTGGTAATACACCTGGCTTCTCCAGAAAGACTGACTGGGTTTGCTTCCCAGCCCTACCCCTTCAAAATCACCTCAATCTCTCTGCTTCAGTTTCTTTGTATCTAAAAGGGGCGAGTACTTAATGATAGTAATAATAATCATAGTTCAATTTAGTGAGGCTTTATTCTCCGTGAGGCACTATTTTCAATGTTGCCTCTATTATTTTATTTAATCCTCATCACCACCATATGACATAACTACTAACATGATCCCATTTTACAGATGAGGAAACTGAGAAACAGAGAGTGTAAGTCATTTGCCCCAGATCACACAGCTAAGACATGGAGGAGTGAGGATTCAAACTCCACCTGGATTTGGAGCCCACGTTCTTAGGTACTACGTGTGAGGGTTAAATACGGCAATCTATATAGAGCACTTAGCAAAGTGCCTGGCTCAGGGTTAATACTTTGAAGTTGAGCTGCGATTAATCCCATGATCTGATTTCTGTGTCCTCTGGCTGCTGCTTTACATGACTCTGGGATGCTGTTTCTAGCGTTTGTTAATCATTGCCCCGGGGCTCTGGACCATGGCAGTGGCACTTTGCCTAGTTCTCAGACAAGCGCACCCCCTGCCCACGCTGCGTTAGCCCTTCACCTTGATGCAGTGCAGTCTGCAGTCCTCTCCCTGTTTCCAATCTACTCATTTTGGGGGGGTTTTCACTCTGTTCCCAGTCAGTTCCACCTTGCCCCTTGGCCCTTGTTTCTGCCTTCTTCCCCTCACCCACCACCCTGCCTCACCGTGTCCCTGGGCCAGTTGCTTCCCAGCCCCTTGCTTGGTCCCTGGGACCTGTCCTGTGGCACGGTCTGGGGCAGATGCTTGTGATTGGTGTCCCTGCTGGGTTTGCCCAACTCACGAGGGTGCCAACCCTGCTATGGAAACAGCAGCTCTTGGCCATGGGCCTTGCGGTCTGAAAGAAGGTATTGGCAGGGGAAGGGAGCTGACAGTGAGCACGCGGCAGCCAGCACTTCACACGAGACGCTTCGTTCCCTGCTCTCGGGGTGCCCTTTGCCTCATTCTGTGACTGGAGGCCCCTCCTGCCCCTCCAGGCTCTGTCAAGCCACTGTCTCTGGGAGGAGGCTTTCTCAGTGCCCCACTTTGGTGAGTCTCGGTGCTTCTCTGGGTTGCAGGCGGGCCTGAGTGTCTGACCGTGCTGTGGATGGTGGGCAGGGTCCAGACGCTCCGGCCAGACGGCCTGGGCTCGCATCCTGCACTACCACCTGCTAAACAAGCTCAGGCAAGTCACTGAAATCCTCTGTGCCTTGGTCTCTCCACCTGTAAAATGGAGACCCTTCAAGGTACCCACATCACAAAGTTATTTTAAGGATTCAGTGAGTTAATATAAATGAGGGGCTTAGAATGCTGCCTGGCGCAGAACTCCAAAAGTGTTATTGATTATAATTATAACTGTGAGAATGTCTTGAGGCCACCTACAGCATCATACTTGTATTGGTGGCTGGTCCTGGTTCTTGAGAATAAGTTTGCAATAAGCACCTTATTTGAGGATTTGAGGATAAATATCTCAAATAAATTGCATGGAGTGAGTACTTGGGAGATACTAAAAGAAGTAGAAAAGTTCCTAATCCAGCTCAGGGAGTTTTAATGTGGGCTGCATGCTTGGGCCCCAGAGCCACCGAAGCAGGAGAGAGGGGACTGGTACACATCATGACACCACAAGAGAACAGAACAGAACGAAATGATCGGCTGGATGGCGTGAGTGGTTGGTGAAAGCTCTATATAAAGGGTGGAGAGTCTGGGTCCAGCTGAAAATGAGTGAAAGATGCATCTGATCCGAAGGGACCAGAGAGCAGGGAGGCAGGGCTGCGGGGAGGTGTGCCAGGCTGCGGTGAGGGGTGACTCTCACCAGGCACGCTTCCTTCTCTTGCCCTCTGTCCCTTCTCTGCTTTCTGTCCAAGTCACTTCCTTGCTCACCCCCTTCCCTTCTACGCTGCGCCCCCTTCTGTAGCTGCAGACAGTGCTCCAGGCAGCATGGCTGGAGGGGGATCCAGATGTAGCGCCAGACCCCAGGGCTCCTTCATGCACTTCCCAGGAGCATTAGTGGCTTCATAGCTCTCCAGTTGTTCTCCCTTTGTTTTTGCTTTTCAAATTAAAAAAAAAATTTAGACCTGCAGCCTGGCTGAGTGAGCCTCAAGATCAAGTAGAGGAGTGCTTCTTTCTTAAACTCTCACGTATTTAAGAATCCCCTGGGATTCTGCTAGAAATGTGGTTTCTCCTTCCGCAGATCTGGTTGGGGCCTGAGATTCTGCATGTGTACCAGGGTCCTCATACCACGTAGCCTCTTTAGCCCCAAGGCCCCATGGCTTTTTATGTCCAGCCCCCGGCATGGGTTTCCATTCATTCTGTACACATTTTGTTTTGCTTCAGCTTAGGGGAGGGGGAGAACCCTGCGGCTTCTGATAGGGAAGCTTGAGCCCTGTAAGCTGATTTTAGCCTGAGGATGGAGAAGCTACAAGTGAGTGATGCTAAAATAGAACTTGTAATGTTTCTGCTAAAGGGGTTTTACTCTCCCCTCCCCCCACCTCAATTACATGGCAGACGACCCCTCTATTCCTTTGATCTCTAAAGCCTCCAGTCTCTGGGATGCGGTGGGGAAGGAAAACCCACCCTGGGACGTGTTATTTCTGCTGCTCGTGCACTGTCCACTCGGGAGCAGGACTTGAGTTTTAAGACCAGAGAGGGACAGGGGAGGGAAGGCGAGCAACATGTGTGGTGTGCTCTCGCCCAGACTTGTGCTTTTCTGAGATTTGAAAGTATTCTCTCCAGGTGGTGATCTGAAGTAGAGCTTACTTAAAATCAGGCGAGAAATGTAGAAACGGAATATCTTAAAAAGAAAAAGGTACAAGAATGGTGTTGTCCACACTCACCCCCATCATGACGTGAATGGCAGGGCTGTGTGTTGTGATGCTTCTACGGGTGGTACTGATGAGACCTCTGTCCTCATAAGCTTTCTTCCACAACATGGCAAATCCCAGGGCAAGCTGGCATGCTTTGGTGGCCAAAGACGTGGCAGGTGCATCACAATGGGGCCTGAATCTGCTCCAACTGACAGAGCAGCTGTGTCCATGCACCAGGACCTTCTCTGTTTTAGTGGGAGGCAACTAAACAAGCCCGCAGTTAGGAAAAATAAACTAAAACAGGACAGAAATAAACATACCTGAGTTAAAATATGGATGACAACCCTTGCTGCTCCTTAAGTCTTAGTACAGTGGGAAAAGCAAGGCCGTGTGACCTTGACAGCTGACTCAACTGGGCCTTAATTTCTTCATCTGTAGAATGGGTATCAAAATAGCTACCACACTGATTTGATGATAGTCAGTAATAATGACAGCCATAAATGATTGAGCATGACTGTGGGCCAAGGATTTTTTGAGGTCTTAACATTAGGAGGCAGTGACCATGATTATCCCAATTTTGCATATGAGGAAAGAGAAGCTCAGAGAGGTTAGGTGACTTTGCCAGAGTCACACAGCTCAGAAGGGATAGAGCAGGACCCAAACCCTGTCCAAGTGGTTAGGTAAGACCTCTACATCTGACAGGCTGTAACATCTGTGCTGTCCATCAACCACGTTGTCAATCGGCTATACCGGATCCAGGGAAATAGTACAGCTTCACTCAAAGTGTGAAACGGATGCCCTGATGACATGAAAGATGACTCTGCGGGGCACATGAGATGACTGGGGGTGCACTCATGAGGAATTAAGTCACGTTCTGTCACATGGTAAGAAGCATATTCCCTTTTCAATTCTCTTTCCATCTTTCTGGCTGCGACAAGGATCAAACCTGCGTTAGGTGCTGTTGTGCCTTTAACACTGTCCTAATACTTTCTAATCTCCCTTTTTCCCAAAGAGAGAGCAGGTGGCAGAGGCTTCAGCACACAATGACCTCGCTAGAATTCAATAAAAAATGGTTTTTGTCACGTTCATTTTCACTCCCACTTTCCATTTATAGCAAGTGATACTGGTTTTTCATTGATAATGGTAATGTAAAATTTTCTCTTCGAATACACTTATTGGAGTACAAGAATCAGTCAGTGTCAAACATTACTGAGGAAGTAATAGCAGAGGTGGTTTTCGATAGGGCAGAAATACCGCTGGCTGAGTGTGAACGACTCAAGCATAAGAAATGCCGCGATAGCCCGTGAGTAGTTTCCAGCTGACGATGGCACGTGGGTCGGACTCAATCAATGTCAAGGGCAGAGGGGAGGGAGAATGCAACTCTCTCTTTTGACTTGTTAATGGAGAAAAGAAATGGGCTGTTTGTGAACCGAATAAAACAGTCTTTCCCCAGAAATTTTGGGTCTGAATTTAGCCTGTTCTGAAGGCTGAGGGGTAAAGCAGGGGTTGGAGAAAAGGAAGTTTGCCTTGGTCTTCATTGAACCATAGACGCTGAATGCTGGGATGGAGCTTAGACCTCAGGGTCAGATCCTGCACTAGAAATCTGAGGCTCCAGATGGGGAAGGGATTTCCCCAAGGTCACCCGGGCTGAGAGCCACTGCAGTGTGACTAATGCTTTCATCCATTTCTGGGCCAAGCTCTTCATCTTTAGTCTCTTTTCCCACAATAGCCACCAGGCCTGGACTGGCCCATGGTAAAACCCAGGCGGCTCAGGGGCAAATCTATCGGTCAGTAGGTGCTCACCAATTCCCCAGCATGAGGCACACAAGGGGAAGAAAGTAAATAATTGTCTCCAAACTCAAGGCACTGGAAGGGTTATACGATATGATTTTTGCCCTAAGGTGAGCGTCATTTGTGAGCTAAGTAGCCCAGGTATTCTACAACAGAGCCAGTGAGGAAGGCCCTCCTAGGAGTGAGAAGCCCTGTATTAGTCAGCTTTCACCTGGTTATGCTTCAGTAATAGCCACCCCCAAATTTCAGTGGCTTCCAACAAGGAAAGTTTGTTATTTGCATCTGTTACATGTTGGTTGCAGGCCAACTGCAGGTGTTTGCCACGTCGTCTTCGTCTGGGACCCAGGCTGAAGAAGCATCCCCTACCTGGGCCATGCCTCTCTCGTAGCAGATGGGAAAAGAGCAGTATCAGAACCAGGGGAAGGTTCCTAATGCTTCTGCTTGGAAGCGACATGTGTTACTTTTGTTCAGTGTTGGTTTGGGTTCCTAGGAGCAGATTCTAGGACGAGGGTTTGAACTCATGAACTTTGGGAGGTGCAGGAAATGCCAGCAGGGGAGTGGAGAAGCAAGACAGGGAAGGGAAGGCAGCCAGTCGAGTGTGGGTTACAACTCGAGTGTAATCCCATGGGGAAATTCTGGAAAACAGGGCAGATCACATGCCTTGGAGTTATCCTCTCGGGGAACAAGGGTGCTGGTCTGCTTACACAACCAAACCTGTCCGTCAGTGGCTGAGGGCTGCTGCCGGGGAGTGTTCGTTGCCCAGCGCTTCCAGCCTGAGTGGGCACAGGCAGAGTGGCCTTCCAGCTTCTGAGAAAGCCCTCGGCCAAAGAGACAGACCCTCGCGGTTGGGAGTTGGCTGGGCTGCATGAGAGGGCCGGGGAGGAGGGCTGTGGGTGGGGGCGCCAAGCGCATCTGAGACAGGCCTGTATCTCAGCCGCCAAAGCCGGTCCTCAGGGATGGGGAAGTGTCCTCCTCCCACAGAGGTGCAGCAAATATTTGAGAACCGAAACACAATTTGCAACAGATCCGGAGCTCTGATTTATGAAGTGCGGTAAACTCTTTTGTCTACAGAGTGAGTGATGCTGAACTGAGGACTAGCATCCAGACCAGGGTGTCTCGACCTCGGCACTGTTGACACTTTGGGCTGGATAATTCTTTGCCGTGGAGGACCGTCCTGTGCATTGTAGGGTGTTTGGCAGCATCCCTGGCCTCTACACACCAGATGCTCACAGCCTCCCTCCTCCCTGCCCTGCCCCAGGTGTGACAACCCGCAGTGTCTCCAGACAATGCCAAGTGTCCCTGGTGGGGGGAAAATAGCCCCTGTAGAGAACGACTGATGTAGACCATTCATGCGTTGCTAATTCCCAAGGAAGCGAAATAGATTGTATGTGTCTGTATGGAGGCGCTCACAGCCTAATGGGAGAGACAGACAGACATATAAACCATAATGGCCACTCACCCTAGTTTGCAATACTTTGAAATATGTAAAGGAAACCGAAATCATTCAGGAGTGGGAAACATCAGTTTTGCTGAGGGCTGGGGATGATCTGGGAAAGGTTACAGAGGCAGGGACAACTGAGCAAGGTTTTGAAGGACGAAGAGGAGTTTTCCAGATGAGAGATATGAGATCCCACATGTAGAAGTTAAATATAATCTTTGGTGATTGTGGAGACTTGGGAATGCTGTACTAACAGACGTTGGAGTACTGACCTCAGAGCCTTCTCCTACCCAGCAAGGCCGATTGCAGGGCTGGAGTTAGACCAGCTTTACTATGCTGTGTGAGGAGCAATGTCGCGGACTCTGGGTGTGCTAAGATGAGTTGCCCAAATGGCACAGATACAGCTCAGCCTCAGGGGGACCCGAAATGCCCTTGCTCTATTATTGTATAGTTTAGAGAGAAGGCCAGTTTATTCTATAGCCCCCTCAGCATCATTTCCTGACCCATCCGCTTTGATGTTTGTCTCATGGTACTGTACAAAGAAAGTTGCATGTAGTTTCATCACTTAACATCTCTCTGCCTCAGTTTCTTTACCTGTTAAACAGAGACCATGAGGTTTTCTCTCTTGCCAGCTTCACAGTCTTGCTCTGACCAGACAATGACATTATATAGCATTGGCCGTGTGTTCGGATGGACCATGTTCCTGCCCTGCTCTGCCATCTGCCAGGTGTGGACTTCTTTGGCTCTCTCTCCGTTTTCTCATCTGTAAAATGGGTACAATACCCACCTCAAGGGGTTGTCTTGAGGACCGAATCCTGTGATGTCTACAAGCCCTCAGCCCTGCACATGGCACACACAGTAAGAGGAGAATAAATGAGAATTAATGATTGCCATAAATACTATGAAATAGGTTGAGTGTGCATAATGGTAGCTAACTTGTACTGAGTGCCCGTCATGTTCCAGGCACCGTCATAAGGGTCTGTACGTGTGAACTTATGACTACAGTAGGTATTGTGATTATCTGCATTTTACACATGAAGAAACTGAGGCACAGAAGCATCTGATTGCCTCATGGCATGGTTAGTGAGTAGTAGTCAAACTCCAGCAGACTGCCTGAGCAAGTAATCAGTTTTTTGGGCTTTTAATACTTAATGTTTTCCCATAACTCTGAAAAAAATTAAGGGCTTAGAGAGTTGCTTTTACCGTATGATTAGAGCCAGTGTAGCTACTTTGAGGTAAATGAACTTTTCTCACCATTGACTGAAGGCCTTCAGTAAATTTACAGAATATTAACAAGAAGATGGATGAGCAGAGATGTATGTTTAACCATAGTATCTGAGCTGGCTTCTCGGTGTGAGTCTACTTGGGTGAATGACAAATCAGCCCAAACTGACCCTTTCCAGAAATGTCTGTGAGAACAGCACCAAGGCAAACTTTCTGTTGCTTAACTCTCCCCAAAGCCTCCACCCCCGTCCATTGAAATACAGTGCTGAGAGTTTGCCAGCCTCCTGGACACCACCTCCAGAACAGCCGGCCTGTGCCTTCTCTCGCCGGGTGCCGGGGACACATATGGCGTTCTCAGTGTCAGGGAGAGCGCCTGTGTTCCAGGAGCTGCAGTTCAACCCAGCCTCCGTGCACAGAGGGGCGGCAACGGAAAACAGCACAGGTTCCCTGTGTCTGAGGTCACCCCTCCTCTGCCCGTGCCCCTGCCACTCGCTAAGCTCTTGTCTTTGATGGAGCAGAAAATACCACTGAGCATGCGCACAGATCTGGCCTGCCTGGTGTAGTTTTGTGTCCCTGGCTCACAGCAGGGGCTTGAATGAGAAGGGATCAGTAAGTGAAAGGTATGAAGACCCCGCCTGTTCAAACACACTTATCGAGTACCAGTCGCTGCACCCAGAGATGGTTTCTTCTCCTCTTTCTTTGGCTCAGGTCCTGGCTCCAGTTCTTGTCCACCCCATGTCCTGGGGCAAGTCCCTTTCTCTCTCTATGCCTCTTGAGTAAGGTGGAGGTGATAATGTGAATAATTCCGTGCAGAAGGTGGCTGGAAGAATTCAGCGTAAAGCACCTGGCTGACAGAAAGTGCTCTAAGTGTTATTTCTTCTGTTTGTCATTTTAAGACAGAGGCAGACGTGTTAGAGAGGTCCCTGGGGGAGCGTGCATCCTACAATTCCAGCTTGGAGGGATCTTAAGGCATCCTCTGATGACACGTGGAAACCCTCTGAGGAGCTCCCTGTTTTACAAATTGCAAATATCTTTAGCCACCCAGAACAAGAGGCATCTGTGGCCACTGTGCTCTCAGTAGCTGTGTCCCAGGTTCCAGGCTGTCCCCTCCCTTGCCTGTTGCCAGGCAGCAGGCTGCCGTCTGCCTCCTACTCAGACAGCCATGCTCTGAGCAGCACCAGAACCCAGGCTGGGCCTGACTAATCGATGAACTGGTTGTTTTCGCTGAACAACACCCAAAAGGTGGTTTTGCTTTCCACGCCTCACCCACAGCCCCCACCACCGCCTCTCCACTCTCCATCCCTTCTCACACGCTCGTGCCTCACACCCCTCCTTCTCGGGAGGGGCAGGAAGCCTCTCCAGCGAGAGGCAGGGTGTAATGGTAACACGCACAGGCTCAGGGTCAAGGGCCTCTCCTTGACCTGCTGTGTGAACTTGGGCAGGTTACAGAACCTCGCTGTGCCTTCCCCTTGTCTAGAAAAACAAATAATAGTAGTGCCTACCTCATAAGGGTGTTGAACGATTCAAACAAACCAATGTGAAGCACTTAGAATGTGCCTGGCACATAGTAAGTCTTCATGAAAATTAGCCAATATCAATATCCTAAAGTGGTAAATGGCACCACAAGAGGATGTGGATGCTGCAACCAGGACTTGAATGTAGTCAAGCTGCCAAGACATGAGACGGGAAAATCCAGTTTGCTGTGGATTTGCCATGGGTTCCCATGGCAACTCTCAATAGCAACATTGCTCAAAGGGCTCATAAAGCCAATGGTTTTTGCCTAAGAAATATTTGTGGAATGAATAAATACATGATCATGATAATAATAATTATTTCCATGTGCTTCATGCTATAATATGTTCTAGGCACTTTCATATAAACTGATTTCATATTCACAAAAATCCTATGAATTGTTATTATCATTATTATCCTCCCATTTTATGAATGAGGCATTTGTGGATCAGAGGTGTTAGGTAGTCTTCCTAAGGTCACACAGCTCATGGGTGGTGGAAGTAGGATTGAAATCTCAGGTGGAGCTCCAAAAGGTGTCCACTGCATGCTACAGTATGCTTCTTCTGGCATAGTTATCTACGGTTGCTACTAGGAACCAGCTGAAATGCAATCCTTTCGCAGATGTGAAAATTTCAGACTGGGATTGAAATGATCCACAGCGGGGCCAGAGTCACTTGGTGAGAGAACCACAAATATGGTGAGGAGTGTGTCTAGGCAACCAAGACCTCAGGATGCGGGGGTCGTGCAGAGGCCCCACAGTGGGGGAGCTCGACATCAGGTCACCTGTCACACATCTTGGATGTCTGCTGTCTGGAGTGGGTGACAGTTCAGATATTCCCCTGGCCCCTTGCCCACTGTCACCTGTCCTGGTTGAGAACTGAGGCTCCATTCTCTGTGTTACACTTTGGTCAGATTAATAATTCTATATGGCAGCCTGAATCCTAGCAATCTTCTCACCAAAGTCTTTAATTATTCTTCCGCACCATGAGAATAAATCCAATTATGTAGCATAGGCTCAGGGCCATCTATGATCTCAACCCAATTACCCACTCTTCTTAGCCTAGAGGATAGCCACAATATGGAGATTTGATGCCTGAGTGGGGGTGAGGGGTGCAGGGAGGAGGAAAGAGTGATGAGAAGACTTCTCTGGAAGTTGGAGGGGCCAGCCAGCCTGGACTCCGAGGGCATCATGTGCTGTGTGAAGGAGCTTGGTCTTTACACAGTAGATCATTGCTTCTGAGTATGTTCCTTGATCACTACTAAATCTATAATATGTATGTAGTTCTTATGTAAGAAAAATAAAACAAAAAGTAATCAGGCTCTGGGTTCCAATAACCTTGGGTATGGCTTGGTTAAACAAAGTTGAATAAGTTTCTTTGCTGCAGAACTTCTCAGAGCCTTTACTACACTGATGCACATTATGAGCCTCCAAGAGTAAGCAGCTCTTTCCGATCTTATCTGACTCCCTTCACTTTCAAATCCAGAAGCATTTTGGGGGATTAGTGTTCTGAGAGACACAGTCTGAGAAATGGTGCTGTTATCCATGGAAACCATGGAAGGTGATGTGGGGCTGGTGTTCAGGCCTATCTCAAAACAGCAAGTATTCCTTCCATTTTACACTTAATTAGAAAACAAGCAGAGGTCCTTCAACAAAATCCGGGAGTAAATTAAGCTATAGAACATTTAGAATTTAAGCATAGAGAAAGGACCAGAAGCTGGGACGTCTCTGGGCCTTCAAAGAGGCTGGTTTCTTTCCTTGGCATTGGGATTTGGAAGTTAAAGACTCAGTACTCTGATGGGTCAGGCTAAACGTCAATGAGCAGGGCTTCCGGGGACGAAGTGGCTAATGATGACAGTGACTGGAAGGACGGTGTTAGAGAAGTGAAGGCAGGTGCCAAGGGAGAATCACCGGGTGACAGAGTGACCTACCTCTCCCGGCTCAGGCACTTACTAGTGAGCTGTGGGAATTCACAAAACCTGAAAAGGAAACAGCCGTGGCTCTTGCCTGAGGAGAAGAAAGGGACCTCAAAGGCCAAAGATGATCCTGATGAGGTCTTTAACTCCCATAATTACACAACTTCCAAACAAACACGTAGTGGCCTTGGCTCTCACGTCAGATGACAGCAGTCAATAGGACAGTCTGTGATCTTGACATCAAAACACGGGCTAGGTAAACTTTAAAGCACCAACAGGTTTTCCTGCAGGACCGGGATGGACGGCAGTGCACATTCCAACACTACGTGGCCAGCGCGTCCCTACAGCCGACAGAATGGTCAGGTGGGTCGGAAACCCTGAGTGGGGTGGGGGTGGGCTGTGAGGGGCCATGAGAAGGGAGGAATGGCTTTGCATTCCTGGAGTAAGAGGAGAAGTGAAAAAGTGGAAAAACGGGTTATCATAAGACACTCCTGAGAACCGATTTTGGTATTTAGCAAAGACACTCTCTTTTCCTGGGGGCTGAAGTGATGGGAGGCCTTCTCTCCTGTGAATCAGATCTTCCTTAGACCTTAGAGGCTCAGAAAAAGAAGGAATAAGAATTGGGAAACACACTGTGATTATCAGGAAAAACAACTGGCTTCTGAAACGTCCTAGGATGGCAAATACAGCGTGCAGGTCCCTGGCAGTGCGCCAGGCATATGGTATGTGTCTCAGTGAATACTCTCGAATGAACTAATGAATGAATCAGGGATATTCATATCTTTCCACATAGAGTTTTCCCCATTTAATTGACTGCTTAGATCACATTTAACGAGATATTGAGTGGTGAGTTGGAAAGGCTGTATCTTTTACCAAAATCATGATCTGTGATTGCATCTTAAAGAACTTAAGCACCCAGAAGTATGTGACACCGTCCTTGATGAGTATGTCCCCTGCACTGAGCCGCAGCTTCTTTCTAGAGGTTACAATGTTAGTGTCGTCAGCGACCACTGCGGAAGCAATTGGTCCAGATAAAGATCCTTGAATCCCAGCTCTGCCATTTGCCTGTTGTGTGATAACTGTATTTCCACTCGCAAGTGCAGGGTGAAGTAAATGACACTATTAAGATTTTACTGTCAACCAGTTTACCCTGCTGCAAAAGTTCTTGGGTCCAAAGATTCAAAAGCGTAAGTGATGTTGCACTGCTTCCTGTATTTGGTGGGAAAACCAGCAGGCCTGGCTTTGATGATGAAAAACGTATTTTCTAATATTACTAAATCCATAAAGTCTTTGGTCCGATGTTACACTCTGGGACCTTGTTAAGTATTTCCTTTCCCACTTGCAACACACAGTGTGGGTGTTACAAAGACCACCACCTCCCACCTCCCCTTGCTATTTATTCCTTAAAATTACTCTTTCTTTCCCTCCATAATCGGAAAGAAAATGGCTGGTACTTATTTAGTCCTTCAATACACATCTATCTACTCAGTGTTCACCGGGTTCTGGGTACTGTTTTCAGGTTACCAGATTAAACATCGCTCCAATATTTACTACTCTAGCCTTTCACATGTTAGTTTCCATTTTCAGAAGTCCAAGAAGATAATAAAAAATAAGTCGAAAGAAGCAGAAACTGCTGATAGCAGTAACTCTGGTCATTGGTGTTCTTCCATCCTAACGGTGAAGCCTGTGCTTTAAGACTTTCTACCAACAGGGCGGAAGAGCATGAGCTCACATTGACCAAAGAAGCCCACCACAAGGGAGAAATTCTTTGAAGCCTTGTATGTTATTTTTGGAAATCAAACAAATTTTACATCACGCTCCATTATCTATTTGTTTTTACTACTTCTATGTAAACAATATGGTGGAAACTGCCATGTTTCTCTGATTCTATTATATGTCATCATTTAGAAGAGTTTCCATTGATTTCATAACAGCATTTTTTGGAGAGGGGACTACATTAGTTATAAGACACATTCTGTTTTCAGAAATGTTAAAACATGGAGAAAATGTGTATTTTAGAATCGAGGAAATTCAGTACAACTTCTGCTCTTGGAAGAGGTGCCATGTTTCTGTGGGGGCTGGGCCTGTCTTCTGGTATCCATCCGCCCACGTGGGGTGGAAAAGTGCCTCACTTTGTGCTGCCCAGTCTTAGACGTGCTGTTGGGTGACAGGGTGGGAGAGAAGTGTGAGGAATCACCCAGGGCTGCTTCCTTCTGCCTCTTCTGACTCCTTCTAGGGTAGGGTTTCTCCACCTTGGCACTATTGGCATTTGGGGACAGATAATTCTTTGTTGTGGGGGATGACTAGCAGTATCCCTGGCCACTACCCACTAATAATGACTTTTCCCTAGTTGTGACAACCAAAAATGTCTCTAGATGTTATAAAATTGCTCGTGGCTGAGAACCACCATGGTAGGGGAAAAGAGAAACATCTGAAGAAGTGGACTGATACAGACTGGCCTCAAGATTTTCTTTTTATTCCAGAAGTTTCTTGTCCCAGTATGCCACCAGTAGGACACCTTTGTCCTTTAGTAACAGATCTATGGTTTTGCCCTCTAACTGCAAAGTGGTCAGACCCGAGGGTTTCTAAGGACCCTTCTAGGTGTGAAATTGTTCTCAGTAGTTGCTAGGATTATAGGATTTTAAAAAACAATAATAACCCATAGTCACCGTTCTAACATCCCTGTCTGTTGAAGTCTTCCTTCCTTAAAGTTTAGTCTGTATATTAATATTGCACTAAATGCCATGTTCTTTATTTAGTTAACATCCTTTCAAGAGAGGCTTTGGCTTGTAATTGAAATAGGAGTAAGGAGGAGTCACTAGGAGCCAGGAGGGCAAAAGGCACAAATAATAAGTGTCTAACTATCACCTAACATTCAGTGAATTAAATATCAACGTGATCTCGTGATGGCTGAAAGACAACAAGACTTCTTTCTTTTCTGAAGGTCTAGGTCACGTTCACCCTTGCTGTTGGTTATTTGCCAAGGATTATTGAAAGAACTTTTGGTCATCTGAGGTGGGAATCAGTCATTTGTCTTTTTAGCTCCTTACTAGAGACTCGAATTTATTCATACAGCAAAAATTCATTGAAATTCGTATTGTGTGCTTTATGGGTGATTGAGCAGTGAGGAAACAAGGTCCCATTCTGCCTCAAGGAGGGTTCAGTCCAGTGGGAGAGAGTGGACATCAGTCAATCACACAGACCAGTCGGCCAATTAGACCTGTTCAGTTAGGCCAGGGAGGCTTCCTGGAGGAGGCAATTGTTTGATCCACATTGGAAGGATGAGCAGGAGTCTGCTAGGCAGAGAGCTGAAGTGGAGGCATTGCTTCTGAGCATGCGTATGAACAGCAGGGAGTGTGGAGACCTTAAGATCAAAGAGACAAGGAGAAAGTCAGCACATCCTCATCTGTCTCCAGCAGAAGGTTCTTAAACAGCTGCATTCACTCCATTCTAAACCATCCTTAGCTGCAGGTTGCACTCGCAATCTACTAATAGTTTTTCTGGTAAAAAGAGAAATACCACAGTAGATTATATATTGACTAATATACATCTCAATTTTAGAAATATTAAAAAAATTAAATGCCTATCTTAGAACCAAGGAAATAAGGTATCAAAATTCAAATGTCAGTCTTGAAATGGTCACTGCTATTATTGTCATTGTTTTTCTTACTGATGTTCCCTTGGCCACCACTACCAGCTGGGATGATTTCCATTGGCTGTCTCCACTGCCCAGGCACCTGCCTCCCATTATGTTGAAGGATGTTTTGCTTCCTGCCCAAACCCCTCCTCTCCCCTTCCAGCTCCCTCGTCCCAGTCCCCTGGGTTCCCATCAATTTCTCACGCAGTACAGTTTAGCTGTACATGATCTCACTCCCAAACGTCTTCAGCCCAATCCTCAGAGTGAAATGCGTCCATCCAGGTGAATTACAGAACAAGGGAAGCCCTCTCCCCACGCAGCGCAGCACGCTCAGGGAAGGCTTACAATCCTAGATGGGGTGACAGTATCAGGGGGAGAAACTGTGCCACTCTTTGGAGAAGGGAACCAGGGCCTGGCTGGTTCCTCAGGAGGCAGCATTGGAATGGCTTCTAGAAGGGTGGGCTTGGCCCTGGGCAGCATGAAAATGCCCTCTCTCCGTGAGCTCTGAGGCTCGGCCAAGGCAGGGGTGGCTAAAGAGCTAACTCACCCCACCGGCCAGCTAGCAGTAGTGCCGACTGCTTCCCAGAGCTTTTGGTAATTAAACTTCCCTTTGCAGAAAGCCGTGGCTTGGGCTGGAGAGAGGCCACAGGTAATTCATTCCCAACACTGACATTCTTCCCCCAGCATCAGGAGCAGGCTTGAAAACCGAGTCATGCTAGGTGAAGGTGGACATTTGTCACCAGGGCACTGTGTGTAAGCAGCAAGAAGAAGAAACATGTGCCAATGAGGTTACTTGTAGACTAAGTAGTTCTTTGTCTTTACTCTGAATAACATACTTTTTTTAGCAACTTTTTTGTTTCTGATTATGAAGCTGACTTCATTTTTGTTGTAGAAAGTTTGAAACATAAAGGAAAGAATCAGTAAAGAAATAGAAACCATCCTTCATCTTACCATTCACAGACAGCCACTGGGAACCTTTTGTGGTGTCTTTTCTTTGTTCTTGATGCAATGTGCAGTTTTTATAAAATATAGGTAGTTTTCCATCATACCTTTTAAATGCATACACAATACAATCCTAATTATATTGTATCTGATAGGAACATTAAATATTACTTGGAAACCAGACTGACTGATTTTTAGCTCATGAACCCCCTCAGTGCCAGGGCTGAGTGGGGTGGCACGGCCAGCAGAACACACGTCCGTGTCAGCAGGAAAATACTGTGGTCTGCACGTTCCTCAGACAGACTGCGCAGTCCCAGGAGAAATCAGTGCGCTGTCTGGGAGAGGAGAGATGTGCTGCGTCATTCCAGCAGGCGGAGAAGGAGTGGGAAGCTCCCTGGGGATGGCATCATGCAGAGAGTAGAACACGGGCTTGTGAGCGTTCCTGGTTTGGAATCTGTCTCTGGCACTAACCAGTTGTCTGATCACGGTTAACCTACCTAAGCCTCTAAACCTCAGTTTTCTCATCTGTAAAGTGGGACTGATGATATTATCTATTTCATTGTGTGATTGGAGGATAGTACCTGACTTGGAGTACTCAATGAATATCAGCTATCATTAGTATATTATCATTATTAATCTCTCTGATAAAGAGTGGGTCAGCTGATCCCATTAGATGAGGATAGTGGGTAGTTGGGTTCACTGTTTAAGATAATCTTTAAAAGGAAGTAAAAATGTTGGTGGGTTTTAGTATATTCTTTCAGAGAGGAGGTGCTTTTAAGGGTTGGGGGAGGTCAAAAGAATGGAATCTCAAGGCTCCTTCCATGATGTTTCCAGGTCATGGGTTGGGGGTATGTCAGTGCCTGGTAGGAGGTCACCCACCCAAAGGTCTGAGTCCAGACCAGAGAGAGCTTCCCAATCAGGCTTGATGGGGCTGCTAGGAGTACTTGAATAATTCAGCAAAAGGTTTGTTTTATCAGCCAAGCTTTTTTAGAGTCCTACATCTAAAATCTGGGATAAAATCTTGTCTTGGTGTGTGCTTCTGGAAGGAAACCCAGGCGCCTGGGGTTGAAGTCTGGCCAAGGTCAGGAGCTTGGAAATAGCATAAGGTGGTCGGAGAGGCCCGAGTGTGAATCCCAGCTCTGCACTTTATTAGCTATATTACCTTGGGCAAGAGTCTCAATCTCAGCCTCTCTTTCCCTTCTCACTTAATCTGGGCTAAACATTTGTACCTTTTGAGTTACTGTGAGGATTAAAAGGGACAAAGTCTATGACATGCCTGACTCAATATAGATGCTCAATAAGTGTTGATACCGTCTTCCACCCCCTACATCCTGCAAGGTAAAACAAGGCAGAATGAGAAGAATTAAAGGCAGAAGCTCACTTAGCCTCTAGGGTCTGGGAGATGTCCTCGTGTCATTTGACAGTCTGTACTTCCTAAAAACCAGTAGTGGGCCTCCAGTATTCCCTGGTACATCTTAGCAGATATCTATTGCATGTACTGCGTGTGCCAGGCACTGTACTGAACCCTGTGCATGGGCGATCAGTGCTTTCATTTCATGGAGGAGAAAAATTGAGGCTCAGAGATATTAAGAAACTCACCCAAGGTTTCTTCGCTGTTAAGCGGTGAAGCTGGGATTTGTACCCAGGTCTCTTTGCCTCTGAGCCCATGTTCACGACGACGGCAAATACATGGGTCTCTAACTGTATAGGTCTGGTAAGTACAAAACAGATGAGGATGGCCTTTTCAGCTGCTAGGTTGTAAGTTCCCTGAGCCCAAAGACTGTCTGTTTCCCTCCCTCCCTCTCCCCTCCCAGGCACCCAGCAAATGGGAAGCCCTGGTGGTGCCTATGGGGAATCCAAATGTCTGGGTGAGGCTTTCTGTACAACACAGACATCCTGGGAGGAGTAAGCACTGATTCCTCAGAACCTGAGCTCATTAGATGTTTATCTTTGGTATGGGAAAGACCGGGACTTTCTCAGATCCTGGCGGCTGCCTGCAGCGACAGGCACTGAACTGGAGAGGAAGGGCACTTCCCTCCCTTTATTCCTCACAAAGGGAAGGGAGTAACAGGCAGAGGAAGGGGAGCTGACATGAGGAAGACTCTCAAGCCTTCAGAAGAAGGAAACATCTGAATTACTGGTTCCCAGGCCCTGGGCATTTGCCGGACAGGGTTTGGAGGGTCTGAAGGCCACCTAAAGAATCCATGCCTCTAGGGATGCACAGAACATCATGACTGAATCTGTCATTTCCTTTTATTTACTGTTCCCTGGCTTTTGATTCCTTTTGCACCTGTGAGTCCTTCATGGTTCTCCATTTTGATTTGGGCTTGGTCTTCATCTTTACTTTCATCTGTGTGGCCCCGACCTCAGTTAAGGCCTTGCGCCTCCCTGCCTGGGTGCCTGCCGTTTCCCCACGCCACATCCCTGCTCCTTGTCTCCTCCCTGCTGCTCCCAGATCAACCTTCCTCATGGGGCTGTCTGTCTCTGAGCCTTTCCTGTCTGCCTGTGAGCTTCTGCTCTCTCTCCTCTGCCTGATGTAGCCTCGGCCTTCCCTCTCCTGCTGAAAGTCGGCCTGCGGTCTTCCGAACTCAGCTCACGTCCTTCTCCTTCATGACTCTGTTCCAAACTATTCCATCAATTTCTTTGTCTTCTTAATTCTAGGAGCACTGACGTGTGCCTGCATCGGGTCCTTTGGCAGTTTGTCATGTGCTTCCTCCTGTCCCTTCTCAGGGCGTTTTTCCCTCTTAGACTACAAAACAGGCTCCTCACCTGTCTGCTTCCCTCCCCAGCTGTGTCAGGAGCTCTTTAAACTTAATGTTTATTTATTGAGTATCCACTACCAGCAAGCACCCTATTGAGGCTTGAGGGACAAGAAATAGGAACTATTGGGTTTGCTCATCAATAAATATTAATACTTGAGGTGATCCCCCCAGAAAGGTGTGCCCATTGCCCCAACCCAATTCTAGACAGTTTTTTCACCAACCCCGGTGAGGCCACGCCAGGCGTGTTCCGGGTGTTTGCATTCCACATCTCTCTTCTGTAAAAGCAGATGCCCCAGGAATGTATGGGGATAGCCCCAGGTCTCAGGCCTGTTCCTGGTGAGGTCCTGCTCATCCATGCAGAGCTCCTCAGCTGTGTCAGTTGGTACCAGCCCCTCCTGCGGAGCAAAGAGGGGGATCTGCCTCTGGGGCGGGCAATTCCCATGATCAAGAGCTGCCTGAGTTTGACCCAGGTGGGGCCGAGACCTGTCACTGGGAGTTCAGACCCAGACAAAGTCAAAATGGGACACTGGCTTCAGAGGAAAAGGCCCTTTCTGCCACCCTTGTATTCCAAAAGCTCACAGCAACCAGCTTCTTTGTCCTCATTTTCCTTAGGGACAAATGAATTTGGGCATCCATTTAATAAACATTTGCCGAGCACAGTGATCTCTGTTTCCCCAGTGCCTACCTGGCACAGGGTCTGGCCCAAATGTAAATATGACAGTCTATGTTTTAAATGAGCCCACATCTAGGAAATAAATTGAACATAAATTACTGAAAGCAAGGATGGCAAATATGGGCTGCTCCTTAATTTTGTGTCCATGGCAGATATTGTTAATGGTAGAACTCATTCGCTTTGAATCTGGATTCAAGTGAGGAGTCAGCCTCAGAATCCTTCTCAACACGTTACACCAGCAGCCACTTTTACCAAATAGCATTTTGCCCATGAAATGAAATCTGCATGGAATCCACTTTTGTCTTTAAAGTGGCCCCCAACGGCTGAGATAGAAGGAAGAGGGCTCAAAACTGCCAGTACATTGAGTTGTCCTGTCTGTCCAGTGCAGACTGGGAGACTCCATTAGTGGGACTGTTCAAAAGTAACACTGCTCTTGGGGGAACCCCATACGATCGCTCCCTAGGACACCGTCATGCTTCTGCTCTTTCTTGTGGCTCCTTTCTGTCTGCCTCTTATGGATTCTTCTTCCACAGCTCAGAGGTAGCTGTCTTGCAGGGTTTAGCTCTCATCCTTCTTGAGGTCTTTTTTTCTTGCCTATTCTCCCAGGTGGAGAGCTAATCTCTTCCCTCAGCTTTTTACCAGCACCCAAATCAATATCATCAGAAAGGTCTTCTTCCCAAGTCCAGACTCCTGCTTTGGCATTGAAGCACTTCCACTATCTGACCCTGTTTGTCCCTACAGCCTCCTCCCCAGCCCCGGCTCCTTGACTGCACAGTTTCTGCCCTGAGCACCTGGTCTTCGTGCATCCTGGGCCCGAGTTGTACAGCATCGACCGGGGTCCTCCTTCCATGCCTCGGCACATGCCCCTCTGCTCTGCTTTGTCTCAGCTTCACTGTCGCTTCACTGAGAAAGCCCTTTCAGACTTCTTCGTGATTTCAGAAGAGAGCACATATGGCAAGCTTTCAGTCACTCAACAAACAATTGCCATGTGCCTCCTCTGACTCCTCAGTGCTTACGGAGTGATCCTGCCCTCAGGGAGCTTGCAGTCTGTCCATATTGCTGTCATTAGTTGCTCTTGTTTATATGGCAAGTGTGTGCCGTGAGACACGCCCCCCCTGTGGTCAAGGGCTGGGTCCCAGTCCTTGCATCCCCTCCATTCTGTGCACATGTCAGATGCTCAACACGTACTGAGTTGACTAAAAGGTGGCTTCTTCCCCTGCCTGGTTTGCTGTCCACTCTCCTGAGTGGGTGGTTCTCTGGGAAGCTCATGAAGGGCTGGAGAGCTGGCAGGGGAAGGAACAGCCCATGGAGACTAAGGGAGGGTGACGTCCCTCCTCTGTGCTGGACCCCAGAACAGCGGGAGCTGGGATGGAAATGGATGCCTCAAATGGGAAGCAGTCCTGGCCAAGATGCTTGAAGAACATGGGTCTGGGGTCTAATTTGCACCTCTTGTGCTTAATGACTTTGAGACCTTGATCAAGTTGCTTATTTTCTCTGTGCCTTGATGTTCTCATCGGCAAAATGGATCTTCAAATAATGCAAACAATCCTACAGAGAAGTTGTGAGGTTTAAATGAGTGAAAGAGTTTAAATGAATATAAAACATTTCAAATAATTCTTGGCATAAGTTTTGGCTATCTTAGATTTTCCTGGCAATAGGATTTACTGGTGACTTTCACTTTCATTTTTATATATTTCTGTGACAAAATGCCTATTATTTAGGCAATCTGAAAAACATCTATTTCTTTCTTTCCTTTTTTGGTTTAAAAGACAAGGCAAAAGCATCTAGTTGGTAAAAGGGATATAGTGAACCCTGCTAGCCTCTGCCCCTTGCCCAGCATGGATATTTCCTGGTACACCTGGTGCAGGGAGGTAACCTTTAGCTCCCTGTCTCACGCCTGTGCTTGTCGCTGGTCCCTTGCCAGTTCCAGCAGTCCGACTGCTCACAGTGGAGTGCCAACCGCCTGGATGGTGCCACGATTGGCTCACAGTAAATGGGGAACAGGGAATAAAACCATCTAGCAGTTTCTCTGCAAAGAGAATGCGATGGTTTGACAGTGCAGTAGCAGGCGCACGGCTGGAGTTTCTCAGGACTTAGCAGAAAGTTCTGAGAGCTGGAAGGCACTTTGCAGAGCCCAGGGCAGAAAGGAAGGAGGGCAAGGTTTGCAAAAGCAAGAGTAAAGCCCGCACGTTTTATGAAGTGTTTTATGGTGGAGCTGTAACTGGAGCCCTGGTACTTAGCAAGAGTTATTAGGTGTGATGGTCTTAACACGGAGAGTCCCGTGGCAGCACGTGTGAGGCTGGCATGAGACACAGGCTGAGCATCCTGGAGTGGGCTGCTTGGACTCAGTGTGCTTCTTAAATCTGCTTATTATTTTAAAAATGACTATTATTAGTTTTTTACTCTTGGGTCATTCAAAACTCTACTTAAAGACAAACCAAAAACAGTTGTCAGTAACTTGCTCTCTGTTGGACACACAGCTAAGCCTAACTGAATAGTCTGATTCTCTTACTACCTTCTGGAGACTAAAAGCATCTTCAATTCAGAATCCAGTGGAATCTGATGCTATCAGGGTACTCAGGACTCCAGAAGCCCTTCCTGCTACAACTGACAGTGAGCAAGCTGCAGACTGTGCTCTTCATTCGTTTCTCAGTCCCTCAAGCTTTTGGAAATTCAGAACCAGCAGATTGTCTGAAAAAAGGTTTTGGCCTCCTTTTTGTCTTTCTTTCACCCTATGAGGGACGGCAGTCAGGACTCAGCCTTTTGGAGCCACAGTGCCATGCCAGAAGCAACAAATGCTTGGAGTAGAACAGAGGATCTTAACCAGGGGCCATGGGTACAGGTCTTCAGGGGTCTGTAATTGTAAGGCAAGTTTGTCTGTGTGCATTTTCAGGGGAGAATCCCTTAATCCCATCAAGCATGCACGCACAGAATTTTGCCTGTGCACTTACTAGTGAGGAGATCCTCGTTGTTGTTCCTAGAATTTACCATGCTTGCTCCTGCCTCAGGGCCTTTGCACTTGCTATTCCCTCTCTAAGGATGCTTTTCCCCAAGATCCCACATGGTCACCCCTACTTTCTTCAAGTCACTGAGTATGTCATCTCCTGACCACCTTATATTAAAAATCTCCTGTCACTCTCTGTCACACTCACCAGTACCTGGCTTATTGTTCTTTACAGCACTTATTCCCATATGGCTTTAATTATTTGTTATCTCCCTCCTGGGTATGGAAGCCTCTGTGGTGTTTGCAGCTGTATCTGTAGCATATAGAACGGTGCCAAGCCCAGAGTAGATGCTCAGTAAACATCTGTTGAATGGGTGAGTGAATGGACAAATTAATAACTTTGATCCTATTTGGGTCTCTGATATAAAAACAATTTTAATGATGGAAAAAGAGGATCTAAGTTCTCAGTGGGGTCACTTCTCAGCCACATACCTTGAGTCCCAAACATTTCATCTGCTGTGAAACGGTCCCTTGGGCACTGCAGTATATGTTTTAGGCAGAAGCCTTCAAGGGATTTCAGAATGCTTCTGCATTTATTATTAATTTCATCAGTCCTTGAATACACCAGGTGTGTGTGTGTGTGTCTATGTGTCTGTGTGTGTGTGTGTGTGTGTGTGTAAAAATGGAGGGGCCAGGTCCTGGTGCACAGATATTATCATTATTATTATTCTAGTGCACAGATAATGGGTTATTCCCATCTGAAGACGGGGTACTAACATTACTGACACACTGTGTTTTTTATGACCTGTCTGAAGCCTCACGATGTGTCAGAGCCGGACAGTGATAGAAGTCCCGCATGCAAACTCCAGCGCCACCGTAGAATCATCATTATTTCACGGTAACGTACTGCTGGTTTGCTTCTCGAACCGGTCACTGCTTTGTTTGCTGACTTCCCAGGATTATGCTTACATAATTTCCTTCTGGCCTTAGCCTGCACAGCATAATCCGAGAGGGCACGTTGGGGGAATAAGATGACCCTTATGTAACTTGTTACGTAAGAGTCCAGAGAGGCCGCGTCTCGCTCGAGTGTCTGCAGGGTTTTCTTAGAAAGTTCATTTTGATGGAGTTTTATGTTGTCTCTTTCAGCCAATGAATGCTTTAAAAAGCATTCCCTTACTTCTGAGATGGCCAAAGGGGAGGAAGGAAACAGGACAGTCCCGACTGTGGCCCTGTAGCAGGCACTTAGCAGAAGTTCTTGGATCTAATTTATTCCTTTCTACAATCTTCGTCCCTTGTATGAACAAGGAAACTGAGGCTCTTGGGGATTAAAGTGAATTGCTGACGCTCGTACAGCTAGAAAGTAGTGGAACTGGGCTTTAAAGCCAGATGCAGTTTCTTCCGATAGAATGTGCGCATGCGCGTGCGTGCATGCGCGTGCGCGTCCGTGTGTGTCTCCAGGTTTGGGGAGCGTGGAGTGGTTCAGAGTCGTGCTGGTCAGCTGTGTTTTGTGTCCCATTCTTTTGAAGTCTTAAACTTTGTCCACAGACTGTAATAAAGCAGATGGGGGCTCAGACCATTCCGAGGACGCTGAGTACCTTGGAGGCCAGACTGGCCAGCTCTTTGATTTCCGTGCCCGGGATGCCCCGTCCTGGACCCAGCTGTGCCGAGGTGGACTGGAGGCCTTTGTGGCTGGTACTTTGGATGCCCTTCTGCCACCCTTTGCCCTTTACCTCTGACTTGGCACTGAGCAGGGTCAGACCCTAAAGAAACAGGTCCTATGTAATCTGTTTGCCGGGCATGAGCCGGGTCCCGTGGCTCCTTCTCTCTGCTCAAGGAACTGACACGTGAACAGAGAGCTCACATCAGTGTGACTGTCTACAATGGCTGATATGACAAAGCCTCAAAGGAAAAGGCTTAACCAGAAAGTCCAAGGAAATGAGATTCTGGCCATTTAACTTTTAGGGTCATTGAGAGAGGAAACCAAGAGGGGTTTGTCGTGAAATATATTTTTGGCAGTTTCCTCTTATTGTTAATCCTGACATTGAAAAAGTAATAAACATAGATGGGAAACCATTCAAACAGTGCTAAACAGTATGCAATGATCAGTGAGTCACCCTGTCATTTGAGATACCCATTTACTCACTCTCCTCAGAGGTCACCACTATTAACAGTGCCTGTGACCCCTCCAGAAATATAATTTGTAATCTTTGTATATACAATTATGTGTATATATATTTGTGTTTATCTATCTTCTATCCATATAATGCTCCATCCATCCATCTAGCTTATGCTTAACTCTTTTGGTTGAAAATCATTCAAAACTGCTTGAATTCATTCTCTTGTCCTGGTGTGGTGTGTTGAGAGCTGTACACCCCTGACAGAGGGTCTTGTGAGTCCTCAGGATGCCTGTCTGAGAGCCAGTGCTCATTACAAAGTTCTCCAGCCAGCGAAGGTATAATAACATTGAGCTACACATCAACCAGAGACATTCTAGTTTTGTTTCCACACTATGTGTCTCCTCCTGGAGTCTGTCCTTCTCTTTAAAGCAGAGTATAAGAAGGTGCCCTGTGAGATGGACAGTTCCAGTTAGCTGTAATTTTATGGAATCTGTAGTTCAGCAAAGTCTGCCCTAACTCATTCCTTGGTGCAGAAGCGCCCCGACTCACAATCTTGCTCCCCACATTGAGATGCCCGATGACATAACTTGCTTGCTGAATGACCAAATATCCCAACAGAGGTCGGTCAGTTTTCTCCCCAGCAAAAATTTTGGCCAGTTGAATGGCAAGAATGTGGGGCTGAGAAATGGCTGTGACACCACCCTTTATTATAACTTCCCCCAGATGACCACATGAGAAGCTAGTACTCTACTGGGCCTCATCATGGGGCAGTCACAAGTAGAAAACAGGATGATCCCCACAGAACCACCCTCTAGAGAGCAGCAGTGAGGTTTGGAAGGCTCCCGCTTCAAAGACGGGAAAACAATCTGTTGGTTAGGACTAGCTATGTGACTTTGAGCAGGTATATCTTAATGGGGAAAGTAATTATGTCTATCTCAAAGGATGGTTTTGTTTTAGTTGCAGGAGACAGAAGCCTGACTTAATCTGACTTAAGAAAACAAGAGAATGTACTGGTTTATTAGCCGAAAAGTCTAGAGGTCACTTCAGGCATAGCTGGATCCAGAGGCTAAAATCTTATCATCAGGACTCATTCTCCATGTCTTTTGGTCTTCAGACACAGGCAGGTCATTTCCATGCAGGGTCCTGGCAGCTCTGGACGCATCCTAGTAGCTCAGAAACCTCAATAAAAAGCAACTTCTCCTTCCCACTTTTCCTAGCAAAAGTCTTAAGGCTCAATGTCATTGGACCAACTTGGTCCACATGCCCACCCACAAATCTGTGTGGTCATGGGGATGGAGCATCCTGATTCACCAGGGCTGAGATGGACAGTGGGTCAGCTTCACTCAAACCAAGAGACAAAATTGAGGAGGGGGTGTGCCCTAAGGGAAAGTCAAGAGACTGGAACCAAAAGAGTAAGAAACAGACACCAGGCAGGGAAAAGCAACAGATTTGCTATGTAGGGTCTAAGTGATGCGGGTCAGGAAGTTTTTGCTATAAAGGGCCAGATAACAAATATTTTAGGGTTTCTATTGATGCGGGTCAGGAAGTTTTTGCTATAAAGGGCCAGATAACAAATATTTTAGGGTTTCTATTGCAACTACTCAACTCTGCTCTTGAAGTGCAAATACTGCCACAGACAATAGGTTAACAATAGGCTTGGCTGTGTTCTAATAAAACTTTGTTTACAAAAACAGGCAGTGACCTGGATTTGGCCCACAGCTGTAGTTTTCTGACTGCTGGTCTATGCAGAGCCTACAATCTTCTTGCCCCACATATGCTAGAGACCTCAAGAAATAAGATCTGGCGTACACAAAGTACTTAACAAATGCCAGCTATTATTATTATTATTTATGCTGTAAGTAAAGATAATAATATTGATGGTAATTATAATAACACTAATTGGATAATGAATTGTGAGTCATAGGTCAGCAGTGTACTCTAGAATTGTTTCTGCACTGTTGGTGGAGTGTCCACTCTATATACCCTTAGAGCTAGAGGGCACTGCAAAAGTATCCAACTCAAATACCTCATTTTATAGATGAATTCTAGGTGCAGATAAGAGACAGCATATACACAAGTTCACACAGCAAGCTGCGGCAGTTTTGGAGTTTGCAGTTATTTTCTCTAGCCCTTCTGCAACGTGAATGACTCTACCCTATAGGCGTGGTATGGCTAGTACATTTGAGCACACAGGTATAGTCAGATATCTGTCACTGATTTTTGAATCCACACTGGGTAGTGTGGTGATAGTATTGGTAAGATTCTTGGCATGTTCTTGAGCCCGTGGAAAGACCTGATTTGGGACTAGCGTGTGTTACATGACTCATGAGAACTTCCTGCTGCTGAGATGACTCAGATGTCTGTTTTACACGAAGATTACCAAACACCTCTCACTAGTTTGAAAACAGTGAGTAAAATGAACGGTTACTCATTGCCTTTCTGACTACCCTCTTTGTCACTATTTCTGTTGGCCTAGCATGCTGGCAGCCATTTAGACAGAGAGCCTTCAGTTTGGCTGCATGCTGGTGAGAGGATTCCCCTCTAATCTCTAATCCCCCATCAGCTTGAGTCGAGAGACGCCTGTGGGCACTTTTGTCTACACTCAGTGTGAATCCATTCACTCAATTCTTTATGACTCTGGCAAAACCCTCCCTGGATTTTGGTTAACCAGCAGCTCTGCACTGATCCAGGAGGTGGATGTTTTAGAACCACAACTCTTTAGCTCTTTGTTTTTCTTTTTCCAAATTTATTTCCAACTGTCATCACTCAGAGTCATTTACATAAATCAGTGCAATGAAATATTTTCACGAATCAAAAACAAGTCATAGAATCTTCTGATCTCAAGTACTACAGAGACCTCAGTAAATAGAATGGAAAATTTGGGGTTTGGTTTACTATTCCTCTAAGCCAAGGGTCAGCAAACTTTTTCTGTAGTTCCTGCAGTGTAAATATTTTAGGCTTTGTGGGCCACAGGGTGGGCCATGATTTGGCCACCCCTGCTGTAAGCTCTAGTAAATTATAAATACAAGACCAAAGGATGGAACATTTGAATTGGCTGCCCAGTTACTTGCATATAGTCTTCAAAATCTGGGCTTTGGATTTGGGCAGATGTAGGTTTAGCTTTGTGGTTCCACTGGTTACCAGGTGATGTTAGGCACATTAGTTCCCTTAGTTCCTTGTCTATACAATGGGGATAAAAATAGTACTCTATCCATTCTTCCCTTCCTCCCACCTGCCCACAGAGTTGTTGTGAGGATTAAGCAAAGGAAATCACTTACCCCAGAACTGGTATGCTCTGCAAATGATGATAATAATATTATCATAACCAACACTCTTATTGCTATCCAAGTCCATTGGGCAAAAGCAACCATTCAAGAACATAATACAGTTAATGAATTGACCAGATTACCATCAAAGGGGTCTAGGTGGAGACCATCAAGAAATCTTTTTTCAGCATCTTTTATGGGAGAAAGTCTGAAGAGATTGGAATGGATTTTGCTTTGCGTTGTTGCCAGAATCCCGATACTAACTCATGACAGACTGTCTTCCTTTCTTCAACAAATGAGGCCTCACATCAGGCAGAAGAAAATCTCAAATTAAAAATCCATTTCTGAACATTTTCTTCAGGTGCAGAGTTAAGCAACATGGCATGCCTGGGGTCAGGGTCCTCAATGTGGTCTGAGAACCAGTGGTGAGGGGCGATTCCAGGCCAGAGGAGTGCTAGGACCTTGGTGGATTAGCTCCCAGCAGCTTCTTTGTGCTGCCTTGATTGAGCAACTACTGTTGCCATGGCTGAAGTTTGAAAGAATTTGGCCCGAAGCTGCCTATATGGCAACATCTTGGGGGAATTTTGCTTTCATTAAGCAAGTTTTATGGGCAGTTAGGAAGAATTAACAGTTATGAGGTTGAGGTTGGGTGTATTGGTGAAACTGGACAATGAGAACACACACACACACATACACAAACTACTTAGGACAACTGAAGGTCACTTCTATGATGCAGTAACTAGAGGAACATCTGAGAATGTTATTCTCATCTTAAAGTTCCAGGTTCTTGCAGCTGCCATGTTATAGTAAAAAGGGATTGGGTTTGGATGAAGACAGACCAGGACGTGCTTCCCAGCTGTATCCTTTCACAGCTATTTGACAATGAGCAAGTTACTTAACTTTACTTCCTAATCTGTAAAATGACTAACAGTCACTTCTCACATTGTACAAAATGTCTGTCTTAAGAGATGCTGCAAAAAAGTCTGTCCAGCCAGACTCTACATCGTGTGAGCAAAACTCACCAAATCTGCACATCCTACACCCCACCACCCCAGTGTAGACTTGTAAAGAAAAGGTTGACGTCATGTCTCAACATTTTAGCACATACTGAGTCATTACTCCAGACAGTTCTAATCTTGGGGCCATTGATAGTGAGGCGAAATACAGAGAAAATGATGAAACCCTCTTCCAGCCCCTTCAATCTCCCAGGATGCCATTGGCTATTCTTCATGCACCACCTCTGCCTGCTCTCAGGAAGGTGAGATCACAGGTCACTTGCTTCTGTTTTCATACTTATCCCCAGGGAACCTCTGATAGTAGTTGTAAATTATGTGACATCTTTGTTAACAACAATGTGATTCACTCTGTTAAACCTCTCCATACCTACATTGTAGCCTGGTGAATAAATACTCTTGTTTGGAGATTTTATTTAAGCATACAGAGAAAGCTCCCACCTGTACATTAATGGAACCAAATGGGATAGGGACTGCTAACTTATCAGGAGCCAGCCAGGTACTCACCTGACATCAGGAGATAGTTTGTTTTCCTCCTAACACTTCCTTCAGAAAAACAGCAGTATAGGCATGATGATAAATGGTAATTGACACTTGGCATTGGTGTTAAGGAGGCAACAGGGACTGGTGGAGACTGTGGCAGACTGGAAAATCCATGCCTGTCTGAAGGATAATCACTTCTCCATTCTAGCTGATTATTGCCATTTAGGAATCCGGGTTCCAGGATAGCTGCATTTTCCAGTACATAAGAGAAAGGTGAAATCTGAATTTTGGTGGGAAATATACCAGCTTTTAAATGTTGTTAAATGATTCAAATTTAGAAAGCAACAACAACAACAACAACCCTGTACTATCCTCGAGTTCATAAGCACTTATATAGATTGAAGGGGAGAATTGGGTGGGGAGGGAAGAAATTGGAGGGAAATGTTGGTGCGGACTAACACCCCCCCAAATTGCATATAGCATTTATTGTGATGCTCTCCAAAGTAAAAAAAGCTTGCCTATTTTATTCAGGTTTTATCCTGTTCCTTAGATGCTACTTACTAAAGCAGAGAAGTGGACAAACATCTTGAGTACCTTTCAATAACAAGGTTGAAACAAAGAGCATTAATGTTTAGTTAAGAAAAACTTCAATGATTAACAGCTTACTGGAATTTATCACTGCAAATTAAAAGGTTTTATAATGAATTTCCAACTCTTTATCATTAACATTGTTAAAGTTACTGTTTTTTAAGTTTAGCAATAAAGTAAAGGAAACCTTACCTAAAAAGGGTGAATAAATTCTGTGACTTCTCTCCATTATTTTTGGTATAAGAATATAGAAAAATGTTTTATTTTCTTAGCAGTTGAGAAGGAGACCTGTTTGGGGAGTGAATACTTGATAAACTGTGAGAATGGGAGGTGAAACCCACTCTAGGGAGCGTGGTTAAGGAAGAACAGCTCACAGTGGTTTGACAAGCCATCGGGTTTGTGTTTAGCTCAACAGACTAAGGAGGTTAAGGGTGAGGAATGAATTAAAAGAGAAAGAGGAGAGATATTCAGGGGAGTGTGGAGAGGAGGAACAAAGTTGCCTAAAATGAGATTTTATTGCATGTTCCCTGGGTGGTGTATGGTGCCAACCTCTTCCCTTTCTCCCCATAAAGTACGATGTCCATTTCTCAGTAGTGGAGTGTGGAGTTGGATCTGTTCTCAAATAGGGAACAATGGACTGAGTGTGTGCTGAATGTGGCTGCAGAGAAGACGGGGAGAGAGTGGGTGGAGGAAGAAGGTGAAAAAGCTTGTCTCTTCTGTGTTAAAGCCCAAGGAGGTATTTGAGTCCAGAGATCTCATCTGGACTTCTCTGCAGAGCTTATTCAAACCCTGTTACTGTATTTTGCCCTAGCACTTAATTCAATCTACCAGTTTGTGCTGAACACCTATTAGGTGCCTGGCGTGGTGCGTGCCATTATATAGAGGAGTCAGGCAAAGGCAGGACGTGATCCTTGCTTGGACGTCATGATTTAAAAGTCAACCAGATGAGTCACTGACTCAGGAAGAAACCATGCTCAGCAATATATTTAACATTTTACATGTTGAGCAGGAACTAGCCTTTCTTCCAAGGCACTTGGGATGAAGAGCTTTTACCTCGGTTGCTAAGGAGTCAAGCGATGGCGATGATCCGGCAGCCAGTGTCCCACACCATTACCACTTCCGGGCTCTCGAGGAGACGTGGAGCTGCTGGAATGACTCCAGGAGGTACATAAGTCAAGTCATGACCACTCGTGGTCATTAGAAGCCATAGCTGCTTTTGGCAAGGTCACTAGACATTAGCTGGACTTCTGGTGGACTTCAGGCTAAGGAGTTCCATAATCCTATCCTTGCGCTTTGTTTAGGTTTCTATCCAAATCCATGTCTATAGGAGCCTCTTACCCAGTGTTCAAGCTGAGAAGATTCCTGCTGCCAGTCACCTCCCAGTTCCTGTAGACTGGGATCCCTATATACCTCCACATCATTAGTCTCAGCAATTCTTATTAAGCACCTAATATGTCCTGGGCACAAGGGTAGATATATGGTCCTTCCTTCAGAGTCTAAAAGTCTAGTGGGGAAGGCATTTAGACCTTAAGCAAACGATATGATTGTGATGAAATGTGCGATGTAAGATCCTAGAGGCATGAAAAGTGCATTCAGAGTTCAGGAAAAGGTTATTCAAAGGGACAACATCGAAGAGTCAATTAAGACTTCAGGTTCTAATGTGAAAAGTAATATAGTCCCCAAACACCATGCACTGCCTCTGCCTATTAAAAAGGCGGGGCAGGAGTGGATAATGACAGAGGACGCCTTCCACTTGTGCACTGTGCACTGTGAGCACAAAGCACTGTGAACCAACCCGGTTCTATAAGCTGCCGGTGCAAGAAATGCACATTCTTCTCCTATGAAGAGCAAGAGATGGCACAAGTCCTCTGGGAGGCCTTCAAATGCCTCCCTGGGCGATGGAAGCCATTTAGACACCATGTTGCTGAGCCTTTTAAACGGCTCATTGGCTAAGAAGAGAAAAATGTTGCTTTAGTCTGTGTCTGTCTAGGGCCTCCCTCAAAGCAAGAAGAAATGAGGAAGGCTGGTGCAGAAGACACCGGCCTACGTCTCAGCAAGGGGGTGCTGAGGAGTTAGCAGCTGGCTGAGCGCGCTGCCTCTGAACGATTTCTAGAAGGAGCAGAGGAGCGGGTATTGACGGGGAACTCTCAGCGTCTGCCACCTTGCCTCTCAGGCTCTCTGTAAACGTCTAATAAGACGTTTGGGGGCCAAAGATAGATATATTACATATATTTACTTCTAGCTCTATAATTTAGTTTGCCTGTCTGTTTTTTAACTTTTTACTCAAGTATGGCACTCCTACAAAAAAGCACAGAAATCTTATGGGAACAGCATGATTAATTTTCACAAACTGAACACACATGTGCAATGAGCATCTGGATTAAAAAGAAATAAGAAAGAAAATTGCTAGCATTCAAGAAACCCTGCTGAGGCCCCAGAATTTCAAATGCACTTGACTCCAGGACTGCCCCGGGCAATGAATGGTGTGCACCTGGCAAAGGTTGTGTCAAATGTTTTGGCATCCTCTCCTTTTGTGTGGCTTCTGGGTGTGGTTCCAGCCAGGACCCATGTCAAGGTGTTCCCCCCCCCCCCCACGGAAATTCCTATTTTTAGGGAGAGACTGAGAATCTCCTTTATACTGGGGTGGCAGTGAATGGGTTGCTTCTTCCATGTGCTTTTGGCTTAAATCTGGGTTTCCTGCTTGGATGCAAAGGGACAGGTCTTTCAAGGAGGAGTTTTAGACTTCTGAGAGCCAGAAGTGGGAGACTTTGAAGGTCTCTTGGGAAACTTTGAGGAAGCCCTTAAGCATCATCTGGCAAAAGCATATGTGGCATTTCCAACCCTGCCATGGGAAATCTCACCATCTGCATGGCTGCAGTAGTGACTTGCCTTCTTGCTTGAGGTTGTTGCTCTGTTGTGAGGGTGGCTGCTCAGTCTAGGAAAGAGAGGAAAGACACACAGACAGACCACGCTGGAGAAAAGCAATTATAAGGTGTGACCAAAATTCCCAGAAAGTCCCAGCTACTGTATACAGCACCTCGCCCCTTTCTGCCAGGTGCCTGAGGTGCTGCCGCTTATTAATCCACTTGCTAGTCACCATCCCAGCCACTCCCCTGTCTGGGAGACTGATTGGGAAGGCTCAGCTTTGGGAAGGTTCAGGGTCCAGAAGAAGAATCTCCAGGCCCTGACGGGCAAATCTGAGGCTCTGTTTACCAAAAGTGTCCCTCAAGGTCAGGATCCATGGGGCCTTAGAAAGGGAACAAATGCTCATACGCTCTGTGGGAAGGATGACATTTTGGAAGGCCCAGATTTAGAGATGTTGATGCTTGGCAATTGGGTCCTAAGAGACCCTTCAGGGACCAGAGCGTCTTCTTGGGTCCTCATCAGTGTCCCCCAAAGGCTCTGTTGGCTGAGCCTACCTGGCTCATGGCTCTATATACGCCCTCCCCCCAACCCCCACTCAGAGTGCTGGGAGCACCGGGCCACCGTGCCTTGGCAGGGCACCTGGATCAAAGCTGCCAGCAGAGCAGGGCCAGCCCTGCTGAGGTGCTAACCTGTCCCACCCCCCTGCCTACTGGTTCTTCTAATGCAAACATTCCCTGCTTCTGGCAGGACAAGGACTTTCCCATGTGAAGCCATTTCTTGTCTTCTCAGATTTCTTAGGCTTCCGGACCACTGCCCCCCAGAACCTGTGACCACAATGTATTTTTTATCTACTCATTAGTTCATTCATTCATTCAACATACAATAATTCAGCATCTACTAGGAGGATGCTAGGTGTGGGGGAGACAGAGTCAAATAAGACACAGTCTTGCCTTCAAAGAGTCTATGTTCTAGTAGGCAAAACAGGCATGTAAACTGTGGGAAAATGCCTGCAGAGCACAGGGGATACGGTCGCCCGCAGAGGTAGCATCTATAAAGCAAATCTGGGAGTCAACAAAGCCTTCTCGAAGGAAGTCATGCTTGAGTCGTCTCGAAGGAGAAGTACAAGTTGGTCTGAGAAGGCTGGGCTGGAGGGTGGGGCAGGGAGGACTTTTCAGCTAGTGGAGACAGTTTGCTTCAAGGCCAACTGCCTTATTCATCTGGAAAGGGGGCCAAGTTCCCTGTGGCTCAAAACCCAGGGTGCACACTGCATGAGTCTCCCCAAGTTTATTAGACTTGTCTGAAGTTTTCAAATTTTCTTCGTGTTGTTCCATGAAGCAGAGGCGGGTAACAATTACTTAAGAATTAACATGACTTTAGGGACTGGGTGGCCGGTGTGCTGCTGGGCCATGGCATAATCTCTATTTTTAGGAGACGTTCCCAATAAGGGATGATCAAACACCCCACCCCAGTCTCTCGCTGGGCCCTGGAGGCTCACTGTTCCTTGTCTTATTTCTGGTTTGGGTGGAGAACCTATCTGGAAATGGGCAAATCTCGTTGGTCAGAGCTGGCTTAAGTCTCCACCCTGGGGAGGATTTCACAAAAGTCTAGAGGTTTTTGTACTTCAGGTTGTATTCCTGACGTTGAGAGTCATTCCACCTGAGCAGGGCTCATGGCAGCGGGAGCTTCCCAGGCCCTCACACACTCTGGCCCTTCTGGGATTTTTCCTTTATGAAAAGCACAAGTACCAATTTATTGGCAAAGAGATTTACTAAGACTCAACTGTTAATGGACATTTTGCAGCATTTGAGGCATTTCAGACAAAGAAAGGAAACTAAACTTGAGTATCTTATTATGTATCAGATACTCTGTGGGTGCTTTCATAAGTAGTATCTCATTAGGGCTCTCTAATGACCCAATGAGTCGGGTGATATTGTCCAAAAGACTAAATGTCTTGTCCCAGCCACAGCTAGAAAAGGGAGATTTTCTGCCAAGAATCCAGTGACCATGTAATTATACAACTGCATTCCACCAAGCTGCCTTCTGGAAGTTGCTAATCAAAGTTAGTGTTTTAACATCTGCTTCTGGGGCAAACAAATACAATTTTTATTCATCCCTTCAGAATTTTGTCTCCTACTGCTTCCTCTTTGCTCCTTGTGGGAGGACACCCAAAGCCCAACTTGCCATTCATGCCATTAACTGGGTTGGGCCACTGGGCCTGCGAAGTGATTCGGAAAGAAGATTCTTTTCCCTCAATTTCTCGTCTTTTCTGGGAGTGCCACCACTCCAGTTCCACAGGAGTTGACTGTCACTGATGTAGGTGGTGTGTTTGGCAACTGGCTGGTCCCAATGCCAGTTTGCCTGTTTGACTGGGTTCCCATGGCATTGACCTGCCCATCTTAGAAATCTACACTGAGAATGGGCCGGGGTGGATGGGGGTTGGAAGATGCCCATGTCTGCATTGTGTACTGAATTTCACCCCAATCCAGCTTCAGTGGCCCTAGAGAAACATGCTTCTGTAGCAGAGAGACAAAGGTGAAAGCAGAGGTAAAGACACAAAGAAACGCTTGTGGTTTGGTTGTTTCTGGCTTGTCCCTTGTCTCTGCCTTTCCCTGCGAGGGTTGTGATGCAGCCACCGGGCTGTCCCTTCATGGTCAATGAAATGACTTGCATCATCGTAAACTCCAAACTTACTCAGTCCTGGGCCCCTAGAAAGGAATCCACATTTCTGGAACTGAGTGCTATTAATATCCTTTTCCTCACCTGGAAAATTAGAGACTCACAGAATTTTAGAAATTAGCACATTTCCAATCCAACCCTCCTATTTTACAGATTAAGAGACTGAGACCTAAAAAATAAAAATAGGCAAAAATTGATACCTAAACTCTATTGGTATCTTACATTAAAGAGTGTGTTTTTACCATTTCTTAGCATTTCACCCTATTGTCTGTTGATCATGGGCAAGTAACTTTACATTCATTTTACCCTCATCCTATTCCTGACACACCCAGTTAGCAGCAGCCCTGGAATTAGAACGCAGACCTCTTGACTTCCAGGCTCATCAGTCTCATCTTGCACACTAGGTCCAATCCTGTCACGATTACATGATATCTGTAAACAGTGCCTTTTAGCCAGATCCCTGGATGTCCAGGAAGAAGCTACAGAGAAGATGTATAGTTTGTGAAGTCTGGAGTGCTCACTGACAAGACCTTTCCAGAATGGACTTTTGTGATCTAGCAAACAGACACAATGAGGACACAGTGAACAGAAGACAGGACTGAAGGGGACTCTGGAGGCTGTGACCCTCTAGGTTTCATGCACAGGATCTGTGAGGATCCAGGATCCGTCATCAGAGAGAGACTGACATCTCGGTCCATAAGCATCTTTGACACAATTAAGCCGGGGTTTACAGAACCCAGCGGGGGCGGACAGTCCTGCAGGCTGCTGGAAATGCCGGGCTGTCTTAGAGTTCCAGGCCCCTTCACAGCAAGGGTGGTGTTCTTTAGGGAGCTGGGCAAATCCTGGATGTGGACAACGATGGAATCACCACCTCATGGTGCTTAGTGCTCAGAGCTGACACCACTGGTATTTCCAGCATCCTTATCGAACCACACCAGCTGTCTTGGGGAAAGGCCCCTCAACAGGTGCTGTTTTTGTTGATGAGGGTTAGTCTTAGGCAGCAGCAGGGCAGATGGGGAAAGCCCTCAGACCTCATGTCCTCCTGGAGAAACAGACCAGTTCCTATTTGGCTCCCTAGAGGAATGTTCTTTTGCCACCTCGCTGAACCAGTGAAGGAGGAAAAAAGAATTTGGTGCCAGGTAAGGTGACACTGAAGTGTGCAGCAGGAAATCTGAATCCAACACCCCATCTAATGAGCCTATTATTAGAGGCTCTTGGCAGAGCGAGGGAAAGCAAATGCTAATGAAAAGCAGGTTCCGAGAATAGTTTGAAACTTAGCATTAGCCCCATTACATGTTCCCTTTTGAGTCCCAGAGGATGATTTGCACGATAAGCTGAGCTTGCTGTTAAAATAGGACTCACGTGGATTTGCATGAGAAAGAACTGGGCAGCGATTGCAAAAATTAACAGCTGTTTAAATAATTCAATGGAGAGACTAAGGCCGAAGGAAATTATAGACTCGTTGTTAAAGTTTTTAATTATCCCAACAGCTGTCCCATCACATGGCCTTACTTTGTTGGGCAGTGAAGGCCACTTGAAAGATCAGATTTAGTCGGTTTACTGAAATTTCCAACATTAAGGAATTGCAGTGCTAAATCCTTGAGCTAGGAGGCACTCAGGTAGAAATCAAGGTGGTCAGCAGTGTTGCAGAGCATTCGCCTTGATGGATTTGCTATGCCCAAGCCCCACCTGGGCTTTCGAATTCTTTGTTCTGCCCACACAGTCACAGGATGCAGGAAGGGAGTATTAATAAGGAGGTGAGCGTGCAACACTTGAAATGACTGCTTGTGTTTATCCAGCGGACTTACCGGACCAGGTCTGGCGCTTTCTGCTCGTTGCCTTGGAAACAAACCCACAGCCTGTCGAGACCTCAGATTTTCCTCCTGTGTGCAACTCACTTCGTCCTGGTAACCACTTCTCTTGCTAGGAGCTGGGGTAGCTGTTGAAACCCCATCATATTCATGATAGTAATAGGGCCCAGCATTACATATTTGGCATTCATCTGAATCCATGTGAAAACCAACACGTGGACACCAGAGGTTGCATCTGGTGGGAGATTTAGGCTCTGGGTGGCTATACAGATTTCCAAATTGTGTGTGTTGCATTTATTTGCTAAGCTGTAGACAAATTGCATAATTAATCTACGGAGACCCCTGATTTCCTCCAGGTTTGTGTTCAAATGTCCCCTCCTCCCAGAAGCCTACCCTGGCCACAAGATCGCACTGTGCCTCCCCACACACCACCCTCATCTCCTTCTCCTAGCACTCATTGCCACTTGAAATATATTTATCCACTTCTTTGTTCTCTCACTAAAGTGTACACTCCATGAGATCAAGGGCTTTGTCTTTTTTGTTTATTGCGATACCTTAGCACCTAGAACTGTGTGGGGCCTGTTAACAGGTGCCCAGTAGAAATTTGTGGAATCAGCTAAAGCGTGGCCAGAGGCTTGCGAAGAGGCATGCTGCCAGCCAGTCTGTATGAGGGCTGTGTGGCCATGTTTTCAGGAGCAAGCAAGAGAGGCCTTTGCGGTCCTTTTTTTTTTTTTTTTAAGACAGAGTCTCGCTCTGTTGCCCTGGCTAGAGTGCCGTGGCGTCAGCCTAGCTCACAGCAACCTCAAACTCCTGGGCTCAAGCAATCCTTCTGTCTCAGCCTCCCGAAGAGCTGGGACTACAGGCATGTGCCACCATGCCCGGCTAATTTTTTTTCTCTATATTTTTAGCTGTCCAAATCATTTCTTTCTATTTTTTTGGTAGAGACAGGGTCTCGCTCTTGCTCAGGCTGGCCTCAAACTCCTGACCTCGAGCAATCCACCCGCCTCGGCCTCCCAGAGTGCTAGGATTACAGGCGTGAGCCACCGCGCCCAGCCTGCCATCCTTAATTTCTTTTAGCAAACTTTTGTCAAGTACTTGGTAGTAGGTGTTAAAGATTGTCACCCTCTTCTCCCAGGGCTCACAGACTGGTAGAGAATGTAGACATTTAAATCAAATCCACCCTTTAAGATTCGACTCAGGTATCAGCCCCTTCTGGGAGCCCTTCTCGAACATCCCTTCCTCTTGCCCAAACCTGGGTTAGGCACTGTTCGTGCGATTTCCCAAGCATCCTGTGCAGAGCTTGGTCATACTTAAAGCAGACAATTACAGTGCAATGTGCCTTCTGTTTCCTCCTTTAGTGAAGGCTCCTTAGGAGTAAGGACAGTACTATACTCATTATTGAGTATAGTGTCTGACACATAGACAGTACACGTCATCCCTTCAATTGCCACGGTTACCATATGCATTCAATAATCAGTATTTGTATAGCTGTGTGGGAACACATGTAAAAAAATGTATCTGTTATTCTAAATGTATACAGGCTTAGAAGCAGCTCTATATTACATTATATGACATTCTATAATGTTATACTCCATGGTAGTCCCCATTTCAGGCTCTCCCGGTGTTCTGGGAGATGCAGTGGTTAGACTACTACAGAAAATTACATACAGTTCTTGGGAAACTCCCTGTGTCTCCAGCTGCAAGCTGGAGTCTCTGATTTACTTTAAACATTATATTCTATGTGCAAATGTCAGGAACTCTTACAAGCCTGGAGTATCTGTCTAATTCCAAGAGGGCAAGTCACAGAAATTCTCTCAGTAAATACTTGTGGGTTTCTGACATTTTGATGCTGCCACTTTGATGAGGCTGTTTTGATTCAGGGCTTCAGGGACATTTTGTCGTACCCTACAAAACAAGCCATTAACCATGTATCAGTTTTGTACAACTAAGAAATGTGTGCAGCAGGCATCCAACCACCTCGCTGGGTTGAGTGTGTATATTAACCTAATGTTTGTGTGTTTTCACTTTGACACGGCTGTTTTGATGCCTGACACTTTCATTACATCATCTGGATCTTGCCAGGATGTTTGCTTTAAATACTTGTTAGTCTTACTTGAATACCATTATGCGCCTGATTCTAATTTCAATGGCAGAAGGAATTCAAATGCAGCAGAAGGCAAGGAGATTAACAACCTCGAGGGGACTGCGGAGTTTTGCCAAGGGCTGGCTAAGGGAATACATTCACCCTTGCCGAACCCATACTACCTCCGTTCTTTGTTCCCCATTTCCCAGTTTAGAGCTTCAGATGACTGGCTGGAGAAGTGTTTAAAAATGTTAAAAGATCCCAGTGCAAACACAGAAATATGGTCTATCCATGTTAAAAAGATCATTTTGATCATTTTCCCCTGCTGTGCCGTAAAAAGAACTTTTCTGTCTGTTCCACTTGGCGACGGGAGGAAGTGGTATTTGTTGCTCACTGATCAGAAAGGCCCTTGGCCGCGTGCTGGCAGCAGTCATGGCCTGTTTTCTTTTTTAGATGGTCGGAGTGGTCATTTGTGCACACAAATGTCAGGAAAACAGAAGTTGCCTCAAAAATTAACTAGATGAGTGGAAAATCAGGCCATTAAGGGGAGAGTAAGAAGCTTACATTTTGACCAGTATTTTCATCTGAGTATTTCACCAGACCCTACATTATTCCCAATGTTAAAATAATCTGGTAGTAAGTATATTAATCAGCTTGTTATGAGAAGGCAAGTAGTCGTATTTGGGTCCAGGTCTCAACTCTGAGACTGGAAGTCAAGTTCTTGGGGTCTTGTTGGAATGGCTGTGCAAGTGGGTAAGTGCCCTGGAGTAAATGTCACCCTTGCCACGAAGTTGACAAGTGTTATGTGTCTCTTCTTCGTGTTCCCCAGAGAAAGGAACTACCTGTGTCAGGTCCCATGCTGGCATACTTCTGTTTAATTTTTATGAGGTAGGTAGCTGGCTCTGTTTTCTACGCACCACACAGCCAGGAAGTGATGGAGTCAGGAGTTGACGCCAAGGCTCTCTGACTCTAAACCCCATGTTATTCCTGTTACAACCAGGGATTCCAAACCACTGGCCTACAAATTGGGGTTAGTTCCAAACACAGGTTTCTCCCATCTGTGGTGAGAATGTCTGGATAAGGGGAACACCCTGGGGTCTTGGAAGGTGCTGTCATCCAGTCAGAGATGGTGGACTCCCTTTCTCGTTGTTAAAGCCTTTTGTTTTTCTTTTATCAAATGATGGCGATTGTAAATGGTAGCTACAAAAATGTCCTAAGATGTCAGAGTAAACAATTAGCCTCCTTAGGGCAATTTCCAAGCTTAAATTTGGAATCTTACTGGCCTGGGAAAGGAAAAAGCTGGGAAAGGGGCAGGGTACCCACTACCCTGACAAGGGTTCCGCTCAGCAGATCCCGGGATGGCTTAGGTTCATCTGGGGTTCATCCAGAAAAGGGCTGGGCTGCACCCACAGATGAAGGTGATCAAAATGCTTCTTAAAGCCATACTGCTTTCACTCTGAGTGATACTGGCTCTTGGGCAGTTTGGCAGAGTCCTGGTAATGCAAGTGACCTTTTGAAAACCACAACAGATTGAATTTTTTTTTTTTTTTTGACTAGATGAACCATCTTTTCCAAAAGAGAGGTTAAACTTGGATTATCAGCTTTTGTGACCTTTATTTGTCACAGGGTGGGGAAGGCTTGAGCTTGGAGGCATTTTAATTTTGATATAACTCAGGCGTGACTCTCCTGAAGAAGCTACCTTTTTGCTGTTGTTACAAGAACAACAGAGCTCAGGTTTTGGAGCCAGAAATATCTGTATTTGAATCTCCATTTCTTTTAGCCTTTGCTAAAAGACTGGGCTTAAGTAAAGGCGCTGTAACAAAGGACAAGGACACTTCCCTCCGGGGTTACTGTGGGGGGCAACTCTGGGGAAGATCCTACCACTGCAGGTGAGGTTCCTTGTCCTTACTGCGAGGATCCGAGGTAATGGGGATGAAAGCACCTGGCATGTCAGTGTTCGCTGGGTCCTGCCATCCTGCTTATAGGTGAACTAGAAATCCGGGCGGCCTGAGACACTCTTGTTTTTATTTTCCTGCTAATGGTTCCAGATTCCACCTGTGCCTGGGGAGGCTCCTACCACCTGAGTCCCTGAAGCTGCACAGGGGGGACGCCCTGTGTCTCTGATCTCTGCCTTCACTTCTGTTTCAGTGCCAACAATATGCCCAAGCAGGTGGAAGTGCGAATGCACGACAGCCACCTCACCTCGGAGGAGCCCAAGCACCGGCATCTGGGCCTGCGCTTGTGCGAAAAGCTGGGGAAGAACCTCCTGCTCACGCTGACGGTGTTTGGTAGGTGTCTGACGCCCCCCAACTCCCTTCCCCTCCCCTGGCTCTCGGGGGGGAGCTGGTTCTGGCAGCCAGCCCTCCAACCCCATAGGAAGCCACATGCTCTGCCTAAGGCCCTGGCTGCCTGGTCATCGCTGCTTCCGTGGTAGAATCTTCCCCCTTCACCTGCTCTAGCTGTTTGCTCTCCTCCTTTGGATTCTCATGGTTCTCAAATTTTATGCTTAGAAGTTTCCTGTAAGTGTGTCAGCATGCAGATTCCCAGGCCATACTCACAGAGACTTTGCTTTGGGCCTTCTGAAGTGAGACCCTGGAATCTGCATCTTAGCAAACCTTCTAGGTGATTCCAAAGCAGGTGGTCAGTGGACCGCATTTAGGGAACTACCTGCATCAAGGTAAGACACACAAGTTGCAGAAAACCCCACTAAAATGGTTCCCAGGGTCGGACCTTCTCCAGATGTGTCATGTGTCTTTGGATTAGCTGGGCACGTTAGCTAATGAGGTCACTGTGGAAGAGGCTTGTGCCGGTGCCTTGGTCTGGTCCAGCTCTAACCGGCAAGTATTCCTCCCCTCCTTCCCGCCTCACCTAGGCTCTGGCTGCCCTTGGGCTGTTGATGCAATCTCAGTCTCAGGTTTTCCACCAGGGTTTATTGAAAACAGGGCAAGGTGCAGTTTCTTGTAATGACAACCACACCATTTCCTTTCTCAATCCCTCTCTTGCTCTTCAGCTCTCACTTGGGCTGCACAGAGAAGCGATGAACAACTCCTCCTCCCCACCCGCCTGCACACTCTCCATCCCCTGCCTCTGCTCTGAGCCAGACATCATGATGCCAGAGGCCCAGGGTAGGACCGGCAGCCACCACAGCTCAGCTCACCTGATAAGAAACCGCAGGCATGCCGGGGGTTTTCAAGGGTTTATTCCATGCAAGCAGATCTCATTCATCACAGGACTTGAGGAAGTTGAACAGTACGATTTTCACCTGTAGAAGAAAGCAAGCTCAGGCTTTACTCCTTCCACAACCGCAGAAATTAACACCATAACCCATGTCCCTAGGAACTGCCTCCCTCCCTACGGCCAATGGTGCTGTGACCAGACCTGTGGTTTCCCCAAGGACCTTTTATGTCAGCTGCCTGTTTGCAGAGATCTGAAGTTTTCCTTGTGGGATCTTTGAGTCTGTAAAGTGAAAGGTTCCTGCCAGCATCTCTGCCTAAATTGTTTCCTCCCAAATTACGTAGTTTTAGAGCTTCCTATAAGATCAGCGATCTAAAGACTATATATAAGAACATAGTAGTCAAGGACAAGCCTTGAGGATGAAGCCAAAGAAAGTAAATGGGAAGAAAAAAAAATGGAACTCACCCTTGCTTGGTCAATCCTTTTATCTGGCCTCCAGTTAAAATGACAAAACGTGCATTAAACGCCATGCCACATGGGCAGGCCTGGGCTGGGCGGAGAAGCAACATCTGGTGCTATGGGTTATTTCTACTGACAGTTCTGGCTCCAAGTAGACAATATCCTCCAAGAAGTTGGAGTCAAGTGGCCAGGCCCTTGAGAGGGTTCTCCTTGGCGCTCCTGGTGCTGCGTTTTAGAATGGTTGGAGGTACAGAATGTTCTCTTGCTAGTCATCAAAATCAGCATCACTTATCTAATGTTGTTCTCGTTACATGTTATTCATCATCTAATAATGCGGAAGCAGGAGAAAGGTCAATGTCACTGAAATCAGTCCTTAGAGCTATTCATCTGACGAGGGCAGAAAATCAATTCAGATTTTCCCCATCCTTTTTAGGTGTCATCCTGGGGGCGGTATGTGGAGGGCTTCTTCGCTTGGCAACTCCCCTCCACCCTGATGTGGTCATGTTAATATCCTTCCCGGGAGACATACTCATGAGGATGCTAAAAATGCTCATTCTCCCTCTGATCATCTCCAGCTTAATCACAGGTAAGACCACCTTCCTGGTGCCTGGCTAACGTGGGGCATATTCCTGCTCTGGCTTTTGGATTGACTGCAGAATCTCAAGGCAGTTGAGTGAATGTGGTCATCTATGTCATTTCATTTCTGAGCCTTGGTGTTCCTGTCTCTAAAATGGGTATAATCAATGCCAAAGAAAAAAAGCTTGCCATCCATTGGCTTCTCTCTCTGACAACCAAAGACAAAAAGGAAACATAGTCCCCTGTTACAAGTGATGATACCGCTAGTGATTTTAATTTTTAACGTACACTTTTCTCAATTTTGTAAATTATACTTGTTTTCAGAAACAGAAAAAGGTAAAACATGGAAAAGGAAACTATCTTTACTGTGTAATTGGGCATAGAGAAAGGTTGGCATTAAAAATAAATGAAATGGTACATATGAAAGCCCTCTGAGTTTTTCAAAACAAAGCTCCCCTTAGTGTGTGGCATCACGCTCACTTATTTTTGGCTAAAAGAATTAATTATTTTATTTGAAAAAATTTTTAGCCCCCTCCATGGGATTATACTGGTAGTTCCCTCCTTACCAAATAATACTGCTCAAACAGGGTATCGATTGGTGTCATTTAGAGACTACGGTCCGAGTGAAGGGTGGGAAGCTGGGCTTTGGTCCATATTTGGGTGCCAACCAGAGAGATCACCTTGAGAAGTTGCCCCTCTGGACTGACCACTTCGTGAAGAAAGTGAAGCTCCAGTAACCCCAAGAGATTCAGATGGTACGCTGGGTTGTCACAAAGCCTCAGCGGGTTGACCAGTGACCCGAGTGACCTGAAATGCTGGGACTCAGGATCAGGCACTCAGGGGTTAAGTGGAATCTTATCATTCAGCCCTAGATTGAGTGAAGCTGTGCTTTACCCTGAATGCTCCTTTCCAAACCAGACAGAATGTTCTCCAAGCCTGTTTAACAGATTGCACGTTGGCCAACCTGGTAAGGAAACGAGCTCCCAATGGCTAGAATTAGACTTCTGGCTGAAAAGAAAAGTAGGTCATATACGGGCTAGCTTAATTCAGTGATGCTCACGTCAATAACCTTCTCTCCCATGGCAAAAAGGACTGGTCTCCAGAAAGCGGTTCAATCTCTCTGTCTACTAAAAGCAGGAACTGAAACCAGGAAGTGGACAAAATGAAGAAACAACTAGAAAAAAAACCCAATGGAGGCTGGAGTTTTTGTGACTTGCTTGGAATTTCCTCTCACTCCCTCAGTAGAGACGAAGTGCCCACCACCGGCGGGGTGCTTTACGGGGTGGTCTCTAATCCCCATGTGAGGCTGGGAACTGTGTGTCTTCGTTATGCTTCAGCTCAGGGAGATGAGAGGGCTGTGCTCACTCATTACTCTTAGATTCTCCATTTGAATTTCTTGTAATGTATTCGAAAGACATTTCGAGCATGACATAGAGCTACCAGCTTTTTATTTTCCCAAGTGAGGACATTTAAAAAAAGATAACAGACAAGAAAAAACTAGCATGTACCGGCACCATCACTTCTTAAAAGAAACGATACCTTAGGACCAAAAAAGCAAACGGGACGTAATCTCAGAATTAAAAATGGAATATCTTCGACTGGATTTTAACTTGCTATTGCAGACTGACAAAAAAAGTTGTCACAGACCGTTTGTAAACTCTGAACCGGGTAATCTCCAACTCTTCGCAGTTCTCTAGAGTGTTGAAGATGTCCATGGAAAATGGGATTACAAACTGTGAGACAGAGCAAAAATACTCAATACTGTCAGCCCCCCACATCCGAGAGTCACACATCTGCGGATTCAACCAACTGCAGATGGAACATGTTTTGGGGGAAAAAAAAACTAATAATATAATAGTAAAAATTATACAAATCGAAAAATACAATATAACAACTATTTACGTTATATTAGGTATTATAAGTAATCTAGAGATGATTTAAAGTATATGGGAGGATTTGCATAAATTATATGCAAATATGCCATTTTATATAAGGGACTTGAGGGGCTCTGGAACCAATCCCCCGTGGACACCAGGAGAGACCATAGTAGGAGGTTTAATTAAACATTAATGCATTTGAGTAATATGAAGGCATGGGCCACAGATATGTAGAGATGGGTCATTAATACAAACATAATAGCATTAATCCATCTGGATTTCTTTCAATCCAGGGTTGTCAGGCCTGGATGCTAAAGCCAGTGGCCGCTTGGGCACGAGAGCCATGGTGTATTACATGTCCACGACCATCATTGCGGCCGTGCTGGGGGTCATCCTGGTCTTGGCTATCCACCCAGGGAATCCCAAACTCAAGAAGCAGCTGGGGCCCGGGACGAAGAACGATGAAGTGTCCAGCCTGGACGCCTTCCTGGACCTTATTCGAAATCTCTTCCCTGAAAACCTTGTCCAAGCCTGTTTTCAACAGGTAACCCAACGTTCTCATGTTCCCTCTTCCCCAGTCTTCTAAGTTATCAAGGTAATAAGTAAGAGACTATTTCAACAAACCAACTCTGGGTAGCAATTTTCTTAATATTTAATTATCTTTGTCTAGGCCCAGGGGTTGTATGAGGCGGTCTGGGGCAGGATTTGGGGATTGGAATCTCGTGGTTTTTGCTTTTTTAAACCTTCCCTCTTTTGTTCAGCTCACTAAATATCTTCTTGCTCTGGTATCTTCCCCCCTTGTTTTGTCTTATATCTCTTCCTTTCCTTTTTGTTTCTGCCTCTGAGTCGTCCACAGGCACATTTTCATCAGCCTTGCCCACAACCCTCTAGAGTACCCAGCGGTTCTCAAACTTGGCAGTGTAGCAAAACCACATGTGGCACTTTTAAAAAGTATGAATGCCCTACAGAATCAGAACCTCTAAGATGGAGCCGGGGCTTGGGTATTTTTTTTAAATTGTGGAAGTAATACATGCAGATTGTGAAAAATTTAAATAGTATAAAAGCACATAAAGTAAAAATCAGAAGCTCCCACTCCCCTTCTCTTGAGCTATTCATTTTGAGAATTTTGTTTCCTCTCATATATTTTCTTTGCCACATATGCATGTGTGCATAATATTTAAAAGAATTCAGCCCAAGGGATTACATACCATGTTGCACTTGCTTTTTCATTTAACAGTGTTTTACAGTCATCTCTCCCTTTTTTTCAATGATTGCATAGTATTTCTAAAGGGTAAATTTCTAGAAATGAAAATGTCCCAATAAAAAGTTTTATATTTTGCATTTGCTGGATGTTGCCAAATGACACAACAAAAGTTTGTAGCAATATATCTTCCTACCAACTGCATACATGCATATGTACTTTTTTAAACCTGTGATTTTTAAAAACAGATGATTCTGTGGGGTGGAACTACTGAGTTAGCTGCCTACACCCAGTCACTAGCCTGTTTTCTAGCCCCAAGGCCAGCTGAGGTTAGAACACACCTCAGTTCCCAGTGGCCCAGGTGGGGACTAAGCTAGAACCAAGGAGCCTCCTTCATGCATTTCCAGGGAATCGCAGAAGAATGAACTTTCGAAACAGGTAGAAGAAAAGTCTGCATTCCCAGCTGCCTCCAAATGCACTTGTCAACCACTGCTGAGCCCAGATTGCTCTGAGTTAGGTTATGTTCTCTGACTTTAAATGCCATGTTGGTGGCACATGTAGCATGACCCTATATTGAGGAAACCATTCCAGGCAGGGGAAGTTGGATGGGGAACAAATAGAAACAGGTCGCAGAAGGGGGTGCTTGCTGGGCTGCCTCTGTATAAGGTGCTCACCCTGCAGCCAGCCTGCTTAGGAAAATAATTTACTTGCTTTGGAGTGATAGACGCAATTGGGTGCCAAGTCTATTCTTGACATTTTGGAAAGAGTGCTCTGGAACTATAGCTTCTGGAAGCTGAGCTGGTGGGAGATGGGCTAGGGGGAGCATGGGAGGGCCCAAGAAGGGCAGATTTGGGCTCTGTGCCTGGTTATGGCGTGTTGTGCAAAAACGAGATACCTTTAATCTCAGTCCAGAAGGCAAGACCAAGAAGCAGGCAGGCTTCCAGAGCTCTTGCTCTGGTCTTGGAGGGAGCTTTTGTGGAGTCAGCCACGCTCCCTCTCAGTGACCTCTCTGGTAAATGGGCAATCTTTGCATAGAGCTGCCCACGGCAGGGGACACTGGCTGTGACACGGGGATGGAGACCTGAGACTTTCCCTGCCCCACCCTGGTCCTGACCTCACCCCTCCACTGCCAAAATCCCTATGAGGACTGAGCCTTACTCTCCAATAAGCTCAGGGTAAGGTCTTTTGGGTTTAGACAATCTGAAGAATAATAGTGTAGAATCCTTTAGCACAGGGTGAGGGAGCGTGTGCATTCCTTAAGCCTGACAAGGAGAGCCTTGAAGAGGACTGGAGGAGAGGAGGCCTGTATAAAAGGATGTGGCATTCCCAGACAGAAAGGGTGCCTGAGAGGTGTCCTGTGTCCATGAGGTACAGCTGGAAGTGATTTAAAATTACTCTCTCAAGCGAAGGGGGCTTCCTGACCAGAGTTAGAAATAAAGATGTAAAAGGGAAAATGAGCTGTCCCCAGAGCATAGGCTGCCTCCCCCAAGGTGGCAGGACCTGGTGTGCCCAAGGCAGGGTCCCTGTGTCTTTAAGAGAAGGGAGGCCTCTTGCTTGCTATTTAGGGCTGACACTGAACCAAGGTGAGTTTCCAAGAGAGTAACCGGCTATAAAGTGTGGCCTGACAGCATTAAATCAAGCCCAGTAATAGGGACCACAGGTGTTCTTTTCTTCCAGAAAATTCAGTGATCTTTGTATGTTCACTGAGCCAGTACTCGTGTGCATGAACGGCTGCCCGGCGCTCTGCACGAGGATGCTGCAGGGGATGGAACAGACGAGGCCCCTGCCCTGTGGAGCGAGCTTACCTTCAAGGGGAGGGAGCTAGCCCACCACAAACATCGGGGAAACACACAAGGGACCTAGACAGTAAGAAAGGCAGGATGAGGGACTGGGTGGTAACCAGGGGAGATGTTTGAGCTGAGATGACAGGGGAGCAGAACGAGCCAGGCCCGGGAAGACCTGGGGGAAGAGCATTCTCGGCAGAGGCACAGACGTGCAGAGGCCCTAAAGTACTTAGTGTGTTCAGAGGAGAGACAGAAGGTGGTGTGGGGCCAGCATGGGAGTGCAGCCAGTGGAGGAAAGTGAAACCCAGCCCAGCCAGGACCTGGTGGGCCAGGGTCAGATTTGGGTTTCTAAACTAAGAGAGTTTTAGGCAGAAAGATGACTGTTTTTCTATTTTTTTAAAAAATCTGGCAGCTATGGATATAGATCGAGCCTTAGGTAGCCACTTACCCATAGATTGTCGGTAGATGAGAAGAAAGGTGGGTCGGTCAGTTAGGTGGCTTTTGCAGGTTTTAAGGTGAGAGATGACAATGGTGGCTTGTGCTCAGGTAGACTGGAGTTGGCACCTGCTATGGTTTTGATGTTGGTCCCCTCCAATACTCATGCTGAAATGTAGTTGCGATTGTCACAGTATTAAAAAGGGGGACCTTTAAGAGGTGATTAGGCCATGACATCTCATGGGTGGGATTTATGCTTCTATAAAAGGGCGAGTCTGGCATCTTTTGCTCTCTTTGCCCTTCCGCCTTCTGCCATGTGTTGAGGCAGCAAGAAGGCCCTCACCAGATGCTGGTGCCTTCATCTTGGACTTCTCAGCCTCCAGAACTGTGAAAAAATTAATTTCTGTTCATCATAAATTACCCAGTCTCAGGTACTCTGTTACAGCTGCACAAAATGGAATGAGACAGCACCCAGATGGAGCTGTCCGGCCCAAACAGTGCTGTGAATCCGGAACTCGGGCAGAGAACTAGCCCCGTGGTGCAGTATTCACGTCTTTTCCACAGTTCTGGTTACTACTGACATGAGATATTAGATGTAAAACCCGTAGCACCTGGCCTCCTGCCTGATCCTGCCAGCCACCACTTTTTTAGGTCCATGAGCATTACTCCTTTAACCCAAGATTTGGCTTCTATAGCATTCTCAGGATAGGTGGACAGTCAGTCAGCTTGGCTCCCTTTTCTTTCCTGGAAACGTGACTCCGTTGTTCACAGAAACTTTCCCTCTGATCACTCCTACATTCTCTCTTCACGCCAGTGTTGCCCAGATGAAGGGGCCAGGGAGCTGCCTGTTCTTCCCTCTCACAGCCAGCCCTGGGCTTCCTCTCTCCCTGCACAAGCGCACATGGCCAGGCCAGAACAGAGGGCACTTGCCTCACTTCAGAGAATGCTGACCTCCCTTCTGTCCCATTACAGACAGCTGGGCAGTTCAGCATTGCTTACTCGTGGGCCCAGCTGCGGCGAGATCGGGTCCATATAGTTTCACATACAGCTCAGGCAGTGGAAGGAATTCAATGGAGGTCAGGTCATCTGAGTTGAAGTCCCAATTCTGCCAGTAACTCTATGACGTCCGACAAGTCACTTGACTTCCCCATGCATCCTCTTCCGCATCTATTCAGGGTTCAGCCATCTGTTGCCTACTATGTGCCAGCACTGACATTCTAGGATTCTGCGTTGAGTTTTATTTTAATGCCGTTGGAGGTGGTGTTTTTTTGAGCTCAAATGTGGGTTTTTATAGCACTCTGCATGTAGGGTGCCTGGCACCTTTAAAAATAGGACCATTGCCATGAACGTCGAGGAATAGTGTGAGAGGTTCCTTGTGAGCCATCTGCACAAAAATGCTTGGGGAACATCGAGCAAGGCTTGGCATCACTGCCCGGAAGGAGCGTGTGTCTTTCCACCTTTCATGTGGATCTGAAATATGAGCGAATGCTCCTGCCATGGTGGCTGCTGGCTGCTGGGACACCTGGTGCCCGGATGGAGATTCCCAGCACACCCTGGCTCAGGAAGGAGCCCAGACCCCTGTGATGGCAGCCTGCGTTGACTCTGTCCAACAGGAGCCAGGCAGGGAGGGAAACAGCTGAATCGAGCATGGCCGATCTGACCCCTGCCAAGGCTCTCTCCTTCCTACTCCTGAATAGTCCCCGGGCCCAACACAAGGGGCCGGGGACCATCCAACTGGGTCTCACAACTGTGAAGAGCATCCAAGTTAGACGTTTGATGTTATCCCTGAACTACAATCACGAAACTGAAAGAAAACGACATCCATCCCCCAATTTTAAGCTTGTATCCCATTATTGGACCACACTTCTTATAATACATTTACAAATTAATTTTATAAACTGTATTTATCTGTGACTAGCACAGCTGTAAACCACTGCCTGTGTGTAATAAAATATCACTTTGTTAAACATAATCATAAAATATTCCCTAATTTTCATAACCCTGTTTTGGCATTTCTTAATTATTGTCAACATATTGGGAACCTTAACATACATGAGTGGACAGACTTTTTTTTTTTTTTTTTTTTGACCTTTTAGATCAAATTTCAACTTTATGCGTTTTTTTCCCCCTTGCTCCATTAGATTCAAACAGTGACGAAGAAAGTTCTGGTGGCACCTGCGTCCGACGAGGAAGCCAATGCAACCAGCGCGGTGGTCTCTCTGTTGAACGAGACCATGACTGAGGCCCCCGAGGAGACGACCATGGTCATCAAGAAGGGCCTGGAGTTCAAGGACGGCATGAATGTCCTAGGTAGGCGAGCGGCGGTGCGGGACTCGGCGGGAGGTGGGGGGGTTGGGAGGGAATGGGGGCAGGGAAGGGGGTAGGGCATTGGGGGGGGGATGGGGGTAGGGCATGGTGGGGGGGAGGTCCCTGCTCCCTGACGGCCCCCACCCCTGCGCGCCTTCTCAGGAGACAGTACCGCCGCTGCCCTCTGGGGGGAGCAGGAGGTCCTCTCTGGGGAGCGGTTCAGGGTCCCTCGGCCTGAGCGCTGAGCGATTGAGGGAGAGGGAGGGGCAGAGAGACCACGAGGGGACATGGCCGCCCGGAGGGCTCTCGGTCGCTAGGCACGTCCCCCGACCCTGAGTGGTGTTGGCAAGTCATTTTCTCTGACTCTCCATGTTCTTAAGTGACACATCCATTTCTTTCATTTCTTAAGCATTGTTTTTAGCCGCCCCCGTGTACCAGTGCTGTGTGATGCGTGGGGGCTGGGCCACGGAGCCCTCACAGTCTGTAAACAAATGCAATGCCACCAGGCCTGTAAACTGTTGGAGCAGGTGCAAAGGGGCTTTACAGATGATCTTATTTAACTTTCTGGGATCCAGGGAGCCCTTTCCCTGAGCCCAGTGCCTTCTTAGCGTGCCATCCCAGAGTCTGCAGTAGAGCAGCCCGGGGCTGGGATCCTGTGGGGACCACTTACTGATTATCTGACCTTGGGCAAGTTGCTCCACTCTTCTGAGCCTCGTTTGTAAAATGCACATGGGATTGGCATCGGTTTTGTAGGCTGTTGTGAGGATTAAATGAGATAGTGCATATAGAGCACAATAGAGCTATGGTCCTTATGAAAGGGGAGGGAGAGCTGAGGAGCTCCATAAGAAACACCCCCAGGGGACAGAGATTTCCCATCCTGTGAGTGGCTACAGTTTGCTCAGTTCCCTGCCCGGACCCACCGTGGGTCCGCTTCCCTCCATAACCCCATCCACCATCAAAATGGTGTCCCCAAGGCAAGAAATAGGGACATTTGGCTAAGACCTGAGAAGAATGAGGACTCTGGATGTATGATATTTATCCATCCAGGTGAGGTTTCTAAGAGCTCAGATGACAGCTGTTTAGAAATAGATAAGCTCAGTGGTCCTCTCTATCCTTTGTCACCTAAAATACCAATGCTCTTGTCTCCTTAGTTGAGTTGCCAGTTAAAATACAGGATATCCAGTTAAATTTGAATTTTAGATAAATAAAAAATAATGTTTTAGTCTATGTCCCAAATATTGCATGGGATGTACTAGTACTAAAAAAAAAAAAAAAAAAAGTATTTATTGTTGATCTGAATGTCAAAAAGTAATTGAGTGTCCTGTTTGTTGGTTCTCCATTTGGTACCCCTACTCTTTACCCTTCCAGAATGGTGGAGAGAAAGGGTAGAGGGAGCAGCATTGCCCAGCCACTGAGAAGCAGAAACGGATCTTTCTTGTTTGTCCTGAAAGGAAGCAAGTTGCGTAAGGGAGAGTGAGGGAGGAGATAAGCTGACCGGGTTGCCAGCCAATGGAAGATCAATAAACATTGTTACTAATCAACCAGTGGGAAGTGAGAGGCAGAAGGATGGAGGAGAAAGAGGGAGAGTTCCTCTGAGAAAGAGGTTTTGTGAATATCCTTAGCATTCACCTGTGAGCAGATATCTCTGCCCAGATGTCTGTGACACCCTTTCAGGACCTTCCCAGCTCCCACCTGGTCCCTCCTGCTTGGTCATAACTGAAGACTCTACCGTCCTTGTCATCTTCATACTCGGGAGGAGGTGGAGGCCTTGAGCAATTGGGCCAGGGCTTTGGAGTGAATCATTCAAAGACTTTCCTGGTCGTTTTCAGAGTCTTGGTGGATTCTAGGACGTCACATGACCTTTGGTTGTACTGGGAGTTTCAACACAACTCACTACTCTCTCAACTCCAGTGACCAAGTCTAAGAGGGCTTTGTTCACATGAAACACCCCCGTTCCAGTGAGCGATTTCAGTTAGGCAATGTTTACAGAGGGAAATAACCAGCTGAACATGGGTTTCCATCCAAGTGCAGATCGAGGCACTGGAAAGCCAAGGGAAGTTAGATTGTTGAGAAACTTCCCATTTACAAATCGTGGCTGAAATAAGGTTCTTTCCATGATTTTCCAAAGGCAGAGATGGTGGCCTTTTTTGGTTGTTTTGTTTTTCTGTCTTTCTGTTTTTTTTTTTTTTTGACTTTGGAAAGTCCCCAGGATTAAGCGTGCAATAAGTGAAGACACAACCCTAGCCCTGGCCTCCCACTTCTGTAAGGACCTGTTTCTCCCCTAAGAAAACTCCAGAACCAATTCTGGTCTCCACCTTAATCCAGACTGCTTAAATCAACTCCAATTTCTCATTTAAAAACCTACTTCTTGCACTCAGATACAGCCAGTTTCTGCTGACACCTAGGGAAGCTCTTTCGTTCCAGTTCTTTGGGAGCTTGAGACCTTGTGTATTTTCCCTTAAAATTTTGTAAATGGAATTAACCAAGTAATCCCAGCTATTCCCAGCCATAATATTCAGACTGATTCTTTCTTCTTACCCACGTAGCGAAATCTTCCCCATGGGCTTAAAAGAAGGACTTATGAATAGCCCGAAATTGATTTCATACCTTACTACAGAACTAGCCCACTCTGTCCTGGATCTAATCTTCACTAAGCTTTTAACTTTCCTGGGCCAATAACTCACCTGTGAAGTTATTTGTCAAGCTTTCTGGCTCAGAGCTAAAAGGGGAGATATTAAATACCAGGTATTAACAATCCTGAGTGCAAGTGCCAGAGTCTTTTTGCTGTAGAGAGAAAGGATCCAGCAAAGGATAATTAAACAATCTGGGGTGATATGTCCTTGGTGTAGACAGGTGAGTGGGTTAGGTGACTGGGGAAAGAGTAAAGTCACAGGTTCAGAGAGAAAGAACTCCCTTTTAAGAGAATCAAATTATAATGCTATAATTTACCTGCTACAGGTCAAGAATCCAAGCATAACTAGACACGATGGGAAACCGGATATAATAGGGAGGAACTGAATTAATCCTGCCAAACTGGGGCAGGGTAGGTGTGGAGAAAAGGTGGGAGGGGGAGGGAAGAGAAGATGGCCTGTACTTTAGGGTCAGAGAAAAAGTCAAGTGGGCAAGCAAACTCCTGTAGCCAAGGGTGTAGCAACACTGATTTATGGTCCATGCAAGTAGTTAGAATTGGGGCTCCAAGACTGGCAATACTTGGTCATGGGTCAGGAAGCACATGGTGATTGGCACTCAGAAATCCAGACAGCCCCCAGGCACACAGTGTGCCCAGTCCCTACGTGGGCTGGGGGGAGACTCCAGGGCTGAGGGTGTGATACTAAGAGGGGAGGGTAGAAAGGACTAACTGGCACATAGAGAAGAGAAAAGCCAGGCTTATCCTTGGAGGAACTAAAGTATAGGGCAACTTCCCTTGGGCACCAGGATGAGTCAAAGCCACACAGAAATAAGACCTAAGGTTGGGTATTGGAATTAGTCCAAGGCCTAGCACAATCTGATGCTGACATTAGAGGGCGGGATCCAAGCTCCTCAAATGCTTCCTGCCTGGGGTTAGGATTGACCTGGAGGCTGGCGTAGGGGTGAACGTAGATAAAAATCAAGGTTATCAAGTGAAGGAAAAAGAGGGCTGAAGGGCTAGGAACTCTCAAAATCTGACAATGAAGTCCATGGTGTCTTTATGATCCTGAAAAATATAAATAAAATTTAAAAAGAAGCATTCTTAGCATTTTGACCACTAAATGAATGATGACAAATTCATAAATAATAGGCTAAATTCAAACAAACTGGGTACTTTGGAGTTTCCCAACTTGTCTTGGATTTCTTATTGCTTTCCATTTGATTATTCAACATTCCTCTTCCGCCTCATGTTAGGTGCGCAGCAGTAAAAAAAAAAATTCACATTTAAGATTTTTCTAGTGTGAAACATACCAGCCATGTATTAATTTGGGATAACATCAGAACAATCTAGACATAACCCTAGCAAAGACTTTATTGGCTAATTGGTCTCTGCTATTCCAATATTGGCTCCAAAGTTCGCATGGAAATCCCCAAGTCCCAACAGGCCTTTCCAAGCCGTGTTAATCTATGTAATGACAGAATCTGCTTACACATGGTTTCACATGATTTCATAAGTGAGGGGAGAGAGAAGACAGCACCTTGTAGTTTAGAGTGAAAATGAATTCATTTTCTTCAGGGAACTAACACAGTTTGCAGTTTAACTTGCTTGTGTGGAAAATGTTAAGGAAAGCCATAATTATCCAGGGAAAAGTTACTTTCAGTGTGAAATAAAATGCTTTTTTCTTTTCATACCTAATTCATAGGGTAACCAGCCGTGAGAATGTGGCTCTGTAGGTCGGGAATGGTAAAGAATGAGGGGAAAGAAATACTTACTTCATAATTTCCTTCTGTGTAATGTGATTCACCCAACAGGTCTGATAGGGTTTTTCATTGCTTTTGGCATTGCCATGGGGAAGATGGGCGAGCAGGCCAAGCTGATGGTGGAGTTCTTCAACATTTTGAATGAGATCGTAATGAAGTTAGTGATCATGATCATGTGGTAAGTGGACTTGTTCTTATTTCCTCTTTGTGGGGGTATGAGAAGGTCTTGGGGTCCTCAGAGGATGCTGGAGCCCTCCGAGCAGGAAAGAGTGGGCATGGACTAATCATGGCACTCCAGAAAGACTTTGAGAAAAGGATGAAAATCTCTTTCTTGGTGCTTCCCTTAGAACAGGGGTTAGCAAATTATGGCCCTTGGGCCAAATCTGATCAGCCATCTGTTTTATAGGACCAGCAAGTTGAGAATAGGTTTTATGGTTTTTATGTCTGTCTTCCTTAATTCAGGCTGCTATAACAAAGTAGCATTGGCTGGATGGCTTATAAACAACAGAAATTTATTTCTCATAGTTCTGGAAGCTGGAATTCCAAGATCGGGGTGCCAGTATGGTCGGGTTCTGATGAGGGCCTCTTCCAGGTTGCAGATGGCTGACTTCTTATTGTACCTCCAATTGGAAAGAGAGCGAGAAAGCTCTCCAGGGTCTTTTTTGCAAGAGCATTGTCCTAGGCCATTTCGGCTGCTCTAAAAAAAGTACCATAGTTTGGGTAATTTATACATAATGGAAATTTATTGTTCACCATTCTGGAGGCTGGCAAGTCAAAGATCAAGGCACTAGCAGATTTGGTGTTTGGTGAGGGCCCATTCTTCATAGATGACTCCTTCATGTGTGTCCTCACATGGTAGAAAGGGCAAAAAGGCTCCCTCAAGCCTCTTTTATCAAGAGGACTAATTCTAGTCCTGAGGGTAGACCCCCCCTGACCTAATCACCTCCTAGATGGCCCACCTCTTAACACCACTGCACGGGGCAACATATGAATGTGAGGGGGACACAAATGTTTAATTCATTGCAATGACTAAAAAACAACCTCAAAGGAGGAATAATATTTCATGTTACATAAAAATTATATGAAATTCACATTCAGTGCCCATACATCAAATTTAATTGAAACAGAGCCATACCCATTTGTTTACATATTGCCTGTGACTGATTTCATATTACAAAGTTTAATAGTTGCCACCGAGACTATATAGCCCAAAAAACCTAAAATATTTACTATCTGGCTCTTTACATTAAAAAAGTTTGCTGATCCCTGCCCTGGAGGAAAAGAAAAAGAGACAAGCTTGGAAAACCAATCAGCAATACTGAAGATGAACAGTATTAGAGATACAAAGATGAATCCAAGCTACCAGGGACATGGCATGACCCAGGGAGTGTGGGGGAACCACTGCTCCAATATTCTGGTGTCCAAAAGCAATGTCTTAGACATGGGTTACTCATGACTCTATAGAAGAGAAAATAGGCAGTTGTTAGGGCATGCACACAAAAATGAAATTGCAGAGGATATACTGGAAGTCTAAGTGCTCTTGGAAATCTGGTTTCATGCTCTGGTTTTACAAAAGAGAAAACTGTGGTCCAGAGACACTAAATTGTGATTCTTTTAACATCATCATGATCATTAATGGAATAAAAGCTCTCATTTATGTATTTCCTTTTACCTGTCAAGAGCCATGAAATGTGCTTAATACCTATCAAATGTAATCCCAACAACCCTGCAAAGATGGTATTATTTATTACTCCCATTTTATAGAAAATTCAACTGGAGCTCATTGAGGTGAATTAACTTGCTAAGATTATTTACCTAAGAAAAGGAATAGCTGGAGTTTATATTGGTATCAAAATCCTTGATGCATAAATGATAAGTTTTTTTGTTTCAATTGCCTAAACCTGTGGTCCCCAACCCCCAGGCCAGAACCTCTACCCTTTAGGGCAGCCCCCCAACCCCCCACCTCACCTGGGAAATTTTCTTCCATGAAACTTAGGAGGGGCAGGCAGGGGCACCACAGGAGATGAGCTGCGGGCAAGTGAACTGAAGCTTCATCTGTATTTACAGCTGCTCCTCATCGCTCCTATCACTGCCTGAGCTCCGTCTCCTTCCATTGCCGCCCCCCCACCCCCAACCCCAATTTTCATCAAAAAATTTCATGAAACCGGTCCCTGGTGCCAAAAAGGTTGGGGGCCATTGGTCTAAGCAATATCGTCTCCACTTTATTTTGTGTATGTCTATAGTCAGCGGTTCTAAAATCTAAGGCAGCCCAAAAAAGCATGAGTTTCCACTTCCTCATTAAGGAAGCTGTGTCACCTTCAGTCACTGGAACTCCTGGGGTCCCGTCTCTATCAGACAGCTTTTCCCACGCATCTGTTTCAGACTCCTAGGATGGTCCTGTCTGTCTGCTTAGAAAAAAATAAAACCACTGTCACAGCAAGTCCCATCTGTGCTCTATTTTCCGCAGGAACTCTAGGTTGTGCTTTGCCCTCTGCATGTCCCCTGCCCGGCCACCTTCTCCCCTTTCCAGCTCTCCCTGGGTGCCTTCCATTGCCTTCCACTGACATTCTAGCTGGTTTTTGTCTTCTTCCTTTCCCTGCCTCACACCCCACATCATATGGCGGAAAATCTGTTCTTGACTTATTTTTCATCTCCACAGAACCAAACGCAGTGATGTGCCTGTAGTCAGTTCTTACTAAAACTGCAGGAATGAGTGGGGTAGCTGAAAGCGCCAGCATTTCAGATCCCGGAGATGTTCCTCAGGATTTCATGAACCATATTTAATAGACCTGGCTTGTTCAGATCATTGTTTTATGGTGCTTTTAAAACACAGAAAGGATGCTAGTAAAATAATATGTTCTCTTTTATTCTTGTACCGATTCTTCAGCTTCCCAGGCAATGTTAGATTTCTGAATATTTCTTTTGGATGAAGATTTAAGATAACACAGTGGTGCTTTAAAAAATATTTTTAAGTCCTTCCGATCCATCTGAGTCTGCTAGGAATTTAATCAATGATAATACATAAAGCAGAATAGGTCTCTTGGTTAAATATTAGGATCTTCCTTGTTTCCTATAATTTCTAGCAGAGTGTGCAACCTTACTCTAAATACGTAGCCCATGTTTCTGTAACATGATGCCAACGACGTGAGCAATGTATTGATTCCTTCCTGGAGTCATTTCTACCAAACTCTTGCAGGAAATGGAATCTTCTAGGAATAATGAGATGAGTCAGTGGGATAAAGTGTAGCCCCCCTTCTCCCAAGGCATGGATGGTGGTGTGGGTTAAGAAGTTTCCTAGTCACTGAAAACAAAACTAAAGATTTAGTGTCCTATCCCAGGAGATGAAAAACCGCTGGGAGGCAGGAATGAGACCGCGGAGCGATTCCTGACGTCTGCTGGTTGCCTCATCCAGACAGTCAGGAGGATGCTGCATGACGTCAGATGCCAGTTCTACATGTTTCTTTCATTCTTTAGTTCTGTGGTTCCCAACCCCTGGGGCCACGGACGGGTACCAGCCTGTGGCCTGTTAGGAACTGGGCCACACAGCAGTAGGTGAGGGGAGGGTGAGCAAGTGAAGCTTCGTCTGCATTTACAGCGGAGCCCCATCACTGGCATCACCACATAAGCTCCGCCTCCAGTCAGATCAGCAGCGGCCTCAGATCCTCACAGGAGCTTGACCGCCTACTGTATACCGTGCATGCGAGGGATCCAGTTTGTGTGCTCCTTGTGAGAATCTAATGCCTGATGGTCTGAGGCGGAGCTGAGGCAGTGACGCTACTGCTGGGGAGCGGTTGCAAATACAGATTATCGTTAGCAGAGAGGTTTGCACAGTAAATGTAATGTGCTTGAATCATCCGAATCCATCCCCCCACCACCTGGTCTGTGGAAAAATTGTCTTCCATGAAACCAGTCCATGGTACCAAAAAGGTTGGGGACCACTGCTTTTCTGCTAATGATGTTAACCTGCAGGTTTTGGATAAAACAGCCAACCACTCTGTGATCCCTCAAAGGTGAAATAATCAGAATTCTTTTGCATTCTTTTCTATGAATAGTAATAACAGCAAAAAAAGTAACATTTAGGAGATTACAGTTATTGCTAAATTATAACTTATAATTCTTGAATTCTTACTGTATGGTCAGCACTTTTTCAGTTACTATACATGTATTAACCCATTTATTTTCAAGGAAATTATTATTAAATTATAACTGAAATTTACCAAATTCCTGCCATATGCTTAATATTATTCCAATTACTTTACATGCATCAACTCATGTATTCTTCACAATAATACCTAATATAGGCGTTTTTGTTAGCCCATATGCCAGATGAGAAAACTAAGCTCAGAGGTTGACTTGCTCAGTGTTGTGGAGTTGTATGGAAGTGGTAGTGGTATCTGAATCAATTTCTTTCTCACTTTAGACTGGATTGAATCCATGATTCTCCTATTACAAAGTGTGTGACTTTAGGCAGGTTAGACACTCTCTACACCCCCAATATCCTCTCTGTAAAATGGGATAATTGTAGAATCCACGTCATAGGGTTGCTGTGAGAATTACATAAGATTGTGATCAATAGTCACAGTGCATTTCCTATGTGCTGGGAACTGTATGAGCATTTTACTTGGATTAGTATTATAGCTATTTGTTATGACCATTGCTATCATTAGTTCAATCCATATCCTTTGTATCTCTGTGTTCACGAATTCTTTAAGAAGCCTGAAAAACCCTTAATTTGGGGGTAATTTTCATATCCTCATTCTCTTATAAAGTTCTTTAAAACATTTTTTCAAAATCTGAAAAACTTAAACAGAAAGTAAAACTTTTCATAATCTCACCACCAAAAAAATATAAAGTGAGAAGTAAAATCTCTGTCTACCCTTCCAATTCTCCATTCCAGTAAAGCACCATCCATCCACACTGTTAAAGGAAAAATCCCATGACACTTGTTGAAGCATGGTAAGGCAGACTTTATTCTGGACCGTCACAGTGAGAATAGAGTCCACAGACAGCAATGGGATTTTGCAGTGGGGGTAGAGATTGGGCTCCATCCAGATACAGCATAAGCAAGTGGGAATTTATAGCCACGGTGTGGGAGATTGGGGGAGAAGGGGGGGCTGTGAATGGAAAATTACCAAGAGGAAACATCAGGGGTCAGGGAGTTTCTGGCTAAACCAACCCAACGGGATTCTTGCTAAAGACAGGCCAGGGTGACCTGACATCACCTTGTGGTTGGGGGAGGATGAGGAGCCCTATTCGATATCAAGGGTAATCAGATTTTGAGGGTGGGGATTCTTGCTAAATTGATTTAGCAGGGTTCTTTGTAAAACTGGATTTTATAAGGAAGTGTCCAGATGGGCCCAGGCAGGAGCCTCACTAAAGTTTGATTAAGCAAAGCATCTTTGTCAACCCATCCATTCTTTCATTCAATGCATATTCTATTCTGTGCTGGTAATGATTTTAGGCACCGGTGATATAATGGTGAATAAGACAGAGAAAGATTCCTGCCCTGGTGGAGCTTATGCAAGGGAGCAAATGGGAATTCAGATGGTAGTCAGTGCCACAAAGACAATAAAACGGGGCCGTGGGATGGAGAGGGATAGCGCTGGGGTGGTCACATGTTGGGCCACCTAGGGCTATCTGGGAAGGAGACTTTGATGAAGACCTGCAGAGTGAGAGACAGGCAGCTTGGTGAAGAACTGAGGGGAGAATATTCCAGGAGGAGAAAATGGCAAAGGGAAAGGCTTTCGAGGATCAGAGCAGAGGTCTGGAGAGGCTGGAGGTGGTTGGTTTGAGAGAGCCCTGCAGGCCACCATGATGGGTTGGAGTTTATTTACTTGCAAAAGGAAGTCCTTGGAGGGGTGATAAGCCTGAAGGCTGTACAAACTGATTTTCACTCTGTCCTGATGTCCATATGTGTTCTAATCCACATATGGTAACTCTCAGCAAAAGTCACTCTTTGGGTAGCCAGAACACCTACCCCACGTGGATTGGGGAAAATGGAGATTTGTGTTGCTTCCTGAGCCTGAGTACAGACAGCACCTTTAGGCAACACTCGAAATGTGTTTTTAACTCTGTTGAGAGGCTTTTCCAATTCTGACTTCTTTTGGGATCTCTCCCAAACTGACAAACTGACCTTGCTATTGGACATGTGCGGGACAGAACCAGGGTGGCTTCCCTGCAGGACTGAGGAAGTCTCTCAGCTGACTGCCATTCTAATATCTGTCCCACCATCTGTTCTGGGCCTGCAAGTCCCGAATTAATTACTTCAGTGGATTAAGACCACAAAGATCTTGAATAAAGTGGAGCTAATGTAAATGGTTTCCAAAAGCTAAACAAGTAACATCTGCATATTGTCAGCTGCAGATAAGATTTTTGTTTTTTAAAAATATTGGCTTCCAAACACATCAGAATGACTTGGGGTGCTTGTTTAAAATATAAATTCCCCAAGTCAGCTCTGGAAAATTCTGACTTCATAGGTATGTGGTGAGCCCAGGGAAATTGCATTGTAGGCAGACAAAACCCTGGGGGATTTTGATGCAGGGGGCCCACGAGCACACAGACACTAACTGAGTTCTAGGGACTCGTGTGCTGTGGCTGAGTTTGTGTTTGTGGAGTTGAGACCATTCCTGGGAGGGCTGTCTTGGTGGGACCCTTGGGCTGGCAAGGGCTGAGGTCCAAAGTGGGTAGAGGCTAAAGTGGACAGAGCAGTAAGAAAGACTCGACAGGCCAGTCCTGGATGAATCGGGGGCCTGGAAAACAGAGCACAGAACTGAGAGTAGGACCAGTCTGAGAGCAGTGTGGTGGCCATTCCCTCTCCCTAGCTCTGTAGTCACATCCTTCTAACATAGAAACCAACCAACACGTACCGGGCACCATTTGGCTTCAGAACTCCCAGTGGGACCCTCAGCTTCCTTATGCGCTTTAGTTTGTGTGCTTTATCTCAGGAGCTTTGAGTGGTGGCCTTGAGTGCTGGGCACTTGCCCTTTATTTTCTGTGGAATGTCATTTTCTATGACAGAAGTCATTGATTTGAAAACCCAGGAACTCAGAAGCCTCAGTTTCTGAGTGAAAGCTCAAGTTACTTGTTTTAAAAACAGGGACAGGAAAGTAATGGCCCTAAAAGACATCACAGAATGGAGGCTCTTCCCTTGTCCTAATTAATGTCCCTACTAGTCCTGAAGACCAAGGTGTTTGGGTTAACCAGGGGCTCCTGCTTGCCATATTTATTAACCCTAACCTTCACCTTTGGCCTTTGATTGACACTCTCCATCTATAGTGAGAACGTGTGCTTTTCCCAGCTACCTGACTGCCCCAGAGGTAGACTGTCAACCTCTCTCTAGCTCCTTTGGCTCTGGGTCAAATGCATCCACCAGGGGACTCTGTAGTGGGTCTTCTTTGGCAAAGATCCTTGAAAACACTTTCTCTCCATTCTGCAAATTGTCCCAGAAGAGAAGGGAAATTGAATGGCACCCAAAATAGGTTGTATTTATATTTTTCTAGACCTCTTTAATTTTTCTAGACATCTTGGGAAAGAATTAATCTCTTGGTTTATGAAGATAAATGCCTTTTGGCTTTACAGGAAGGTGCATTGTGCTCAGTTATTTACAATCTCAGTGAACAAAGCGCCGGCCTCTGAGACCACCCCGCTAGTGTGAGATGTTGTGACTATGGGCACACCAGGAGAATGCAAAATGGCAGGAAAGCCAAGGGTTTCATGGCATGACAGCAGGTTTGTCGCAGACTCTCCAGTGTCGAGGGAAGCAGCCTCAAACATGGCCAGCCTGCACCCCAGGGAGAGGACAAGGAGAAGCTTCAGACTCCCTGCTCATCTGGGAAGACAGTAGCTGTGCTAATGTTTTAACTAATTAGTGTCGGTTACAAATCAGTTCTTTCAGGATCAGTTTCCTCCTGAGAGAATATTTTTCTTATAAAAACATCTGCAATTGGGTAGCCCGTGAGATGTTCTAGAAAGCCTCACTAATTCAGACTTGACTCATGAAGTGTGGGTGACAAGAGGACATGGGGTGTATGTGTGAGAAAGGAACCTACAAGGGATTCCTTTGTTGGGAGTCAGAGAACTATGAATGTTCTCTGGGGCAAAGGGCTTTTGAGCAGTGCACACTGTGCATGTTCAAAAATGTGATCCTCGCAGCAACCCTGTTGGAGTTAGCCTTTCTGAGCCTTGATGTCCAGGTCTGCAAAATGGGAATAAGCCACTAAGCAAGGTCATATAGTTGGTAAGGGACAGGACAGGCTCCATGTCTCACATAGAAGTTGTATACAGGGCTCTCATCCACTCTGCACATTTTCTCTTTAACCTAGGGAAGGACTTGCTCTGGGAATAATTGCAAAAAAATAGTCTGTTGAGGTGTTCCTCTCATTTTCCTGACTCCCTGACCCCCGCTGGGAGCCTTCTCTGAAGACTTCAGTTTCCCCATAGTCTTTTCCCCAAGTATGTTCAGAATTTTTAGTAAGGTATCAAGCTTCCCACAGATACTTTCATTTCAGTCAGAAACTGTCACAGGCTGAACAAATTCATGCCCCAGCAACCCCACGTTGGATAACAACAGAAGGATGTTGCCAAACTTGTGAAGAATAGAACAAGATGAGAGAGAAAATGGTTAGCTTTCCCCAACAGTGAGGACAAAAATAGTTCCCAAGTGCTCTATGAAATAGTAGGACAGAAATTGCTTATCCACAAAGAGCTAAGACTTCTTACTAAAGGGAAGCAGTGTGTCTTGGTGGGGAAAATCCCCCCCGTCGTGGAGTTTCACAGATCTGAGGTTGTTCTTCTCTTACTTCCTGGTTTCGTGGTCTTGGGCTGATTATTTAACTTTCCTGAACCTCAGTTTCCTTATTTGCCAAATAGGAATAATGATACCTAGACTTCAGGGTTGTGGTAAGAATGAAGTGAGGCAATGAGTGTGCAGCTCTCACCATAGTGCTTGAAACACAGTGAATAATAGTGAGTATTATTGTTAGAGTAAGTAGGGAAAAATACTTTCAGACTTAGAAGCAAATAAAACCACATTTCTCTAAATGTACTTTTTGGCTCAGATGGTTTTCTTATTTTGGCATCTCTCTCTTATTTTAATATATTCTCTATCTTTTAAGGCAAAAACAATGCAAATTTACAACCTCTCCAGTTTATAGCTTTCTGTAAAGCTCAAAAGTTATCCACAAATGTCTAGGCTGGAGCCGAGGAACACAGAAATCAAACAAGATTTCCAGGGACCTAACAACATATATCTGGTGTCTCTTAGCTTTTAACTTGAAAGTTACCTAAAAGATGGTAAAGCTAAAATATGGTAAAGCATGTCTTTTCTTATTCCTAAAACTCACCTTAACAACCAAGTTTGCATTTGGACTTTTCATCAGAACAGTTACCACCAGATCCATAAAACAGACTTCAGTTAGGGCAGTCAGCCCGAAGTGGAAAATAACATCTTTTGAATCTTGTGACCCTTTCTCAGCAAAACTCTTTTTGTACAGAAAAGTGAAGGGTTTTCGTCAGGGTGCAGAGCCTCAGATTTAAGTTCTGAATGCGATAATGATCTCTTCAATGCTGTTTTTTTTTTTTTTTTCCTTTGTGTTTTTCAGGTACTCTCCCCTGGGTATCGCCTGCCTAATTTGTGGGAAGATCATTGCAATCAAGGACTTGGAAGTGGTTGCTAGGCAACTGGGGATGTACATGGTAACAGTGATTGTGGGCCTCATCATCCATGGGGGCATCTTTCTCCCCCTGATTTACTTTGTAGTGACCAGGAAAAACCCCTTCTCCTTTTTTGCTGGCATTTTCCAAGCTTGGATCACTGCCCTGGGCACCGCTTCCAGGTAGAGAATACAAGAAATCGCCTTTCTCTCTACTCACTGCTTTGGTCTCTTTGCCCCTTCCTATTTCTCAAAACCCTTCCATCACAAAGTTCAATGAGAACACTTTTCACATATTGCTAAAATCTTTTTGAAAAGTTTAATGCTTGGCTCCTTCTAGGAACTTCTGAGCCTTGTGATAAACATTTTTGCTGGTATGTAACTGTATTGGAAATAGGATCTCATACTAAAATTTCCAGATGCTATTAATTTGCATGCCTAATTTGCCACATATAACATTAGTTTCATTTTAAATGTTTTCCAAAGGGGTGTAACAGGATACTGTTCAGTTAACATTTGACCTGTGATTTGGAAAATGCTATCCTAAAATCTCACTCTGTTGAGGTTTTGCAAGTAATTTTTCAAAACTAGGAGAACGAGCTTTTACAAGATAAATGATATTATAGGTAAGGTTTTTCAAACAAACAGAAGTCAGCCAAGTCTTTGACCTTGGCAAGAACTTCTAATGGACCATTCCGCCCCAGACTCGACATTGACGGAGAGTTAGTTCCTCCTTCATTACTTAGTTCCAGTGCCTGGGTAGCCAAGAGGACCCTGGATTTAGGCAGAGAAAAATCATTTTTTAAAAATATCATCTTGGACTGAAGTTAGCAGAAACAAAACAAAAAGGAAACAAAAAGAAATACATAAGAAATGCCTTACAATTTAAAAATTTAAAGACTAGAGACTTTTATTCTTTAAGCTTGCAATAGTCATAGTCTCTGGTGGCTGAGGTCATACAACAGGTGGCAGGGAGGCTAGGTGGACTCTGAAACCCATAGCCCATGGCTGGGTCCTTGTTGCAGAGCCTATGACCACACCCTTTGCTAGTGGGCTGGTCACTCTGGGACAGGATGGCCAGGCACTCAGGTTTTCCGTAAGTGACCTATCAGACCACTAGTGGGACCACCTGAGAAGCCAAATTATATTTTCATTTTGCAAATCAATGAGAATTTGGTGCCGGTAGAAAACAGAGTTTCAGAAAAGGCTGGGATATATACAACCTTGGGGATCTAGATTCTGCATCCAGTTTCCTAAGATGAAGAGAATCACTGCAAAATTTCCTTTTTTCCTTCCTCGTCCTATAAATTTCCTATGGCTGAGTATCTCTGTCTAGAAAGATTCTTTCCATTTGGAGAAAAAGTAAATTTTTTTTTCAAAAATAAAAACAACCTTATTTAATTTTATTTTTGTTTTCTGGTTATGAGCGTGGTATAATATTTGCTCACTGTGAAAAAGTTCAGGCAGTGAATAAAATTTTGAAGAAGCAAATGAGCTTCCCCAGTTAGTTATGCCATCACCTGGTGATAATTGCTAGTAACCTTTTAATTAATCCTACAGTAATACATCTTTCCAGTTGTATACATATAGTTTTATAAACTGCTAATTTTTACTGGTCAACATACCATAAACTTTAGACTATGGACTTTACTACTATGTTATTTATTTATTTATTTTTTATTTGGATAGGGTGTCATTATTTTGCCCAGGCTGGTCTCAAACTCCTGAGCTCAAGCTGATCCTCCTGCCTCAGTCTCCAGAGGAGTTGGGATTATAGGCACCCACCACCATGCAACTTAGAGCATTCTTCTTCCTCTTTTTTTTTTTCTTGCTTATTCATTTTAAAGATAGGGTTTCACTCCATCGCCCAGGCTGGAGTACGGTGATGTGATCATAGCTCACTGAAGCCTTGCACTCCTGGGCTCTATTTTTTAAAAGTGCATAATAATGCACTGTGTGTGTTACAATACAAACCCCACCCCACACCACCCCTAGTGATGTACATTTACGTCATGTCTATTAAACAGGGCTGTGACCAACATCCTTGTAAATACATCTCTGTAAGGTTGTCTGATGACCCCTCTGGGGAAGTGGAATTTCTAAGTCAAGTGTACACATTGACGATTTTGAAACATTTCACCATCAATAATAAAAAATTCATTATTTTATGTTCCTACTAACTGGGTTTGAGAGCGTAACTTTCTCTACCAACTCAATAGCATTGGATATTATCAATCACTTTAATGCTTTCCAATCTTATTGTGAAAAATAATCTCATTGAATTTGCATATCTTTGATTACTAGTGAGGGGCAGCATCTTTCTGGGTTCTTATGGACCATCCTTCCCCTTAGCTTTGCCTCATGAATTGTCCATTAACTTGCTCAGTTTCCTGTTGGGTGCTCATCCTTTCCTGATGGGTCTTCAGGCTCTCTTTGTGTATAAGAGTATTAGCTCACATGTCACATGTTGCAATGAATGCCCTTCTTCACTTGACATTTGTCTTGAAAATTTACAGTGCTTTTTCCCTGCAGGAGTTTGCAATTTGTACTTAGTCAAAGCTGTCAATATTTTCCTTTAGCATTTAGAATTTAGATTTTGCTCATGGATGTCTTTTCTACCCCAGATTACAAAACATTATTTTATGTTTTCTCCCAATGCCTTTATGGTTTTGATTTTGAAACTACTTAAAAAATATTATTGTTAATTTTTTGTCTTTTCAATGACTAAACCATTATCCTAGTACCTTTATAAGAGAAGGTGGATCTTAAAGGGATTTGGATGGCCTGCGTTTGTATTTAAATCAAGACAAATGCTTAGGTTATCTGACCAAGGCAGCAAATGTTAGACCTATTTCCCTCCTTCAACCTATATTTCATTTGAAAAAAAAAAAAATGTGGTTTTAAATCTTCAGTTAAAATGTGGCTTTTGCCTGGATGTGGAATTTCTTTTTTTGAAAAGGCCGTGTGACATGAGTCACGTACCAAGAATTAACTGAGGGTTTCTTTGCCATGATGGCCACGAGGGAAAAAAAAAAAACCCAAACCCAGGGACAGCCCACTAAATATCCTTTCTGCCTCCTTGGACTTTGTAGCGAATGAGGATGTCAAGGGTGGTTAACTGGCTTTTCCCAGTGGTTCCAGAGGCTGGAGTCAGGGAGGACAGATGGAGGAAGGGTGGCCTGGAACAGACCTGTCTTCATCTGTCTCACTTCAGGCATGCCATTAAAACTATCCTGGAAAAAAGAAAAAGAAGAATCTCAAGTATCTGACAGTTATTATAAGCAACATTTGAAGACTGTCATATGGCCATGGAGGCAGGAGCCAAAAGCAATGTCAGAATGTCAGCCTGTCAACACAGGAAAGCTTGAAATTAAAATGCTCAAGTCCCAGTTTGCATGGATTGAGTATATGTGGATTTTTAAGACATAAAGCCATCCTGTTCAGTAGGGAAATGGAAGATATTTTCATACCTTACCAATCATTTTTTCCAATCTATTTAATTGTCTAAAGACCCTTTGATGGCATTTTGGAAAAATGAATGCAATAATAAAAATTAACGTATTCCAGTGATCCCAGAAGTGTCCTTAGATTCACACGATCAAGAATCCTGGCCACCAGATGCACAGCTGAGCAGCCATCTCAGACCAGTCCTGGTGTCCTGGCAACCCTTCTAAAGGGCCCCAGGAAAGGGCGGGGTGAGAGGAATGAAGGGACACTAACTTCTCATTAAGACAGCTGGGGCGACAAGCCTGGTCTGAGGATATCCCCTGCATGTGAATGAGGCCAGACCCAACTTTACCCTGGGTTTACAAGGTTTTAGTAATGAGATGCCCCCCATCAATCATTTCTTCTCCCTACCTAAGACCAAGGAGGTGACAAGAGACAGACCCGTGGTTTGAAACCCCACAGAATATTCTGGGAAGATGAATCTGGCTCTGCTAAGGTTGTTTTAGGAGCTTGCAGGCCAAAATGGTTTGATAAGATGCAGATTTGGGCGTCCCTAATTTTGGAGCTTCTGGTTCCTTGGTGCCGAGGAGGCCTTGGAATCTGCATTTCATTTGGCTTCCCTGAAGCGGATTGTTTTTTCCCACTCTCTGAGAAACCAAGACCTCTGCTGGGATCTATGTCTTGCCTAGTCACTAATTCTGACCGGTTAAAGGAGGCATCTCTGACTAAGACTGTAAGTGCAAGAGAGAAAACACCTCCAAGTGCTGTCCACATTGCAGGTTTTCTAATTCACTGTGCTAAGGTTTGAATAGGAAAAAAAAAAACCAGGGTGGACCACAAAGCACTCCCATTGCAGTTTGAGTGTTCCACATTGCTTTCTACATCACTCGACTGCAGCAAATCCACCCACCCTCTCCTGCACCTCTATCCACATGGAAATAATATTCTGGCCTTCAGCAACCCTGTCCTCACAGGTCTCCAATTTTAGAAGACATATGAACATGTCAGGAATTCTGGCCTTCAGGGCTGGGTCATGTGGCCATGAATCCACATCCCACACCCGGGAGGAGTAGAGGTGAAGTCACTCCATATTGTGTCTTTGATTAGCTATGGAGCACACGCTTTTCTGCTCTGTGTTGTTGGAGTGACTATAAAGTTGGCTGCTGATGATATATCAGGGAGTTGGACTGTCTGTGAGGTTCCCCAGTGAATTGCTTGAAGCTCAGGTTTGTGCCAAAGGGTGCTCAACATGTTTGTTGGTCTCAAAATTAGTAAACCCTGCTCAGGGCCGTTCCCAGGGGCTGGATGCAATCCATGTAGTCATTTTGTTGGAAACAGCCTTTCTAAGCATGAAATTATGGGTCATTCAAAAATTCCTCATTCCATTTCACCATTGACAGCTGATTCTTTTCTGACACAGTTTTTTTTTATTTGCTTTGCAACCCAATTTATGTGGGCAATAAGATGCACTTCAATACTGAATCCAAGATGGAAACAGTGACCAAAACAAAAATAACTACTGGAAGCTCTGAGTAGATCTCAAAAACCAGAACCAACAAAAATATTTTGCTGCCTGTTAGCATCTTAATAAGATTGAATTTGAGCCTCCAATTCGCTGGTTTTTAGTTTGGCTCCAGATACTGCCTTTTTTGCACGTCACATTGTTTGACTGGAACAAAAGAAGAAAAACTTTGCAGTGACATTCCAGTTTGTGCTTTGTCCTGCTTCCCCAAAGTGGACCTGACCTTGTCTTTCTCTGTCTCTTTGTCCCTCAGTGCTGGAACTTTGCCTGTCACCTTCCGTTGCCTAGAAGAAAATCTGGGGATCGACAAGCGCGTGACCAGGTTTGTCCTCCCAGTTGGAGCAACCATCAACATGGATGGCACAGCCCTGTATGAAGCGGTGGCCGCCATCTTTATAGCCCAGATGAATGGCGTTGTCCTGGACGGAGGCCAGATTGTGACCGTGAGGTGAGTGAGGGTGGTGGGGAAAGCACGGAAACAAATTCTGCCCTATGCCCCCTCCACACTAACTCCATGTGACAGAGGCCACCTGAATTCTGGTTCTCCTGCTGGAAGAATGATGAGGGTAGTAAGAGGGTTGCCATTAGCTATCGAAGGGAAAAGATTGCAATAGAAAGACGACTTGTGTTAACACCTTCTATTTGTATTGCACATGTCACCTCGCTATGGAAATTGGATACTGTTTGATTTTTAGCAATCTTGTGATGTAGGCAAGGCAACTATTTCTCTGCCCATTTAATAAATGAGGACACTCAGGTGCTAAGCACCACGGTAGTTTGTCCAAGACCTTAGCGCCCATAATGAGCTTGCAGGGCTGTCACCAGGGCCAACATTGGTTGAGTCTGGATCCAGTGTTCTTTCATTAAAATACGCTCCTATGCTCCCTTCACTGTTTTAGGTAGAAATGAAGAAATACTGAAAGATTCCTCAATATGAAATATACTATTTTGTTACAAATAAATAGCAAATAATTTTGCTTTGCTAAAGCTATATTTTTTGTATGTATTCATCATAAAAAAATTCAGAAAGAACCTTTTCCTAAGAGATCACTAAAAACACATTGCTTCTCCCTAAACTTAAAGATTATACCTACTGGCCAGCTCAACTCCTCAGTTTCTTGTTTATAGGTAGAGTCATTGAAAAACATCAGCCTAAGGCCGGGCGCGGTGGCTCACGCCTGTAATCCTAGCACTCTGGGAGGCCGAGGTGGGCGGATCGTTTGAGCTCAGGAGTTCGAGACCAGCCTGAGCAAGAGCGAGACCCCATCTCTACTAAAAATAGAAAGAAATTATATGGACAGCTAAAAATATATATAGAAAAAAAATTAGCCGGGCATGGTGGTGCATGCCTGTAGTCCCAGCTACTCGGAAGGCTGAGACAGGAGGATCGCTCGAGCTCAGGAGTTTGAGGTTGCTGTGAGCTAGGCTGACGCCACGGCACTCACTCTAGCCTGGGCAACAGAGTGAGACTCTGTCTCAAAAAAAAAAAAAAAAAAAAGAAAAACATCAGCCTTCAAACTATCCAATGTTGTATGTTGACATTATAGCATGAAATAAAACTTTTTGTAACCATCATTTTAATATTATCACTCTCACTACACAAATGATTTTCAGTTAATCCAGGAGCCAATTTCTGGCTTTAATTAATGTAAAAAGACCACAGTGAGCCAGTGATATGGTCTTCTTCATGTCATAGTCCTACTCCCGGTGTCTCAATTTCCTTATCTGTGAATGAGGAAGGTATTCAGAATTTGGGGCTGTAAATTGGTAGTTTGTGGATTGAATCCAGCCCAGACTGTTGCTTTGTTTACTTTGCAATATATTGCAAAAAATTAGAATTTATCCTCTTATAAGATAGATGCCCTTCAGTTCACCACACTCTCCCCTGCTTCCTTTTACTTAGCCTGTTGCACCTGCTACCCTGCTTGGCCCTTTAAGACATTTGAGTTTGAGAACTTTTTTTTTTTTTTTTTTTGAGACAGAGTCTCACTCTGTTGCCCTGGGTAGAGTGCAGTGGCATCATCACAGCTCACAGCAACCTGAAACTCCTGGGCTCAAGTGCTTCTCCTTCCTCAGCCTCCCGAGTAGCTGGGACTAGAGACATGCGCCACCACGCCCAGCTAATTTTTTCTATTTTTGGTAGAGACAGGTTCTCACTCTTGCTCAGGCTGGTCTTGAACTCCTGACCTCAAGCGATCCTCCCACCTCAGCCTCCCAGATTGCTAGGATTACAGGTGTGAGCCACCATGCCCAGCCAGTGAACCTTGAACTCTATGATTTATAAGTTTTCTTTCCTCTCTGGAATACCATAAGATCAGAAAATACTGGGAGTAGGTGAGTCACATTCTGTGTAACAAATGCACTTGCAGTAGAAAGAGAATTCTAAAAATGGGAACAGCCAAGACCCAGGTGTTTCACTTTGGGAAGCGAATTAGGTAGGCACTGAAAGACACTTCTGGGCGCCGTAATGATAATAACTCCACTTTCTTGATCCCTCTAAGGTGGCAGACTCTTTACATACATTGCCTTGAACATGCCCAGCAAACCTTAAGGCATAGTCATCATCCCCATTTTAAGGAAAGTGAGGCTCAGAGATATCGTCTGACAAATCCAGGTCTCGTGGCTGTGGGTGCCAGAGGCACAAGTCAAATCTCTACTCCACAGCCAACCTCTTTCAACTGCATGTCATTTCTGCCTTCTGATCAGGACTCAAAGGAAGACATTAGAATAGTGGTTTTACTTACATTTTCCTTGGCATTAGAAGAGGCAATGTTCTTTGGGTTAAGGCACTAGCCTCTTTCTCCCATTTCAAAGTTCAGACGACACTGTCAACCTCTATATTAGAAATTCCTGTAATCATGTGGTGTCATGGTATTCAACAGTTCATTTTCGGGGAAGCTTTAGTGGCCTAGGGCCCATTTTAGGAGACTTCTTCTAAAAGGCAGGTTCTTTTCAGGTCTGATTTCTCTACATGCTCAGATTATTAAAAAGTCCAAACTCAGGGACTGCCTAGTGTCTGTCATAATGCTGGAGATTTCCACTAGCCACATCCATCATGTGTTCTAGGGGCTGATACTGTCCTGGAATGACACTTTAGAGTCTGTGCTTGATCTGCCTAGCTCTGAGGTATTCAACCAGCTCAGGGACATTTTTGTTGGAACACATATTTCTTCTCTGCCCTCATAACCATTCCAAAAGACTTAATGAGCATCCCTTATGCATCTGAGTTCAGTTCAGCAACTAAGTCAGCAAATAGAGAAGAGAAAAACTCACCATGTCTAACACATAAACACACACAATATGAAAATATCAAATAATAATCACATTTAGTTAAGCTGCTAGAATGCATCATCTAAAAAATTTCCTAGAGAATCTCTTGGCAAACCATCCCATCTAGTAGAAAAGGAAACTGCGGCTCGGAGTATAGGTCACACACAGCCATCTAGAGGAAGACCTCAAATTTATGTTTCCAAGTAGTGATGTATGCTTCCATTTATTAAGGCTTTTAACTTGTGATCCTAGAAATAGCCCTAAAAAGTAGATATTGGGTTCTGTATTTCACAGAGGGAGAAAATGAAGCAAGTAAGGTGAAGTAACTTGCCCAAGATCACACTGTAAGTGGTAGAAATGGGATTTGAACCCAGGCCTCCTAACTCGGGGTCTGTGCTTTTAACTATACACACACTGCCCCTACTATACTATATTATTGGGTTGCATGTATTAATTCATATATGTAATGTGATCCTCACAACCACCCTGTGAAGTATGTACTATAGGGGAGCCTCAGTTTCCTCATCTGTATAATGGGAACAATAATCACACACTCTAGGGTGGTTGAGAGCATTGTGTTTGGTTCATAGTCAGCTGTCAACAAACATTAGCTACCAGTATTGTTACTATTTTTGATGTCCAATAAAATACAATAATACTCCTAGAAGATTAAAAAAAATCTGTCAGTGAGTACTGTGATGTTACTGACAATGGAAAACATGCTCCAAGTCAGTGTCAGGCCTTCTAACTATATCTCATAGACATCGTGTGATACTGCCAGCCTTACTTGCTTTAAAATTCACAGATGGAAAGAGCTTCTTAATGAAGCGCTTTGTCAAGCAAAGATGACTTCCAGCCCTCAATTCTTGGCCTTGCTGGCAACTACACTTCCCATCAAGTCCACGCTATTAGATGGGAGCTTAGACATGGGAGAATGACCAGTGACTAAGTGATTAGGATTGTGCATGAATTCTATAAATTTACCTATATAGGGTTTATTTTACATTAACAATGATACTACTGAGGATTTTCCCTTGCCAAAGGATAAGGTTGGCCCCTGGGCAAGTTCAGCCAAGTCCTCTTTAACCGTAGACACCACAAGGGCTGCCTCTGGGAGGACCCACCGCGGGCGTGTGTCGTTCACTGCCTGCAATTGAATTGGAGGAAGATAGCCAAGTCTAGCTTCATGCTGTGCTTCCAGATAAATTCCTCGTCCTCTCCTTTCCCTGCACGCAGGAGAACAGTGATGAGGAATTCTCAGCATGTTCATTAATTCACAGAGTTTTCAGTGTGGGGAGGGATCGGGGCAGCAGGAGCTAGCATGGTGCTGAGATAAGTCGATTAGAGTTCAAATCTCAGAAGACCGTGTTCAAGCCGTGTGACCCTAAGTTGCTCCACCCACCCAATCCGTGCTTTCCTCATGGGGTTCTGCTCTGAGGTCGTGTGTCTAGTGCCTGGCACAGGTTCCAGGAACCGGAGGAGTGGAAGGCCAGGCAAAGCAGAGGAGGATGCTGGGACAGAGGGGAAGTCAGTGCCCACGAGCTGTTGCAGGGCTGAGAATTCCGCAGACTCTGCCCATGGGAGGGTGTGGGTGTCCTTGGGGTGGAGGAATACAGGGGGAGCCAACTTCCAGGAGGAATTCTCTTTATAGGGTTTTGTCTCACAGGGCGGAAAGATAGGCGGATAATGTGGTCGCCGCACAGAGGGACGTGCGAGAGTGACTCATAGCAGAAGCAACTGATGCTGTAAATAAAACAGTCGAGGCCGAGACTGTTGGAACTTGGGAAGTTCCCCTTCCCTGGTGTTCTGTTTGTCTTGGTCAAATGGCTGAGAATTCCCACCTCCCAGCTCTTGGGGCTTTTGGGAAGTTTTCAGCCTGGCCCTGCCTGGATTTCCCGATGAGAATAACAATTCTCATTTACTGGGGTTACATGTGCCTGGCCTCCTCTACATGCTTTGTATTAGCTCCTGAAAGCTTCTGACTCCCGCATGAGGGAGACGCCATTGTTCTCTCCTTTTCACAGAGGAGGAAATCAAGGCGCAAAGAGGTTCAGTTGCCTATAGACATTTGGTTAATAAGTAGCAGAGCTAGAATTTGAACCCAGGCTGTTCAACTGCAGAACTTTCACTGATAAAAGTACCTCCTGTGACCCAGATGGGTTCAAGGGAAATGGAGTTCTTTGAACCCCGACACCAGCTCCACACTGGTGGGACAGGGGGAGAGCATAGACAGGGTCCGTAGGTCACACCCAGGGGAGGTGTCTATACCAGCGCAGGCCTAAATTTGGGAAGGGTAGCAATGTGGAAAAAAACAGTTCAAATCACAGACTCTCCAAGGGCCTTCCTTTCCTCCAATGTAAGGTAGGTAAATTCAGGTCCCTTGCAACTGTAAGACCCCGGGATTCTGTGCTTGGTTGTACCGATGGCCCGGATTTGGTTAAAACACTTTGGGAGGCTGTCTCTCAGTGTGGAGCTTGAGTGCCTACTCTGGAAACTCTAGAATTTCATAACCACAAAGAAAGCAGCCTCCTTTTCTTTTCAGCACCCACCAAACCAACTTGGGAATCCATACTATCAAAAGTACCCTTGCATTTTGATGTGACAGCTTGTATAAATGGCATTCAGAAAAGAAAGGAAAAAAGTCACTGCGCTTTGCTGGACCACAAACACCCCCGTGTCCTCCGCTGGTGTCTCGATGAGGCACATGTACCCTAGATTAATCCTCTCCCACAGGCAAACTTCAGAATGGTGCTGGGTGTGCCCCTGGCATTGCTTGGAAAGAAACTGATGAGTTGCTTCAGACAGAAAGCCTCTCTCTATTTCATTGTCATTTCTTGGCACCCTTTTTCTGAATAATGTGTTTTCCAGCCCATGGTGAAACGTCCAGGCGTCGGAAGCTTAATGTCATGTGGAATTCGTTGAACTGTTCTCCTGATGTCCACTCAGTTGGGTCTGGATATTTGCTACTCTGAGTTCTCAAGTGAACGCTGGCAATGGGCTTCTCAGACCCCTGCCACGTAGCGCAAGAGTCTCTGGTGCTTGCAGAGACATAAGCGCATCAGCAGAAATGAATGTGGTCTGTTCCCGTGGGAAGATTAGGGTGATTTTGTTGTTGTTAGTATTTCCTTGCCTGTTTTTAAAGCCACACTTACCTTATTTGAGCCCCGAGATGCACTGGGCTAATTGGATGTCATGACGAGGATAAGGCTGTGATTCATGAATTTATAAGCTTCCATCACAGCGGAACAGAATCCAAACAGACCTGAGTTCCTGGGTCTTGGAACGTTAGATTTCTCTACTCCTTAGGGGGTGGAGTGGGGAGTGATTTTATAGCTACAAGAAAATTAGAGTTTAAAATTGCCAGGGATGGTCCCTTCTCTTCCCATGACCTGGTCTTTTCTGTTCTCACAGCCTCACGGCCACCCTGGCGAGTGTCGGCGCGGCCAGCATCCCGAGCGCTGGGCTGGTCACCATGCTCCTCATTCTCACGGCCGTGGGCCTGCCGACGGAGGACATCAGCCTGCTGGTGGCCGTGGACTGGCTGCTGTAAGTGCCCACGGATGGGGTTCTGCTGGGGATGGCGAGTGCTGCCTCCCAGGGTGGGGGAGGGGGCGCTGGCAAGGTTGCAGCCAAGATCTTAGCCAGTCCCCACGACAGCTCCCTCGCGTCCCCTCTCCTTCCCTCCCTCTCGCATGTACTGAGTGCCTACTTGGGAACCAAAGAAGAGGATGGAATTTTTGAGGACCTCACAGTCTAGTGCCGGAATCAGATAGATTATAATACCAAGTTAAAAGTATAGTCATAAGGAACCAACTATTGACGCACACAAGGACTCTCGAAACATTTGTGAACATTGAGTGAACCAAGGCAGACACAAAGGAATATGTATTGTATGGTTCCATTTATGTGAAGCTCTAGGGAATGACAATAGAATGTAGAGCAATAGAAAGAGATCAGTGGTTGCCTGGAGCCAGGGTTGGAGGCGTGGGGACTAACTGGGAAAGGACACGAGGAAACATTTAGGGGCGATAGAAGTGTGCTATATCTATAGGTGTGCGCAGGTATCTACATTTGTCAAAACTCATCAAACTATGCACTTAAAATGGGTACATTTCATTGTATATAAATCACACTTCACTAGAGTAGATTAAAAAATAACACACACACACAAACACAGTGGTAGAGAAAGGTTCCATCCTGGACTAGGAGGGAAGGGCAGAATGGAGAATCTCAGGAAACAATGGAAATGGCTACCTAACTTCAGTACTCAGGAAGTGCCAGCTACTACACTGAGCACTCTACATTTTCCTCTTATAACTATCCTCCAAGTCTAGTGTTACTACTCTCACTTTATATTAATAGATGAGAAAACTGAGGTTTCGAGAGGTAAAGTGTCTTGGGAATGAACAGAGAGTCAACCCTAGGTCTGCGTGGCTTTGGAGCACTCCCTGTTTGCATTCAAGCTTCCAAAGGCAGGGTAGCTGAGCTGAATCACCACTGATAGATGGAAGTTACCAGTTATACGCAGGTGGAAGAGAAAACATTCCCGCCAAGGGCAGCCTGCATGAAGGCTACAAAGAGTGTGGACATATGAGTGGTCTAGTATTGCTGGAGGCAGGGAGGGGTGAAGGGTGAGGCAAGGTGGACAGCCTCGAAGGCCACAAAGAATGGCCTGAACTTGACCATGCATGTGTAGCCCAGCTCCCTTTCCCAGGGAAGGACATTTTCCTTGTGTGGGAGACTCATTGCACGTCCACAAAGGTGGGCAGGTCTGGCCAGATGGTCTCCAGTAAGAAGGTTGGAAAGGCTGCTTTCTCTCCATAGGGCTCTGATGTTCTAGGAGATGTACTGCGGTGCCTCCTGTCTGGTCTTGGAGTTGAATGATAGGACCTTGGATGATGCCAGGGGCGTCAACATCAGAGTGACAAGTGCTGGCACAGAGGGCCACGGCCAAAGTGCTGCCCACACTTTTACTTTTCAAGCTGCCTCACATGCCAGTGGCAAGTTTTCTGAAATTTACTGGCATAGATTTTAAGATCCAGAAGCCACATTTTGTGAACTTGAGTTTGTTTTTTCTCCCTACCTCCAGCCTTCTAAAGAGGGAAAAACGTGAGTGGCTGGAGGGAAGGACATCTGGGAAGGCTAGAAGGAAGCCTGATCTCACTCTGAGACGGGCCTGCTGTTGGCGCCGCCAGTGGGGCTTAGGTTAGAGATAAGAAGTGGCTCCCTGAGCGTGGTCTGCTCAGCTCGGGAGGGCTGCAAGGAAGGTCCTGGGTCTTCCTGACTGGCTCTTTCATCATGAGAAAAGTGCTCTGGAAATGCCTTTAGCAGGAAGGAGAAAAGCAAACTAAGTAACCTCACATCTGTCCCTGACAGTGTCTCGGTGGCGAGAGTGAGGTGCTGGGGCCCTTCCCTGCTAGTTTGGTCGTCTCTGTGCCCCATGTTGGCCCCAAGGGGCAGCCTTTCCCATGACATCTGTTCAGAAAGGCAACTGGGACTGGATGGTGGGGTGTGGGTGGGAAGGTTTGGGGGAGGATGACAGGGTGATGGAGACATGGGCATGCGGTAGGATTTGGACAGGGAGGGGGACGAAGGGGAGATGAAGACATTGGCAGTGGTCTGAGAGGACGGAGCTCACCTGAACCGCAGTTGCTGGCTGATAATCAGGGCCTCTCTGCACAAGAAGAAAGACACAGGAAGCCATCCCAACCCCACCTGCTCCCCGGGACCTGCTGCTTATTTATACCGTGTCCCCCTCGCCTCTTTGCCTCCTGAAGCCCCTCAACTCATGTTGCCATTAGGGTCCTGCCTGCTGTGACTACATCACCTCGGCTCTTCTTGCACTTATTTCTGAGGCCTGAAACCACCTTTAGAGATCCATCTTTGTAAAAAGTATTATTCCAAAGGCTGCCCCTTGTTATAACACAAATGCCTTTGAGTGGAAAAAAATGCACTGATCTAATCAGGAATGAGGAACAGGAGCTGACATTTGGTGAGCACTATCGGGTTCATTTAATCCTTAGCATGCCCTGCAGCATATGTCACAGATAAGGACACTGGCGATGGGGAGGGCCCAGTCTCCTGCCTGACATGAGGCAGAGCTTGTGTAGCCAGGTCAGGGCCCTTCACCCCACCCCACATGGCCTCCTAATTTGTACCAAGCGGTTCTAACCATGGGGAGAACGAACAGAGAGGTCCAGAGTCAGAAAGACTGGGAAAGACAGATTTATTAGGGTCACCCCTGGGCTTTGCTTTGAATGTTTGAACCCTTTGAAACTCAGGTTGAAATTTAATTGCCATTGTAACAATATTAATAGGTGGAACCTTTAAGAGGTGATTAGGCCATGAGGGCTCCACCCTTCTGGGTGGGTGGGATTGGTGTCATTATAAAAGGTCGAGTTTGGCCCTTCTTGCTCTCTCTTTGCCCTTCTGCTTTCCATCATGTGATGATGCAGCAAGAAGGCCCTCACCAGTTGCCAGAGCCTTGATCTTGGACTTCCCAACCTCCAGAACTGTGAGGAAATAAATTTCTGTTCTTTGTAAATTCCCCAATCTCAGGTATTTTGTTATAGCAGCACAAATGGACTAAGATGCCCCTGGTTCTACATACTAACTAGAGAATTTTTTGTTTGACCTATTTTCTTCCTCTCCTCTGAAGATTAAAACAAAACAAACACCCTAAATGAGGACAGACAGAGCACAATCAAGGTCTCAGCCAGTCTTATAATTGAAGTCCTCCAGCCCCAGTAGTTCTGCCATTGTGGGCCCTGGTCTTCTTGGCAGTCGTGTGCTTTCAAGCCTGTTGAGTGAGAGTCACTTTGCGAAACATTCAAAACCCTGCCTGCTGCTGACCTAGATGTCAGCAAATGGAATATGAGGGCCAGGTCCTCCCGGCTGATCACCCCAAGCAGGTGCTCACATGCTTGCACTCGCACAGGGAAACAGGCCATCCTAACTCCAGGGCTGAAACGTGTCAGCAGGCGGGAGTTGGCTGAATAATAAAAAAAAAAGTGATGATCCTTTTGGATTAACTATATTGATGAAATCATGTAAGAGAAAACTTTATCCTGGGTTGGAGCTGGAAAGAAAGGAACAAATGAAGAGCTCTTCTCTAGTTCTGGGGCTCTGGTCCCAGATGGAGGGAGGTGTGTGCTCAAGAGAGAGAAAGGCCAAGAGGCAGGAGCCCTAGGTCTGAGCTCTGCACTTACTACCTGTAGAACTCTGGGCAAGTTACTCCACTACATCATATGTACAATGGGAACAATAACTTGTCAGCTCGAAAGCCGGAGTCTAGGCCCAGTGCCTTTGAGTACCCTTCTGGTTTTCAGACCTAGAGTAGGATTCTGCTGGTGATGGATGTTTGTATACAAATAAGCGTGAACATTCCCCTTAAGAAGAAAAAAAAACAGGAAAGGTAGAGGATCCTGGGAAAATGGTGCATGGCTGTCTGTAGCTAGGTCAGATCTGCTGTGAATTAGCAATGGTGCCACATTCTTTCTCACCAGCAAGAGGAGTTTTGGAAACCAGCTCTTGGTCATGAGCTCTGTGGCTGTCTGGTGCTCATTAGTTTGAAAGCGGGGCGAGGGGTGGGTGGTCTGAGTTGAGATGGGAGTGCAGGGGAGATTGGCCATTCCCTAGAAAAGTAGTCTGTGGAGGACAAGCAGAGAAAAAGAAAAGGGGGCATTTTTTTCCCTCTCTAGGCAAGGTTTGTAAACTTTCATAACTCTAACACTTTTTCAATTTAAAATCA